>NC_140776.1:162937573-164151516 GCF_044657685.1 Stegodyphus dumicola | reverse complement strand
TCAAATTCTTTATCTTTGACTTTAGTCATAACGGTTGGCTGTTTTTATTAAGCACGCGTGGTGCCTTCCATTAACATTTATTTGAGTCAAATGGAAAGGGTTGTTTTACACTATTTTCTCTGCCTCTATGGTACTTTATAAGACATGCTGACGGCTAACTTACTATTACTTAGTCAAGTCAAATTCTTTATCTTTGACTTTAGTCATAACGGTTGGCTATTTTTATTAAGCACGCGTGGTGCCTTCCATTAACATTTATTTGAGTCAAATGGAAAGGTTGTTTTACACTATTTTCTCTGCCTCTATGGTACTTTATAAGACATGCTGACGGCTAACTTACTATTACTTAGTCAAGTCAAATTCTTTATCTTTGACTTTAGTCATAACGGTTGGCTATTTTTATTAAGCACGCGTGGTGCCTTCCATTAACATTTATTTGAGTCAAATGGAAAGGGTTGTTTTACACTATTTTCTCTGCCTCTATGGTACTTTATAAGACATGCTGACGGCTAACTTACTATTACTTAGTCAAGTCAAATTCTTTATCTTTGACTTTAGTCATAACGGTTGGCTGTTTTTATTAAGCACGCGTGGTGCCTTCCATTAACATTTATTTGAGTCAAATGGAAAGAGTTGTTTTACACTATTTTCTCTGCCTCTATGGTACTTTATAAGACATGCTGACGGCTAACTTACTATTACTTAGTCAAGTCAAATTCTTTATCTTTGACTTTAGTCATAACGGTTGGCTGTTTTTATTAAGCACGCGTGGTGCCTTCCATTAACATTTATTTGAGTCAAATGGAAAGAGTTGTTTTACACTATTTTCTCTGCCTCTATGGTACTTTATAAGACATGCTGACGGCTAACTTACTATTACTTAGTTAAGTCAAATTCTTTATCTTTGACTCTAGTCATAACGGTTGGCTATTTTTATTAAGCACGCGTGGTGCCTTCCATTAACATTTATTTGAGTCAAATGGAAAGGGTTGTTTTACACTATTTTCTCTGCCTCTATGGTACTTTATAAGACATGCTGACGGCTAACTTACTATTACTTAGTCAAGTCAAATTCTTTATCTTTGACTTTAGTCATAACGGTTGGCTGTTTTTATTAAGCACGCGTGGTGCCTTCCATTAACATTTATTTGAGTCAAATGGAAAGGGTTGTTTTACACTATTTTCTCTGCCTCTATGGTACTTTATAAGACATGCTGACGGCTAACTTACTATTACTTAGTCAAGTCAAATTCTTTATCTTTGACTTTAGTCATAACGGTTGGCTGTTTTTATTAAGCACGCGTGGTGCCTTCCATTAACATTTATTTGAGTCAAATGGAAAGGGTTGTTTTACACTATTTTCTCTGCCTCTATGGTACTTTATAAGACATGCTGACGGCTAACTTACTATTACTTAGTCAAGTCAAATTCCTTATCTTTGACTTTAGTCATAACGGTTGGCTGTTTTTATTAAGCACGCGTGGTGCCTTCCATTAACATTTATTTGAGTCAAATGGAAAGGGTTGTTTTACACTATTTTCTCTGCCTCTATGGTACTTTATAAGACATGCTGACGGCTAACTTACTATTACTTAGTCAAGTCAAATTCTTTATCTTTGACTTTAGTCATAACGGTTGGCTGTTTTATTAAGCACGCGTGGTGCCTTCCATTAACATTTATTTGAGTCAAATGGAAAGGGTTGTTTTACACTATTTTCTCTGCCTCTATGGTACTTTATAAGACATGCTGACGGCTAACTTACTATTACTTAGTCAAGTCAAATTCTTTATCTTTGACTTTAGTCATAACGGTTGGCTGTTTTTATTAAGCACGCGTGGTGCCTTCCATTAACATTTATTTGAGTCAAATGGAAAGGGTTGTTTTACACTATTTTCTCTGCCTCTATGGTACTTTATAAGACATGCTGACGGCTAACTTACTATTACTTAGTCAAGTCAAATTCTTTATCTTTGACTTTAGTCATAACGGTTGGCTGTTTTTATTAAGCACGCGTGGTGCCTTCCATTAACATTTATTTGAGTCAAATGGAAAGGGTTGTTTTACACTATTTTCTCTGCCTCTATGGTACTTTATAAGACATGCTGACGGCTAACTTACTATTACTTAGTCAAGTCAAATTCTTTATCTTTGACTTTAGTCATAACGGTTGGCTATTTTTATTAAGCACGCGTGGTGCCTTCCATTAACATTTATTTGAGTCAAATGGAAAGGGTTGTTTTACACTATTTTCTCTGCCTCTATGGTACTTTATAAGACATGCTGACGGCTAACTTACTATTACTTAGTCAAGTCAAATTCTTTATCTTTGACTTTAGTCATAACGGTTGGCTGTGTTTATTAAGCACGCGTGGTGCCTTCCATTAACATTTATTTGAGTCAAATGGAAAGGGTTGTTTTACACTATTTTCTCTGCCTCTATGGTACTTTATAAGACATGCTGACGGCTAACTTACTATTACTTAGTCAAGTCAAATTCTTTATCTTTGACTTTAGTCATAACGGTTGGCTGTGTTTATTAAGCACGCGTGGTGCCTTCCATTAACATTTATTTGAGTCAAATGGAAAGGGTTGTTTTACACTATTTTCTCTGCCTCTATGGTACTTTATAAGACATGCTGACGGCTAACTTACTATTACTTAGTCAAGTCAAATTCTTTATCTTTGACTTTAGTCATAACGGTTGGCTGTTTTTATTAAGCACGCGTGGTGCCTTCCATTAACATTTATTTGAGTCAAATGGAAAGAGTTGTTTTACACTATTTTCTCTGCCTCTATGGTACTTTATAAGACATGCTGACGGCTAACTTACTATTACTTAGTCAAGTCAAATTCTTTATCTTTGACTCTAGTCATAACGGTTGGCTATTTTTATTAAGCACGCGTGGTGCCTTCCATTAACATTTATTTGAGTCAAATGGAAAGGGTTGTTTTACACTATTTTCTCTGCCTCTATGGTACTTTATAAGACATGCTGACGGCTAACTTACTATTACTTAGTCAAGTCAAATTCTTTATCTTTGACTTTAGTCATAACGGTTGGCTATTTTTATTAAGCACGCGTGGTGCCTTCCATTAACATTTATTTGAGTCAAATGGAAAGGGTTGTTTTACACTATTTTCTCTGCCTCTATGGTACTTTATAAGACATGCTGACGGCTAACTTACTATTACTTAGTCAAGTCAAATTCTTTATCTTTGACTTTAGTCATAACGGTTGGCTGTATTTATTAAGCACGCGTGGTGCCTTCCATTAACATTTATTTGAGTCAAATGGAAAGGGTTGTTTTACACTATTTTCTCTGCCTCTATGGTACTTTATAAGACATGCTGACGGCTAACTTACTATTACTTACTCAAGTCAAATTCTTTATCTTTGACTTTAGTCATAACGGTTGGCTATTTTTTTTAAGCACGCGTGGTGCCTTTAATTAACATTTATTTGAGTCAAATGGAAAGGGTTGTTTTACACTATTTTCTCTGCCTCTATGGTACTTTATAAGACATGCTGACGGCTAACTTACTATTACTTAGTCAAGTCAAATTCTTTATCTTTGACTTTAGTCATAACGGTTGGCTGTTTTTATTAAGCACGCGTGGTGCCTTCCATTAACATTTATTTGAGTCAAATGGAAAGGGTTGTTTTACACTATTTTCTCTGCCTCTATGGTACTTTATAAGACATGCTGACGGCTAACTTACTATTACTTAGTCAAGTCAAATTCTTTATCTTTGACTTTAGTCATAACGGTTGGCTATTTTTTTTAAGCACGCGTGGTGCCTTTAATTAACATTTATTTGAGTCAAATGGAAAGGGTTGTTTTACACTATTTTCTCTGCCTCTATGGTACTTTATAAGACATGCTGACGGCTAACTTACTATTACTTAGTCAAGTCAAATTCTTTATCTTTGACTTTAGTCATAACGGTTGGCTGTTTTTATTAAGCACGCGTGGTGCCTTCCATTAACATTTATTTGAGTCAAATGGAAAGGGTTGTTTTACACTATTTTCTCTGCCTCTATGGTACTTTATAAGACATGCTGACGGCTAACTTACTATTACTTAGTCAAGTCAAATTCTTTATCTTTGACTTTAGTCATAACGGTTGGCTGTTTTTATTAAGCACGCGTGGTGCCTTCCATTAACATTTATTTGAGTCAAATGGAAAGAGTTGTTTTACACTATTTTCTCTGCCTCTATGGTACTTTATAAGACATGCTGACGGCTAACTTACTATTACTTAGTCAAGTCAAATTCTTTATCTTTGACTCTAGTCATAACGGTTGGCTATTTTTATTAAGCACGCGTGGTGCCTTCCATTAACATTTATTTGAGTCAAATGGAAAGGGTTGTTTTACACTATTTTCTCTGCCTCTATGGTACTTTATAAGACATGCTGACGGCTAACTTACTATTACTTAGTCAAGTCAAATTCTTTATCTTTGACTTTAGTCATAACGGTTGGCTATTTTTATTAAGCACGCGTGGTGCCTTCCATTAACATTTATTTGAGTCAAATGGAAAGGGTTGTTTTACACTATTTTCTCTGCCTCTATGGTACTTTATAAGACATGCTGACGGCTAACTTACTATTACTTAGTCAAGTCAAATTCTTTATCTTTGACTTTAGTCATAACGGTTGGCTGTATTTATTAAGCACGCGTGGTGCCTTCCATTAACATTTATTTGAGTCAAATGGAAAGGGTTGTTTTACACTATTTTCTCTGCCTCTATGGTACTTTATAAGACATGCTGACGGCTAACTTACTATTACTTAGTCAAGTCAAATTCTTTATCTTTGACTTTAGTCATAACGGTTGGCTATTTTTTTTAAGCACGCGTGGTGCCTTTAATTAACATTTATTTGAGTCAAATGGAAAGGGTTGTTTTACACTATTTTCTCTGCCTCTATGGTACTTTATAAGACATGCTGACGGCTAACTTACTATTACTTAGTCAAGTCAAATTCTTTATCTTTGACTTTAGTCATAACGGTTGGCTGTTTTTATTAAGCACGCGTGGTGCCTTCCATTAACATTTATTTGAGTCAAATGGAAAGGGTTGTTTTACACTATTTTCTCTGCCTCTATGGTACTTTATAAGACATGCTGACGGCTAACTTACTATTACTTAGTCAAGTCAAATTCTTTATCTTTGACTTTAGTCATAACGGTTGGCTATTTTTTTTAAGCACGCGTGGTGCCTTTAATTAACATTTATTTGAGTCAAATGGAAAGGGTTGTTTTACACTATTTTCTCTGCCTCTATGGTACTTTATAAGACATGCTGACGGCTAACTTACTATTACTTAGTCAAGTCAAATTCTTTATCTTTGACTTTAGTCATAACGGTTGGCTGTTTTTATTAAGCACGCGTGGTGCCTTCCATTAACATTTATTTGAGTCAAATGGAAAGGGTTGTTTTACACTATTTTCTCTGCCTCTATGGTACTTTATAAGACATGCTGACGGCTAACTTACTATTACTTAGTCAAGTCAAATTCTTTATCTTTGACTTTAGTCATAACGGTTGGCTGTTTTTATTAAGCACGCGTGGTGCCTTCCATTAACATTTATTTGAGTCAAATGGAAAGGGTTGTTTTACACTATTTTCTCTGCCTCTATGGTACTTTATAAGACATGCTGACGGCTAACTTACTATTACTTAGTCAAGTCAAATTCTTTATCTTTGACTTTAGTCATAACGGTTGGCTATTTTTATTAAGCACGCGTGGTGCCTTCCATTAACATTTATTTGAGTCAAATGGAAAGGGTTGTTTTACACTATTTTCTCTGCCTCTATGGTACTTTATAAGACATGCTGACGGCTAACTTACTATTACTTAGTCAAGTCAAATTCTTTATCTTTGACTTTAGTCATAACGGTTGGCTGTTTTTATTAAGCACGCGTGGTGCCTTCCATTAACATTTATTTGAGTCAAATGGAAAGGGTTGTTTTACACTATTTTCTCTGCCTCTATGGTACTTTATAAGACATGCTGACGGCTAACTTACTATTACTTAGTCAAGTCAAATTCTTTATCTTTGACTTTAGTCATAACGGTTGGCTGTGTTTATTAAGCACGCGTGGTGCCTTCCATTAACATTTATTTGAGTCAAATGGAAAGGGTTGTTTTACACTATTTTCTCTGCCTCTATGGTACTTTATAAGACATGCTGACGGCTAACTTACTATTACTTAGTCAAGTCAAATTCTTTATCTTTGACTTTAGTCATAACGGTTGGCTATTTTTTTTAAGCACGCGTGGTGCCTTCCATTAACATTTATTTGAGTCAAATGGAAAGGGTTGTTTTACACTATTTTCTCTGCCTCTATGGTACTTTATAAGACATGCTGACGGCTAACTTACTATTACTTAGTCAAGACAAATTCTTTATCTTTGACTTTAGTCATAACGGTTGGCTGTTTTTATTAAGCACGCGTGGTGCCTTCCATTAACATTTATTTGAGTCAAATGGAAAGGGTTGTTTTACACTATTTTCTCTGCCTCTATGGTACTTTATAAGACATGCTGACGGCTAACTTACTATTACTTAGTCAAGTCAAATTCTTTATCTTTGACTTTAGTCATAACGGTTGGCTATTTTTATTAAGCACGCGTGGTGCCTTCCATTAACATTTATTTGAGTCAAATGGAAAGGGTTGTTTTACACTATTTTCTCTGCCTCTATGGTACTTTATAAGACATGCTGACGGCTAACTTACTATTACTTAGTCAAGTCAAATTCTTTATCTTTGACTTTAGTCATAACGGTTGGCTGTTTTTATTAAGCACGCGTGGTGCCTTCCATTAACATTTATTTGAGTCAAATGGAAAGAGTTGTTTTACACTATTTTCTCTGCCTCTATGGTACTTTATAAGACATGCTGACGGCTAACTTACTATTACTTAGTCAAGTCAAATTCTTTATCTTTGACTTGAGTCATAACGGTTGGCTGTTTTTATTAAGCACGCGTGGTGCCTTCCATTAACATTTATTTGAGTCAAATGGAAAGAGTTGTTTTACACTATTTTCTCTGCCTCTATGGTACTTTATAAGACATGCTGACGGCTAACTTACTATTACTTAGTCAAGTCAAATTCTTTATCTTTGACTCTAGTCATAACGGTTGGCTATTTTTATTAAGCACGCGTGGTGCCTTCCATTAACATTTATTTGAGTCAAATGGAAAGGGTTGTTTTACACTATTTTCTCTGCCTCTATGGTACTTTATAAGACATGCTGACGGCTAACTTACTATTACTTAGTCAAGTCAAATTCTTTATCTTTGACTTTAGTCATAACGGTTGGCTGTTTTTATTAAGCACGCGTGGTGCCTTCCATTAACATTTATTTGAGTCAAATGGAAAGGGTTGTTTTACACTATTTTCTCTGCCTCTATGGTACTTTATAAGACATGCTGACGGCTAACTTACTATTATTTAGTCAACTCAAATTCTTTATCTTTGACTTGAGTCATAACGGTTGGCTATTTTTTTTAAGCACGCGTGGTGCCTTCCATTAACATTTATTTGAGTCAAATGGAAAGGGTTGTTTTACACTATTTTCTCTGCCTCTATGGTACTTTATAAGACATGCTGACGGCTAACTTACTATTACTTAGTCAAGTCAAATTCTTTATCTTTGACTTTAGTCATAACGGTTGGCTGTTTTTATTAAGCACGCGTGGTGCCTTCCATTAACATTTATTTGAGTCAAATGGAAAGGGTTGTTTTACACTATTTTCTCTGCCTCTATGGTACTTTATAAGACATTCTGACGGCTAACTTACTATTACTTAGTCAAGTCAAATTCTTTATCTTTGACTTTAGTCATAACGGTTGGCTGTTTTTATTAAGCACGCGTGGTGCCTTCCATTAACATTTATTTGAGTCAAATGGAAAGGGTTGTTTTACACTATTTTCTCTGCCTCTATGGTACTTTATAAGACATGCTGACGGCTAACTTACTATTACTTAGTCAAGTCAAATTCTTTATCTTTGACTTTAGTCATAACGGTTGGCTATTTTTATTAAGCACGCGTGGTGCCTTCCATTAACATTTATTTGAGTCAAATGGAAATGGTTGTTTTACACTATTTTCTCTGCCTCTATGGTACTTTATAAGACATGCTGACGGCTAACTTACTATTACTTAGTCAAGTCAAATTCTTTATCTTTGACTTTAGTCATAACGGTTGGCTGTTTTTATTAAGCACGCGTGGTGCCTTCCATTAACATTTATTTGAGTCAAATGGAAAGGGTTGTTTTACACTATTTTCTCTGCCTCTATGGTACTTTATAAGACATGCTGACGGCTAACTTACTATTACTTAGTCAAGTCAAATTCTTTATCTTTGACTTTAGTCATAACGGTTGGCTGTGTTTATTAAGCACGCGTGGTGCCTTCCATTAACATTTATTTGAGTCAAATGGAAAGGGTTGTTTTACACTATTTTCTCTGCCTCTATGGTACTTTATAAGACATGCTGACGGCTAACTTACTATTACTTAGTCAAGTCAAATTCTTTATCTTTGACTTTAGTCATAACGGTTGGCTATTTTTTTTAAGCACGCGTGGTGCCTTCCATTAACATTTATTTGAGTCAAATGGAAAGGGTTGTTTTACACTATTTTCTCTGCCTCTATGGTACTTTATAAGACATGCTGACGGCTAACTTACTATTACTTAGTCAAGTCAAATTCTTTATCTTTGACTTTAGTCATAACGGTTGGCTGTTTTTATTAAGCACGCGTGGTGCCTTCCATTAACATTTATTTGAGTCAAATGGAAAGGGTTGTTTTACACTATTTTCTCTGCCTCTATGGTACTTTATAAGACATGCTGACGGCTAACTTACTATTACTTAGTCAAGTCAAATTCTTTATCTTTGACTTTAGTCATAACGGTTGGCTATTTTTATTAAGCACGCGTGGTGCCTTCCATTAACATTTATTTGAGTCAAATGGAAAGGGTTGTTTTACACTATTTTCTCTGCCTCTATGGTACTTTATAAGACATGCTGACGGCTAACTTACTATTACTTAGTCAAGTCAAATTCTTTATCTTTGACTTTAGTCATAACGGTTGGCTGTTTTTATTAAGCACGCGTGGTGCCTTCCATTAACATTTATTTGAGTCAAATGGAAAGAGTTGTTTTACACTATTTTCTCTGCCTCTATGGTACTTTATAAGACATGCTGACGGCTAACTTACTATTACTTAGTCAAGTCAAATTCTTTATCTTTGACTTGAGTCATAACGGTTGGCTGTTTTTATTAAGCACGCGTGGTGCCTTCCATTAACATTTATTTGAGTCAAATGGAAAGAGTTGTTTTACACTATTTTCTCTGCCTCTATGGTACTTTATAAGACATGCTGACGGCTAACTTACTATTACTTAGTCAAGTCAAATTCTTTATCTTTGACTCTAGTCATAACGGTTGGCTATTTTTATTAAGCACGCGTGGTGCCTTCCATTAACATTTATTTGAGTCAAATGGAAAGGGTTGTTTTACACTATTTTCTCTGCCTCTATGGTACTTTATAAGACATGCTGACGGCTAACTTACTATTACTTAGTCAAGTCAAATTCTTTATCTTTGACTTTAGTCATAACGGTTGGCTGTTTTTATTAAGCACGCGTGGTGCCTTCCATTAACATTTATTTGAGTCAAATGGAAAGGGTTGTTTTACACTATTTTCTCTGCCTCTATGGTACTTTATAAGACATGCTGACGGCTAACTTACTATTATTTAGTCAACTCAAATTCTTTATCTTTGACTTGAGTCATAACGGTTGGCTATTTTTTTTAAGCACGCGTGGTGCCTTCCATTAACATTTATTTGAGTCAAATGGAAAGGGTTGTTTTACACTATTTTCTCTGCCTCTATGGTACTTTATAAGACATGCTGATAATTCACTTCTCATTTTCAAATATTTGGTATATTTTTTCCTTCCAAAGAACGCGAGACAATAAAGCGTATATAATACAATTTCTAAACATTCTTACTTCCTTGTACGAATCTAAAAGGAAGTTTCAGGATTAATCGCGAAAAGTTTCAGGCAGCATATTCCAACGAAAATATCCATTTGGGCCTCTATCGAATGCGATTTAACGATATTTTTGCGTGATATCTGTACGTAAGAACAGAATAAAAGACTTTTTTTCTCCAAAACAATTATAAAACTGCTTTAAAATGAATTATGAAGAGAATGTTTCGTGGTGTCTGCACGTACGTACGTATGTATCTCGCATAACTCAAAAACGAGTAGCCTCAGAACGTTGAAATTTTGTATATAGGACTGCTATAACATGTAGATGTGCAACTCGTATTTTGGTTGCAATCGGTCGCACCAAACGTACATAAATATATTTATATGTATACCCGCTCTGTTACCCGGCTGAATTATCTCAGTTTCTTTACTCTTATATATTTGTAAATTGTGCATTTTTTGCTTTAAAAATGACTGAATTATGTTGTTCTTATCTTCCGGTTAACGTTTTTATGCCTTTAGGAAATCGGAAATCTGCAAGCAATATTTGTAGAATTATCAACAATTTAAAAGTTGTTTAAGTGCGTTTATTAATTTTTAAATAACCTGGCGGACATATTTTGTTACATTTGAAACAGCAGAAGAGTAGATTTGTTGCCAGTCTAGAGAGACTAAGCTTCGCAACAGCAAAGATAACGCCTTCATTTATTATTGCGAATTAAATCATGTTTAATCCTTTCTGGAATTTTTTCGAGGAAATAAGTGTTTAAAATTTATTTTGTAATTTTTAATATAGATATTTTGAGTTTTTATGTATTTTTGACTTATCGCTATGTGAGAGCTGAGTTAATTAAATGAGAAATACTGATTCGTCTGTGAAAGCTGTTTCTTTTTTGTTTTGTTCGCTTAATTTCTTTTATACATCGTTCTAGATTTATTATAGTATTTGAATAGAACATGTAGCAACGATTAGATAATTCTTGAAATGATATAAATTTTGTGCATTCTGAGTTATAATATCTTATTGCAAATTGTGTTTTTCATCATTTTACTTACCAATTATTGCTTATCAGAAGAACAATTTTTATGAAATTTAAAAAATGCCTTAAAATACATCCTGCAAGAGATGACGCCACTGGAGCTCCAGTCAACTAAAATGCTTTTCATCCCTAATAATAGATGGCGCCACTTGAGCGACTAATTTGTCCAATGTTTACTTATTTTACGGACGGCGGCACGGGAGCCTCCGTCACTAGTAATCTCTGAGTTCTAGCACAGCATGTGCACAAGTACTTCTATATTATTGGATACAACTTACTCGATTCTTCACACATTTAAAAGTCAAGTATAATATATTGGTAAAGGCCGTTAATGCCCGATTGCCTCTTACTAAGTGATAAGACGTAGACATAGACATAGTTATAATATGAACGGAATGCAATATATGCTGTTAAGTGAACCTAGCGCCAGAGAGTCGCTATGGTAAACAAATATAGTGAATTTTAAAGAGTGCATTTATTTTATTGTGGTTTATGCACTATCGACGAAGTATATTTAATTCAATCCAATAAACTTAAATGAAATGCAAGAAAAAAAATGCGTATAATTTAATACTCCCTACAAGGAAGTCACATCAAGGTGTACACATCAGATTTTTTACTTATGTGGAAAGAAGAGTGCAGTTGAAAGATACATAAGACATTTCGCTTATTTTGTGTTAGTAAATTCTTTCTTCTAATTAATTTCATATTAAATAAGCATATTTTGCATATTACGAAGAGTACTAAATATATCAGATCCATAAATCACATTTTTTACTTCCTTGTACGAAGTAAAAAGAAAGTATTGTAATCGCGAAAAATTTCAGGCATCATATTTCAACGAAAATATCCATTTTGACCGCTATCGAATGCAAATTAACGATGTTTTTGCGTGATATCTGCACGTAAGGACGGAATAAAAGACTCGTTTCCTCCAAAAAAATTTTAAAACTGCTTTAAAATGAATTCTGAAGAGAATTTTTCGTGGCGTTTGTACGAACGTATTACGTACGTATGTATCTCCCATAACTCAAAAACGAGCAGCTTCAGAACGTTGAAATTTTGTATATAGGATTGCTATAACATGTAGATGTGTACCTCGTATTTTGGTTTCAATCGGCCGCACCAAACGTATATAAATATATTTATATATATATCCACTCTGTTACCCGGCTCAGTAATCTCAGTTTCTTTACTCTTATATGTTTGTAAATTGTACATTTTTTGCTTTAATAAATGATTGTATTGTGTTGTTTTTATCTTCCGGTTAAGGTTTTTATGCCTTTAGTAAATCTTTATGCAATATTTTTAGAATTATCAACAATTTTAAAGTTGTCTAAGTGCCGCTAAGCCTTTTTCTTATGGCGGCCATTGATGTTTACATTTGAAACAGGAGACTAGTGGATTTGTTGCCAATCTAGGGAAACTTAGCTTCGCAACAACAAAGATAACGCATTCATTTATTATTGCAAATTAAATCATGCTTAATTCTTTCTGGAATTTTTTCGAGGAAATAAGTGTTTAAGATTTACTTCGTAATTTTTAATACAGATATTTTGAGTTTTTATGTAGTTTTGCCTTGTCGCGAAGTGAGAACTGAATTAATTAAATGAGAAATACTCAATCGTCTGTGAAAAATTGTTTCTTTTTTGTTTTGTTTGCTTAATTTCTTTTATACATCATTCTAGCTTTATTATAGTATTTGAATAGAACATGTGGCAACGATTAGATAATTCTATTCTTTAAATGATATAAATTTTGTGCATTGTGAGTTATAATATGAACGAAATATATAACTGTTATATAATTATTGGATTATATAACAATTAACATAGTTTCCGTTATATAATTATTATATAAGTTAACTGCTGTATAATTATTAATACTGTTAAGTGAATCTAGTGCCAGAGTGTCGCTATGGTAAACAAATTCTAGAGTGAATTTTAAAGAATGCAATTATTCTATTGTGGTTTATGCTCTGTCGGCGAAGTAGATTTAATTCAATCCAATAAGTTTAAATGAAATGCAAGAAAAAATGCGTAAAATTTAATATTCCGTACAAGGAAGTGTTGTGTAGACATCAGATTTTTTTCTTATTGTACATATACATTCATGTTTTACAATTTCAAACGGAGATTAGACGTTACAAATTATATTTTGCAAATTCTGAATATTTATGAAGAAGGCGAAGGCTAAAGCAGTAAGAAAGTTATATTAGCACATTCTGCTTACTTTGCACCATTAATTGTCTTGCTGCTCATTAGTTTCGTATTAACGAAACATATTTTGCGAAGATATTTAATATGTTAGACACAAAATAACGTGTTGTACATTGTAAATACATATTCATATCTGTATGTTGTTAAATTCTTGCCACTGATTGATTCCGTATTAAAGAAATACATTTTGAATATTTTAAATGTTATATAATATATTATATTTGCAGTCTTCATAGCACGGAAGTAAATGTAAAACATAAAAAAGCATGACAAACATAAAATTCGCTAAAATAGATTTCATTAAGATAAGTAAATAATAGGACCGAAAGTCTCGTAAAATACTGGATGTTTTCAGATTCTATTTACGTGAAATTTCAAAGGTTTGCAAACTGGTTTTTATATATTACTTAATATCTAGCAAATTCCACATTTTTAAAATAAACTCAAATTCTTGGTAAGTAGGAGGTATTGCATTAGGTGCTAGGAGTCGGAGAATTAGAGAACTGAAGTTAAGAAAGATTTTGTAAATGGCATAAGTTAAAAACTTAAAAAACTTTGAAAGTTTTTTAAAACTTTGTAAATTATCACAATTTGTGCTAAGAAAATTGAAGACAACGTGTAGTTTCGAATATTTTTGTTTTCTAAAAGTTTGTAAGAATTAAGCCTGGAAATTCTCCTGTGCAGGGTTCTTGAAGTGTAATTGCGAATTATGCTCACATTCAAATAAATAATTATATATGGTTCTAGAGTATCCATAAATATAGTTATTGCTGAAATATTGCCAACACATGAGGAGTGGTTCATATCCCGATTGTTAACGGGATTAACGTTACACGTTAAAAATGGTCTACGTCCCGACTCCCTACGCTAGAGTTGCTCTCGATGTCCTTGCTCACTAGAGCGGATACTTTTTTTTTTTTTTTTACTTATTACGTGCTTCGCCCATAGGCACACGGAAAGAGAGGGATGCCACGTAAAGGTCTTTTTAAGGGAAACTGACTCGTATACGCGTTACACATGGGGAAAAACGCGAAAACGCCCATGCAGCCAGCTCGTTCTGCTGGACTCGAACCCCAGATCGAACTACCAGTGTTCAGCGGCTTTTACAGCTCGGCCGCTGGGGTTGGGATAAAATGATACCTTCTACATCTTTATGCTCAACTCCGGTAAATACCTGAATGCCTTAGGTGCTCTTTTTATAAATTTATTTTTAGGTATGTTATCAGGTTTTTGTAGTTAATAAATATCAGAATATCTTTTGAATTCTGCAGCGTATTTTGTTAATGAATCGGCTTTTTAATTAAATTCCAGTATATGTAGGGATCTAAGTTAGACTGGGTTCATAATTTGAAGAAAATTGTAATAACTGTTTGCAGATTTTGGAAACCAGACCAGCCTGAAAATTACCATTTATTGCTTTTAGACTTGATTCTTTGTCTGCTGGGATTGAAAAAGTCATTAGAATTTTTTTTTGTTTTTTTTTTTGAATGAGATGGGGAAAATCTAGTGAAGTAGTCTGTAAAGTTGTCCCTTGACTTCCTTTAGGTGTGGGATCCGAGTGAGTACATCATCAATTAAGACCCCAAAATATTTCATATTTCTAATTATGTTTACCATTTTGCTATGAAAATTGATACAAAATGTTTGTAGATGGCTTTTGCTTGGGCAGCTCATAACACCTTATGCTTTTGAGCTGGCAATGGTTAGTTTATGATCACTGGCTCATTTGGCCTTCTTGTGATTGCTTTTTACGTTCTAGTTTCATGGGAGCTGCTATTGTGTCCCTTAACAACTAGCAAAATGTCATTGGTGTAAGCCACTATTTCCATGTTAAGGTCTGCATTGGACACGTTAAGCGCTAGCAGCAGACTCAAACAAGATCCTTGGGGTCAGGCCTTTATTGATAGATCGTGAATGAACACTTGCATGCCTTATAGCTTTCACGAACAAGCCTTGTCATATCACCTGTCAAACTATATAATGATTATGCAGCTTAAGTGTGATGCTGGCTGTGGAAAAATACAATTAAGCCCTCTGTTGGGGAAAGAGAGAAAAAAAAAAAAAAAAAAAAAAAAACGGAATTACTTTCCGAACAACCCAATAGAATGTACTAGGATCAAATATAATCGAAACTATCATTTGCAGAGAATTGCTGAAGTAAAAGCGTGGTCAAGTTTTTAAATTACCTAAATAGATACATTCATATTACGAAAGGATTTATGAATTATTTTATAAATGAAAAACAATTTAAGAAACTAGAACATTTCTCTAAATGATAAATATATGTAGAATAATGATTTTGTTACCTTGGCAGGAAAAAATGATTTGTTTGAAACTTAAAGCTGAAATTTAAAACCATTTTGAAGCTCATTTTGCCCAAAAGAAATACATTTACAATCCGTCTCTTTAAAATTCACAAAATACCCTTTGTATTCCATTAATTTAATACAAAAGAAAGAAATTTTATTAAAAAACATTATTCTCTATCGGTGCAGAAGTGGAAAACTAACACACAAAATTCCTTAAAATTTAGGATTTTATATTAAGTTAACCTATTCTTATATTGGTTCCTAAGGCCTTTGATGAATAATTTACAATCATTGTAGCGCCATTAGCAAAGCCAACGCTGAAAATGTTACGTTAGTGTGTGTGTGTAATTATGGCAAAGCCTCGAGGGCTATCTGCCTAAGGGGAGGGATGCCTTCGTGTAGGACTTTCTAAGGGAAACTGGCTCGTATACACGTTACACATGGGGGAAAACCACGAAAACGCCCATGCAGCCAGCCCGTTCGCGGGTTAAGAACCTCGGACCGAACTACCAATGTTCAGCGACTTTACCGCTCGTCCGCTGGTGATGTTACGTTAGAAAAAAGCATTCGATATGACTATTAAGACCACCAGTGGCCGAACGGTAAAGTCCCTGAACACTGGTAGTTCGGTACGAGTTTCGAAATCCGCAAATGGGCTGGCTGCAGGGACGTTTTCGTGGTTTTACGCATGTGTAGCATGTTGATACGAGCCAGTTTCCCTTAGAAAGTCCTCCACAAAGGTATCCTTTCCTTCCTTGTAATTCCTCAGGGCAGAACATGTAAATAATAATAATGATATGACTGTTAAGTATTATTTGCATCATTTTTGTCGGACATTCATTCGTATGTTGTATTTGTACAGAAATTTCATGTCCAAAGGGAATCTATAACCAATAATCATGTGGAATTGAAAATTAGGAGCCCGTCTTTGAGTTAGGACAAAAATCAATATTCTGCTCTTCCGAAAAAATATTGAATATCGAAACGTGACGCTGAAAAAATAGTCTTCCGCTTCTTGAGTTTAGGAATTTAAATTATGGAAAGCACTCGAGTTATACCTATTTAAGGGGAGGGACGCCTTCGTAGAGAACTTTTTAAGGAAAATTGGTTCATATTCATATTACATTCATATTATCATTTACTTCTACGAAAGCTTTCACGCACCTAGCGGAGATTTGGACTAAAGTTGAATCTAAAACGTAACATATATTTTAAATTAAATATTAATATCATCATGCACTTGAATTAAATTTTAACACACAAAAAGCCTGAAAGATTTCAGGTTTTATACTACGTTTTGTGTGTTACCTTTATTTATTAAATCGTGTTCTTCGCGCTGAAACCATAAAATTCAATTCAGCAGCAGTATCACAAAATGATTTTAAAAGAGCATATCTTTAGAATTTTCGTTACACATTCTCTCGGCGCTGAAGATAAACATGTCTTTATCTTCCCGTACAGCACTGGCATTGCTCGCTTTGAAATAGTTGTGTTTGTTAATAAAAAAGTCGTTAAAGTTTTACAAACTATGAAATAGATAATAGAACAAATTCCAAATTTGGGCTTCCAAATGGTCCATATTCGAGTGGAGGACAATGTTATTCAAAATTTGATGTCTTTTCGTAAAGTTGGATTTTTCACAGCGCCAGAAACATACGCACAAGCATGCAGATTCTTCATTATTTAATTTCCTTAAATATAATGCAGGGCTCTAATGTTTGGTGGCAACCATTTGAAAGATGAAACGCTGTTTATAGTGAACCAACGCAAAATGGCAAAACGAAATTAATAGCCCTTCTGGGCAATTTGTTCTTTGGGCTAAAATTGAGTCGAATTAATTAAAATGAGAATGTATTGAGTGGAGGAAAGTCATAAAAGAAAGCAATTAATTTAAATAATGAACGAAATCAAGTAAATTTATTGTTTAGAATTTTATGTAAATTTCCAAAAAGAAGGGGGAAGAAGAAGTAAAGGAAAAAGCACTATTACTGTATGATTTGAACTTTACTATTATAGCCATACATGCCATGATTGGGCTACAAGAAGTAGATTTATAATGAGCTGTTTAATTATGATACACCAAATGAATAGCAAGGTTATTTGGACTAACGTTTAGTTTTATCAGATTTTGTAAATACAGGTTGTATAAATAAAAAGGTGAAACGTGTTTGTCTAGCTGTAAAAGAAGGGGAAAAAGTAGTTCCTGTAATGAATAAGCATACATCATTATCAGGCTAAATAGTTTGAACTAGGCAAATCGACGTCAAAATCTCATTTGTTTTCAGAAATGAGTACGTATGTTGAAGGAAATTACACAGCTGAAAAACAGTGCCAAAAAAAAAAAGTATTTTTCAATTTCATATCACAAAATGAGCGTATATGTAACAGAACCAAAGTTTTCAAACATGTGTCACGTAAAAATTATTTGAGATGATACAAGCTTCTGAAAATTTTATATTTTTATTTAATAATTAGGTAATTAGGGGTTTCATATTTTCAGGTAATACTGGATAAATAAAAAAACTCCTTTACGCTGCGCAGTAATACGTAATGTAAAATTACTTTACCCGATTGCATGAAAGAAAGTAAAGCGAACAGAGGTCCGGCAGACGCCGTTGGGTTCCAACAGATGGAACATAAGCATACTGCGCTGGTGCCTAGACCAAAATGTTCCAAATTATTGGATCGAATGTGGATCAGCATAATCTCCAGGTCTATTACCCTTGTCTTCAAAAAGTCATCATATCAGTACACTTGGATAGCTAGACTGTCATTCTGGAGATTTGCCAAAAAATTGATGCCAAAATGACGAAACTTCCAACAGCCAACAATTCAAAGAGGTATTTTGTGCGGCGTTTCAAGAAATCACTCACGATACATGGTTACAGATGAGCAAGTGGATGTGGAAACACATTAATGGAGAGTCACAAAGTTATTTTGGAATCGTAGCAGGTAAGTAATTTAAACGGACGTTTCGCCCATCCTGCACAGCTGCAGTTCCTTAAAGTGTTAATGTTATAATTCCCATAATGTGCTCGCTTTTGAAAATACTAAGACAAAAAAATAATATAAAACTTGAAAGGTTTCAGATTTTAAATTACGCCCAAAGGGGCGTTTCATAACATTTTGTGTGTTACCTATATTTATTAAATATCATGTTCTTCGCACTTAAACCATAATGTTCAGTTCAACAGGAATGTCGCAAAATAGTTTTAAATTAAGCATACCTTTAGAATTTTCGATACACAGTTCCGCGCGATGGAGATAAAAACTTATTTTCTGTACAACGGCGCCATTACTCGCTTTGAAATCCTTGAGTTTGTTGATCAAAAGTTTTACAAAATATGAAATCGACAATAAAACAAATTCCAAATTTCAAATTCGCAGGAGCATTACGTTATTCAAAATTGGATGGCTCTAGGTATCTTTGTTTTATTACAATGCGAGACACATACATACATTTATGCACATTGTTCATTATTTAATTTCTTTAAATATAACACAAAGCTCTAATATTTGGTGGCAACAATTTGAAAAGTGAAAAAACGCTTCTAGTGAATTAACGCAAAATGACAAAATGAAATTAGTCCTTCTGAGCAAATTTCCCCTTTAGACTAAAAGGATTTAAATTTCCCCTTTAGACTCGGACGTGGACAGCACATGACTTCCTTGTGCGGCTTATTAAATTACACATATTTTTTGCAGCAATTTATTCAAACTTATTTAATCGAATTACGCTAGTTTAATTAGACAATCTCTCAAGGCAAATTGAAAATGACATCAAAGATTGCAAATTTTGAAGTTATACATTTCAATCAAATTTTATCGTACGGGAGACAAATTTCTAATTTTATTTTTTCATAAGGAATATGAAACTTTCTAAAATGCGAGTATAGAATTGCATTAAAATTTAATTTCGCTGTTTGTCGAAAAACTACATTTATTTCAAAAATTTGATATTGCCGAAACTTGAATATTTTCGTCATTTATTGCACTTAAGTAATAGGAAATATATGACCACGACCAACGATTGCGAAAATAGAGGAAGGGTAAAGAGGTGTATATATAGAGTATATATAGATATATTCCCTTTCATATAACCAGGTTAAGTAATTTCATTTTATACATTATTACACAGCGTAAAGGAGCTTTTTTTATCCTGTATTACTTAAAAATATGAAAATCCTAATTATCTAATTATTCATTAAAAATATAAAATTTTAAAAAGCTTGTACCATCTTAAATAATTTTTATGTGACACAAGTTTGAAAACTTTCGTTCCGTTACATATAGGTTCATAAATTTTGTGATGAAATCAAAAGATACATTTTTTGTTCGTCTTTTCCAGCTGTATAATTTTCTCCACTCATTTCTGAAAACAAATGATATATATATATATGTTGGGTTCTACCGATTGTAATAAAAAGAGATGCACAATTAGATGTACTACAGTCCAATATACGAAATTTCAACGTTCTACGATTGATCGTTTTTGAGTTATGCGAAATATATACGTACATTCATACGTACTTATGTACGTACTTCCGCAGACGTGCCGAAAAAGATACTTTTAAATTCACTTTACAATCCATTACTTTAAATACATTTTACAATCCATTGTGGAGAAAAAGAAAACTGTTATTCTACCTGTACGTACAAGGGTTAAGCAAAAAATCGTCCAACTGGTTTCGGCAACGGTCAAAATGGATATTTCGGTTGAAATATGATACCAGAAATTTTTTCGCGATTACACTACTTCGTTTACTTCGCGCAAGTAAAAATGAATATTCATGGCTTTGTTGCCACACATGGATAACTTAATTTTTGAAAAATACTAGAAATTATTGTCTACCAAAGAAATTATAGCGACAAGAGCCTGCTCAAAGTTTAGCAGAAATCTGGATTTGGAAAAAAGGGGGATAAAATAATTTATAAGCTTTTCCTTGAAAATATATACAGCTACGACGAATCCGAACATTAATATTGTATTTTAGTAGAAATCTTATCGATATTTTTGATATTAAATCTCTGCTATAGGAAACAAAACTTACAGAAACCGTGTGCTGCAGGATTGAAACTACTATGTGGATATCACTGGTAAAAAAGGAAGGATAGTTTTATCGGTAAACTAAAAAATTGTGGTGTGTCGGTAGGTAACAAAAACCTATTATGCATTATACAAGTGACAATATAGAATATTATGCATATACTGAAGTGACAATATAGGATAGCAATATGCAAATATACAGATGACAGTAGTATCGCGTAGAAAATGTATAAATGCGAAGTGCTTTGGCAGGGCTTTTATTTGTGTTCAAGTTATTCATGTGAAGAGGCTTTGACGAGATTATGGCCGCACGACGAGAATTAACAGACCTTGAACGCGGAATGGTAGTTGGAGCTAGACGCATGGGTCATTCCATTTCGGATATCGTTAGAGAATAACAACATTCCGAGATCCACAGTGTCAAGAGTGTGCCGAGAGTATCTAATTTCAGCCATAACATCCCATCATGGACAGCGCAGTGGCCGACCACCTGCACTTAACGACCGAGACTAGCGACGTCTGCGTAGAGTTGTCAATGTTCACAGACAAGCAACACTGCGTCAAATAACCGCAGAAATCAATGTGGGACGTACGAGGGACGTGTCCGATAGGACAGTGCGGCGAAATTTGTCTTCCTTGGGCTATGCCAGCAAAAGACCGACTCTAGTGCCTTTACTGACAGCACGACATCGCCTGCAGCGACTCTCGTGGGCTCGTGAGCATATCGGTTGATCCCTAAACGAATGGAAAACCGTGGCTTGGTCAGATGAGTCACGATTTCAGTTGGTAAGAGCTGATGGTGGGGTTCGAGTGTGGAGCAGACTCCACGAAGCCATGGACCCAAGTTGTTAACGAGGCACTGTTCAAGCTGGTGGTGGTTCCATAATGGTTTGGGCTGTTTTTACATGGCATGGACTCGGTCCTCTGGTGAAACTGAACCGATCATTGACTGGAAATGGATACCTTCAGCTACTTGGAGATCACTTACAGCCATTCATGGACTTCACGTACTCAAAAAACGATGGGATTTTTATGGATGACAATGCGCCATGTCAACGGGCCACAATTGTTCGCGATTGGTTTGAAGAACATTCTGGAAAATTCCAGCGAATGATCTGGCCACCTAGATCGCCCAACATGAATCCCATCGAACGTTTATGGGACATCATCGAGAGGTCAGTTCGTGCCCAAAACCCTGCACCGTCAACACTTTCACAATTATGGACGTCTATAGAGGCAGCATGGCTCAATATTCCTGCAGGGGACTTCCAGCGACTTGTTGAGTCCATGCCACGTCGAGTTGCTGCACTTCGCCGGGCAAAAGGAGGACCGACAAAATATTAGGAGGCATCCCATGACTTTTGTCACTTCAGTGCATATATGTACTAGAAGTTCTTCGAAAGGGCCAACACTTGTGATATTCTGTATCATTTCAGCCTGTTCCACTATGAAATCATTAATGAGAATAGGTATACTTTACGCCCGTTTGCTGCTTTCCTCCTAAACAAGAATCAAAATTTTCCCACATAATTTTGTTAATGAATTTGCATCTTATATTTTTTTGGCATGTAAGAATGACGTCTAGGGTCTTCTACATAGGTATCTTTTTCTCAAGTGTTAGACGGAATATTCGAGTGTTTTCTTCTTCCCACATGTAAACACGTCGAGAATTCCTCTGTAAAGCAAAGCCGGACACATTAGCGAAGGTAATAGACATCTGCTGATTTTCAGATCAGTTTACAAGACTACGTGTTCAATTCAAACTTTCCAGCCATTGGCGCGCAATGGCGGTCACCTAACAAACAAACATTTTTCATGCAGACTTCTTCGCACTGTGATGGTTGATACTGTCCTTGCTGTAAGTCTGTTCCCTAGAATCTTATGGGTTAAAGCTCATGTAGGCATCCAAGGAAATGACGAAGCTGACGCATTTAGTTCTCATCTATGGTCGAAATCATACCTAAAACTTTAACTTAACAATATAAAACTAAACATGGCAATATGAGGAAACATACCTAAAATTTTAACTTAACAATATAAAACTAAACATGTGGGAAAATGACTGGCAATGAGAAACAGGCAGAAGGCTATATACCCACAAGTATCTGAAAACTGTCTATAATCCAACCATCATATTAATTGCTTTTTCGCAAGACATGGCCCATTTCCCATATACTTTCATCAAAAAATATTTCAACAAGAAATTTATGTATATATGGGGAAATATGAGATCCAGAATATTATATTAGTATATGTTGCCTTATAAGTGCATCACACATTAGAATTCCTAATACAAACAAACTTCATAAAACATGCAATAAAAAATAAATATCTGCGCAAAAAATAGAAAAGACAATGATATACGTATTTGTCATCAAGAGGAGAAGAACACTTTTAATCAACCACTTCAATTTTATGGTTTTGTTAGGATTCGTTCATACAAATAGTATTTGATTTATTGAATTATTATCCGCTTATTATATTACTAGAAAGCCCGGCGGTCATACGAACTGACCGCTGTTCTAGACATTATAAATTGCAATTAAAATGATTTGTGCAAAGGTGTCTGCTAATTCAAACTGAATTACCCAGGGCAGGCGGCGAGGACGCCTCTTTGCTTACTGCCCCACGGGGTTTCCCCTTCTACTTGCTTAATTGCTTAAAGTAGAGTGCAATGAAGGAAGCCACTGGCGGTACATTTCTTAAGAGCCCATCTCTAGCTCAATAAATAAAGGTGATTTAAATAATAAAATATTAATTCACATGTCAAAGATCTCTTTGTACACAATATTTCTTGTATAGATCTTTCCATCATTTTTAAGCTCCCCTTGCAGACAACCATCCATTATTTCTAATTTTACGTCCGTTCTTTCAACAGCTCTTGAACAGGCAACATAAAGTTGACCGTGTCCAAATGCAGGCTCAGGTAAAAAAATGCCAACACTCTTAAGCGTTTGCCAGCGCTGTGCCGTGGCAACTTCACCCCATTGACTAGTACAGTTACGCAAGCAACCAATAAACTATCGGCGACTAACAGACACTTAAGCCGCATATAATAAAGATATTTATTTATTTCATTTGATTAGTTTTTCCATCGTTGCCGGTTTTTGCCGGTTGCATATTTCCGAATTTTTTTAAGAATTATTTAAGTTTTAAACTTTATGTCTTAATGAATTCAGAAACACACTGAATTATTTACTGCTTTCGTTGATCCCCCTCCCTTGTGACGATGCAGAAAAAGATATAAATTTATTTCTTTTTTGATTTTGGATTGTATTGCCCACTTTTCTTTCAGTTTGCCTCTGTGCTTCTGGTTTTTGCCTAGGTTTATTCCGAATCGAAGAAGGGATTATTTATTTTCGTTATATATACGTAAGTGTGTGTATTCTTATTAGAATTAGGAAAAATAGACTTTGGGCAGTTTAGGTTTTGTTAACTTCAATCGTTATTGTATTATTTCTTGATGTTACTTAAGGCACTGTTCATTGTTTCTCTTTGTTTAAAAAGTTTAAAATATACAGAAATTTAGAAAGATAATAATAAAAGCTTGTATGTTGTTCGCTTACGCCACAAAAAAAAAAAAAAAAAAAAAAAAAAAAAAAAAAAAAACTATTACGTTACTAGCGTATCACGGACTCTTAAGAGACTACTAAAGATATTCTAAAGTATTTTTCATTTAATTAACTTAAATTACTTATGTAAATAACATGTCATTTTCCTTTAATAAGCCTAGCTTAACTACATAAACATATTTTCCTAATTCTATAAATTATTTTGTTGCCACTTCTAAGAAACTAAACTAACAAAAATTATTAGTGGCCAAACGACATTAAATAAAAAATTAAAGGAAAGTAAGTAATGTTATTCCTTTATTAATTTAAGTAAAACATTACTCATGTAAATAACATGTCATACTTCTTTAATAAGCCTAACTTAACGACATAAACATATTTTCTAATTCTTTTAAATTATTTTTTTGCCACTTCTAAGAAACTAAACTAGCAAAAATTATTAGTGGCCAAACGACATTAAATAAAAAATCTGATGTGTACACCACATGACATCCTTGTATTGGAATATTAAATTGGAATATTAAATTATACGCATTTTTTCTTGCATTTCATTTAAACTTATTGGATTGAATTAAATCTACTTCGCCGACAGCGCATAAACCACAATAGAATAAATGCATTCTTTAAAATTCACTCTAGAATTTGTTTACCATAGCGACACTCTGGCACTAGATTCACTTAACAGTATTAATAATTATACAGCAGTTAACTTATATAATAATTATATAACGGAAACTAAGTTAACTGTTATATAATCCAATAATTATATAACAGTTAACTTATATATTTCGTTCATATTATAACTCATAATGCACAAAATTTATATCATGTAAAGAATAGAATTATTTAACCGTTGCCACATGTTCTATTCAAATACTATAATAATGATGTATAAAAGAAATTAAGCAAACAAAACAAAAAAGAAACAGTTTTTTACAGACGATTGAGTATTTCTCACTTAATTAATTCAGTTCTCACTTCGCCAGAAGGCAAAAATACATAATAACTCAAAATATCTATATTAAAAATTACGAAGTAAATCTCAAACACTTATTTCCTCGAAAAAATTCTAGAAAGAATTAAGCATGATTTAATTGGCAATAATAAATGAATGCGTTATCTTTGTTGTTGCGAAGCTAAGTTTTTCTAGATTGGCAACAAATCCACTAGTCTCCTGTTTCAAATGTAAACGTCAACGGCCGCCATTAAAAAAGGCTTAGCGGCAATTAAACAACTTTAAAATTGCTGTTAATTCTAAAAATTTTGCACACAGATTTACTAAAGACATAAAATCCTTAACTTAAATTTTTACTCCCCAGATGGCGCCAGTGACACAATATCTCCTAATTCTGCCTGTTGAACATTTCTTTAATTCTAGAGTGTTACCAATGAATTCTTTTCACTTTTACTTCAGGGTTGCTTGACACCGAGTGGGTTGCTGTTATACGTGTTCTTCAGATTTTTGATTTCTCACAACGTGACTAAACGAGTTGAACAATACAGTATCAAATTTTGTCAGAAGTTTAGCGATTATCAAAGTGAAACAATTCGTAAGATTCAGCTAGTGTTTGGAGCCGATGCTAAGGGGTAACAAAAATTAAGGAGTAGTTCAACCGATTGAAAAATGGCCCCACATCAGTAGAGAGTAACCAACGTTCTAAGAGGCCGCAAACAGCTAGGATGCAGTTCTTGTTGAGAGGGAGGTAAAACAGGTGAAGAGAGATCGTCGTTTGACTGTATGAGAAATTGCCGAAGAAGCGCTACAAAAAGGCCAGACAGGAGCTAAGCTAGGTGATACTAACTGTACACTGGGGTGCAAAAATTAAGGACGAAGTCGAAAAATTAGCATATCCACTAAACGAAGAGGCAGAGCGGACAGAAAGACCAATCAGGAGATTAAGTAAGGTGATATGCGGTAGCACATACGCAGATATGCAGGTAGAAGTAATGGGGGGGGGAGTGTCTGAGTAGTATAAAGCATGTTGTCGGTGTAAGATCAGTATTTCTTGCAAAGAGATTGCACGCCGTATAGCAGTTAAAATCACACCGAGTTGCTGCCTCAGCGAGAAATGGCGAATAATCAATCTGTTAGACGACATCTGGATGCTTTTACCCGAGGTCGAATCATTGGGAAGTTGGAGGAAGGCCGCAGTGTGACAAGTGTGGCTGCAGAGTTCGGAATTGCTCACAACATTGTTTCACGACTTTGGAGACAATTTCAAACTACAGGAACAGCTATCCGGGGGTTTAGTAGTGGTCGTCCACGAGGAACCACACCCGCAGATGACCGGTATATTGCCTTACAGGCCAGAAAAAAGAGGCGGCAGACAGCGGGAGAAATCGCTAGACACAGGCGACTGGACGACCGATATCCCGTTTTACCGTGGCCAGAAGACTGCACGATGGTGGTCTGTTTGCACGACGCCCTGTACGGTGTGTACCTCTAACGGCTGCCCATCGGAGAAGGCGTTCTCTGTGGTGCCGGGAACACCGGAATTGGAGAGACAATGAATGGGGACGAGTACTCTTTACAGATGAGAGCAGATTCAGTCTGAGTAGCGATTCTCATCGCACACTCATCTGGAGAGAGCGGGGAAGCCGCAGTCATCCCTCGAACATCATTGAAAGGGACAGGTATGGAGGTGGCGGTGTTCTCGTTTGGGGAGGCATCGTGCTTGGTAGTCGTACAGACTTCACATCTTCGACTCAGGTTCAGTCAACGAGATCCGTTATTGTAACGAGATTCTTCTTCCATATGTGCGTCTTTTTAGAGGCGCTATGGGTCCGCAGTTCCTTTTTATGGACGACAATGCACCATGTCATCGCACAGTAGCTGCCGAACAGCTATTAGAGAGTGAGGATATTGAACGTATCGATTGGCCGGCACGATCTCCGGATCTCAATCCCATCGAGCATGTATGGGATTTTCTAGGCAGACGCTTGGCAGCTCGTACCTTAAAACCAGTAACGATTCCGGATCTTCGATTGGCGCTGCAAGACGAATGGGCAGCAATACCTCAACAACTCATTGACACCCTCATTCTCAGCATGGGCAGACGCTGTGAAACCTGCCTAGCAGTCAGGGGAGATCATATCCCCTATTAAAGACCGGATGTTTCTTGCTGGACACCCATCACAGGGATGTTTCGGGCTTCAGTTGCACTGCGCTCCATGCTACGTTTTCAATAAAGCTTCTTTTTATCCCTCTGATTTCTCTTTTAGTAAGTGTTGCTTACATTACTCATGTCCTTACGTATTGGGGATCTTACGGTATTAAATGTGTTGATTTGGAAAGCTTTTGTACAAAGTTATATTGAAAAAACCGTCTCGTCCTTAATTTTTGCACACCAGTGTATGTGTGGAACTGGTGTAGCTTTCCGCTGACTCCGTGATGCAGTTCGGCTCAAATGAGAAGACCTGGACGCGAAAAACTCTTAGCTGCATCATGACAATGCTCCAGTCTATTCGTTACAGTCCATCCAGACTTTCTTGGCGAAATATGGGACTTTAATCTTTCACACACCTCCTTACTCTTCAAATATGGTTCCTGGTTCTGATTTTTTTTCCGAAATTGAAGAAGACATCGAAAGAATCCCGTTTTGAGATTAGAGAAGACATAATGCAGAACGTTACGGTGGAGATGAATGTTATTCCAAAGAAACCTTCCAGAAGTGTTTTCGGCAGTGAGAGGATCATTGGGTAAAGTATGTAGAGACGCTAGGGGTCTATTTTGAAAAGGATTAGGGTCCCAATCACGTTACATTAAGTAATTTAATTTTTTCCGGCAAAAGATCGAATACTTTTTACACAGCCCTCGTATATTTAGTTCTCCTTTATGCATATATGCACACATTTTTCTCTTTTTTTTGCAGGTGAGGAAACATCTAAGCATGACTCTAAGAAAAGTAACTAAAACTACATAACAGAAGAAAAAATAGAGGAAACTTCAAAGCTGATATTCCTCCAATTACAACTCAACATCAATTTTCAGTCTGTATAAATAATTGTAGTAATAAAAGCAAAACTTTATTATGGAAGTTTTACAATACATATTCACAAATTTATCAAAATGTCGGCTTTAATTCACATTTATTTTATAAATGGAGTAATGTATAATAGTCCATATTGTAATTAATTAAATTTATATTTCACTATTAAAATAATACCATTGTTAGTGCTCACAATATAAATATACTGCTCAATAATTAAATAAAATAATATTCATTGCTATATATATATATATATATATTGCATGAATGTCTTCCTTTGGATATTTTAGATTGGGAGATTTCTGTGCCATGGAGTCTTATTAAGCATTAGTAGTGATTTTTTACAGTAATGCTTGATAAAAACAATTGATGCATTATTTTACGTAATAAAAATTTCAAAGCATTATTTTGATTATAAAAATTCATACAGTAAAACAACTGAGACGAATTCTATTGTAAATACTAACATGACAAAATCATAAATTGCAGATCATTTAATGTAACCAGCATGCTGTTTATGCATGCAACATTTTTACAACTAAAATTAAAGTTGCAAAGCAAATATTAAGAAATTCAGTAATGAACTGAAGAATAATATGCTTTTTCAAAATGAAAACTGCGAAGCGTAAAATATAAATACCTTCCTAAAAGCTTATTCAAAGAAACAACTAATATAGACTCCTGCTAAAACATAAGCAACAAATGCAAAACACAGAATTAAACAAAAGCTATTTAATGGATATGCATGAAACGATTCCAAGAGGTTGGTGTGGCGTTACTAGACCACGTAGCAAACAATAAAGCAAAGGCATCGGAAAACGCATGTATTACGACCATCACATTCCAAAAGACCAAAGAAGGTGCAGTGCAGAGTATGCAGAATATCATGCTAATAACGGGTACGATACCTTCTAGCTGAAATGCATACTTGACAACGGTGAGGCATTTAAGCTGGCAATAGTATCGTTGATTGCTTTGTGGCAGTAGTACCCATTGCTTTAGTAAGGCATGCTTGGAGCTCGTGGAGGGTGACTGGTGGCACATTGTGACCTGCTATCCGTTTTCCTGTGGAAGGTGACTGGCGACCCATTGCGACCTCCTATCCGTTTTCCTGTGGAGGGTGGCTGGCTATCCGTTTTCCTGCCATTGTGACCTGCTATCCGTTTTCCTGCGGAGGGTGACTGGCGACCCATTGCGACCTGCTATCCGTTTTCCTGTGGAGGGTAACTGGCGACCCACTTCGACCTGCTATCCGTTTTTCTGTGGAGGGTGACTGGCTATCCATTGTGACCTGCTAATCCGTTTTCCTAACACGTCCCACACATACTCTATGGGATTCAGGTCCGGTGCTCTATCAGGCCACGGCAGATATGGAATTGTTTCACTTTCCAGATAACTGCGCTCCATTCGAGCGGTGGGTGTTATCGTCCAGAAATATCGCGTCGGTACCCATTGCAGAAATAAGGAACAGAAAGAAGAATGTGCAGAATTTTGTCGCGGTATTGCATAGCAGAAACGGAACCACATGAAATCACTTAGAGGTCGGCGCGGCCGTTCGTTTCTATCCCAGCCCATATAAGCTTGCCTTCTCCTATGTAATGTTCCTTTCGATGATGTTTGGCGCCTGATAGCCTGTCTTTGGTTCTCCCATATCACTTCACTTCGCGAATAGTTCTGAATGTTAAGCAGAGAGTCATCCGTGAAGAGAACGGGGCTTCACTGCTCTGGTGTCCGACTGCAATGTTCATGGACTTAATTCAACAATGGTCTGACATCCGATGGCGACAAAGGAACACTGAGCACAGGTCGTCGGGCGTACAATTTACCTTTATGCAGACGACGCGATACAGTTTGGCGGAACATAGCCGTCCTGCATCAGCAGAGAGATGCGACGCTAACTGTCGTGCTGTTACAAATCTATGGCGTCTTGGACATAACAACAGAAACGATCGTATGTCGTTATTGTAATCCTCCGGCGTCCAGATCTATGTCTTGATCCCTTTGGTAACATTCCACAGCCTACTGAACCCTAGAGGGAGCACCGTCTCGTTGCAAATGTAATCAGCATAGTTGGCGTTGGCGTTCAGCTAGGGTAACAAACAGGTTTCCAACATGCTTAGAAATGAGTCACCGATCACAGGTTCTTCCTCGAAGAAATATAGGCCGTTCATTTTCTCGCGGGACACCGCACAGTAAAACGTACACGAAACTCACGCTGCACTGAAAACCACCGATCTGGATACATAAAAGCGAACCACACAGAAAGCCTTTTCCTGTAGCGACGACATCTTGAAAACTGAAGTTGCGTCTGCGCAGTAAGCCTGACAAGGAAACAGCAGGTAGCATGGAGATCAGAAACATGAAGAATTGCCAGTGCTTACGGTGTAAATTTTACCACGGATAGGTAAAACATCGCTTTATTATTTAAATCTTTTAATTATTAATTTTTTAAACCGCACGTTTCATTTATAAACACCCTGTATATATAATATATATAAAATACAATATATGTATATGAAATATTTTAATTTTGAATTTTGATAATTGCGCTTAATTTACATACGCTCTCAGAATTTAAATGATATTGTAGATTAGTTTGCAGAAATAAGTAATCATTTATTTGTAATTAAATTTCATTTAAAATTTAATTAACTTTAAGTTTCCTTATTACGAATAGAGAATGTTTGTTAAATTCAAATTTCATTCCTTGCAGCAATGGCGCAAGAGAATTATTTAAATTTGTAAATTTAATTTAACTATATTCTTTTGAAACAATATATATATATAAGTGTGTGTGTTCGACGAAAAATTGATATATATGTATATATATACAGGGTGTCCTAAAATAGACTGACGGCTTTCAAAAACTTATAACAAGAAAACTGTTAAGGTTGAAAAAAATCAATTCTTGGAGCAACTCATGTGACCGGCATAAATATTTACTCCAAAAGTTCCTGGTTTTAGATCACACGATGTCACGGGTGATTAGACCAGAGCATTTTCAATGGGGGAAAAAAATCGTGCAAAGTTTCAACATATCGTGGCAGCAACAGCATAAATATGATGTACTAATACAGTGGAAAGTCTATTTAAAATTGAGTAAATATCTATCTCGCTAAACTGACGAAATATCGCCAAGCTGGCGATATTTTTGACGACCAATTTTTGTCGCAAAATCTGGCGAGAAATCACCTTTGGGTGCGGTCCCTGTATAACAAGGGCATTGTAATTGGACAACTGTAATTCATGCTATATTTGTATATATTTAGCTGTAACCGTATCCGGCCCTCATACGCATTTCAGTAATTCGAGAAATTACTAGAATTTTCTCGGCGGCCGGGAGAAAACTATATAAGACCGCAGAGAACATCAGTTTCTGGGTGGTAGTTGTTCGTTCAGTACTGAATTCGGAGTATTGAAATATTCGTAAGAGCTTTGCCTTTTAGATGCCCTTTGCATTGCGTTGTATTTAACGTTCTCAGTAATTTGAAATGTTATTTCTGATTGCACATTGTGATACTGTAAAGAGTTGTACGAGTATTTTTGTGGAACGTTTCAGAACTGTAAAGTGTTTTGGTAAAAAAAAAACAATTATCAAGATATCATGAATTCCGTGAGCCTTGAATCTCTTACGAGCCCGTACGCACGCAACAGTATGAATCTCATTTGCACAACCACTTTGGCCCTTGAGCGTCCATCAGCGGCCGAGCGGTAAAATAGCTGAACAGCAGTATTTTGGTCGGGGTTCGAATTCCGGCTGCATGGACATTTTTATGGTTTTCCCCATGTGTAACGTGTGCATGATCCAGTTCCCTCAGGAAGTCCTCCAGGAAGTCATCCGTCCCCTTACGCAGACTTGCCATTTTCAAATAAACCAAACTAAACTGGGCCTTCAACAACGATGACACAGCTCCGTAGATTGCAACATCAGTGAAGCAGCTGTTGAACATCCTTTTCGGAAAGTGTTCATTGTCAACCGTCATTTCTCAGCAGCCTGGCTGCGAATTTAGTCGACCCTTGCGACTTTTGGCTTTGGGAGCATTTTAAAAGGGCTGTGCACTTGGCTGATTTGAGAGCACGCATTTCGCATCACATCCAGCACATCACCACTGATACACTCGATATTTGGCGCAACATTACGCTTTCAAGTCATAGTAGAATATTATAAGTTGGACAACATGCTGAATATTTCTTGCGTTAGTCGCAGGTGTTAACATAATTTTCTTTCTGAGATGGTCGTATGAATTCTTAAATCATGTACTGCTAATTAAATTGCCCTTTTCCCCTAGCTGAATGCTGTAGCCTTTTGGTCATTAACATTCGTGTGTTTGAAGCGTATTAAGTTATAAATGCATTTTGAAAGTATTTTATTTTCCTTTTGTTTCGATTTTCCAAACAAATTCCATTTATGCATCTTCAGGTCAAATTTGAAGTCTGACCAGTGGCTCTTAAAGAATCTGAAAATTGGAACTTAAATTACAAAAATATAGACTGAAGATTATGTAATATAAGAAAATGTTTACAATATACTTTGGAAATTTGTTTCCTTTTTGAAATTTGTTATGCAGATTTATTCCATGTTTCGTGATGTCAGCGAGTTGTATAAATATTCGTCGCCAAGGAAATCAATAGTCGCCATCAGTTGCAACACTTGCGAAATGCTTGCTGCGTTAGGATCGATGATTTTAAAGTTTCGGCCGCACTCAATATTGGGCAATGTTGACCCTTTACCTGGTGGTACCACTAAAAGTCATCAACGATGTCTGAATCCTTATTCTGAGCTTTTGACAGGACTAAGAGATGTGGAACCTCGTTTTCGAAGAATAAATGAAACAGTTAATTTCAAATTTCGTGAAATACAAGAGGTTAGCCATTCTGGAGCTCCACGAGATTCTTTACCTTTTGATTCGTTTCTTAGAAAGCTTCCAGAAGCATATTTAAGTCGCACCAGTGAGACTCTGGATATTTGTATAAGGGCTGATGGCGGGAATCTTAAAGTTCGGTTGGGTATGAAAGGTATTATACCAGAAACCTTAAAAGTCAGTTTAAAGAACCAAAAGCTCGTTGTGTCAGCTCAGAAGTATAAACAAGACGGCGCTTCATCATCTATTCAACTAAACAAGTTCCATTCTATTTTGCCGAAGGCAGTGAGTACAAGTTGCATTAAATTATCATTAAAGGATGGTGTGCTTATTATCGAAGATTCGGATCTTTGACGATGGAAATCCCTCGCAAAAGACTGCTGTTTTGCCTTTTTGTGATGATGCAGACTAATTTGTTGGTGATAATAATGATACAGTTGAATATGTTGTCAAGCATGGAGATTCAAAACAGCTTTTTGATACTGAAATTGATAGAAACCACTTTTTTGAGTTTGGTACAAATGGCTTTTTGTCATAATGAGGATTCGAACCATTTTTGTGATGATAATCGTTATCTAGACAAGAGTTTTGATATATCTGGATGTAGGTATATTTAGTGTTGACAGCAGCTATGATTCTTCCAGTGAGCTCAACGATTCTGATTAGGCGGTTTCGGACATCAATTCTGATATCCAAGTTGCAACGTTAGTGATGATACAACAACAGTCATGATGGCTCGTCATTCTATGTTGTGAGAATCCTAGCTCTGAAGTAATGTCTTCTTTAGCCTTTACAAAAAAGACGAATAGTTGTATCTAACACTAGCATATATATTATTTTAGGATTGAGAAAATGATTTTTAATTGTATATGTTAAATCTTAAAATTTCGTTACTCTTACCTGCTATTTTGAGACATTTATCCTGGAAATTTTAATAAATTCTTGCTTTTAAACATTCATCATTTTGTGTTTTGCATTTTAGTTTAAATCTTAAGATTTACTTAAGTTAAAAATGAATCGCATTAAAATCATCAAATGCAAAAGAAATATTTTAGATTTCAAAAGTGAAATTTTGATTTTAGTCATTTTTCAATCTTCGGATTTGTATGAATAAGTATTAAAATCAATATAACGTGTTAATTACTCTTAAGGGATTGGAAATCTTGCTTCATTTTGATTTGATATACATTAATATGTATTGAAATTAGTTTACTTTGTTAGTGTGTAACTTGTAACACAGTAGATAATCTCTGAAACTGTCAAATACTTTACTTTTATATCTAGTGATAATTGGTACTTTCATGTGATGATTGGAATTGATGATAATTAGGTAATATCTTCTCGAAGTTACTACTTATTAGCAATTTGACCATATATGTCAAGCTGAAGAAAATCAAACCATTTGTGTTTGATTAAATGAATTGTTTCTACTATTTTTAACCTATTTAAAGGTTTCGTGTTAATCTTGATGCATCTCAAAATACTAAGTGTTAGTTTCTGTATCTCTGGAATTAGAAAAATGATCCTGAAAGCAATTTTTCTATTTAGGTCAACAGTGAGAATTTCATAGTTTATTCAAATCCCACTGACGAAAAATTATTACACAGTGAAGAAGTTACGAAGAATTATTTCCCTGAAATATTTTATTCTTCACTTCACTATTACAAATAATTGTCGCCTCACTTATAGAGCCAGCATACTTTGGCAGTTTCCACGTCAGTTCTAGCAACAACAAACATAACATTCGATTCGAACATACGTTCGATTTGGGGAATCAAAGTGGCTTGCATAGTATCGCAGAATTAAATACCCACAATCAAAAGGTTTATTTTCTCCAATGTCCAAAAGCAAATTTATTTATGTGACACTTGGTTGAAATTAATTCAAAACAAGATTACGCTTTCCAGAATCTAATGACAATTTGAAACTTTCATATTATTTTCATGCTAAAATATATTTGCACAAGTTTCTTATTTGACAGAGCTGGCTATTGGTATAAATAATTTCGAGAAACCCTCGTATATTGACACTAAGGCGCCTATAGGCGAGTAGATAAGACCGCTGAGCTATGGTAGTTGTAACTGAGTTCGAATTTTAAGGAAGAGGTTAATATGAGTGTTTTCCTAGTTTTTTTCCATATATAAATACGAAAACTGTTCTTCATATGACCACTTGTGGCTGAGCGGTAAAGTCGCTGAATACTGGTAGTTCCACCAGGGTTCAAATCCTGGCCAACGTGCTTGCTACATGGGCTTCTACGAAAGCATTCCTTCCCTTAGGCGGATAGACCTCCCATGCTTCAGCATAGTTAAATAAACCAAAATACAAAGATTTTCTTTTAGAAAGTGCTTCAGGATGGCATTTCTCAAACAGGTAATCCCCATATATTTTGCTATATACTCAAGAAACAAACATTGGAGGAACGGGAACAGTATGCAAAATGAATATTCTTCTGTCCTGAAGAAGCCATGAAATCTTAACAAAGGGAGATTCTAAGATTAGACAAACTAATTTCTTAAGCGTTCAGAAGCTAACAGCGAGAATGGCAGGCAGTGCCTTTAAAACTTAATCGTTTAGAACGTGCTGGTGGAGCAAACTACGCTATGCCAAAAGGAAAAGATGACTTGATGGCGGATTTGAGGTAAATTTGTACATGAATATTCACCTTACGCATGGGGATAACAATAGAAACGCCCAATAAGTCAGCCCGCTTGCAGATATTCGGGTTGAATCGAACTCACTGCCGGGGCCACCAGCGGCCGAGCGGTAAAAACGCTGAACACTGGTAGTTCGGTCCGAGGTTCGAATACCTCGAAAGGGCTAGCTGCATGGGCGTTTTTGTGGTTTTCCCCATGCGTAACGTTTATACGAGCCAGTTTCCCTTGGAAAGTCTTCCACGAAGGCATTCCTCCCCTTAGGCAGATAGCCCTCGAGCCTATGCCATAATCACACACACACACACCATCTGACTGCCATCTTATACACTTGTCGAAATCTGTGTACGGCATGAGTAGGAATTTAAATTTTAGCATGCTAAATAATACGAGAAAGGCAAAGGAAATGGTGCATTCTTTTGAATATGCTGTAGGCGTGCCTCTTCTGGCTTGTCGAAAACAATTTAATTTTTTTAATAGACTGGCTTATTTGAATTTATCGAAGCAAATTACTCATGCCTAGTATTTAACATGTGGAAAATAACTAAAATTTCACGCAGTCAGTCCTTGAGTCTCTTGGGACTAAACAGTTAGGTGAAATTTATAACGTTCCGCGGCTTCAGCCATTTTGATAAACAGAAAGCTTGAGAAATCTAGTATACTTTAAATAGATGGATCTAGCAAAAAACATGCATTCAGCGCTGATTGTTCCAAGTTATTGCTTTTCCTTTAACAACGAATATTTTTAAAAAGAATAGTTGATTTTGAGTTTAGGAAAACCTGAGGTTTACTCACTGTTCCATTATAATACGAACTACAATGCTTTTAATTATCAAGATTCAGATTTACACTTTCGCTATCCTGCAAGTAAAAATTGTTCTGAATTACTTGAAATATAGTAAAGTACGCAAGGGCTATGTGCGTAAAGGAGGGAGGTGGATGCTTTTAGGAAGTCGTTTTAAAAGAATTGACATACATACGCATTACAGATTAGGGAAACTGTGAAAACTAATGTAGCCCAGGTCGTGAACTAACGTCGAACTGCCAGAGTTAAATGAATTGATTGATCGACAGTTTATAGGCTTGTAGAAGAGAGATACGAATGAAAATCTAACACATTTGTTCTCAAACGTTACTTTAAATACTGCTTATTGAATCTAGTATACTTCCAATTATATTTCCCTCTTTGAAAAGCTTAAAGAAGTAATAACTATCTGAGATAGTGATAGGGGTTTACTCTTTCGAAAGTCAAATTTGTAGCAAAAGTTTTTTTTTTTAATAGTATTAAGTATTGAGTTATAATAAAGGAAAGAATAGAATATTCCAATGCAGTTTTAAAACAGCAAACGTAGAATTGTTAAAGAAAAGGAAGCAAAGATAAAGTATTAAAAAGAATATCATTGAAAAAATTAATAAAGCTGTATTCTACTTATTCTGTCTCCACAAAGAATATTTTTGTCTTCTGCGAGTCAAACGTTTTGCATTTTATTTTGGTTAATCTTCGGATTACGGTAACTTGGAGTTTTTTTTTTTGGTCGCCATTTTGTTTTCACGAAGTAAAGGCATGCTTTTTTTTTTTATTTATTTAACTCAATTTTTTTTTTCTAACAATCTGCTAGCCGAATTACGCTTATGCTAGAACTTTTATGGAACAAAAGCGCTTAATCATGACGAAGATTAGGTGCGAAATTGGGAGAAAGTGCAGAATCGCCCACTACTTGCCGCGTTTTTAAGAATTGCACATACACGGTATCCATGTACACGCCGGCCTATTTTCACTTAAAAAAATCCCAGAATTGCACAAAAATGGCATTGCGCACACTCTTGACTTTATCCATGTACACTGCTAATGTCCTAGCTGGTAACCTTTATCGCCTAACCAAAATGTCGCCAAACTACCTGTTACCATATTTTAAAGATTGACCTTTATTTTTTATAATTAGTATAGTATTTTCCGAAACTATAGCTATAGGGACCGAAGGAACATGCAAAAGGTTTTTTTTTAAATGGCTGGGAGGCTTTGTTTAGTAGCCATACAAAGGCTGGATTTGGTAGCCATTTCATTATGGAAGCATGTAATAGGTGACCATAGGTGGGCACCGTTAATTCTATAAATAGACGGACAGTTAGAACCATGCCTTTTTCGGGATTCGAACCCGGACCTACCGCTAGGCAGCTAGGGTCACCTACCACTATTCTGGGCGGCAAGCGTGCAGTAATTAAATTACGCATTATATATATATATATTTGTTTTCAGTTTAAAAAACGGAACATCAGACTTTTAAAAGTCATTTAAAGCATTTCTGTGCTTGGAAGTATGTATCTGTTACGGTGAAACATCGAAATCTGGAGAATGTCGAATTTTACCGGTGAATGTCTACATTCACATAAGTCGCTTGGTGTGGTTACAGCCGAAAACATCGCGGCAAAAACATCGCAGACGAAAATGTCGCAGAGAAAACAACGCAAGGCGAAAACGTCGTGCTACAAAACATCGTGGGAGAAAACATCGCAAAGAGAAAACATCGCAGTTCTAAAACATCGTGGTACAAAACATCGTCGTCGAAAATAAAGCGGTTCAAAAACGTCGCAGTTTAAAAACATCGTCGTCGAAAATATCGTGGTAAAAAATAAAGTATCTACAAATCATCGCATGACGATAACATCGCAGACATGCTTTTTTCAGGCATGCTTTAATAAGTGTAAATGGATATTCCCATAATGATTTATGAGCGCAAGATGGAAAGAAGGATAATTTTTACTTTCATATTTTTTATTAATTAATACATTTTTGCTGAGAAAATAAAAAGGAAACTTAAGCATAAAAAATTAATGCAACTTATAGCACTTAATAGAATTTTTAACAGACATAGTTAACTAACAAAGGCCATTAATAAAACATTTTTATAAAGTTTTTACTGGTAATATTTCATGAAAAGTATAATTTATAAGTTACATTTAATTTTCTATGCTTAAGTTTCCTTCTTACGTTTTCAGCAAAAATTTATTAGTTAATAAAATATGTGAAAGTAAAATTTATCCTTCTTTACACCTTGCGCTCACAAATCATTATGGGAATATCCATTTACAATTATTAAAACCTGAAAAAAGCATGTCTGCGATGTTATCGTCATGCGATGATTTGTAGATACTTCATTTTTTACCACGATATTTTCGACGACGATGTTTTTAAACTGCGATGTTTTTGAACCGCTTTATTTTCTACGACGATGTTTTGTACCACGATGTTTTAGAAATGCGATGTTTTCTCTTTGCGATGTTTTCTCTTTGCGATGTTTTCTCCCACGATGTTTTGTAGCACGACGTTTTCCCCTTGCGTTGTTTTCTCCGCGACGTTTTCGTCCACGATGTTTTTGCCGCGATGTTATCAGCGGACACCGCTTGGTGTATGTCCGAAATATTTTCCAAATACTCTTATTTCTGAGTTACACCGGTGAATGTCGACATTCACCATGTGCTAATGGTGAATGTTGAACATATAAGAATATTATATTTCCTTCTCCGTAATTCATTCGCGAAAAAAAGCACTTGAGACTCAGAATAAGAACTTAAGAACATAAAAACTTAAAACACACAGTGCATTCAAAATGAGAAAGGAAAATAATAGAAGTTGTAATCTTACCAAATTATGTGATTCAAATCTTATTTATTGCAAAAGCTTAAACTATTATGACACTTTGAATTGCACAAGAGGCCCTTGCTTTTACAACGGCATTAATTTGTGGAACACTTCCTTTTGGAATGGCAGCGTGTACATATACTCCTCTCTTTTCGACCTACACCAGAGCATATCTGTGATTGTCGACATACACCAGTGAAGGTCCGAATGTAATGCAATATTCGATCTTTCATCAACGTATTTGGTGAATGTTGGCATTCTCCGGTGAAAGTCGACATTCTCCAATTTCGGTCTTTCACGGTAACAACTCTACGTTCAGGGGTTGCAATAATAGTAGACACAGTGCATATGTATATATGTTTAGTAGACACAGTGCACACACGCACATATTTGTTCGACGTCATAAAGGAGATTTTAATAGTTTTCATTAAACATTTTATGGCTTCAAAGGCAAAAATATATAAGTAAAATTTCTAACTTTAATTTGCAATTGTCTCTTGATTTTCCATTTTAATTCCATCTGAAAAGTAGTAGCTGCTGATAATAAATCTGCTAAACTGCATCATTTTAAAATTAACTTATGTCATATGATTCTTGCATAATGCGCTTACGTAATGACGCAAGCAATTGCATAAACGCTTAAATTAATAATTTCAAAGAGGTTTTAATTAGCCAATCAGTGCGAAGTTAAATAAAAACTAAATCTTTCTGAACGGGTATTTCATCTTGAACACGTCCCAGTCTCGTTCTCACTTCGATGTTGCTAACTTGCTAACACCTGCCGATGCTGTTTCAATTATATTTCAAAATTATACATGGCACTTATATAGTTCTTCATGGACAGGATCTTGCTGCTCCACTTTATCCGTGTTGGTTAAAAAATGCTTGTCAGTGAGAATATTAAAATCGACCATGACTGGAATTATTTCTTTATGCCATCACTATCTCTCTTTAGTATCTAAATAATTATATTTTAATTAGTCGATATATATTCGAACCTGCGGGAAGAAACTCAAAGGATTAAATACAGTATTACTCCGTTTAATCAGTGTAGAATTTATGTAACGATATGTAAAGCAGTGTGAGTAAAAGAGATATTCTCAATTTGTTACTTCTCCTTGGAATCTCATGGTATGATTATTATAACTATAAGGAGTGTTATTTTAATGTTTTCCGTTTTCTGTTTAGAGCTTGCAATTTAGACCGAGTTTAGGAAATGAAATTAATTTTTATAAATTAAAATATTTCTTCTGAGACCACGTTTTAAGTGATTTGAGGAGTGGCTGGTAATTCGCGTACTATCCCTTCGTGGTCGAGTAGTTTATTTCACTGAATAACTAGCAGTTCGACTCGGGTTCGAAATCAGACGAAATGGATCTCTGAACGGCTAGTTTTTGGGGTGTTCTCCATATGTAATAGAGCCTCATCAATGGCCGAGTGGTTAGAAGGCTGAAAACTGGAATTTAGGCCGGGTTTAAACCTGGGTGAATGGGCTGGCGGCATAGCTCGTTTTTGTGGCTCTCCTCAAGTTTAAATGGCCCACCAGCGGCCGAGCGGTAAAGACGCTGAACACTGGTAGTTCGGTCCGAGGTTCGAATCCCGCGAACGGGCTGGCTGCATGGGCGTTTTCGTGGTTTTCCCCATGTGTAACGTGTAAACGAGCGAGTTTCCCTTAGAAAGTCCTCCACGAAGGCATCCCTCCCTTTAGGCAGATAGCCCTCGTGTGATTTGCCATAATTGAATAACCCTAACCCCTAACCCTCAAGTTTAAAGTGAATACGAGCCAGTTTCCCTTAAAAAAACAAACGCTCCACGAAGGCATCCCTTTCCCTCTCAGGCAGGTAGTCCTCGAGTAGCCGCTCAATCCCGGAACGAATGCTATTGTTTGCTGGAAGAGTTCAAGATTTGTAGGTATGGTACGTAAAAGTAGGGATGAGCTAAGAGGAGAAAGGAAAAAGGGATTTTGAGTATAGGGAATTTCAGTCGTTCCGGGATTGAGCGCCTACTATGAACGGGCTCTTGCTTTGTGAGATTAGCTAGCGTTTCGTTAGTAAGTGTATCATTTATTATTCTTATTGATTGTCTGCCCTTTTTGTTTAATTTTGATTACCCAATTTTGAAAATTATTTGTTAAATTTACACTTTTTTAGTTTTTCTTATAAAACACTAAATAAGAAATATTTATTATGAAAATTTTTATTAATTCTGATTATTTCATAATATAAATTTTGTTTGACACTTCTGTAATAACGCAAATTCATTAAGTTAATCATTTATATCCCAGTATTTAGAATCAATGCATTTGAAAAATCAAATTTGAAAGACCTTTTGATTACCAATGACTGAATGGTCTAACTCATTAAAAGACCTCTTACAGTTAATTTTCAGAATGTGTAAACTCTAAATTTGTAACATATCTAAATCAACAACTGAAAGCAGTGCACAGGATTGATGCTAAATAATTTTGGTTAATTAAGTATAATAAAGTACTGTTTACTTTTTAACTGGATTTTATTCCAGGAAACAAATTTATTCTGTGTAAACTGAAATTGTTCTTTCACAAGTGAATACAATACTCTTTTCGTATAAAGAAAGGTCTTTTAAAGCTCCATCAAAATACATCATACTAAAACACATTACTTATTTTGTGTACCAGATAAAAGAAAAGTTAAGTAATTATGTTTTGTTGCTATCATATTAGAGGTAAATGTTATAAATATAAAAAATTTACAGTTACAATTTTCTACAATACCTTAAGTAAATAAAATCTTTACAGTTACATATTGTAACTTTGGTAATAATGTGAGCAGTACTCAGTTCCGATTACGCATTATTTTGTGTTATGGAAATGAGAGATCATGGGATATGTCATGTGATATTAATGGACGAATTACGGTTCTTTAATCGGAAAAGGGGGGAAATCGGGAAAAAATCTGGAAATTTTTTATTTGGCTTTATTCTGTGTTGTGTGAAACAGTGTTCGTTAATTTTTGGATCCCATGGCCCTAACTAAAGTGAATTCGAAATGGGTATTTAGTGAGATTGAAAGGGTTAGTAATAAGTGTTTCTTTAAGGTTGTGCGAGATAGAAGTAAAGATGTTTTATTAAGTTATTTATTTTACCTGGTACCTTGCTGTGAACTATAAGTATGATTTTAAAGATCCTGAAACAGGCGCACATACTCTTGCTTTTTATTTAGCGGAGGAAATAAAAGTTTATCGGACACGTAATCAAGATTCTGAAGAAGATTAGGTAAGTTAGTATTTTTAATTATTTGAGGATATTATTTTTATGCATTGTTCTAAATGTAAGGTGGAAGTAAAGGAATTTGGTATTATTGGGAAAATTGTTATTAGCAATGATTTAGTTTAAAGTAATTAGGATTGTAAGGTAATTTTTATTAATTTAATGTATGTGCTCATTTATATTTTAAGTAGTGTTTTTGAATTTAATTATATTTTAATTAAATGATAGTTATTTCGTGAATTTTATGTTTGTAGGAATTTGGTATACGTTTAAGTTGAAGTAAACGTGCATGGAAATAATTTAAATATTTGATACTAAGTATTTGTAATGCTTGCGGTATGAATTCGTTGGTGACGTGTATAATGTAATAGATGATTTAGAGGTAAAAGTTTTTGGATATTTTATTTATTTTATATGTGGAAATGTTCATATTTGGAAAGGGTAAATACTTTTTCGCGATCAGGTAATTTCATATATGTTCTTTTTACCGGGTTTAAAGATTGAGAAAATTGTCATGTAATTTCGTGAAATTTTTCTAATTTATGAGAAAAAAGGAGTGTACATGGATATAGTGAAGAGTGTGCGCAATGCCATTTTTGTGCAATTCTGGCATGTTTTTTTAAGTAAGAATAAGTCGGCGTGTACATGGTTTATGTGTCTGTGTTATTTTGAAAAACGCGTAAGGAGTATGGTATTGTGCACTTTTTCCCAATTTTGCAGTGAATATTTGTCATGATTAAGCAGTTTTGTTAGATAAAATTTCTAGCATAAGTGTAATTCGGCTAGTAGATTGTTGGAAGAAGTGTTCAGTAGATAAAAAGAAAAGAAACATGTCTTTACTTCGTGAAGACAAAATGGCGGCGGGAAAAAAATAGAGGGTTGCTGTAGGAGAGTTGGTCGCCAAATTTTCGCCAAAAAATCGCCAAGTTACCATAATCTAAAGATCAACCACAAAATTATATAATTTCGCCAAAATTTTATGACTTAAGCAAATTTTAAATAAGCATACAATTTCACATTGCAAATACGTATTTCTTTACGAAATATTTTTTGTGTTTCATAAATTGATAAAAATTAATCCGTCCTTAAACAAAATTTTCAATAAAGCAGAGCATAAAAATAAGCAGTGAAACTCCTTCCACGGTTCGGGAATAAGTCAGCGAGCATATCCCTTTTTTTCCTAGTATCCAGTGAAAGCCATTCCACGATCTAATTAATTATTTCCTTTGGAAACATTCTGGAACCTTTCCTTTCTATTTCTCTCACCTGCGTATGTTTAACTCGCCCAGCTAACAATAGCAGGCGTTCCGAGATTGACGGTCTAGTTAGCCCTCGTATGCTTTGAAGTATTCAAATAAACTAATCTAACTATGTGTAATACGAGCCAATATGGTTTTAGAAAGTCTTATACGAAAGCATCCCTCTCCTTAAGCAGATAGCTTTGGTGTGTTCTGCCGTTCTTGCGAGTGGTAGTTGTATGTTGAACGAAGATAAAATGCTAGACTGTTGTTGCGTTTTGCACTATTCTCTGCCATGTCTATCATCTTATACGTGCTATCGTATCCTGGTTTAGTTTGCAGCGAAATGCGTCAGCAATTGAACAATGCCTTGAAGAAATTCATATTGGAAATTTTAAGTCTCGCCAGTATTATCACCCTCATTTTGCAAAACTGAAATTATACGTTCAGTATTTTTATACTGAATGGAAACTCATAAAAGTATTTCAACAGAAGAACTAACAGATATTATTTTTTGAGATGGTATCTATATCTTTTATGGAAAATTCCTCTGAGAACAACAGGGAAAAACAAAACCTTACGTGTAAAAATACTTCGCAGCCATAACATATACTCTCGACAGCTGAAATTCATAAGGGAGTAATTCTTTATATCTAAAGTTTTAAGGAAAAGGAAAAACTAACATAACGAATAATGTTTCATCCTGACATATCGTGCTGTCTTTCTGACCTTTAAAATTATATTTTTATTTTCGAAAAAAAAGATCGAAAAATCATTAAACCTGCGTATTATGTATGCAAAGAGATTTTCGTAATAATTCTAAAGGATAAATTTTAACAGGTTTGTGTGTTCCTTTTTAATGTTGTTTGTGCAATTATTTATTTATATGTTTCATCTAACAATGAATACGTAACAGACTTGAAGCGGAGTGGTATATAATTTAAATGTGAATGTGAATGCCAGCAAATACCGTTATTCTTAGAAAATAAACTAGCTGTAATACTGTAAACAGGAAACACGGACACAAAAAGATTGAATTTCATTAAATTTAGGATCCGATCCTTTTAAGTCCAATTTAATCTTTACATTTATTATTTTATGCTGCGCAATAAAATACAACTCTGATTAATAACTCTGATCAAAAATACAACTCTGGTCAAAAATACTCTCTGATCAAAAATACAACTATGGTTAATCTTAGGATTATGGTAACTTGGAGATTTTTTGGGGAAATTTTGGCGACCAACCCTGCTACAGCAACATGCTAGTTTTTGTTTGGACGCCATTTTGTTTTCACGAAGTAAAGGAATTATTTATTTATTTATTTATTTACTTATTTTTTACTCAACATTTTTTTCCAACAATCTGCTAGCCGAATTACGCTTATGCTAGAACTTTTATGGAACAAAAGTGCTTAATCATGACGAAGATTAGGTGCGAAACTGGGAGAAAGTGCAGAATCGCCCACTACTTGCCGCGTTTTTAAGAATTGCACATACACGGTATCCATGTACACGTCGACATATTTTCACTTAAAAAAATTCCAGAATTGCACAAAAATGGCATTGCGCACACTCTTGACTTTATCCATGTACCCTGCTAAAGTCCTAGCTAGTAACCTTTATCGCCTTACCAAAATGTCTCCAAACTGCCTGTTACCATATTCCAAAGATTAGCCCTCCGATCATCTGAGATAACGTAAACCAATTACCCCTTGATAAAATAGAATCTTCTTACCATTTCGGGATTAAAAATAAGGATGCAGAAAAAAATTGTCAGTTTATATCGTACAGTATCATTTTTAAGTTTGTTTTCTTCACATCTTACTGCTAAATATAATCTATAATAATCAAAGATTGATTTAGTAAATTAAAGTACACCAGGATTATCTGATTGAAGAGAAGAAAGCTCATCAGCAGACGAATGGTAAAACTGTTAAACACTATTAGCTCAAACCGGGTTCAAATACTCTGATTTAACCTGAAGAAGGAATGCCTTCGAGGAAGAATTTCTAAGGAAAATCTTCCTCGCATTCACGCGGAAAATCACGCAGATGTTTAAGCAGTCAGCTTATCTGGCAAAGTATGAAGCCAAGCCACACTAGGTCTATACAAAGGTCTTATCCATTCGGTCTTTAGTAGGTTCAAAATGAGTGTGTGTGTGTGATTATGGCAAAGCCTCGACGGCTATCTGCCTAAGAGGAGGGATGCCTTCGTGGAGGATTTTCTAAGGGAAACTGGCTCGTATACACATGGGGAAAACCACGAAAACGCCCATGCAGCCAGCCCGTTTGCGGGATTCGAACCTCGGACCGAACTACCAGTGTTCAGCGACTTTACCGCTCGGCCGCTGGTGGGCCAGGTTCAAAAAGAGAAAAAGGAGTTTGTTTCTGTGGGCTTATCTGTATGTGTTTTACTGTAAGGAGACAAAAAAGGTCCAGAATTATGAAAATGCAGTACGTCTTCTCGATACGGATTCCATGCGCATCTTGAAACGTTTTCTTCAAAGTTAAATTTAGCCTTTTAAGTTTTATTATTGAAATATTTGCATAAGGTTTTTGCACCTAGCCTCATTTAAAGATCGAGCATGATAGATAATTGAACTCATCACGGTACACTATCAGATAGTCACTATCAGCCTACTAAAAACATTATAAGACTATTTCAAATGAAGATTTCTACTATCTAACATAATTTTTCGAATTAGTTTTCTTTTTCAAAATGTATCAACTGTTTCTAGATTATTACATATCCAACATTTTGAAATTCCAATAAAATCAGAAAACGCTGAAAACTGAAAAGGGTCTTCGTAGATTATATAATCAACCCTTTGTTTTCTAAACCAAGGAGAGGTTTTTAAAATTATTTAACAATTTTTTAAATGTATCATGATATGATTCCATATATTCAGGCACTGACTGGAGACGTTTTGTTCTTTCATAGATCACATGATTTCTCTCGGATACCGAGCCGATTACTTCATTGTTATGATCTGCAAAGCAGAAGAAAGAATTCAGCATTCTGTAGATTCTATGAGTTTCTTTTCAGTTATAACGCCCCTTCCCCACGTCTATGGTCCTTCTAAAACTTCCAGTGCCATCTGAATTCTTATGGTGTTTCAGAATAGATGAGACAAACTTCAAGAGCTAGTAGAACAAACTGAAACAATTATTCATTTTATTAGTCCAAAGGAGTTTTGTTCCTGAAGGATTATTGTTTCCGTTTTGCGATTTTGCGTTGGTTCACTATAAATATCCGTTTCACTTTTCACTGTTGCCACCAAATGTTAAAGTCCTGCATTATATTTGAAGAAATTAGATAACGAAAAATCTGCATAAATGTATTTCTATATCTCGCAACTTTGATAAAACTATGGTACTTAGACCCTGCCAATTTTGAATGACGTAATCCTACTGCGAATATGGGCATGTGGAAGCCCAAATTTGAAATTTGGAATTTTCTTTATTATCGATTTCATATTTTGTAAAACTTTAACAAATATTTGATTAACAAACTCAAGGATTTCAAAGCGAGAAACGGCAATGTTGTACAGAAAAAAAAAAAAAAAAAAAAAAAAAAAAACATTTTTATCTCCAGCGCGCGAGACTTTGTATCGAAAATTCTAAAGATATGCTCAATTTGCGATATTGGATATTGCTCTTAACTGAATTTTATGGTTTTAGTGCGAAGAAGGTGATATTTAATAAATTAAGGTAACAGAAAAAATGTTAAAAAAACGCCCCTTTGGACGTAATTTAAAATCTGAAACCTTTCAAATTTTTTTTATATTTTATTATAAATATGTAAAATAAAAAAAAAAAAAATACGATGGCTTTGCGCTTTGCGAAACAGCAACCTTTAATTACTTTTCTGCAATTCAGGATCGTCCCCTAACCCAGTACCTGCTAGAACATTCACGCCTATTACATAACCTCCTCATATAAATGCTGCGTCATAAGTTTTCTACATTTTTCTAGAAGCTACTCTGTTACATAACCATTCATATAAATGCTGAGTCATAAGTTCTCCTAGACAGATGCCTTCTCGCCTTCGTCCTGCTAACGCTTCCGCTATGCTCCTCTTTCTTTGTTAGAACGTTATGACGTATTAAAGTTTAAAGTCAGTCGTATCTAATAGTTCAATTACTGAATAAGTTATTTGATTAACTTCATCTGGAAAAAGTCATCTGCTATAAATTAAAATAAAGATATGCTTGCTGTTAAAAGTGAAAAGTCCTGAGTCGTCATTTTGCTCCGTGTTTCAATCACCCCAGCTTCGTTAACCATCTGCCAGAACGTGCAATGGAATAGCCTCACCATTCGCCCACGATGTGTTGGAATAACTGAAAACATTAGATATATATATATATATATATATATATATATATATATTTAATTTATTTATCATTTGTTACAAGAAGTATAGTAGAAACTGAAACATAAACCCTCTGTAAAATAAATGCTTTTTACAGCAAGCAGAAATTCTGGAAGCCGTGATTCCTGAGACGACTGGTGAAAAAGCCGATATACACATGCAGTTCAATGAAGACAATATAGTATTATTATGGGAAAAAGATTTGTCAGAGTTGCTGGAACATATTTCAACAGCCGTCCGGTGGCTTATGTATTCCTGCAAGACACCCGATTGCTATCGTCCAGTTTTTGACAAGACATAAGTCGCTAGCTGCATGCTAATTTACCTGAACGTTTTAATAGATGATATTGTCTCATCCAATTTTCCAAAGACGGTCCAATATGCCGTATCCTGATTTCTTTTTGTGGGATCTCAAGAGCCTCGTGTGGAGACTTCCTCCTTTTGTAATCTGCTGATGAAGTAATCTCATATGTTTTGGGTGTATTCGAATAAATCCATTAATCCATCTAGCGTCCTGGTGACACGGCGGCTGTTTTTCGAACATATACTAAAATGTGTCGCGATTGAAACTAAGTTTTTCATCTTACGTGTCACTCTTATGTTTGCATCTCAGTTCTATGAACCGTGATTGCTGAAATGAGTCTCAGAACGGTGACCTAGTTTAGATGTAAAACTTTACAACACACGTTCTCTAGCGCCTTTGCATTTAATTTTCGACTATACATTCTATGACAAAAAATTATTGAATGATTGTTTCGTGTGTACGTATCCTCTATTAAAGGTTTTCCTGTCGTTTATGAGACACTGTGTAATACTACCTTTCATATAAAGCATAAACATTTTGCCAGTATATAATAAAATTCAAAAAGCAGTTACGTAAATTTATGGCATTCTTCACAATTAAAACTCCTTCACATCCAATCCGCCCGACACGGCCCTACATTGAAACAACCAGAACCGCCCGAAAACGGCCGAGATTGTGATCTTTTCTTCCTTTTCCCTAAGGTATGCAGTAGCAGGTGCACTTTCCCCAAATGCATTGTATCAGTTTACTGCAGACAGCTTGTCCTAAGAGGTTTTTTTTTATCTTTTGGCTGATTGTGACATTTCGTTGTTGATTCTTTTGTGGTACAGTGTGCTTTTAAGGTTTAAACAGCAATAAAAGAGCAGTTTAAAATTTAAGGATTATATTTATATTTAAACAATTTATTCCTTCCTATAAAAATAACGGAAATAAACAAAATCTCACTCGTGATCATAACAAAGCCGGAAAGGCTTGTTGATTTGACCTTCAGAATAGTTTCATAAAGAACGGGGTCAAAGGCTAATGGAATCTTTTTTAGAAAGTACAAAGGATGTCATTGGAAATCTTCACACCTATTTTCTGCGTTAATGGACGGGAAGGGGAGGAAATTGCTGTGAAACTGGAAAAGTATTTCGGGTGGTTCGGGTATTTTGAGGATACAGCTTAGCGAAGGGTCTGGATTTCAAAGAGTTAACAAGCGATTTTAGCCCAAAGGGTCAGTTTTTCCCAGGAGGGCTATTAATTTTATTTTGGCATTTTGCACTTACTATAAACGGCATTTCGCTTTTCAAATTGTTGCTGACAAATATTAGAGCCTTGAATTATATTTAAAGGACTTAATAATGAAGATTATTTAAGTCATGAATGTGCGTATGTTTGTCACGCTGGGAAAAAGCAATACCTAAAGACATCCAATTTTGAATAACGTATAGTCTCTCAGTCGAATATGGGCATCTCAGCACTGATCTGGAATTTGGAAATTGTTTTATTACCTATTTCATATTTTGTAAATCTTTAACGAATTTTTGATTAAGAAAATCAACGATTTCAAAAACTGGGAAAAAAATCTTTTCTTTTTTAACATTTTAAATTCATAAATAAAAGTGGGTACTATTCGGTTTTGAGGGCCGTAAAAAAATTGCAGCGAAAATGTATGCGCAAAAGCGCCAAATCTAGCAAACCCACTCATTTAACAGAGCGCCAAATCTAGCGTACGTGTTGATTTCAGATTGCGTAAGTTTATATAATTCTATATGTCTTAAGACGCCATAGACATACTTTTAATTTTTAATTTGATTTTAAATCCTTTTTTGATATCGTATGGATTTAACAATTTGGGAATTTCCCATGACGAAAAGTCGGCAATAGAATTTTGAGTAAGTGCGGAATCACCCACTGCTTAACGCGTTTTTAAGAATTGCACATACTTGGTATTTTGAGTAAAGTGCAGAATCACCCACTGTTTGACGCGTTTTTAATAATTGCACATACTTGGTATACATGTGCACATCGACCTATTTTCACTTAAAAATCCTAGAATTGCACAAAAATGGCACTGCGCACACCCTTGACTTTATTTATGTACACATCGACCTATTTTCACTTAAAAAAGTAAAAGAAAATTGACAAAAATGCAATTGTTTTTACCCTTGTAAAAAGCGGCAAACAAATAAGAGAGCGATTCTGCACTTTACCGAGAATATTTTCAAAGAAAAGGCATCATTCATTATAGAAAATTACGTTTGAACAACCAACGAGATGAAATTATGCTTTAGCGATAAGTGGTAGCGAAATAGCGATGCAGGCATCCATTCAGTTATGTTTAGCAATTTTTATATAAATTATAATAATGATCTGAAATAGTTGTTTACTCTTATGCTTCCATTCAGTCATGTTTAGCCTTTTTCCTATAAGTCATAATAATAAAAAAATATTATATGAAATTAACCTTTCATCTAAATTAAAACGTCAATCTTAGATAGTTATTTACTATTATACTTACTTTCTTGCCGCAATTATTTTTGGAAGCATTGGCATCAACAATAGTTTGGCTATTTTTTACGGCCCTCGAAACCGAATAGTACCTAAAAGGGTAAATAAACCACAATTTAGTAATAACTCTATGAGTACTAGTAACGCTATTATAATAATAATGTTTGCTGTTTCCTGCCTCCATCATCACAAAGTTCAGACCTATAGTTAAGAGTCAATTCAGATAGAACTAATTCAAATTTACAATAAAATTTGTGGAAAATAAAACGCAATTTTTGATTGCCAGTAACGTTATTGCAAAATCTGACCAATCAGAGAAGTTCTTGGACAGTAATCAGCCATCCTTCTTAGTCGCAAGTTATAATAGAATGTAATGAATCAAAGAAGTGATCAATCATCCTAAGATCACCGTTGAAAATATTTACATAAGTGCTTTTATTGATTACAGTTTTAATATATTTTTTTTTTCCTGAGAGGTGAATCGAGACTGTTGAGAGAAAACAAAGACTTACCAACCTTATCATTCTATTCTATTTAAGTGGCGAATGAGTTCTTTTGAAGAGAAGCAACGACGTAGAAAACCAATTCAGTATTAGGTAAGATATAACGGATTTCAAAGTTTGGTCTGAACAATGATGTGCATAACTTTATTCGTAAAATTGGTTTAAACAATGTAATTTTCTATCCTTGAACAGTCGAAAAATTATTAGAAAAGACGAATGTGTGTCCCGTGGAGGCAGTCATCTGATTAATGTTTACATTTACAGAGTGTTAAGAGTTGCCATACTTCTTTTTATATGCGTTATAATATTTATATTTGAAATGCAAATTGATGAAAGTATCCGTATAATGAAGATATCCGAATTTTTTTTTTCTTTGTATTTAAAAAATTTTTCTGTGTTGACCTAAGTAGGAACTGACTTAAAGTTTTTTTTGTAATTAATTAATTTTCAGTCGTTAATAAAATACTTTTTATTCATCCATTCAAGTTCAAATACATTTTTAAAACCTATAGTTGATGGCACTTGATGTTAGCACAGTTTTTTTCACATATAAAATATTTTTTTAAAATTAAAAAATTTTTTTTTTGTATTTTTAAAATTAGTACTATTTCGTTTTGAGGACACTAAAAAATTGCAGCGAAAATGTATGCACAAAAGCGCCAAATCTAGCATACGCGCCCATTTAACAGCGCGCCAAAGTTTAATTTTTAAATCCTTTTTTTAATATCCTATGGATTTAACAATTTGGGAATCGCCCATTACTGTAAGTCTCCAATATAATTTTTTCAAAGAAAAGGCATCATTCATTATAGAAAATTATGTTTGAACGACCAACGAGATGTGTGTGTGTGTGTGTAATTATGGCAAAGCCTCAAGGGCTATCTGCCTAAGAGGAGGGATGCCTTCGTGGAGGACTTTCTAAGGGAAACTGGCTCGTATACACGATACACATGGGGAAAACCACGAAAACGCCCATGCAGCCAGCCCGTTCGCGGGATTCGAACCTCGGACCGAACTACCAGTTGACCAACGAGATGAAATTATGCTTTAGCAAAAACTCGATAGCGAAATAGCGATGCAGGAATCCATTCATTTATGTTTAGCCTTTTTTTATATAAATTATAATAATGATCTGAAATAGTTATTTACTTTTATGTTTCCATTCAGTTATGTTTAGCCTTTTTTATATAAATTATAATAATAAATAAGTATTGTATGAAATTGATCTTTCATATAAATTAAAAAACAATAATCTTTAGATAGTTATTTACTATTATACTTCCTTTCTTGCGTTAGGGTTGCCGCAATTGTTTTTGGCAGCACTGCCATCAACAATACGAGGGCATTTCGAAAAGTAAAGATACAATGGCTCGCCTTCGTTAAAAAAAAAAAAAAAAAAAAAAAAAAAAAAAAAACATTTATTTAGAAAACGTCAGTTACATCTTATTAAATGGATTATTTATTATTTTTCGACATAATCAACCCCGTTATCCAAACATTTGTTAAGTCGGTGCACAAGACTTTGTATCCCACAGTCATAGAAGGTTACCGCCTGTTGGAACCCAGCGCGCACACAATTTCCTGTACCCTAACTTGACAGTCACAACTTCATAAAGAGTTGCCATTGACACTTCCGATATGATCTGATGCAATTCTTTCAATTTGAGACGTCTGTTCGCATGAATTGCTTCCTGTGTTCTCTGAAGAAGGTCATCAGAGATCACAGATGGCCGACCTGTTCTTTGTTCGTCATGAGCATCGGTCCTACCTTCAGAGGAATGACGGCACCATTTCGTTACATTTTTGTTGATTCATAATGTTCCCATAAACAGAAACAATTTCTTTGTGAATATCCGCTGGTCGCTAACCTTTTTCATGAAGAAAACGTATGACGGAGCACACTTCGCATTGGGCGGGATTTTGAATCGGCGCAGCCATTTTAAACACGACCTACTCCAACTACTACGTTGAAATGCCGAACGACTACTACGTTGAAATGCCGTACGACCGCGAGGAGAAAGCTAACGGTTCAAGGGTTAACACCTGTGTTGCCAACTTGCTCACCAAAACTTTTCTTTTCCTCTGGCGTACGGTGTGTCTTTACTTTTCGAAATGCCCTCGTAGTTTGGCGATTTTTTACGGTCCTCAAAACGGAATAGTACCTTAAAATTTTTCTTTGTTGACCTAAGTAGGAATTGACTTTAATTTTTTTAAATATTACTTGTTTGACTATGGCAAAGCGCAATAGACTGCCTACTCAAGGCAGTGGTCTCCAACTGGCTGCCTTTAAAGCAATTTTTTGGGGCCCGTTGAGTTATTTTAAGTACGGCGTTGCAAAACTTCCCGATATTAGTTTACATTATTTTCATTTCCATTAAAAATGAACATGATTTACGCACCAAAAATATATAAATGGAACTAATTAATTTAAAATGTGATATAAATCTTATTCAAAGATTTTTATTAATTTTATTCGTACTTCTGTCAAAAAATGAACAAGCTCAGTTACAAACTTTTAAGTGAAAGATAATCACTTTGTTTGGGAGTACATTTATATGTGAGCAGCATTTTTTCATTATTAAAAACTAATATGAAATCAACCTGATTGACTGATGAACATTTATAATCCATGTTGTAAACAATTTCTAGTTAATTTTTTTTTCCAAGGTTACACATTTTATCGGAATCGAAACGTCATCAAGTGCCAGACTGTAATGTGGAATAAAGAAGTTTCAGGTATTTAAATATAAATATATCTATTTATTTTTGCGTCGAAAAAAAAATTTAATAAACAAGAGAAACAGACTAGGTTGCTGTTACTTATTCTGAAGTTTTCTCCGATTCTATACATTTTCTCTGAAAACTTATGATTTTTCATAATTTTTTTATTTTAGCTTAAATATGAGTAAATTATTTAATGATTAATTAAACATGTTAGAATTATTAGAAAGGAATGCCAATCTAAGAATTCAGTATTTAGCTGTCAGTATATATATATGAATTACAATGTGTAAATCAAGAGTAACACATCGAAGTCAAACTTAAAATTAGAGAAAACAATAAATTTTAATTGAAATTCTATCAATTTCGAGGACGAACAGATACAGAGAAACCCACAAAAAAGTCCTATAGGTACCAAACTTTAGATATCAGATAGAAAATAAATGTAAATTTAAATTATGGTTTATGTGATTACGGCAAAGTATCAAGGGCCACAAAGGCCCATCAGCGGCCGAGCGGTAAAGACGCTGAACACTGGTAGTTCGGTCCGAGGTTCGAATCCCGCGAACGGGCTGGCTGCATGGGCGTTTTCGTGGTTTCCCCAGGTGTAACGTGTATACGAGCTAGTTTCCTTTAAAAAGTCATCCACGAAGGCATCCCTCCCTTTAGGCAGATAGCCCTCATGTACTTTGCCATAACTGAGTAATCCAATCCAATCCTAAGGGCAACAATGCCTTCGTGGACACAATCTAAGGAAAACTGATTCATATACACTTTACACATGATGAAAAACACAAAAACGCCCATACATACAAAGTATTCACTATTTTCGAGGAGGATTTTCTAAAAGAAACTGGCTAGTATGCATATTAAGTTTGAGAAAAACTACGAAATTGGTTCATATAGTACTACCGTTTGCCTACATTTGAACCAAGTCGAACAACCTGTAATCAGCAGTTTTATCCGCTCGATCGCCGGTGATCGCTGGGTAAATGCATTGTAAATACTTATTATAAACTCAGTTGTTTGAAATTAAATATTTAATTAACCAATTAACCAGTTTGGGGATATATCTTCGTCTCCAGAGCTTACACTTCTCTGCTCGTCTGGGTTTGTTCAGTTTAATGGTGGAAAATAAAGCATAAGTGCTGTAATGTAATACTTAGAAGTTTAGCAGCGGCGAAGTTTTCTAAAGAAAGGATATAAGGTAAGATCTGCTCTAAAATAAAGAATGTGCTTTCAGAGAAAAAAAAAGATAAAGTCATATCATAGTTATTTAAAAAGCATTCGTGTTTAAAATTTTAATGAAGCTAATTCATCAAAGAGAAGTGGAAATTTTATCCATACTTTGAGAAGTTTGTTCTCAAGTTCTCAGATTGTGCTAGAGCTCTGTAATTATAACCGAAAATGGCTCTGAAAGTGAGTTCTGGTTAAGAGCTGCTGCAGTATTTTTGCGCCAAGTTACAAAAGCAGTTTTCAGTTCAAAACTTAGAGAATCTAGTTATTAAATTAAAACTGTTCTCGCGTTTAGAAATTAGCTTTTAATCTAAAGTCTATTCAAAAGGTAATTTTTAGGAACAATCAGTCTGAATTACGATCACTAAATGAAAAAGGCATAGACCATAATGTCAGAAGTGTTGTAATCACACACTGAATTTTGAAACCTTTTACAAGGACTGGAAAAGTTTGCTTTACAGGCATGCATCAATCCACTTTCTGATAATTTGCGCGAATAGTTAATGCATTATTATGAAACATTCAAAATGTGTTAATGTGAAACATTCAAATTTTATATTTCTCTTATAAAATGACATTTCCTAGAAACCGTTTCATCATGAAATCTCATATTATTCGAGAGATCATTTAACGCCCCGTCTCTTTTACGAAATCCTTACCTGTTAAATACTTTTTTTTCAGTTTATGAAAGAGCCCGAGTGCATTGTGATTGAAATCGATGAAGACTAATGGTTCAATCCGAGCTCAAATCGTGACAAACAGTTCAACTGCATAAGCCATTTTCGCAGTTTTGTCCGTGTATTATAAGTATTCAAACCTGCTTCCCTAGAAAGTCCTCCACGGAAATATCCTTTTTCGTAGTCACGTAGCATTCCTTTCGGACTGAGAGATAGTCCACTAGCGACCGAGCGGTCAAGTCACAGAATACTAGCAATTCGGTCGAAGGCTCGAATCTGACGAACGGACTGGCCGCATGAGCGTTTTTGTGGTTTTTCCTATGTGTAATGTGTATACGAGCGAGTTTCTCATAGAAAGTCCTCCATGAAGGCATGCCTACATTTCGGCAGATAGCCCCCGTGTGCTTTGCCGTAATTAAATACACCAAACCAAACCGATTGACAAAGATCCCTAGAATGTTTTCCCATAATCCAATAAATACAATCAAATTTATGAAAAGTTAAGTATTCTTTTTCAGGATATTTTGATTACTTACGAAGAACTCAGTGATCTAAACAATCTTAGCAGTCAGTCACACTGTACTTCAAGCTTTTCGTATGAATTGAAGTAGATCATAGATCAGTAAACCAATATTATGAACTCTTACTAACTATTTAGAAGTGCAACAGCCCTGGTTACTAAATGCTAAATGACAGCAAGACTTTTTCACACAGTTTAGAAAAGGTCACGAATTTGCTGCTCTGATTATGCTCTCCATTTGTTTCACACAGTACACTGAAAAATCTTAATGTAAAAGTAGTATTGATTATGATGACATAACCAGTACCACTTTATATGCCCTTTTGGGATTGGTATCGGTTTTGGGTTGCACAAGTATCCAAGCTGTATTCCCTAAGTTGTTCTGTAATTTGCAGAATTTTTGGAATGAAATGTTTTTTTTTTTTTTTTTTAAATAAGGAAATATCGATACACAATCATATTGCTCAAAGGAGATTTCAGCTGAGTTTGTGTCAATTATCAATTGGCAACTAGAAAGGTAGTAATATGATGATCCCCTTTCACCAGATGTATAAAAATATGTACAAAAGAGGCTACAAAGTACAGTGGATGGACAAAAATATGGAAACACTTTGTGAAATGCATGTTTGAAAAGAAAGATTGATTTTAATGAAATATGTAGGTGGCGCTGGCGTTTTTGACTACTGACGCCACCTATACAACTTCGTAAATGTGCTAAACAGTTCAGTTGTTGTCGGAGTACTGTTATGTGAGGTTGTCATTGCATTATGTCAGAGTTAACAGACTTCGAACGTGGGCAAATTGTTGGAGCACGTATGGTAGGTGCTTCCGTAAGCAAGGTAGCCGAGGTATTTAGTGTTTCAAGAGGTACTGTATCGAAGATTTATTCCGCATATTTGAAAAGCGGAAAAACATCATCTGCTAAATCACAGCGCGGACGAAAGTGTGTCCTGAGTGATCGTGACATACGATCATTAAGGACGATTGTGACGAAAAATAAGAAGACCACAGCTGCAAAAGTTACTGCTGAAATGAATGTTGTGTTACCGAACCCTGTGAGTACCAAAACAATTAGAAGGGAGCTTCGAAAACAGGGAATTGCTGGCCTGCTGCAATTGAGAAGCCACTCGTCAGTGATGCTAATGCCCGTAACAGGAAAAGGTGGTGTTTAAGTCATAAAGCCTGGACTATAGAGCAGTGGAAGCGAGTAATATGGTCTGACGAGTCTTCTTTCACATTGTTTCCCACTTCTGGCCGAGTTTACGTCTGGAGAACGCCATCTCAAGCCTATAATACAGACTGCTTGTTGCCAAGAGTGAAACATGGCGGGGGTTCTGTTATGGTTTGGGCAGCCATATCGTGGTTCTCTGCTAGCCCCATGATAACTGTGTCAGGGCACATGACTGCCAAGACTTATGTGAACATTTTGGCCGATCAAGTTCATCCCATGGTACAAACTTTCTTCCCCGATGGTGATGGTGTCTTCCAAGACGACAAAGTATAAAGTGTTAATACTTTTATACCTCTAGTAATATTTATTGCCGGAGAAATAAAATTTGTTTACTGCGTTTGTACTGCACTAAATTATTATCGAACAACCCCAGAGCACTAAGAAAAATTTACAATGCATGAGTCAAGATTTTTTTTTTTCCATATGGCATTGAAAATAGCTGTCCCAGAGTTGATCTGCCGTTACATAAGGGATATAAGATGTTTAATTTATTTAACCGCTTCATAGTTTTTGGTTCAAGAAAGAAATGCAGATGCAGACCCTGGAGCTTTAAAAAATAAAATCTTTGTTGAGTTTTAATGTATTCAAAAATTTAGTTTTATCACTTAGAGATATAAGATACTACTTTTACCTTAGAATAGAAAGGGAACAGTTGTTCGATGATTTATATTGCTACTCCATTTTTTTTCTTTGAATGCAAAATTGCATATACAGGAACGCATTGAAATTTCAAAATGTAAACATCTTTGTCGAATGGCGAAATATTTCTTCAGTTTTTTATGATCTACATTTTCAGAATGCTAAAATCGCCTTTGAGGTATCAAACTGTTATGCAAAATTTTCAGATCTCAAGCTATTTACTTTGCTTTCTATGGAAGTAATGAAGCTGAGAATGAAGATTTGTACTGAGTTAATGAATATTAATGAACATTCGCACTGAGGATTAAATTCAGGGAACTAAAAAGTAGTACACATCTGAATTCCTGTATACATGCTTAGTATTCCAATATCTTGTTGATTCCCTCCAAAACACGATTCTCAAGTAAAATTAATTACTTTTTGAACACTACAAGCTACTGAGAGGTTAAGGCCGTTAAATGCTGGTAGTTAGACATAGCTTCGCCGTCAGGCGATCGAGCTGGCCGCATGGTTGGTTTTCGTTGTTTTCCTCATGTGAAACGTGAATACTGTGGAGCATTTCATAACGACAGCGATGAGGCTGTACAACTCCGACGTTAGTTTCCCCCTCACCCCCGCTAACTGTGATTGGACTTGATCCAAAAAAAAAGAAAAAAGAAGGAGAAACATTCTCTCCTTGTATGACTCACTTCTCGCGTTATGCAATGGATAGTAAACAACGCTTGTAACCATCGCTATTTTTTCTCTTCTAATACCTAATAAATATGTTATTTTGCGTTTGCTAAAATAATGATCGTGTTCCTTACCTCCGCAGCTTGGATTACACTTTATTAAGGTAAGAACTTTAATTCTGTTTTATTCATCTGCTCGTCTCGATTTAGCGAAGTTGTAACAGTAAACAAAAATGAACCACGAATACCTTCAACAAAAGATTATGAGACCGAAAATATGTTTACTTCAACTAAACGCATAAAATATATCGAGATAAGCCATTAAGAATAAAAAAACAGAAAAGATACTTTACCATAAATTATCGCTGGATAATCCGAAAAAGGAAATAGCCAAGCCTGTCTTCAAAAGCGAAACAAAACTGAATAGTTGCGTACTGCGCATTCGAAATACAGAAGCAGAAATGGCTACTAGCTGCGAAAATAAATATTCGATTATGAAACTAAACAATAACAACTATCAAGTATGGAAATACAAAATTGAAATGATCCTGAAAAAGGAAAATTTATGGGATTTAATAGCAGATGATACACCAAAAGAAATAAACGTCGAATGGAGAAAACGAGATGAACAAGCACAAGCTACCATTAGTTTACTCGTAGAAGAGAACCAAATCGTACACATAAGAAATAAAACGACAGCCAAAGAAATATGGAATCAATTAAAGAAAATGCATGAAAGAAAGAATCTTTTCAGCAAACTTTACCTTCTGAGAAAGCTGTATACGTTAAAAGCAGAAAACGAATACAAACTCGAAGAACATGTCAACAAAATGCTCGAAATCGTAGACGAACTGCAAGGAATCGGTGAAGAAATAAAGAACAGTCACATTGCAGCGCTCTTACTAAGCGGCTTACCAAAGAGCTACGAAAATCTCATTACAGCTTTAGAAGCACGCCCAGAAGAACTAACGCTGGAATACGTAAAAACGAAACTCATCGACGAATGCCTGAGAAGAAGAGAAGTCACGCGAGCAGAAGAAACGACTGCCTTCAAAACGAATTTTAACACAAAATTCAAGCATTTCAATCAAAGAAGATGCAATTATTGATAAAAAATAGGACATTTAGAAAAAGAGTGCAGATTCTTAAATAACCACAAAGAAAAAGATAAAAACGAAAGTAACTCATTTTTCAAAAATGAAAAGCAAACAAATAAAGGAAATTATGGAAATAAACAGAAAACGAAAGTTGCTGTAAACGAGGATACACATGAAGATGAAAACGAAAATAAGGATCATGAGAAGACTGAGAATTACACGTTCGAAGTCACCAGAGAAAGAAAATCTTAAAACTCAAACTGGTCAATCGACTCAGGTGTTAAATATTTGCATAAGTCGCCTGTAGTAACGGCAACCGCCGGCAATAAAAGGAGGTGCTTTCCTTAGTGGCACCGCAGTTCCTTTTAGTTCGAGCCAGAATAGACCTGCCCGGGGAGAAGCCAGGGGATGAGAGATTCCGGTTTCCGCCCTGTTCCGGTTCCCGTCTTGTTGCGGATCCAGTCCTGTTCCGGTTCCCGTCTTGTTCCAGTCCTGTTCCGGTCCTGATCCAGTCCTATTCCAGATCCAGCCTGGCCGTTTAAGTCCAAAACACGTAGGATCGGATGTCTGAATTCAGCGAAATGGAGATATACGCCGAAAGGGCTAGATGGATTCTGTCTAAAGGAAAGTGTTCTTCACCGTGCCGGCATAGCTGTTACTTTAAAGCACTTTGAAGTTTTTTCCACCCAAGATGTTAAGTTTTTGTTTGTGATGTTAAGTTTTCATCAGTGTTGAAGTTCCAGTTAAATAAACCTTTAAGTTTAGATAAGGTTTTTGTGTTCTTCAGAAAATTTTGGATTCGAAGTCAGATACAACACATAGGATTATTATCGGAAAAATCAACATTTGGCATCAAGCGACAGGATATTGTCTGCAAGGTAAGCGACTTTTTTATTTTTGAATCATGGAAGCTTTAAAATTAGCAAGAACTCAATATAGAAGACTATTCAGTAAAGCTTGTAATGAATTTGACAATGAAGAAACTAAATTTAATCAGGAAGGAAAATTAATTAAAATAAAAGTTATTGCCGAGAAAGCTAAAGTTTTGTTTGATACTGAAATGAAAATACGAGAATTAATGTTTAAAGAAATTACAGATGAGACTTTACTTATTAAGGAAATAGATGAGTCTGAATTATATTTTGATAGGTGGAGACTTCTGGAAAGTAAAGTAAAAGATCTTACTTCTGGAACCCCGAATGTAACTTTAATTGATCCGTCCTTTGTTCAGAATGAAATGTTACATTATCCGAAGATTAAATTGCCTATCGTTGACGGCAACGTGAAGAAATGGCTAGGATTTTGGGGGCAATTCCAAAAGATTGATAAAGATCCTACATTAGATAATAATGATAAATTTGCTTATTTAGCACAGGCTATGGAGAAGAATTCTCCTGCAGAGGAAATAGTTAAAAGCTTTCCGCCAACTGGCGATAGTTACAAGAGCGCAATCGAAGCATTGCAGACGCGTTTTGGTAACAAAGAATTACTAACGGAGATTTACATTCGTGATTTGTTAACCCTTGTTATTCAAAAACAAGGTACACGCTCTTTGCGGAAACTATACGATGAACTGGAATCTAATCTAAGAGCCTTGGAGATATTGGGAATAAATAGAGGCAAATATTGCGCGATATTATATCCATTGGTAGAATCAGCATTGCCGAATGAAGTCTTAAAAACGTGGGAGAGACTTAGGTTTTCGCGTAAAGGATCAGAAAGTTTAACCGGCGAAAACGCCGAGTTAAGAGAAAGGGAATCTGACCTTGAGCGCCTTTTCTGTTTCTTGCGCGGTGAAGTTGAAAGTGAGGAAAGAATTTCTTTAGAAGCTAAATCTTTCAATGTTTTCGATCGATTGGCTCACGGTAATAAGAAAAGAAATTCTGGTTTAAAGATAAGAGAACCTCACTTAAAACGTACGGCAGCTGAACTGTTTACTTCTTCTAATGAAGCTAGAAAAGGCTGCATATTTCGTTCCAGTATAAAACATGGTTCTGCGGAATGTTTTCAGGCGCGTAACTTATCGTTGTCGGAAAGAGAAGTTTTGGTCCAAAGGACACGCTCTTGTTATCTGTGTCTGAAATCTGGACATTCTGTCAGGAGGTGTAGATTAAAAACAGTTTGTTTTACATGCGGCAAAAGGCATCATATTTTTCTATGTAAGGGCCATTCACAAATGAGTGACACAAGGGCAACGGAACAGCCTCCAAATCAGGCTGAAACACTCGCCAACATTTCTTCAAGGTCTCCTAAAGTTTTGCTGCAAACAATAAGAGTAATAATTAAAGGGGATAAAAAATCTCGTTCGGCTCGAGCTATAATTGATACTGGTTCTCAAAGGTCGTATATTCTGCAAAGCGCAGCTCAAGATATGGGTTAGAGGTATACGGTAAAGGAATACCTTAGCCACGCATTATTTGGCGGTACAACGACCAGTTTGTGTGAACATAAAGTTTACAAAATTCATTTATCTAATATGTCTGGCTCGTACAATTGTAATTTTGATGCGTTAAGTCAGCCTGTTATTTGTAATAGTATACCTTCTATTGGACAAGGAATATGGCTTAAAGAGCTTGCTGACTGTGGAATAAGTTTAACAGATCGTTTAGAAGGACCCATAGAAATTTTAATAGGAGCCGATGTTGCAGGACGATTATTAACTGGGAATCGTAAACAAATTTCAAACGGTCTTGTAGCTATTGAGACAAAGTTAGGATGGACGGTTATGGGAAAAACCGGGGAGTTGAATAGTGAAGGTTCAACATTCTTAGTTACATCAATGTTGAATAAAGAGGCTTGTATTTCTGATTTATGGGCCCTCGACTCGCTTGGTATTACGGACCCATCCGAACAAAAGACTAAATTGGAATTGTATGAGGCTACCAGGCAACATTTTCTTGATACTGTAAAAATAGAAGATGACTGCTTTGTAGTGTCTTTGCCTTGGTTGGAAGGGCACCCTCCCCTGTCGGATAATTTTGAGTTATCGCTTAAAAGGTTGCACGGTACGATTAGGCAACTTGAAATAGATAATCTTCGCCAAGAGTATGAAAATATATTCCAAGAATGGCTCAAAGAGGGCATAATAGAGGAAGTACCCGTAAATGAATTAGATTTACCCCATCATTATTTGCCACATAGACACGTTGTTAAGGAACATAGTACTACGAAGTTACGGCCAGTATTTGACGCTTCGTCTAAAGTAAAGGGTTTTCCGAGTCTCAACGATTGTCTTGAAAAGGGATTAAACCTTATTTCATTTATTCCTACAATCTTAAATAGATTTCGCCAAGAAAAAATAGGGGTGATTTCTGATATTCGTGAGGCCTTTCTACAAATTGGCCTGAATTTTAGTGACAGAAACTTCCTCCGATTTCTTTGGATAAAGGGTGAAGATGGCTTGAAGCATTTTCGTCATTGTCGAGTCGTATTTGGTGTAACCAGTAGTCCATTTTTACTTGGAGCTGTTATTCAATATCACCTAAATTCAATTTTGGAGAAAAATGATGCAGCTGAAAAATATCCTTCCAACATTATTGTTAAATTAATGAATAGTTTCTATGTTGATAAAAGTGTAACAAGTGTTGGAAGTGAAGATGAATTACAGCGCTTCATGAAAGTATCTTCAGATGTTATGGCAGAACGAAAATTTGAATTACGGGGTTGGGAATATACCGACTGTAGTTTAGAAACAGAAACTATTGCGAATGTATTAGGTTTGTTATGGGAAAGACAAGGCGATACTCTTCAAATAAATGTTGCTAATTTACAAAATCTTTGTTTCGAGAAAGTTACGAAAAGAAGTATTTTGGCAATAGCCCATAAAGTATTTGATCCCATCGGTATAACATGTCCAGTCCTTATATTACCTAAGATGTTATTACAGCGTACATGGGAAACAAAAGTAAAATGGGACGAAGAAGTTAACACCGAAATTAAAAGTAAATTTTTGAAATGGGTAAAAGACATTTCTCTTTTGAAAAACATTAAAATTCCAAGGTGGATACGATATCAGCCAAAACAGTGTTCAATCCATGTTTTTTTGTGACGCCAGTCAAGCAGCGTATGCGGCAGTAGTTTTTATTCGTGTAGAAGAACCTGAATCAGTTAAAGTCCAGTTGCTTCAGGCTAGGTCTAGAGTTTCCCCTTGTGGTAAAAAGGAAACTACTATTGTAAGATTAGAATTGTTAGCAGCAACTATAGCATCTCGTCTTGCTGCAGACGTTCTAAAAGACTTTGAGGCCAGAAGTATATTTTTCTGGACAGATTCAACTACTGTCCTTGCATGGATAAAAATGGGAAGAACAATGGGGGACATTTGTGGAAAATAGAGTACAGGAAATAAGGCTTTTGACACGTGTGGAGGATTGGAGGCATATACCTAGTCACCTTAACCCTGCAGATCTTCCAAGTAGAGGGTGTTCAGTTCGCCAACTCTCCCGGTCAAAATGGTGGGAGGGTCCGAGCTGGCTTTTAAAATCCCAAGAAAATTGGCCGAGTGCCGAATTTATAACTGATGAAGCGGAAATAGCCAGCGAGAAAAAAAAGGCAGTGGTTTCATCTCTAGTGTCTACTGAAAGGTTTAGTTTGAGTGAGCGATTTTCTAGCTATCGAAAAACAGTTAGAGTTGTTGGTTGGATTCAACGATTTTTCTTTAATTGCAGAAATAAGAAAAAAAGGAAAGGTGGACTCACTGTTGATGAAATTGATTTTTCAGAAAAGGTTATTATTCGCTTGATTCAATCGGAATCGTTTCAGGATATAGAAGACGCACGCTTACGAACTCTTAGTCCATTTTACGATGCGGGAATTGTAAGAATTAAAACTGGTGCGTTTCGAAGAGATGACACGTTAGAGTTTAGAACACCTATAATATTACCAGGAGAACATGCATTAGTTAGGAATTTAATTATGGAAGAACATAAAAAGAAAGGACATGCAGGTGTACAATATATACTGAATACCTTAAGGGAAAGGTTTTGGTTGTTATCTGGCAGAAGAACGGTGCGTTCTGTTTTGAGTAAATGCATTACTTGCAAGAGATATTCTGCTGCACCTGTTGACCACATATCAGCCCCACCGCCAATAGAGCGAGTAAATGATTCAGCAGTATTTCAAGTAACGGGTATAGACCTTTGTGGTCCTTTATTGTTGAGAAACAAAGAAAAGGCATGGATTTGTGTTTTTACATGCACCGTTTATAGAGCGGTCCATTTGGAGTTGCTGACTTCTCTATCTACAGAAGTGTTTCTTCAGGCTTTTCATCGGTTCGTGTCACGAAGAGGTAAACGCACAACTGTGTACAGTGATAATGGAACTAATTTTGTAGGAGCTTCAAATGCATTTAAATTAATAGATTTTGAACAAATTAATCGGCAGGCAGCCAATGAGCGGATAACATGGAAATTTATTCCCCCTGGTGCTCCATGGTGGGGTGGTTGGTGGGAACGTCTGATCGGAATGATGAAGCAAGTCCTTAAAAATGTTCTTAAACATGCTTGTTTAATTATGAAGAAATGTACACGATACTGTGAAGCGATTCTTAATGACCGACCGTTGACAGTAATTCCTTCTGATCCTGAATTTAAAGCTTTAACTCCTGCCGACTTTTTAAAAGAAATTAGAACTAGTAGTTTGCGGGATATAAAATACGGTATTAAATCAAGTAATTTACAAAGAAGATTTCAGTATATTCAAACTGTACGAGAAGCATTTAAAAATAGATTTCGTAAAGAATATTTGGGAATTCTCAAGGTTTCGCATAAAAGAGCTGAAAGGAAAGTTACTATTAAATTAGATGATATTGTTTTGATCGGTAGTAGTGACAAAAGACTTTTTTGGCAACTTGGTCGTGTCATAGAACTACTTCCAGGACCTGATGGAATAAATCGACTTGCAAGAGTAAAGACCCGAAATGGAATTTTGCTTAGAGCAGTTCGAACTCTGTATCCTTTAGAGGTAGCGCAAAATGATGTACCCGTGAAGCTGCAGAATGAAAAACAAGATTCTTTGTCTGAACTTAAACTCAACATAGATGATAAATCTGTCAGGCCTGTAACACGATCTGGTAGAACTGTAACTCCGCCGGACAGACTGGCATATTAAGGCTCTTTTGCATTGTTTTACTTTGATGTGAAAGTTCACTTTTTTTTCTTTCTTTTTTTTTCCCCTTAGGTGGAAGGATGTTAAATATTTGCATAAGTCGCCTGTAGTAACGGCAACCGCCGGCAATAAAAGGAGGTGCTTTCCTTAGTGGCACCGCAGTTCCTTTTAGTTCGAGCCAGAATAGACCTGCCCGGGGAGAAGCCAGGGGATGAGAGATTCCGGTTTCCGCCCTGTTCCGGTTCCCGTCTTGTTGCGGATCCAGTCCTGTTCCGGTTCCCGTCTTGTTCCAGTCCTGTTCCGGTCCTGATCCAGTCCTATTCCAGTTCCAGCCTGGCCGTTTAAGTCCAAAACACGTAGGATCGGATGTCTGAATTCAGCGAAATGGAGATATACGCCGAAAGGGCTAGATGGATTCTGTCTAAAGGAAAGTGTTCTTCACCGTGCCGGCATAGCTGTTACTTTAAAGCACTTTGAAGTTTTTTCCACCCAAGATGTTAAGTTTTTGTTTGTGATGTTAAGTTTTCATCAGTGTTGAAGTTCCAGTTAAATAAACCTTTAAGTTTAGATAAGGTTTTTGTGTTCTTCAGAAAATTTTGGATTCGAAGTCAGATACAACACATAGGATTATTATCGGAAAAATCAACATTTGGCATCAAGCGACAGGATATTGTCTGCAAGGTAAGCGACTTTTTTATTTTTGAATCATGGAAGCTTTAAAATTAGCAAGAACTCAATATAGAAGACTATTCAGTAAAGCTTGTAATGAATTTGACAATGAAGAAACTAAATTTAATCAGGAAGGAAAATTAATTAAAATAAAAGTTATTGCCGAGAAAGCTAAAGTTTTGTTTGATACTGAAATGAAAATACGAGAATTAATGTTTAAAGAAATTACAGATGAGACTTTACTTATTAAGGAAATAGATGAATCTGAATTATATTTTGATAGGTGGAGACTTCTGGAAAGTAAAGTAAAAGATCTTACTTCTGGAACCCCGAATGTAACTTTAATTGATCCGTCCTTTGTTCAGAATGAAATGTTACATTATCCGAAGATTAAATTGCCTATCGTTGACGGCAACGTGAAGAAATGGCTAGGATTTTGGGGGCAATTCCAAAAGATTGATAAAGATCCTACATTAGATAATAATGATAAATTTGCTTATTTAGCACAGGCTATGGAGAAGAATTCTCCTGCAGAGGAAATAGTTAAAAGCTTTCCGCCAACTGGCGATAGTTACAAGAGCGCAATCGAAGCATTGCAGACGCGTTTTGGTAACAAAGAATTACTAACGGAGATTTACATTCGTGATTTGTTAACCCTTGTTATTCAAAAACAAGGTACACGCTCTTTGCGGAAACTATACGATGAACTGGAATCTAATCTAAGAGCCTTGGAGATATTGGGAATAAATAGAGGCAAATATTGCGCGATATTATATCCATTGGTAGAATCAGCATTGCCGAATGAAGTCTTAAAAACGTGGGAGAGACTTAGGTTTTCGCGTAAAGGATCAGAAAGTTTAACCGGCGAAAACGCCGAGTTAAGAGAAAGGGAATCTGACCTTGAGCGCCTTTTCTGTTTCTTGCGCGGTGAAGTTGAAAGTGAGGAAAGAATTTCTTTAGAAGCTAAATCTTTCAATGTTTTCGATCGATTGGCTCACGGTAATAAGAAAAGAAATTCTGGTTTAAAGATAAGAGAACCTCACTTAAAACGTACGGCAGCTGAACTGTTTACTTCTTCTAATGAAGCTAGAAAAGGCTGCATATTTCGTTCCAGTATAAAACATGGTTCTGCGGAATGTTTTCAGGCGCGTAACTTATCGTTGTCGGAAAGAGAAGTTTTGGTCCAAAGGACACGCTCTTGTTATCTGTGTCTGAAATCTGGACATTCTGTCAGGAGGTGTAGATTAAAAACAGTTTGTTTTACATGCGGCAAAAGGCATCATATTTTTCTATGTAAGGGCCATTCACAAATGAGTGAGACAAGGGCAACGGTACAGCCTCCAAATCAGGCTGAAACACTCGCCAACATTTCTTCAAGGTCTCCTAAAGTTTTGCTGCAAACAATAAGAGTAATAATTAAAGGGGATAAAAAATCTCGTTCGGCTCGAGCTATAATTGATACTGGTTCTCAAAGGTCGTATATTCTGCAAAGCGCAGCTCAAGATATGGGTTACAGGTATACGGTAAAGGAATACCTTAGCCACGCATTATTTGGCGGTACAACGACCAGTTTGTGTGAACATAAAGTTTACAAAATTCATTTATCTAATATGTCTGGCTCGTACAGTTGTAATTTTGATGCGTTAAGTCAGCCTGTTATTTGTAATAGTATACCTTCTATTGGACAAGGAATATGGCTTAAAGAGCTTGCTGACTGTGGAATAAGTTTAACAGATCGTTTAGAAGGACCCATAGAAATTTTAATAGGAGCCGATGTTGCAGGACGATTATTAACTGGGAATCGTAAACAAATTTCAAACGGTCTTGTAGCTATTGAGACAAAGTTAGGATGGACGGTTATGGGAAAAACCGGGGAGTTGAATAGTGAAGGTTCAACATTCTTAGTTACATCAATGTTGAATAAAGAGGCTTGTATTTCTGATTTATGGGCCCTCGACTCGCTTGGTATTACGGACCCATCCGAACAAAAGACTAAATTGGAATTGTATGAGGCTACCAGGCAACATTTTCTTGATACTGTAAAAATAGAAGATGACCGCTTTGTAGTGTCTTTGCCTTGGTTGGAAGGGCACCCTCCCCTGTCGGATAATTTTGAGTTATCGCTTAAAAGGTTGCACGGTACGATTAGGCAACTTGAAATAGATAATCTTCGCCAAGAGTATGAAAATATATTCCAAGAATGGCTCAAAGAGGGCATAATAGAGGAAGTACCCGTAAATGAATTAGATTTACCCCATCATTATTTGCCACATAGACACGTTGTTAAGGAACATAGTACTACGAAGTTACGGCCAGTATTTGACGCTTCGTCTAAAGTAAAGGGTTTTCCGAGTCTCAACGATTGTCTTGAAAAGGGATTAAACCTTATTTCATTTATTCCTACAATCTTAAATAGATTTCGCCAAGAAAAAATAGGGGTGATTTCTGATATTCGTAAGGCCTTTCTACGAATTGGCCTGAATTTTAGTGACAGAAACTTCCTCCGATTTCTTTGGATAAAGGGTGAAGATGGCTTGAAGCATTTTCGTCATTGTCGAGTCGTATTTGGTGTAACCAGTAGTCCATTTTTACTTGGAGCTGTTATTCAATATCACCTAAATTCAATTTTGGAGAAAAATGATGCAGCTGAAAAATATCCTTCCAACATTATTGTTAAATTAATGAATAGTTTCTATGTTGATAACTGTGTAACAAGTGTTGGAAGTGAAGATGAATTACAGCGCTTCATGAAAGTATCTTCAGATGTTATGGCAGAACGAAAATTTGAATTACGGGGTTGGGAATATACCGACTGTAGTTTAGAAACAGAAACTATTGCGAATGTATTAGGTTTGTTATGGGAAAGACAAGGCGATACTCTTCAAATAAATGTTGCTAATTTACAAAATCTTTGTTTCGAGAAAGTTACGAAAAGAAGTATTTTGGCAATAGCCCATAAAGTATTTGATCCCATCGGTATAACATGTCCAGTCCTTATATTACCTAAGATGTTATTACAGCGTACATGGGAAACAAAAGTAAAATGGGACGAAGAAGTTAACACCGAAATTAAAAGCAAATTTTTGAAATGGGTAAAAGACATTTCTCTTTTGAGAAACATTAAAATTCCAAGGTGGATACGATATCAGCCAAAACAGTGTTCAATCCATGTTTTTTTGTGACGCCAGTCAAGCAGCGTATGCGGCAGTAGTTTTTATTCGTGTAGAAGAACCTGAATCAGTTAATGTCCAGTTGCTTCAGGCTAGGTCTAGAGTTTCCCCTTGTGGTAAAAAGGAAACTACTATTGTAAGATTAGAATTATTAGCAGCAACTATAGCATCTCGTCTTGCTGCAGACGTTCTAAAAGACTTTGAGGCCAGAAGTATATTTTTCTGGACAGATTCAACTACTGTCCTTGCATGGATAAAAATGGGAAGAACAATGGGGGACATTTGTGGAAAATAGAGTACAGGAAATAAGGCTTTTGACACGTGTGGAGGATTGGAGGCATATACCTAGTCACCTTAACCCTGCAGATCTTCCAAGTAGAGGGTGTTCAGTTCGCCAACTCTCCCGGTCAAAATGGTGGGAGGGTCCGAGCTGGCTTTTAAAATCCCAAGAAAATTGGCCGAGTGCCGAATTTATAACTGATGAAGCGGAAATAGCCAGCGAGAAAAAAAAGGCAGTGGTTTCATCTCTAGTGTCTACTGAAAGGTTTAGTTTGAGTGAGCGATTTTCTAGCTATCGAAAAACAGAGTTGTTGGTTGGATTCAACGATTTTTCTTTAATTGCAGAAATAAGAAAAAAAGGAAAGGTGGACTCACTGTTGATGAAATTGATTTTGCAGAAAAGGTTATTATTCGCTTGATTCAATCGGAATCGTTTCAGGATATAGAAGACGCACGCTTACGAACTCTTAGTCCATTTTACGATGCGGGAATTGTAAGAATTAAAACTGGTGCGTTTCGAAGAGATGACACGTTAGAGTTTAGAACACCTATAATATTACCAGGAGAACATGCATTAGTTAGGAATTTAATTATGGAAGAACATAAAAAGAAAGGACATGCAGGTGTACAATATATACTGAATACCTTAAGGGAAAGGTTTTGGTTGTTATCTGGCAGAAGAACGGTGCGTTCTGTTTTGAGTAAATGCATTACTTGCAAGAGATATTCTGCTGCACCTGTTGACCACATATCAGCCCCACCGCCAATAGAGCGAGTAAATGATTCAGCAGTATTTCAAGTAACGGGTATAGACCTTTGTGGTCCTTTATTGTTGAGAAACAAAGAAAAGGCATGGATTTGTGTTTTTACATGCACCGTTTATAGAGCGGTCCATTTGGAGTTGCTGACTTCTCTATCTACAGAAGTGTTTCTTCAGGCTTTTCATCGGTTCGTGTCACGAAGAGGTAAACGCACAACTGTGTACAGTGATAATGGAACTAATTTTGTAGGAGCTTCAAATGCATTTAAATTAATAGATTTTGAACAAATTAATCGGCAGGCAGCCAATGAGCGGATAACATGGAAATTTATTCCCCCTGGTGCTCCATGGTGGGGTGGTTGGTGGGAACGTCTGATCGGAATGATGAAGCAAGTCCTTAAAAATGTTCTTAAACATGCTTGTTTAATTATGAAGAAATGTACACGATACTGTGAAGCGATTCTTAATGACCGACCGTTGACAGTAATTCCTTCTGATCCTGAATTTAAAGCTTTAACTCCTGCCGACTTTTTAAAAGAAATTAGAACTAGTAGTTTGCGGGATATAAAATACGGTATTAAATCAAGTAATTTACAAAGAAGATTTCAGTATATTCAAACTGTACGAGAAGCATTTAAAAATAGATTTCGTAAAGAATATTTGGGAATTCTCAAGGTTTCGCATAAAAGAGCTGAAAGGAAAGTTACTATTAAATTAGATGATATTGTTTTGATCGGTAGTAGTGACAAAAGACTTTTTTGGCAACTTGGTCGTGTCATAGAACTACTTCCAGGACCTGATGGAATAAATCGACTTGCAAGAGTAAAGACCCGAAATGGAATTTTGCTTAGAGCAGTTCGAACTCTGTATCCTTTAGAGGTAGCGCAAAATGATGTACCCGTGAAGCTGCAGAATGAAAAACAAGATTCTTTGTCTGAACTTAAACTCAACATAGATGATAAATCTGTCAGGCCTGTAACACGATCTGGTAGAACTGTAACTCCGCCGGACAGACTGGCATATTAAGGCTCTTTTGCATTGTTTTACTTTGATGTGAAAGTTCACTTTTTTTTCTTTCTTTTTTTTTTCCCCTTAGGTGGAAGGATGTTAAATATTTGCATAAGTCGCCTGTAGTAACGGCAACCGCCGGCAATAAAAGGAGGTGCTTTCCTTAGTGGCACCGCAGTTCCTTTTAGTTCGAGCCAGAATAGACCTGCCCGGGGAGAAGCCAGGGGATGAGAGATTCCGGTTTCCGCCCTGTTCCGGTTCCCGTCTTGTTGCGGATCCAGTCCTGTTCCGGTTCCCGTCTTGTTCCAGTCCTGTTCCGGTCCTGATCCAGTCCTATTCCAGTTCCAGCCTGGCCGTTTAAGTCCAAAACACGTAGGATCGGATGTCTGAATTCAGCGAAATGGAGATATACGCCGAAAGGGCTAGATGGATTCTGTCTAAAGGAAAGTGTTCTTCACCGTGCCGGCATAGCTGTTACTTTAAAGCACTTTGAAGTTTTTTCCACCCAAGATGTTAAGTTTTTGTTTGTGATGTTAAGTTTTCATCAGTGTTGAAGTTCCAGTTAAATAAACCTTTAAGTTTAGATAAGGTTTTTGTGTTCTTCAGAAAATTTTGGATTCGAAGTCAGATACAACACATAAGATTATTATCGGAAAAATCAACACAGGTGCTACTTGTCATATGACCGATAACATAAACTTTTTCACCAAATTGGATAGAAGCAAAACTGAGCAAATAACAATTGCTAACGGCACGCAGATGAAGTCGGAAGGTATAGGAGAAGGATACTTATACTGTACAGACGACAAAGATAACGAAATAGAAGTGAGACTCGTAGATGTTCTGTACGTTCCTGACCTAGAAGGAGGATTGATATCCGTAAGAAAAATTACAAAGAAAGGATTTACAGTCGAATTTGAAGAAGATGTTTGCAGAATAAAGAAGAAAAATAAAACCATAGGAATTGCTAAAGCAGAAGGAAATTTATATACCGTAGTTGAATCGCAAAGAAAAACAGCCAAAATTGCAGCTGCAGAAAGAAGAGAAAATAGTATAGATCTTTGGCATAGAAGGCTAGGACACAGAAATTATGAAGCAATCAAGAGGCTAAAGAATAATGACCTGGCAACCGGAATAAGAATTGACGGAGAAGCCAAAAAGGAAAAAGAATGCGAATGCTATATCAGAGGCAAAATGACTGAATTGCCGTATCCCAAGCTAAACAACTATAGAGCAAAATCAGTTCTAGACTTGATACATTCAGACATTTGTGGACTAATCGGTACGACATCACTAGGAGGAAAGAAATACTTCATAACATTCATCGACGATCATTCGAGATACACAACGATCTATCTGCTAGCTACAAAAGACGAATCTATCTCCAAATTAAAACAATTTGTAACCATGACGAAGAACAAATTTGGAAAGAAGCCAAAAGTCTTAAGAACAGATAATGGAGGAGAATATACAAGCAAAGAGATTGAAGACTATCTAAAGGAAGAGGGAATCGAACATCAAACCTCCGTAGCATATTCACCGCAACAGAACGGTAAAGCGGAAAGAAAAAATCGATGCTTAATGGAAATGACAATGTGCCTGCTACTCAATTCAGGACTCAAAAGAGAATTTTGGGGTGAAGCCGTAATGACAGCCACCTATCTACAAAACAGGCTACCATCAAGATCAGTTGAAAAAACACCGTATGAGCTATGGAATAATAAGAAGCCGAATCTAAGCCATATCAGAGTTTTCGGCAGCACAGCTTATTGTCGAGTTCCAAAGCAGAAAAGAAGCAAACTAGACGAAAGAGCAGAAAAAGGAATTCATGCTGGATATAGTAACCGTATTAAAGGATATAGAATTTACATGCCACATGCAAACAACGTCGTGATCAGAAGAAGCGTAATATTCGATGAAAACAAAAAAGAAGAAATGCCTCATCAATTAAATGATCAGAACGAGGAAATAGAATGGCCTTTTAAAGAAAATAAATTGTCAGAACCACGTCCAAATGCTATTACAGAGGAAGTAATTGAAACAGAAGAAATTCCCCTATTACCGAGAAGATCCCACAAAACTACTAAAGGAATCCCACCAAACAGATTCTCATACATGGCTAAGAATGAAGAAATCAAAATTCCTAAAGACTGGGAAGAACTGCAAACTTTTCCTACCAAAGAAAAGGAACTGTGGTTAAAATCTACGAAAGAAGAAATGGAAGCACTGAAGAGGAACAAAACATGGGAACTAGTCGATCTTCCAAAAGGAAAGAAAGCAATTGGAAACAAATGGACATTTAAAACAAAATCCGACGCTTAAGGAAATATTATCAGATATAAAGCTCGTTTAGTAGCTAAAGGATATTGCCAAAAATTTGGGCACGACTACGACGAAACATTCGCACCAGTCGTAAAGTATACAACAATAAGGACTGTTTTGGCAATAGCAGCTCAAAAGAAAATGCACGTGAATCCCTTCGATGTAAAAACAGCTTTTCTATATGGAGATCTGAAAGAAGATATATATATGAAGCAACCAGAAGGCTACATCTCTGCTTCAGAAGCAAATAAAGTCTGTAAACTGAATAAAAATATCTACGGACTAAAACAGACAGTCAGAAACTGGAATCACAAGATAGCTGAAATCCTGCGCAAACAAGGATACGTTCAAGGAAAGGCTGATCCATGTTCCTTCGCACTAATCGAGAAAAACGCAAGAACTTACATAATCGTTTACGTTGATGACATATTAGTCGCGAGCGACAAGTGTGAATCAATTCAAGAAGTTGAACGAATTCTCAAAGAATATTTTGACATTCGAAATCTTGGAGAAGTGTCTACATATCTAGGAATTGAAATCGAAAGAGAAAAGGACGGAAGCTTTAAACTTCATCAAGCTAACAAGATTAAGAGTATGATCGAAAAATTCGACGGAGAGTCACCAAAGAAACTAAACTATACACCCATGACTACGAATTTTACGAAGAACCAAAACAACCAGGATGACGTTTTTCCCGATAATCGGAAGTATAGGGAAGCAGTGGGAGCACTTTTATATTTATCAACAGTATCAAGACCTGACATAGCAAATTCTGTTGGAATACTTAGCGGAAAAGTAGAAAATCCATCAACATCGGACTGGAACGGTATCATTAAAATCATACGATATTTGAGAGCGACAATTAATTACAAATTACATCTAAAATCCAATGGTGCACCAGTCACCAAAGCTTACAGTGACGCTGATTGGGCAGGAGATACCTCTGACAGAAAATCCACATCCGTATATATATTTCAAATAGGAAACAGTACGGTATCATGGGGAAGCAAGAAACAAAATTGTGTCGCCCTATCTTCGACAGAATCCGAATACATTGCTCTAGCCTTAACATTGCAGGAGCTACAATGGATTAGACAACTGATGGGAGATTTAGGTTTCGCTCAACAGGAAGCTAACATCGTATTCGAGGACAATATATCATGCATAAATCTTTCCCGAAAAGAGAAAGGAAGCAGTTACACCAAACACATCGATGTGAAATATCACGTATGTGATCTACAAAATCAAGGATTGTTAAATTAATACACTGCAACAGTAAAATGATGTATGCAGACATGTTCACGAAACCTTTGCCGAGACAACAGCTGGAATTTTTATTAAAAGGAATCGGCCTTACTTCGGACAAAACAGCTCATCGAGTGGAAGATTGTGGAGCAATTGATAACGACAGCAATGAGGCTGTACAACTCCGATGTTAGTTTCCCCCTCACCCCCGCTAACTGTGATTGGACTTGATCAAAAAAAAAAAAAAAAAAAAAAAAAAAAAAAAAAAAAAAAAAGGAGAAACATTCTCTCCTTGTATGACTCACTTCTCGCGTTATGCAATGGATAGTAAACAACGCTTGTAACCATCGCTATTTTTTCTCTTCTAATACCTAATAAATATGTTATTTTGCGTTTGCTAAAATAATGATCGTGTTCCTTACCTCCGCAGCTTGGATTACACTTTATTAAGGTAAGAACTTTAATTCTGTTTTATTCATCTGTTCGTCTCGATTTAGCGAAGTTGTAACAGTAAACAAAAATGAACCACGAATACCTTCAACAAATACGAGCCAATTTCTCCTAAAAGTTCTCCACGAAGGCATGCTTTCCTTTAGGTAGGCAGCGTTCGTGTGCTTTTCCATATTCAATTAACCTAAACTAACGTATCTAATTTCTAAACAAATTGATACAGATATGACATTATAGATGCAAATCATATAACGAAAGATAAATTAATAAGTTTTGAAATTTTTTAAATTTTGAATTAGAAAATGTTCCATAATAACTACTTTAATAAAAATTCGCATTTAATTTGTCGCACAGTTTAAATTCCTTTTGTCATTAAAATGATTCATAAAAGGAAGGGTTTCTAAATATAGTTATGAAACGCTCATAAGTTTAGCTTTCTTATTTCGAATATAATTTTATTTTTATTTGTCGAATTAAATAAAGTGTTATCTACCTAAGCAAAAGGGGCTTTCGTGGAGGGCGTTCAAAGGAAATTGGCTGATATACCCTTTACATAAGTGAGAGAACAAGAAACGTTCATGCAGTCAATCCGTTCATCGGAATTTGAATCGAAGTCAAATTATCAGAGTTAAAGAAATATTATTCGCTCGGCCGCTAGTTATCATTTAGAACATAACAAACCAAAATTTCACTCAAGTAAGCGGTAGTCGTGGAATGCATGTTATTTAGAAATAACATTAAAATTAATTTTCATCACCTGAAACATTATATTACTACACTGCCTTATACTAAAAATTGGAATAAAGTGATAAAAACACTTATGAAAAGAATGAAACGAAGACAGTTTCAAATTCGAATTGAAACCAAATTAAAAAGAATTTAATTAGAAATAACTGGAAAAATTATGCAATTTTAAATACATTCAAGGTTTTAAAATAATTTCCGAAGAATTTTAGCAGCCGAGTTCTCTTCGATTAGGGCCCTAATCGGTTGCTTACCAGTTGAAGAAAATAAAACTACCTCATCTTACCTTCGATGACTCATTTTCATAAAGTTGGATATAATGGCCATCGTCTTGGAAAACGTGAATCTACATTTCTAAAAACGCGAAAGGTTCTTAATAGTACATGAAATATGCATAGAATTATATAAAATTTTGAACAGTTTAATGTATTCTTTAAGTAGATCCTTGAGTATTGTAGTCTATGTTCTGTATGTAATATAGATTATGCAGCTTTTTTTCTAGTTTGCATTGTGTAACTATAGCATTATGTGAAATTTATGGATGGTAAGCTTTAAATATGGAACTCCTTCCTTTCTTACCTCGATGTTTCGGATACCCTTTCAAAATTGTATGGCAATGAAAAGAACCCCCTCCCCCCAGCACGCTGAGTATTTCTCGCCCACCTATCACCTTCTTCCTCTTTAGCACATAACTGCTCTGACGCTTCCCCAGATTCATCACCTCCTGGAATGGTCAATAGATGGCGCCAGTTTTGCTACTTTTTTCCAAGCTCTCCATCCAGCTACTCACTTAGCTACCGCTAACTTTCGAAAGTAATTTCGCTTGCCTACTCGGGCTGCATATTTCACAAGTGCACACCTGTGCAGCCACCGAGGGAGTAGCTTCTAGGATGGACAAATGAGCCTCCAGTAATACATTTCTGCCATGTCGCATGACCTTTCGCGTGCTTTAAGATTTAAACAAGATGGTTGAAAATATTCTGCCACGCAATTTTCTGTACAAAATAATTAAAGCATCGTCGATTGCTTCTGAAACTTTTCATTGCGAAGTTATATCAAATATAGGATATTATGAAGATTTCACTACCTGATTGAAATAAACACAAACACATGTTCGATACTTCGCAAAAATATCGATATGAAATATTACTTAATAAGTGGTAAATAAGATGAAAAAAGAAATATGTGACAAACATCTGAGTCCAAATGCAATCTTTACATAAAACTATGCGTACAATTATATATGTAAATAGAAGTCAGCACTTTTTATTGCAGTCTATATGAAAAAGATTCTATAATAATAACCAATGCAGAATTTTATTCAAAGTTAACTTTACTAATTTGCATTCGTATACATTTAGTGCGTTAAATCTCACATAACTGCTCACTCTTAAATGTACTGTCTACACAAGAAGTACTCATCAAACAGAGTGAATTTATTGTATTCACAATAAGTATATTCAATTTATTCACATATAATTTTTTATATTAATTTAAGTTAACAATGGATGTAATCAGATTATATGTGTTCTGAATCGTACACTTTAAAAATCAAAAGAATGCAAGCACTGAAATAAGAAAACACTAGATTCATTGTATCACTTTCTGTCATTCTCAGCTCAATTAAAAAATATACACTTGAATTCTCTTAATCCACATAATATGCCGTGAACATCAATCCTAATATTAATGCGTGATAACAGTCGCGAAAGCGAAATGTCAGCGATTAATCAAACTCAGAAAACGAAAGCACTACGAGAGTTTCTACTATTACGCCATATATTTATAACTGCGAAACAAATGCAAATTGCGTAAACAATATACGCTCACATGCACGAAGATTTAGCGTCACAAGAGCAATAGCAGCTCATTGGTCCCTTTTCGAAACCCCTCCCTCAGTGGCTACGCTGATGTGCACTTGTGAAATATGCACTCGGGCTTATCTTAAGAACTCTTGTCATCAACATCAACTCATGCTCACCTTTATCTCGGACTTGCAATTATACAATAATTTGTCCAATACGATGCTCATCAACACTCGGAAAATTGGGGAAAAAAAAAAAAAAAAAAAAAAAAAAATCTGAAATGTTTCAGATTTTAAATTACGTCCAAAGGGGCGTTTTTTAACATTTTGTGTGTTACCTTTTTTTATTAAATATCATGTTCCTCGCACTTAAACCATAAGATCCAGTGCAACAGCAATATCGCAAAATAGTTTTAAAACGAGCATATCTTTAGAATTTCCGATACAAAGACTCACGCGCTGGAGATAAAAATGTTTTTTCTGCACAATGTTGCCATTGCTCGCTTTGAAATCCTTGAGTTTGTTAATCAAAAATTCGTCAAAGTTTTAAAAAATAGGAAATCGATCATAAAACAAATTTCAAATTTCAAATTTGGTCTTCCACATGCTCATATTCGTTGGAGGATTACGTTATTCAAAATTCGATGACTCTATGTACCGTTGTTTTATCACAATACGAGAAATATACATACATTTACGCAGATTTTTCATTATTTAATTTCTTCAAATATAATGCAGGACTTTAACATTTTGTGGCAACAGTTTGAAAAGTGAACCGACATTTATGAGTCCGACGCAAAATGCCAAAACGAAACTAGTAGTCCTTCGGGATTCAAATTCCTTTGGACTAAAAATAATAATAATAAAAAAACAAATAAAAAATCTGAAATGTTTCAGATTTTAAATTACGTCCAAAGGGGCGTTTTTTTAACGTTTTGAGTGTTACCTTTATTTATTAAATATCATGTTCTTTGCACTTAAACCATAAAATTCAGTTCAAGAGCAATATCGCAAAATAATGTTAAATTAAGCATATTATTAGAATTTCCGATATACACAGTCTCGCGAGCTGGAGATAAAAGTATTTTTTTTCTATATAACGTTGCCATTTCTCGCTTTTAAAGCATTGAGTTTGTAAATCAAAAATTCGTTAAAGTTTTACAAAATATAAAATCTATAATAAAACAAATTCCAAATTTGGGATTTCAGATGCCCATATTCGCAGTAGGATTTCGTCATTCAAAATTCGATGGCTCTATGTACCATTGTTTTATCACAATGCGAGAAATAGACAATCATTTATGCAGATTTTTCATTATTTAATATCTTCAAATATAATGCAGGACTCTAACATTTTGTGGCAACAGTTTGAAAAGTGAACCGACGTTTATGAGTCCGACGCAAAATCGCAAAACGAAAACAATAGTCCTTCAGGGACAAAGCCCCTTTGGACTAATAATAATAAAAAAATATTCTATTGGGATAGGATTTTAACCGGGAGCCCGTTTTCACTGAATCTTCGGTTCACCGAGTCGGAAGTGGTTGTTAGTGCTTATTTCTAAAATCGTGACAATGTTTACTTTTCTTAAAAGTAAAAGAATGCCTTTACAAAATTGGAAACGAGAATACAAATTTTAATGATGTAGCTATTATTTGTTCGAATTTTACGAATATCAGCTAATGTTATTTTTTCCATTTTCTTCAACTTAATCGTATCCTAAATATTTTAGCGATTATTTTTATGCTTCGAAATTCAGCAAGATCTGTAGCTTTCGGCAATATCTGAATGCTGTCCCGATAACAGAACAGTACCAACAGTTGTTTGTCTGAAATAAATGGATGTGTGATACCAGCCTTAGGCAGATAAGCTTCATGTGCTTGGTCGTCATTGCATAATCCAGTCGTATATTTTCAATTATCGAATCTCCAATGATTCAGCTTAACACATTATTGTTATTATCACCACTTCCAGGTCTTTCACTGTGATCACTTTGTTTCAAGTTTTTGAATATAAAAGCACATTCATGCATTATTTCTACTTATCCTGGGCTTCATTTATCATAAATTTTATGTTTGTAGAGTTATTTAATGTTTTATATGTTATTTAGTGTCATATAATATGTTTTTTTAGGAAACTCAGAAGTACTAGAGAATTTATCCTCTATAAATTAAATGTATGTGTCTTTTTCTATTTTCTTATTCTAACGAAATTTCATGTCTTTCGTTTAAATTCTTCTTAGGAAATGTTTCATAGAAATAATCTATTTTCGTGAAAGCTAGGGAGTAATTTACACCTGTGTTATACATTCTTAAATGATGGAAATAAGTTTTATTTACCTTCCTACCTTATATATATTAAATCAGAAAATTGTCAAATAGATTAGCGGTTTTCACCCTTTTGACTAACGCATACTATCTAAACAAAAATTTAAAAAATGTCTTTACCACCACTACAAAGTACTACTTACCACCACCACTCTTTAACAAAGCTCAGAGATCGTATAAATTTACGAGTGTTAGAGAAAACAACTCAATCAGGATTTTGGGGCTTTAGTTTTTGAATTTAATAGTTAATAATTTTAAATTGAGCATATCTTTAAAATTTCCTATACGCAGCCTCACGCGCTGGAGATAAAAATGTTTTTTTCCCCGTAGAGTGTTGTCAGTGCTTGCTTTGAAATCGTTGAGTTTGTTAATAAAAAAATCGTTACAGTTTTACAAAATACGAAATCGATAAGAAAACCAATTCCAAATTTCAAATTTTGGCTTCCAGATGCGTATATTCGTAGTTGGATTATATCATTCAAAATTGGATGGCTTTAGGTACCGTTGTTTTATCACAGTGCGAGAAACATACATACATTTATGCATATTCTTCATTATTTAATTTCTTTAAATAGAAGGCAAGGCGATAATATATACTGGCAACGATTTGAAATGTGATACAGCCTTTTAAAGTTTTCAACTCAAAATCGCAAAACGAAAACAGTAGTCCTTCAGGGACAAAGCCCCTTTGGACTACTTTGCTTCTTTGCGTACCACCGGTTGAGAACCCCTGAAATAGATTATTCTTTATTAAAAATAAAGAATATTTTCCATTATAGGACGATAAGTGCCAAACACTGTTCTATAATAGGATGCATGCAAAGGTTTGATACTTTCAAGAACTTCTGCCATCAACTGATTTTGAATACAATAAACTTGCCGAAATATAAGAAATATATCTCTTAAAATGGTTATGTCAGTTACAAAAAGGAGAAAAGAAGAACAAAGGGTAATACACTTATTCCATCGACAAATAATGTCGATAAAGAAATAGTATTTGATAAGAAAACAAAGAATAACATATTTAATTGAAAGGTGGGCAATAAGCAACGTTGGGCCATACTTTGGGTTTTGGTAAAAAATTGTTTGACGCTTTTCCTTCTATGAGAGAAAAAAACGGATCCAAAGCGTTACACATGATCCATAATGGCATAATGGAAACAATGCAGGCTGACAAAAAGTAGCTGTCTTTCCAAAGCATTGTAAAATGTATTTCTGAAAATGAAAGGTGTTTTGAAAGGTAGACAGACGTGAATGGATAATTCAGGTAGAAATTTAGCAGATGGCTTGTGGAAGAGATATCGTCCGAGGGTTCAATATTTCAATCCTCGGGGGCTTATCTGAGCGTTCACACTTTTTCATTTTCTTAAGTTCTATTTTGTTCGTGTTCTTCTCAAAATAAATATTTTGTTAAAATGTATACCGTGTAGTTTATTTACCTTCCCATTAGTCCAAAGTTATCCTGTCCCTGAAGGACTATTGTTTTTGTTTGCGATTTTTCGTTGGTTCGCTATAAATGTCCGTTTCACTTTTCAAACTGTTGCCACAAAATGTTAGAGTCCTGCATTATATTTGAAGAAATTAAATGGTGAAAAATCTGCATAAATGTATGTCTATTTCTCGCATTGTGATGAAACAACGGTACCTAGAGCCATCGAATTTTGAATGACGTAATCCTCCTACGAATATAGGCATGTGGAAGCCCAAATTTGAAATTTGGAATTTGTTTTATGATCAATTTCCTATTTTGTAAAACTTTAACGAATTTTTGATTAACAAACTCAAGGATTTCAAAGCGAGCAATGGCAACACTCTGCGGGGGGGGGAGAAACACCTTTTTATCCCAAAACCACAAATTTCCCAAAACTACTATGAGAACAAATTATTTTTTTATTTTAAATGTAAAAACTCTCCTCGTCTTTCATACCTGGATTTGTGTACTTTTGATATATTGCCTGAATTTCTTTGGCATATTTTAATATGTACGTATGTATACGTTCTTACACAAATATATATAAATAATATTACAAAAAATATTCTAGGCCGTATATATACGCCCTTGCCGCTTAGAGGGTTAAGCTGGATGAAAAGTATTTCATCAATAAGATCTTCTTTGACTCTCAATAAATTTTAGATTTAAAGACAGTGTTAAATGGGGAAACATTTAGCGGAATGTAAAACCTTTTTTTAAAAATCTCTGTTTGGTTCTTAAAACCTTCCAAAGATCAACTGAGAGTTGAGAAGAGTTCCAAAGATCAACTGAGGTGAGAGAAGAAAATAGTGAGTGGGAACTTCTGGCACAAATTGTGCATATCATGAAATTTGTTTGCTATTGTAATTTCTATGATATTCCTTATTTCATTTTTTTCATACACAGTTATTTTTCAGTTTTTGTAAAAATTAAAACATTTATTAACAAAATTTAAAGAACAGTGGCTCAGCTAAAACCTTTTTTTTCTTTTTTTTTCCAAAACCATTGACGACGTCATAGAGAACAGTTTAATTGCTTCAGTTGCTGTTATGGGTAAGAGAGTATAGAAAAATTTCTTAAATACAAAGTATACATTGTTAGTTCTTAAATGCATTTTATTTTTTTTAGAAAACTCTTATCACAACTAAGAATACTTGCAGCAATTCTTAGGAAAGATAGTAATAGTATTACAATACTTGGAATTTTGTTATGGAGACTGTTTTCTAGAATAAACTGCAAAAATTCAAAAGGACCTCTTTTCAACGTTCTTTTTTTTTAAAAAAATATTAACGGAAATGAATCTGAAATACTTCTGTCTTAACTAGGTTTATTTTTCTTATTAATGTCAACTTGATCATAATTTAGTTGATATTCCTAATTTTCCTTCAGAAGTTTCTCCTGAATAAAAGTTATGACGTTGAAATCGCTTGGCGATTTCTTTAAATACTTTAATCTGGAGAAAGAAAAACTAATTTTTTCGTCAATTTAATTTTGAAGGGCAATTTAGGCTATGATTATTTTCCACCTGCCTCGACATTCCATGTAACTAACCTCTATAAAATGTTTTACTTGGAAAAGAATGCTCCAAAAACGTGCTGCCCATACAATCCTCGGTAAAATCGGAAATTTTTGTGGGTGGTCTTCTTTCCTTGATGTCATAAGCACGAGCTTATTTTGCTTCATGGTTAAAGTAACTCTGCATGTCACACTGCTTGTTCTGCACTGCAAAAGCGTCTGAAATGCTTTTAAAAAAGGTGAATAGTAAATAACAAGCTGGTGCAATGGGACTGATGAATAAAGACCTGCAGGGAACTTCCTGAATTCTTTGATAACAAAGGTCTGAATTAGGTTTCTCAAAACAGATGACGTCAGAGCCATAGATGACGAATGACAAAAGATGTATTGTTCTGCGAAATTTCTTGCTAAGAATATGTATTATGTTCTTTGTTGCATAGATGTTCTCTGTTTCTTGTGCGACTCTTGGCCCTAGCGTAGAATTGGGTGCCCCTTCGATTAGCGATAATTTTTTAAACACTTCGGCGATGAAACCTCACTTCTGGTTACCATGATAGTTTTAACTTCCTTTTAGCTTCCTGATTTTATTCAAATGAAAATAGATTGATGTGCACATGAACAAATTTAAGGCAGTGCGTAATGCCTAGTTTGTGCAATTCTAGGATTTTTTTTAAGTGAAAACAGATCGATGTGTACATGGACACAGAGCTTGTGCAATTCTTTGACTTCTTATTTTGGTTTTGCGTAACGGCCATCTTGAAACTGTGCCTTTCTCGCGCCGATCTTGGCGTCAAAAATGAATCGCCAAGAAACAAGGGGCACCCAATTGTAAATTTTCACCTGGCTCTTTTCTGGATTCTAAGTTCAGTAGCATTTCTGCTCACAGACCTGAAGGTTGCTCGCGATTTGAAGCTTGTTTGTACTTTTGCGCTGTGGATTAATTGTTAGATGGATATCTTTGAAGAAAAACAAACATATGGAGGCTGCGAAGGGTTAGATGCTGAGTATGTTAAACTCATTTCTTCGGACGATCATGAGTTCATCATAAAGAAAGAATACGCTTTTGTTTCCAGAAGGATCGAATGCATGTTGAGTGGTCCCAGACGATTTGCCGAAAACGAAGTCAACGAAATCTATTTCAAAGAGATACCATCCCACGTCCTGCAGAAATTGTGCCAATATTTCACCTACAAGATCTGTTACGACAATAGTTCGGATGAAATATCGGTGTTTCCGATTGAGGGTGAAATAGCCGTGGAATTGCTGATGGCCGCTAATTTCTTAGGCTGTTAATAATCTTGGATCTGCAACTATTGCCTTTCATGGACATTACGAGTGGTCTTAACGAAATAACAATGCTGTGCTGTTTATGACGCCAGAAACTCACCCGACAAGAAACTGATTTTGATTTGTGTTAAATATAACTGATATGCAAGTTTCTTTATTTCTTGCAGAGTCGTACATGATGCAGCTTCCTCTGATAGTAATTTTTAAGAGTATCGGGCTTATTTGTCTCTCAGACTGTTCGAGACATTCCTAACTTTGATTTCTATATCGGAACTTTTGTATAAACATTAATTTTAGAATAGTTACGTTAAAAGAATTATAATAAATGATATGGTAAATTGTTCAAAATGAGCTGAATTTTGATTTTTAAAGATGAAGTTTTGAGCGAATTTGGTTTTTTAACTGCAATTTTCGAGTGAATATTCCTTTTTTAAAATGAGAATTTTGAGTAAATATTCCTTTTTAAAATGAGAATTTGAGTAAATATTGATTTTGAAATTCTAATTTGTGAGTAAACGTTGTATTTAATATGAATTTTTCAGCAAATTATGATTTTATGCTGGAAATTTTGCGAGTGTGTTACCCTGTAATAAAAGCAAGTATGTGAAATAATTTTGTCTTTATTTTAGAGTGCTTTGACCACGTGTGCAAAATTACGCTTACTCATATAAGTTTTAATACTTACATTGTGAAATAAAAGCATCGAGTAATTATTTTTAATAATAAGGATTATTTAGTGATTTTTTATGTAATCACCCATAAGGCAAAACCTGGCTTACGGAACAGTTTGGAGAGTTTCGAAAAATCGCCAATTCGTCAAATGGATTTTTGATAGCAAGATGGTTCTGATAGATGCGTTATATGAATGTGTAATATAAATTATAATTTTCATTATCTTCTGAGAATAATTAATAACATACGTTTCACTTAAATGATTGGTCGGAAATTATGATCTTTGTAATTAATTTTTAATAATGAAATATTGAAATTTTGAATACTATACTGTTCTGTCATGCGTTAGTCATTTTCCTTTTGAAACGTTCATTTTCGTCCAGTATTTTTAAGATTAGTTTTATTAATAAAATAGTGATATTCTGAATATATTGCAGATTTCTATAATTGTATTACTAAATCATTACTTTAAATGAAATAGTCATTTAGATGTATACAAATTTTAAGATTGATCTTAATTATGGAACATTAGGATTTTGGGTTAATCTTTGGATTATGGTAACTTGGCGATTTTTTGGCCAAAATTTGCCGACCAATCCTGCTACAGCAACCTGCTAGTTTTTGTTTGGACGCCATTTTGTTTTCAGAAAGTAAAGGCACTTTTTTTTTTTTTTTTTTTTTTTTACTCAATATTTTTTCCAACAATCTGCTAGCCGAATTACGCTTATGCTAGAACTTTTATGGAACAAAAATGCTTAATCATGACGAAGATTAGGTGCGGAATTGGGAGAAAGTGCAGAATCGCCCACTGCTTGCTGCGTTTTTTTTAAGAATTGCACATACACGGTATCATCCATGTACACGTCGACCTATTTTCACTTAAAAAAACATCTCAGAATTGCACAAAAATGGCATTGCGCACACTCTTGATTTTATCTGTGTACACTGCTAAAGTCCTAGCTAGTAACCTTAATCGCCTAACCAAAATGTCGCCAATCTACCTGTTACCAAATTCCAAAGATTAGCCAGATTTTGAATAGTTTATTGAGTTTCAGCATTATATCAGTGCATAGTTATTTCCTTAAGTTGACTAATTTAAATGGTGAATCTTTACATTATGGTAACTTGACGATTTTTTGGTGAAAATATGGCCACCAACCCTGCTACAGCAACCCGCTAGTTTTGTTTTGGACGCCATTTTGTTTTCACGAAGTAAAGGCATTTTTTTTTTTAACTCAACATTTTTTCCAACAATCTGATAGTCGAATTACGCTTATACTAGAACTTTTATGGAACAAAAATGCTTAATCATGACGAAGATTAGGTGCAAAATTGGGAGAAAGTGCAGAATCGCAAACTGCTGAGTTTTTAAAAATTCCACATACACGGTATCCATGTACACGTCGACCTATTTTCGCTTAAAAAAACATCCCAGAATTGCCTAAAAATGGCATTGCGCACACTCGACTTTATCTATGTACACATCGACCTATTTTCACTTAAAACGTCAAAGAAAATCGACAAAAATCCAATTCTTCTTACTCATGTAAAAAGCGCCAAACAAATAAGTGGGAGTTTCTGCACTTTAGCAGCGAAATTGTTTCTATGTGCTTATTAACTAAAATCACAATCGGAAGTTTCCAGAAAATGTCACATTACATGTCTCATGATCTCTCATTTCTCTGAGACAAAATAATCTGTGATTTGAACTGTGTACTTCTCAGATTATTGCTAAAGTCCTAGCTAGTAACCTTTATCGCCTTACCAAAATGTCGCCAAAGTACCCGTTACCATATTCTAAAGATTAGCCATTTAAATATGCAACTTTTAAGATTGAGGCTAATCATTGGAATATGGTAACAGATAGTTTGGCGACATTTTGGTAAGGCGATAAAGGTACTAGCTTAGGACTTTAGCAGTGTACATGGATAAAGTCAAGAGTGTGCGCAATGTCATTTTTGTGCAATTCTGGGATGTTTTTTTAAGTGAAAATAGGTCGATGTGTACATGGATGATACAGTGTATGTGCAAATCTTAAAAACGCGGCAAGCACTGGGCCATTCTGCACTTTATCCCAATTTCGCACCTAATCTTCGTCATGATTAAGCACTTTTGTTCCATAAAAGTTCTAGCATAAGCGTAATTCGGCTAGCAGATTGTTGGAAAAAAAATGTTGAGAAAAAGAAAAAAAAAAAAAAAAAAAAAAAAAAAGGGGGCCTTTACTTCGTGAAAACAAAATGGTGTCCAAAACAAAACTAGCAGGTTGCTGTAGCAGGATTGGTCGCCAAATTTTAGCCAAAAAATCGCCAAGTTACCATAATCCAAAGATTGACCATGATGGATTTTAATATTGAAATGTTAGCTATTAGTGGTGAATTTTGCGAATAACCAGTAAATACCTGTTTGCTGTCACCAAACTATCTGACAAAATTCTATAAAAAATCCAATGTTAAACTTCCTTAAAATCCTTTAGAATTATAATCCAGTTTAATTTAAATTACAGCAGAGATCTAGAATTCGATGCAATTTGAAATATAGTTTTTACAGTAATGTTTAGAGATGTAAAGATATTCGATAAGGAATTTTACGAGAGATTCTATAAAAATTTGTATAATTTCTAAAGGCTTCCCTTGTGGAATAAATGTGTACAGATTCAACTAATAGAATTCTACTGAAAACATCAGATCTAGTGAATGAATAAAAACAAATTTAAAAAAGTGCAAAATAGATTTTACAGATTAATTGCCGATTTCATTTAACATTCTCGAAAACATTTGCTTCTTTTTATGCGATTGCTGCTACGTGGATTCGAAGTGGGAAGAGTCTTAATGGCCGCACTGATGTTTATTTCATGGCATCCCATATCAAGATTAATAATGTTGTATTAACGTTGTGTTTAAGTTATAGTGTTTAGATTTGGCAGCTACTAATTCAGCTGCTAACTAAGCAAATGGAATTGTATCTAATTAAGCAAATGAAAATCTAGGATGAAAAATTTCTGGATTGAAGTTCATTCTTGCCGCTTATTGGCGAGGATGTCACTGCACAACTTTCATGACGATATATAAAAAGGGTACCACATTTGGCGCCTTGGTGCACACTTGGCGATTGTCAACTCTTAATACGCGAGTACCAACAATATTTTTGAAACACAGATTGCTCTTCAAATTCTCTTTACAGTACAATATTAGTAGTGTCAAATTCAGCTCGAATGTTATATGGACAGGCTGCTTTGATATCGAGTAATTTTTAAAGGAATAGTCGGTGTTTTTATCAAAAGTATTTCTTCGCCGTGAAACATGGTAGTGACGGTCATTACAATGTTAAGAAAAGACTCTGAATTAAAGGAAGGTATAATATCTTGAGAATAATAATGTTATACTCATTAGGAATTAGAAAATATTTTTTCACACCGTAGTTTGAGAATAAAAATGCTACAAATTGTTCTTTTGACCTACCTCTCTTTGACCTTTTACCTAACTTTTAACCGTTTGTTCGGCTGAATTTGAATATGGTAACAGGTAGTTTGGCGACATTTTGGTAAGGTGATAAAGGTTACTAGCTAGGAATTTAGCAGTGTACATGGATAAAGTTAAGAGTGTGTGCAATGCCATTTTTGTGCAATTCTGAGAAGTTTTTTTAAGTAATAATACGTGTGCATGGATGATACCGTGTATGTGCAATTCTTAAAAACGCGGCAAGCAGTGGACGATTCTGCACTTTCTCCCAATTTCGCACCTAATCTTCGTCATGATTAAGCATTTTTGTTCCATAAAAGTTCTAGTATAAGCGTAAGTCGGCTAGCAGATTGTTGGAAAAAATTTTGAGTTTAAAAAAAAAAAAAGCTTTTACTTCGTGAAAGCTAAATGGCGTCCAAAACAAAACTAGCAGGTTGCTGTAGCAGGGTTGGTCGCCAAATTTTTGCCAAAAAATCGCCAAGTTACCATAATCTGAAGATTAACCGTTTGTTCTTTCGACTTTTTACCTAACTTTGTAGTTAGATACGTTGCAAACACTTGTCAATACAATTAGCATAGTGATATCAGATTGAATTATAGAACTCAACTTTATGAATATTAGCAATGGCATTCCTTTGCCTTGATTTCCTTAAAGACACTACATTTCGTAACGAAACAAAAAAATCCTAACTAGCTTTCAGTTTTATGAATCTTCGAAGAATCAGTTTTAAGAAAATGATGTATAAGCTGGCTGGTTAATTAAGCTTCAGTACTTAAATACTCGAGGAGTAAAATTGGTAAAATAAATACTAGAAGAGTCCTGTTTAAGAATGAAAACTTCATCAAATCTATGTATGAGAAATCTGTTTTCATGTACACGGTGTGATCACAAAAGTTCTTACCCGGCATTTACTTTCGCAGCAGTTCCTATAAATACGTACTACAAATTATAAAAATGGGGGAAAGTGCAGAATCGCCCACTGCTTGGCGCGTTTTTAAGAGTTGCACATACTCGGTATCCATGTACACATCGACCTATTTTCACTTAAAAAACATTCCAGAATTGCACAAAAATGGCATTGTGCACTCCCTTGACTTTATCCATGTACACATCGACCTATGTTCACTTAAAAAGTCAAAGAAAATTGATAAAAGTCCAATTCTTCGTACTCTTGTAGAAAGTGTCAAACAAATAAGTGGACGATTCTGCACTTTAGCCCAAAAATGTTTTAAGTGACGCAAAAATTCATGTTTTGGTATTTTTTGTAAAAATTACAAAAATGGAACTTTTTATAATCTCTTTCAAACCCTATACATATATTCAGAAAAATTTTGAACTCGTTAAAAAAATAAAACACAAAAATAAAAAAATAAAATATCTGAAAGGGTTTAACGCTCTCGCTTAGCTGGAGTCTACTCGTCTGCTGCTCACTCCTGCTAAGCCATTTCTTTTGTCTTTTTAGCTTTATTATTAAGCATCATTTTCTTTGCACTAACGCCATATGTAATTAGATAGCAAATTTACAAAAAATTTAAAAGCACCATAGTAGTATATGTTAAGAATCTTCGATGCAGCATGAAGTGTTGGCATATAATTTTTTTATTTTTTTCTGTTCATCATATCAGTGCTAACCTTTCTTAGTTAGAAGGCTTGCAAAACTATTTTTGTCTTTTTATTGTTAACGTTTTGTGATTTAACTTTATTTATTAAGTATCATGTTCTTCATATTTGCTCTATATAAAATTCGATTCAAATCACAAAATATTTAAAAACAACATATATTTAGAATTTCCGATAAATAGTCTCGTGCGTTGGAGATAAATATATTTTATGCCGTACAGTTTCGCCACTGCTCGCTTTCAGATCTTTGAATTTGTTAATCTAAAATTCATTAAAGGTTTACAAAATATTAAATATAAATTTCGGAAGAAAAATGATGCAGGCGTTTATGGTGCACAATGCAAAATCCCTTTTCCAAACTAATAGCCCATTTGGGCTATGTACGACGCCCATATGAAAAAAAAATCTGAAAGGTTTCAGATTATAAATTACGTCCAAAGAGGTGTTTTTTTTAACGTTTTGCGTGTTACCTTTATTTATTAAATATCATGTTCTTTGCACTTAAACCATAAAACTCAGTTCAATAGGAATGTAGCAAAATAATTTTAAAATGAGCATATCTTTAGAGTTTCCGATACACAGTTCCGCGCGCTGGAGATAAAAAGGTTTTTTTTTTTTTTACCCCGTCGATGGTTGCCATTGATCGCTTTCAAATCGTTGACTTTCTTACTCAAAAATTCGTTAACGTTTTACAAAATATGAAATCGATAATAAAACAAATTTCAAATTTGGACTTCCACATGCCCATATTCGCAGTAGGATTACGTCATTCAAAATTCGATGGTTCTATGTAACGTTGTTATATCACAATGCGAGACATATACATACATTTATGCAGATTTTTCATTATTAATTTTTTTCAAATATAATGCAGGACTCTAACATTTGGTGTCAACAGTTCGAAACGTGAAACGGACATTTATAGTGATTCAACGCAAAATCGCGAAACGAAAACGATAGTCCTTCAAGGACAAAGCCCCTTTGGACTAAAGGCTGAGATATTCGTTATTAAAAATCGGACATCATATTTAGGGACCATATCGCTAAATGTTTGCTTTTGTATATAATTAAAAACGAACCGTTAGCATAGAAAATATTTTCGGATGTTAAAAATTTAAGTGACGAGCATTTCTATGCAGATTATCTTGAAAAGCTGGGACGTTTATAAATTTTTAAAAAAGGAAATCTTCTTCTCTGAATCTTCTAGAATTCGTGTTTTAGGAAACACTGATGGGTAATGCAGCCAACTCGTAATATTATTAGCACTAATTAAAAATGAAGTTTTTGTAGTACAATGCATTTTTTACACGATTACCAGATTATGATTCTAAAGTAACAAAACTTCATTAAAACATTAATATTGTAGTCTTAGTCTCCTAGAATTTTAAATTACGTGTGTAAAAATTCTTTAGGAATACCAAACATAATGAAATGATAAATTATAGACACTAGGGAGTCACAAAATAAACTACTTGACTGGGATTTAAGGAAAAAGAATCAACCTTGAATTATTTGATGTTGTTGTTGAACCTTATCCCATTCGATAGTAACATTAGATGAGGTCTCAGATATCTGAGCAAATCCAAGAAATTCATCTTGTCAAGGGGTCCAGACTTTGGCTGTCGCTGACAAGAGACATAAGCACTGTATAAGTGGCATTAGGTCTTTGCTCAGTTCCGCTTCCAATTTTGATAGAGAGAACCCCGGGGGGGGGATACAGGCTCGAGGTTCCCACCCTCTTTCCATACCACACCTTCTCGTGAGGATTTTCGGTTCACTACATATTTAGAGTATCCCCATGCCGCACAGACACTATGGTGCATTTGAAAACATTCATGATTTCTCCGCGATTCGAGGCCGGGTACTTCGGTAGGGCAGTCAGAGTCGCTAACCACTATTTTAATCGGGCAGCTTGAATTATTGTAATTTATTTATTAACTTATCCCTCAATTCAAATTGAATACGAAGCCAAAAATGGCAAATCTTAGATATCTCGGTTCATTTTTGCCGTACGGTAGACAAACTTTTGTGCTTTATTTTTTTAATAATGATTTAAATTATTCTGATTTAGATTTATAATTTTTTTACAATATTTTTTAAATATAAATTAGAAAGCGGAGGAATGTATTAAAATGTAAGATTTCGTAATTTTTACTCCAAAGGGGCTTTGTCTCTGAAGGACAATTGTTTTCGTTTTGCGATTTTGCGTTGGATCACTATAAATGTCCGTTTCACTTTTCAAACTGTTGCCACCCAATGTTAGAGTCCTGCATTATATTTGAAGAAATTACATAATGAAGAATCTGCATAAATGTATGCATATTTCTTGCATTGTGATAAAACAACGATACATAGGACCATCGAATTTTGGATGACGTAATCCTCCTGTGCATGTGGGAACCTCCCGTGCATAAGGGCATGTGGAAACCCAAATTTGAAATATGTTTTATTATCGATTTCATATTTTGTAAAACTTTAAGGAATTTTTGAGTAACAAACTCAACGATTTGCAAGCGAGCAATGGCAACAATCTACGTGGGGGGGGGGGAACCTTATTATCTCCAGCGCGCGGAACGTTGTACTGGAAATTCTAAAGATAGGCTCATTTTAAAATTATTTTTGCGACATTGCTATTGAACTGAAATTTATGGTTTAAGTGCGAAGAACATGATATTTAATAAATAAAGGCAACACGCAAAACGTTAAAAAAACGTTCCTTTGGACGTAATTTAAAATCTGAAACCTTTCAGATTTTTATTTTTTATTTTTTAACAATGATTTAAATTATTCTGATTTAGATTTATAAATTTTTTACAACATTTTCTTAAATATAAATTATAAAGCAAACAAATGCGTTAAAAAGTCAGATTTCGTAATTTTTACAAAAGTGTTTTTGTTTTAAATTTAAAATACCAAAATATGCATATTTGTTTCATTTAAAAGATATATGTGACTGGAACTTTATGTATATAACCAAAGTTTGCTAAAATGCTAGCCGTATAAAGTTCTTTTCTGGGTACAGTGTAGTATAAATTGGATAGACCTTTGGTCTGGGATTATCAAAACATGATTAAGTATGTCTAGATGCCTGAGCTTCGCACTTTAACCTTAATCAGAGTTCACAGCTGACATGGTGACTTTTCTTTTCTGATAATGGTCAAAATGGTCCAGACATCATTTTCCATTCTTAGCTTTTACTAACAGTTATTGCCTTCTCTGTTGCCTTAACTGTAACGAATAAATTCTGCATTATTAGATCCTATAGTTCACAGTGGAGGAAATGGATCGGAAAAGTTTTACACTTTCTACAAGAAGGTACGTGAATAGAAAAGGCTTCAAGCCCGCAAGATCCAGTTTTTGCATCATTAACTTGGGGTTCTTTTTTATATTTTATGGCATGGAAATAACTCTCCGACTTCCTTTCCATGTTCTGAAATATCTTTCACAAATTTCTCCAATCGTATTTCACGCCAGTTAATGAGTAACGCTTGATTAATTCTCCAGTTTCCGAAGCGTCTAATATTTATGAAGCGTGTATTAACGACTGGCTAAAAAACTTCAAGAAATTCTGTTAATGAATGAATGTACAGGGGTGGCATGTATTTCGTTTTAATGGGTCCTTTTGCTTTTAAGATGGATAGCCCAATATCATCTACAGCATCAATATACAGCTCATGGTCTATATTTGACTTCATAAGTGGATTTTTTATTCTCTCTTTAACGATGCAGATACAATTTATTTCATGTTCCATCAAGGCCATTGTGTTGTTATCCCACGATATGGTACAAAATAATACTGACAGATCGCTTATTTTTAGAATCAAATTCCAGTTTTATACTTCCTTGTACAAAATAAAAGGAAGAAATATTTCAGGTATCATATTTCAACAAAAATATCCATTTTGACGACTCTCTAATCCCTTTGAACGATGTTTTTGCGTGACATCTGTACGTACGGACTCTTTTTTCCAAAGCGGATTGTAAAATGGATTTAAAATAGATTCAGAAGAAATTTTCTTGTGACGTCTATACATACTTATGTACATATGTATCTCATACAACTCAAAAACGAATTACTTTAGAACGTAGAAATTTTCTTGTGACGTCTATACATACTTATGTACGTATGTATCTCATACAACTCAAAAACGAATTACTTTAGAATGTAGAAATTTTGTGTACGGGATTGTTATAACATGCAGTTCTGCACATCCCTTTTTCGTTGCAATCGGCTGCATCAAACACACACACACCACACACACGCACGTATATATATATATATATATATACATATTGCCATTCTGTTTTATAGCTTTAATTTGCCTGCAACAGTTGTAGAATTTTCAGCAATTGAAAAGTTTAAGTTTCACTAAGCCTAACGAGGCTGCTAGTTGTTTAGATTTCAAACTCTAAGCATCAACTTCTGTGGTTTTGTCCGGAGTGGAATCAAAACGGAACTTTCAGTTTTGTGCACCGAAAAATGTCTTCCTGCCCGCTGGCAAAATTGCTTGTTTTGTGGTAAAAATTTTAATTCAAAAAACTTTTTTTAACCGTATTTGGTGTTTTATATTTTTCTGTATTTACACTTTTTAATGAAGATATTTTTATATATTTTTGCCTTGCTGAGAAGGGAGAAAAGAATTAACTGAGTTAGAAATATATCTGTAATGAAGTTCAAGAAAATAAGTTTAAATGAAATGCAGCAAAAAACGTATATAATTTAGTAGGTCATATTAGGAAGTCACGTGGTGTCTACATTGGATTTGTTTAGTTTAATGAAATGAGTTTTAACTATAAACTTGACGAGCATGAAATGAATCAAAAGAAGAACTTATCATATAAATATTATTAAATATGTCGTTATATAAGTATCTATTGTCGTATATAAGTAATATTTTGCAAAAATAAAATGGTGTATTGAAACTACTTGCATATAATTGCTACAGGTGACGATACAGAATGTGAAAAAAGAAAAACATTTCAGCTACTATTACACCGATAAAATAAATGTGATTTTATGCCCTCTGAAACTGAATTTAAGCAAGTAAAATAATAAACGCACTGGGTTTGACAGTTTGTGCTGATGAAAAAAACTGCGATCTGTTATGAAACAAACACCAGAAGTGACGACGATCCAAAAGGTAAGAGAAAAAATATAAATATGAAAGCACATGACGAGAACGATACAGTTTTAACAGAACTTCACAGAATAATATGGGATTTTTTTAAATATCGTAATTGGTTAAATGTTCCACCGGCAAATGTCATTGTAACAGAACTAATATTTAGAACGGGACTAACAATCACTCAAGATTTATAAGGATATTCAAGATGCGTCTTTACTAAATCTAACACGCACAGGAATTCAAACCGACCGATTTCGACAGACGTCTTGAATTTGCTCGCGGCAATTAGGAATCAGCTTAGGGAAGAGTATCACATCACGTGGGACCGGGAGCTAAAATATAATATTAACAGAATCAAGCAACGGCCTTAAGGGGGCTCATACACCTTAAACCCATTATGATCTTCGAATATGTGACTGTTGCAAGAATTGGGATATTTTAAATATTTTAAAAGCAATTACTTCCAGTTTTTTACAGCTGACTACATAATATAGTTGCTTTGGGATCTAGTAACCTGAAAGTTTGTGTTACCACAAATACTTTTGTAATTTAATCCGCTTTGTGACGAAATATTCCGTCATGTTTTCACCTTGCGCGCATAGTATTTTAAAAATGGGTAATGGTACATACTTTAAATTTGTTGAAATTCTTTATATGGGCACTATTTTCTAACTGAGCCAAAAATATGATGAATATATTAATATTAAAACATTTTATGCATAAAAACATTACAGATTTTTTAATAAAGTACATTTTATAAACTCAACTCCAAATAAAATAAAAATTTACCATGAAAATCTTAGGATTTTTGGTTCACAGTAGTTTCCAAATGTTATAAAAGCTATATATTAAATATGGAATTAAAGTATGCAACAGAATGTTTTACACTGTGCGCGCAAGTTGGAAACATAACGAAATATTTTGTCACATAGCGGAATAAATTATAAAAATATGTGTGGCAACACAAACTTTCTGATTACTATTTCAGAAAGCAGCTATATTGTGTAGTCAGCTGTGAAAAGTTGGAAGTAATTGCTTTTAAAATAAATAAGTTATCCCAATTTTTGCAACAATCACATATTTGAAGATCTTATGGGTTTTAAGGTGTTTGAGTCCCCTTAAGCGCCAAATTGTGAAAGAACATAAGAAAGGGAGCTGAGAAGAGAAAATCCGAAGTTTGAATTTTCAAGACGACTCGCTTTGGAAATTCGAAAATATCTCGAAAGAGATACAAAGGATCTGGAGATACAATTTATTCCATATTCCGATCCTGCTGATCCGGCCTTTATCTAGCACACGACACATGAACACGCGCGTCGACAGCTGGCTTAACTCGACTGTGGCTAACGACATCAAGCTCACGACTCCAGGAGAAATAAAAAATATCGTCAGGAAGCTTTGTCTAAAGAAAGGGCCACATGAGGGTGCAATTACGAATAAAATATGTTTTAAACTTGTCATTACAAAGTTAACGAGGAAAATGATTGCGTGTCTTAGACACTTATATTTCCTTCATTGTTGAGAAAATGCAAACATATTCCTGCTCCCATACCTGGAAAGAATCATATGAACTCGGATGAAATCAGACCGATTATCCTTTCATCAGGAATTGAAAATTAACTTGAAACCCTGATTCTGCGTCGGCTGAAGTCTACTGACAGACTGTCTACAGATTTAGATCTGCTGACAGACGAGCAGTTTGAGTTTGAGGATATTAGTGAAGACTTGTAGAATTTCTCGATGCCGGAACATAACAAAACTGCTGTGCGTTCCTTACGCTAAATGTGGTGAGAGCTTTCGATCGCGTCTGGCATAAGGGGCTAATTTACAAGCTCCTGTCTCTTAATCTCAGCAAAGAAATGATTTGAATTGTTAGTTCCTTCTTCCAAGAGTGCACCTTCGCAGGAAGATAAGACTCAACCTGCTCGTTTTCGAAGAAATGTTGTGCAGGAGTTCTTCAAGGTTCCTGTCTTGCCCCTGTACTTTAACTCTTCTATTTAGCTGATTTTGTTAAATCGCGAAATGACTAATATCAGCTTGTGGCCTCCTATGCAGACAATGCCCCATCTGCCGTAAGATCACTTTCGCCGATCAGAGAAATTAAAAAATTACAATCCAAAATTTATAGGAATTGAAAACTGGTGCCAAAAATGGAGGGTATCAGTCCATGGATACAATTCTCAGCTGCATGTACGGCGTCGTAGTAAGACAGCACAAGAATAAGTCTGAAGTATAGTTAAAAACTTTGTAAATAAAAGAAGTAGCGAGAGTTACCCAAGCTAATTTAAATTACTGCTATCTGCTATTTGATTAGATAAGTGCAGGCACAGGTAGAAGTATGGGGGACACCAGCGATGTACCATAGGTCCATTGGTAATGTTTTCCCATACTAACTAACTATAAAATATTTGCAAGCTTTTAAAAGAGTTCACAAAGAAAGATTGAGGAAATGAGCAACTGAAGCTTTCCAACAAATCTGGAGTTTACTTTTATGGTACATTGTGTAATGATACCGTACTTCCTGCATCCAGTATTTATTAAAAATAATGATTTACGACATTAAGAGCTTATAGTATAGTTTCAACACAATTTGAAATTCACAAATTAAACTGAACTTATTTTGATGTAACAAAATTAACAGATAAACATAAATGAGATGAATATAATTAGTACTGGTAACACAATGTTATAATGAATTGTAGTAATAATACTAAAGAGGTGTCTACGGGGCTATTACTGTTATGAAAAGTTAATGAGGTGTATAAAGGTCACAAATTGAATTCTTTTTGCCGTATTCACAGGATGTAAAAGTTCATTAAATTTATGCAGCATGAGAACTTATACTTGGCCGTAGGAACACAGTCTTTGCAGAATTTTTTGAAACTTCGAATACTGATACTTATCTTTAATTAGAAATCTTTGGAATGCCAGAAGATCAATTTTGGGAGATTTTACGTGATTATCATCAATTAAGGGGCATGAGAAAGTGTAATGTTCAGGAGTTCCCTGTTTTCCACATACATAGATGGCGGTGTTCGCCATATTTCTTGCATAACAATGTGTGGAAACAGCGTTTAAGGGTATTCAAATAGACATATTTGTCTATTGTGCCCTCAATGAATTCAAGGTTGTTGGTATGTGCACCCGACATATCCGCACTAAAAAGAATCAACGATGAGAGAAGCTCTCTAACTGTAACAGACCTTGAAATTTCAAGACAGTGTTATCTCCTCATCTAACTATAAGCAGCGGACCAAGCCATTCCAGACTCATCACATAGTTCACAAGAATAACATCAAAATAGGTAACAAATCTCTGAACAGTACCAATAGCCTACATCGATAGCTCCAATATCAATGATAAATTCGTCTGGGCCGTCTTCATTCATTTACTTCTCACCTATACAGTAATTTAGAAAAGCCATTTTTATTCAACAATACAGGTTTCCAAGCAGATGGAAGAATCTCTCAAATATTCCCTCGCAAAAGCAAGCTTCTTTTTCGAAGAATTCGGAGGATAATTCTTGGTATAAATTTGTTAAAGTTTCCCTTGAACGGTGTTGCATTAGAATTTGAAAAAAGTTTTGGATTCGCTTTAAGAATATCGACAACTTTTCTCTTTTCTCTACGAGTCTTATCTTTTCTCTACTGATGATCTGAAACGTTTTTATTACACTTCTTAACTGTGTATTTACTCCTAGTCATTATTTCCCAATTTCTTGGAGTTATTTATTCTGATTGTAAAAAAGGATGATTATTTTTTTCCTTAAATCGTAACTTTCACACGCTTTCTAGTCATTTCAAAATTAAATTTTCGATGAACTAAGCATAAACAATCAAGCTGTCAACGCAACATCAGATAAATAAAACTACCAGTCTCATATCACGTTGATTGGTACCTAAAGAATGACGCAATTTAACTTAATTTGCATAAACCTCAACGCTAGGCTTTCACTATTATTCTTTATCTTAATTGATTCTTCAATTAAGATAAAGAATATAAATAATATAAATAAAATGTTTTAATATTAATATATTCATCAGATTTTTGGCTCAGTTAATATAGAAGTTCTATTTGTTTCTATTTGTTTTGATTAAAAGTTCTATTTGTTTTTGCAAGTATATTCCTTTTAACTTAACATTTTTTGTTATGTTCATAATATTCGGAAGATTATATAAATAGTGAGGTTTGATAAAATTAATAAATTTTACAATTTTCCCTCCATTTGTTTGAGAATACATAAAGTGTGCCTTCAAATCTGAAAGCTTTCAGAATTTTTTTTTCTTACGAATTGCCTGTTTTTTCGGTTTAGATTTATTTTAGGAAATTCCTGTCAAACTTATAAAAAAAAGCAAAGTTTAATTTTGATGTTTGAGGAAGATGAATTGTTGATTTGGATGAAAAGTACCTGGCAACTCCTGAAAAAAATAATCGTGCAATAGTAAAGTTACCGGTAAAAGGAACTAGATTCCCCTCACGCTGTCCCTGAAAAAATAAGGACAGCGTACATAATTTTAAATATATACACATAAATAAATGAGTCAAATCCTCTTAGATAAAATATATAAGCTTTGAATGCAATTCACTGTGAGGCTTTGGAAAATTGACGTTCTATCTTATGATAATCAGTCTTCCAGATCATAGGAATTTTGCATGCTACGCTGTAATAAAGGAAGCAAATTCTTCTAAGGGAAAAAGTAGGCTTGATCATATGTTTTAACAAAAGAAAAAAGATTTCGATGCATTCTTTAACAAAATGAACATAGTTTACAAGAAAACTTGAAATTTTTAAAGCAATAATTCCTTTTTCATTCTCATTTATTTGAAAGGAAAGAATTGTGATTAAATTTAGCAGAAACATGGCTAGAGACTACGCTTAAATAACTTGTTGTAAGTATTCCCATTTTTAAAGGTATTAAGATAATCAGTATATCCATTTTTACATCCCTGTGCGAAGTAAATAAACTACTTAATTCGCAAAAAATTTCGGGTATCATATTTCGACGAAAATATCCATTTCGACCGCTCTCGAATCCATTTGAACGATTTTTTATTGACATCTGTACGTAGGGACAAAATGAAGAACTATGTTTTCCAAATCAGTTTGTAAAAGGGATTTAAAATGGATTTATAAGGGATTTTTTTTCGTGACATCTGTGCGTATGTGCATATGCATGTACGTATTTATTTCGCATAATTCAACGATTAGACGAACAACGTTGAAATTTTCTGTGATACTGCTATAACATCTAGTTGTGGATCTTCCTTTTTTAATTGCAGTCGGTAATACCAAATATGCGTATATATATATACACCCACCCTCTTACGCTTATGTATATATATATATATATATATATATATATATATATATACCCACCCTCTTACGCGGTTCTGTGAGCTCTGTTTTTTACTTCCTTGTACGAAGTAAAAAGGAAGTATTGTTATCGCGAAAAATTTTGGGTATCATACTTCAACGGAAATATCCATTTTGAACGCTATTGAATGCATTGAATGCAATTTAACGATGTTTTTGCGTGACATCTGTACGTAAGGAATAAAAAACCTTTTTCCTCCAAAAAATTATAAAACTGATTTAAAATGAATTCTGAAGAGATTTTCTTCGTTTTGTACGTACGTACGTATATATTTCGCATAACTCAAAAACGAGTAGCTTCAGAACGTTGAAATTTTGTATATAGGACTGCTATAACATGTAGACGTACACCTCCCATTTTGGTTGCAATCGGACGCTCGCAATGTACATAAATATTTGTATATATCCACTCTGTTAGTTGGCTCAGTGACTGAGTTTCTTTATTCTTATATGTTTGTAAATTGTGCGTATTTTGCTTTAAAAATGATTGAATTATGTTGTTCTTATCTTCCGGTTAAGATTTTTATGCCTTTATTGACCTACATGCAATAATTGTGGAATTATCAACAATTTAAAAGTTTTTTAAGTGCGGCTAAGCCTAATTTTTGTTTACCATGACTGCCATATTTGTTTACATTTGAAACTTAGCAGAATAGTGGATTTGTTGCTAATCTAGAGAAACTAAGCTTCGCAACAACAAAGTAACGTCTTTTTTTTTGTGAGTTAAATTATGCTTAATTCATGATGGAGCTATCATTTAAGTTATTAGCATGTTTTTGCGTAGAAATTGTAATTTTAGTTGTGAAATTTCTTTTAACTGTACTTCGTGTTTTATGTTTTTTTATATCTTTCAATTTTTAATGAATCAAATTTGAACTTTTATGTATTTTTGCCTTGCCACTAAGTGAGACCTGAATTAATTATTAGCGCATGCTCATTAGGTAAGCGGCGCTGAATCGTCCGTGAAAAACTGTTTCTTTCTTATTTGTTTAATTTCTTTTATACATCGTTTTAGACTTATTATAGTATTTGAATACAACTTGTGGTAATTCCTCACATGATATAATTTTTGTGCATTCTAAGTTATAAAATGAACGAAATATATAACGCTGTTAAGTGAACCTAGCGCCGAAGCGTCGCTATGGTAAATAAATATAGTGAACTTTAAAAGAGGGCATTTATTGTATTGCGGTTTATGCTCTACCGACGAAATAGATTTAATTCAAAATTCGTTAACTGTTAATTGAATATGTTTAAATGAAATGCAGGAAAACTGAGTATAATTTAATATTCTGTACAAGGAAATCATGTGGTGTACACATCAGACTTTTATTTTTACATGTTGACAAATTGTGCATTGTTTCCTCTAAAAGTGACTGAATTATGTTGTTTTTTTATTCCAGTTAAAGATTTTATGCCTTTAGTTAATCTGCGTAAAATAACTCTAGAATTAAACCAAACTCAGTGGCGCAACAACTCTGAGAGAGCCATGGCCTGCAGTGCCCTGATAGCTGCTTTCTTGTTGATTCACCCAGTGACCGTGGGTCCCTGGGTGCATCAACATATGCCCTGGTCCAGTTGTCAGCTTTTGCAGGACCCCCGATGTTTAGTCCCCAAGCGAACTTGGTACTCATTTTATTAACTCACTGAAAGGAAGAAATGCTGAGTCAATCTTGCCCAGCCAGGTGATCGAGCCCTGACCGCGTTTCTGCTGCGCGACACGCAAGACAGTTTTAGAATTATCAGCAATTTAATAGTTTGAGTGGCACTAGGCCTAACGTGGCCGCCATTTGTTTAAGATTGAAACTTTTAGTACAATCAAGAATTAAGTCAGTTGGTGCACCAGCTTCAGATTTGTTTTGCCCAGAAGGACCGAAACTTAGCTTTCAGTTGTGTGCACTGAAAATTTTGTATTCCTGCCCGTTGGACATACTCTTCTTTTCTGCGTAAGAACTTTAATGTTGTTTCTGAACTGTTTTTACCTGTATTCGGTGCTTTAGTTTTTTCTGTATTTTACAAATTTTGAATGAAAATGCTTTGAGTTTTTATATATTTTTTCCTTGCCGCGAAGTGAGAACTGAATAGATTGAATAAGTAATATATCTCTAAGGAAATTCGGAGAAATACGTTTAAATGCAGCGCAGCTAAAATGTGTATAAATTAATCAGCCATGCAAGATACTCATGAGGTTTTTTTGCTTTTATTTTAACGCTAAAATTTGCTCCTTTTCCCAGAGAGGGAAAACGAAGAAATAAATCGAACTGCGTTTCTTTAGTGAAGAATATTATCGTCATTGTTACTGCCTTCTCGATTCAGCATTGATTTCCAAATATTCAACCGAGCGAAACGTTACAATACCACAGCTTTGGCTAGATTTACTATCTATTACAATTTTTATTGTGCTTTATACGTTGGTGCTAAGAGCAATAATAAACTTCCAGAGAGACGACAGTTATATTTGGCAAGCCAGACACATTACCTCGGTCGCCGTTTTATCTGCTCTAAGACTATTTTTATTGTTGTTTTGGGAATTTGCCTGGACATCATTTTGTTTACAAAAACCATTACGTTTACCGAATTGCGGCTGAAAAAAAGTATTTCGTTAGCTGTTATTACGTTAGTTGTATTCTAACTTGATTTGTAAACGTCTGCGTTGTGTTATGCCACTAATTGTCACAATCTGTATTTATTTATGAAAATAATTACTTAAAATTTGCTTAGAGAATGTTAGCTGGAATTTATTTTCGGAATCATCCAGTTGCTGCGAAAAATGACTGCATTGAAAATTTTTTTCCAGTTTATGCTAATCAAAATTCTGAGATCAAACGTTTCATGGAATTTTTGCTAGCGTGTTAATCACGTAAGATTAACAGAAGGTTTTCTCAATATGCAAAATTGAGAAACATTAACAGAAGAACATTGAGAAAGATTAACAGGAGACCGTCAACAGAGCAACTGCACCACCATTACGACTTTCAGCTTTTGCTCTCTATCGATGAAAACTATTTACCATCCGCTATCAGCGGTATTTATTTGAAATAAAATTTTACAAAGTTACAATAGTTGTGCAAATATACATATGACATACAGAGACACAGGTTTTGTGGTGTTTACATAGATGGCAATGTTTACAATAAAGCTCATAACATACTAATTATTTAGAGAATTGTCACTTAAGTTGAAAATTTATGTTTACTGATTTTTATATATTAATTTTGAAGAATAGCCAAATTATATAATATAAAATGTCATTATACATTTAAAGAATTTAGACATATGTAATTTAGAAATAATTAAGCCAAATTAAAAAAGAATGAGAAAAACACTAAATATGGAATACAAATTAAATAAATTTAGAAGAATGTAAAATGTAGACTAAATATAAATATTAAAGATATACTAAAAGTAAATAATAAATGAAATAATAAAAATATTAACAATCTTATATTAAATAATCTTATAACTAATAATCTTGTAGAGTTGCGCTCCTCCAACGTGCACGCAACCAAGAGGTGACTGTTGAAACTGGAAAATAGACAGAGTCTTGCTAAGGGTTTAAGTCCCTTTTTATTCAACTTAAGAAATTACAATTGCGTGCTCTTGACGCTCACAAACTACGCCGACCCGGCGGTAAAATAAAAATAAGAACCTGAAAAGAAATAATAACAAGACTCTAACTACGAGGCTCTCTAAAAGTAACTAACCTCACCACGTTTTACAATACTGCTAATTCAGCAAACTTTGAATATCACGTTGAACGATTAACCATTCTCCGAGGCAAGCACACAGGCCGAAACGCGGGGTTCTTCAATTTCTGGCTAACTACCTCCGCGCTCGTGAAGTACGAACAGCACATCTCGAACTCGTTTCCATTCTATTTAACTCAGAATACTTCCGCTGATAATTTGAATCCTTGCGCGTTCTACTAAAATTTACATACTCTGGCATTGGCAGTTCCAGGGGAAAGTAAGGCTTGACAGGAAAGATAGTTTAAACTTAAAATAAATGTTAGTTAAAATAAATATAAACCCTACAATCTTATAGTTAAGGAATAATCTTATAGTTATGAGAAAAGAAGTATTATAATTAATAATAAGAAAATAATAAGAAAAGTAGTATTATAAATTTACTGAAGAAAAGATATTTAAGGTAAGTGCTAAGAGAAGGAAGTGAATAGATAGTAAGTTGAAAAGTGTAAAACTTGGGAAAGATGATTATTATTGAACCACTTTTTATAAATGTTGAAATATTACAGCTATAAATCTTGATAACTAAAGTATAGAGTTAACTACAGCACTAATACTCATAATACAAAACTATAATAAGGATAATTAAATGTAAATGATATAATGATTAGCATAATTGTTATTATCAATATATGAAGTAATAAATGTAATAGTAATAAAAATTTCAACCATAATAGTACTAGTAAATAGGAGTAATACTACTATCTGATAATAAAGTTAGTGACACTGCAATGCGTTAAAAATCATATAATGCATTAGAATCTGACAGTATGATGATAAACATAAAATAATATAATATAATTAAAGATGAAGTAGATTAATAACATTAAAGATTATTAGTGTTATAGATGTAAGGGATTAAAGAGATGAAGAGTTGAAAAGTGAATATTAGGAAAATACGGGATTAGTGTTAATAGCTTATGTATTGCTAGTTATTAAGGAAGTCTGACAGTTATGATTATAATGTATTATAATTAAAATATTAAATTGATAAATGATACATGTATTGGTTAATAACTACTAAAGGATGATAAGATCGGAGATACGTAAACATCTAAGGAACAATAATAAAATAAGATAATAGAATAGAAACATGAATGAGATGATAAATAATTATTAATGTAAGATTAACAGAAGATTAACATTAATATCGAGAAAGATTAACAGAAGGTTTTCACGACACAAGTTTTTCTCAATATGAAAAACGGCACACCAGCGGCCGTCTGGCCTGGGTTCGATTCCTGGCGAATGTGGTGGCTGCATGGAGGTTTTCGTGGTTTTCCTTAAATGTAAAGTAAATATGTGGCTGTTTCCTTTGGAAATTCTCCCACTAAGGCATCGTTTTTCTTATTCAGATTGTCTTTGCTTGCTTTGCCATAATCATATGAACAAAAATCAATATGCAAAAATACAATGCAAAAACGAATAAGTGTATAATTAAGACACAATAACACGCCGAATAAATACTAATTCAGAAGTCAAACAACAAAAATCAGCGTTATACCTACAAATTTTCACAGGACTAGTTTCGATGGTTTTACCGAACCATCATCTTCAGCTGCAAAACCGCAAATGAACAAGATAGGAAATAATGATTAGATAAGATAAGAAAGCCTGGACAAGAATAAGCAAGTCGCGCCATCTGTTGGCGAAACCAGAACTAAAACATAATTTCTCTAAAAGCCGAAGGCAAATTTGGATTGGAATTAGGATCGTTAACTAGAACAGAAAGATTTTTATGAATGTGAAATGCCTCTAGAAAATCCAGTTCTCCAATGGAAGATGTTTTTTGAATAATTTTGGCAGCAGAAAAATTGAAAGTGTGATTTTCGGACCAACAATGTTGAGCAACAGAAGACTTCTGTGTTTCCTTTTTTCTAACATATGCCTCATGTTCTTTGACGCGAAATTTTAAGGCTCTCTTAGTTTGGCCAATGTAAATTAAACCACACTGGCAAGGAATCCTATAAATACCCCAGGAATTCATATCCGGAATGGAGTCCTTGAGTATAGAAGTTGGAATTTTATTGATGGGAGAATAAACAACCTGAAAGTTAAATTTCTGCAAAATATGTGCAATTTTATAGCTAATTGATGGAAAGAAGGGAATGACAACAGAATTTTTATAATCTCCTAAAATAAGAGTGTGGCTTTTAGTGTGTTGAGATGAGAATTTTTTAATTGCTTGATTAATAATGTTGGGTGAAAAGCCCCTGTCAATAGCTATTGCTTTTAAGTAATTTAGTTCTTCATCAAGGGCTAGTTTGGAGGAGCAAACTTGAAGAGCACGGAAAACATAGGAATAAAATGAAGCTAACTTTTGTTTAGTCGGATGACATGATTTAAAGTGTGGTGGAAGGCAAACCGATGAAGGTTTACGGTAAACTGTAGTACTGAAGTTGGATGTGTTACGTGTGACCAGAATGTCGAGAAACGGAAGAGAATTGCAAGTCTCAAGTTCAAAAGTGAACTGAATAGCAGGATCAATAGAATTCATTGTTGAAAGAACTTTATTTAAATCATCTTTATTACCTTCAAACAGGGTAAAAGTATCATCTACGTAGCGGAACCATGCCGGGAAGTTTAAAGATTCAAACAATTTTGATTCATAATAATGCATGTAGATATCAGCCAGGATGGGACTGAGGGGGCTTCCCATGGCTAATCCCTCAGTTTGCTTGTAATATTTATTTTGGAAAACAAAATGTGTTTGTTTCAAACAGAGTTGAGTGAGAGAAATTAGCTCATCAATTTCGATGCAAGAGAAATGAAATTCGCGAAGTCTGGTTTCTAGACATCTTAATGCACCCTCCACTGGGACATTGGTGAATAATGATTTTACATCAAAAGAAACCATGAGTAAATTACTAGGAGAAATGTTTTTAACCTTTTTTACAAACTCTATTGAATTTTTTATGGTGTAAATGGTGTTTTGGTGTATTTAATTATGGCAAAGCACACGAGGGCTATCTGCCTAAAGGGAGGGATGCCTTTCGTGGAGGACTTTCTAAGGGAAACTGGCTCGTATACACGTTACACATGGGGAAAACCACGAAAACGCCCATGCAGCCAGCCCGTTCGCGGGATTCGAACTTCAGACCGAACTACCAGTGTTCAGCGTCTTTACCGCTCGGCCGCTGGTGGGCTATGGTGTAAATGTTATTGTCTAATAGAGTGGAAAATCTAGAAACTAAATATTTAGCTAAAGGATACGAGGCAGTACCTAAATTTGATACAATAGGGCGGAAAGGAATACCACTTTTATGAATTTTGGGAAGAGCATATAATCTGGCACAATTCGCAACAGATGGGATAAGCGAATGTTTTAAGTTGCTTGAAATGATTTGCGAAGATTTGATCGCAGTTTTTATTTTGGATAAGTCCGAAGGTGAAGGATCTTTAGGGATCGGATTATATGGTCCTTCGTTGAGTTTAGTGACACCATTGATGTAAGTGTTCTTATCCATGACGACTATCTGGCCACCTTTGTCGGCCTTTGAAATGATAATATCCGGGTTAGAATGAATTTCGCACATTGTAGCTCTTTCTCTCGCAGTTAGATTTGATTTCAAAGGTTTATTATTGAATTTCACATTATGAGCGATAAGATGCCTAATCATTTCTTTCTGTGAATCTGAAACTTTACTGAACTTGAAAGCTTTTTCGATAGGAGCCAAAATCTTTGGAATCGAGGGTTTACAGGTTTGTGAGAAGTTAAAATTATATTTTAGAATTCTCTCTTGTTCTTCTGAAAGACTAACATTAGAAATATTAACTATTGGCTTGATGTTTACAATGGGAAGATTTTTTGAACTACTTGAACTGGAAGACTGTAAAAGAAGTTTTTCGAATTTAACTGCAAGGGTGTTTTTATGACGGTTAACTGCATTCTCCGTTCTAGACCAAGACTTTTGTTCAAGGGCAGTGAATTTTGGATATGATTTAGCGAGTTCCAGATGAAGCTTATAGAGTTCATGTTCAATTTTGGACAATTGTTGACGGGTATCCCTTATCACGGACCGAAGTAAGGCAAGCTTGCAATTTAACAGAATTCTTGAAACGCGACTCGAAGGTTTTTGATTAGATTTGATTTGAATAAAATTGGGGATCAATTTTTTACATTTACATTTAAGTAAAAAGTCAAGATGATTCAGGAATGTTTGCCGTTTCAGGCGTAATTTAGTGAAACGATTAACGGATGAAGGCATGATAAACAATGCAGGATGAAGGCATGATAAACATTATTAATCAAGCAATTAAAAAATTCTCATCTCAACACACTAAAAGCCACACTCTTATTTTAGGAGATTATAAAAATTCTGTTGTCATTTACTTCTTTCCATCAATTAGCTATAAAATTGCACATATTTTGCAGAAATTTAACTTTCGGGTTGTTTATTCTCCCATCAATAAAATTCCAACTTCTATACTCAAGGACTCCATTCCGGATATGAATTCCTGGGGTATTTATAGGATTCCTTGCCAGTGTGGTTTAATTTACATTGGCCAAACTAAGAGAGCCTTAAAATTTCGCGTCAAAGAACATGAGGCATATGTTAGAAAAAAGGAAACACAGAAGTCTTCTGTTGTTCAACATTGTTGGTCCGAAAATCACACTTTCAATTTTTCTGCTGCCAAAATTATTCAAAAAACATCTTCCATTGGAGAACTGGATTTTCTAGAGGCATTTCACATTCATAAAAATCTTTCTGTTCTAGTTAACGATCCTAATTCCAATCCAAATTTGCCTTCGGCTTTTAGAGAAATTATGTTTTAGTTCTGGTTTCGCCAACAGATGGCGCGACTTGCTTATTCTTGTCCAGGCTTTCTTATCTTATCTAATCATTATTTCCTATCTTGTTCATTTGCGGTTTTGCAGCTGAAGATGATGGTTCGGTAAAACCATCGAAACTAGTCCTGTGAAAATTTGTAGGTATAACGCTGATTTTTGTTGTTTGACTTCTGAATTAGAATAAGTGTATATTGAAAAGAAGTTTGTGGAAGAGGGAAATGGGATTTGTTTTTCTCCTTTAAGCGCGAACGCTGAGAAGTTTATTCAACAGACAGAGCTTCTAGCTTCCTCTAATCAAAATGATAACACTACAGAGGAAAATATAAAGTGTATTTGCAGTTAATTGAAATTTAATTGCTCTAACTACCCACAGAAACTGTCACAGGAGATAACAACAGTGCCAATTTCATGGCAATTTATGCTGAGTTGCAAAGAAGTAATTATATTCAAAATTTAGAGAGCAAATGCGTTTCTTCTTATGGCTCAAATATGAGAGAAAGAATTGGAAAGTATGATGGTGAAAGAATAATGCACTTATTTTTTGGCTTATTTTTTATGGCAAAGCACGGCTATCGGTCTATCGATAGCCGTGCTTATAATAGTGTGGCTATCGGTCTAAGGCGAGAGAGGGTTTTCTGCGGAAACTGGCTCGTATTCGCATAGGGAAAACCACGAAACTTCCTACGCAGCCAGCCCGTTCGCGAGGATTATATAATAATGCTGTAGCTCTGGTGTTAAATATGAAATACGGTACACCCATAGCAAAAGTATCCGTACATATAGGTGACGGTAATGTGACAGCGATAGGTATTAGAAAGGGCCCTTCCTTGTTCCTCTGTTACTTCTTTTGTATGTATCCATGTTATATACAGCGTTTAAAGCTTTGTTAAATGTGTCATAATAACACTTTAAAGAGTAGCCATCAACCTTTAGATGACGGAATGAGATGGGGGAGCGGTGGTAGATTAGAAGCAGGACAATCCAAAGTTAATGTTACAAGACAGTTCAGTGATGCTTAGTGTCCTTTGCTACGGGTAAAAACATTTATAAGTTTATACAGAAAACTTGTAGAGACATTGGGTATTTTTTGGAAGCAGGCAAGATGAAAAATTAGCAACGCCTTTCGCCGGGAATCGAACCACGGACCTCTGGATTACCGGCCCAGCGTGAAGAACCACTACACCACGAAGGCACGTTAGGAAGGCTGGAGAAATACCTTATAAACTGAATAAATATACAGAAATATTTAACCGTATTTTGGGTGAGCGTATTACCGAGCAACGATGTTCAATGAACACTGAATGTTTTGGATTATGAAAAAGCCCACAAGCCCACTAAAGCTATCTGCCTTAGATACAGAATGTCTTCTTGGAAATATGCTGCTTCATATTAGCGTTGCACACATAAAAATATTTCGAAAACTTACAGTGCAATCAGTCGCTTCGCGAAATTTAAATCTTGGTCCAGTTATCAGCTTTTAGTGACCTCATCCACTAAAAGCTGATAATTGGACCAAGTCTATTGGTAGGCAACCAGTGAAAATTGGTATTTAGCAGTTTTAGTTTGGTATCATAGGAGTTCCTGACATCTGAGAGTGGGTCTGGCATGATGCAGGAACATCAAAACTTGACGAACTTCAATAGTTCCAAGCTTTCTACAATGACGAGTCTAGATGCAGCCTAGAATTTGCTTTGCGATAGATCTTGTTTTCAGCAGAATCTGGAATCGAATACCATTCTTAAGTCACAGAAAAGGGACAGCCATGGACTACTATGACTGCAGCAGTGAAAGAGGTGTCATGGCTTAATTAGGCATTATATTGGAGGACACATATATTGATATGCTATGTGCTTCATAAAGGCTCTCTGATTGTTAGAAGAATAGAAAGAAGATCTTGAACACTACATGCGACGCTTCAGAGGAGCAGTTGGTTACCAATTCCTTGTCGTGGACCACATCACTCGTCCACATTGAGTTCAACAAGGAAAACGTATACCTTCAAACTGAGGATGTTTAACGACTGGAATGGCAAGCTAAATCTCTAGATCGGGGTCTCGGATGCACTTGGAAAAGTGACTCCAGTTTACCAACAGCCTCTGAGAAACATCGGGGAATTATGAACTATTTTAGTGCGGGAGTAAGAGCACAGAGATTCATCAGGCATTTTGTTTATCGTAGGACGATTGACTGAGCGACCTAATATCCGTTGTTTGCTATCTGTCGTTTTGATCACTGCTGTTTGATTTTAATTGCTGTCTTATTTTAAGATGCAGGCATGCCTAACTTCTGATAAAATTTGAAATAAAATAAGCTGATAAAATAAGCTGGCAGGATTAAATCCTGCCAGCTTATTTTATCAGAAATCTTATGCCAGTAAGTTAAAGCTGAAATTTCATATGTCAAGCATGTTTCTGTAAGACCAATGCGCCGTGTGAGTCTAAGTTTATAATTCTGCAACACGATGAATCGTAGATGATATAAGTTTAGTGGAAGATTTGAGAAAAACTATATTTCTCTATGTATACTGTTTCAGGCCCACCAGCGGCCAAGTGGTAAAATCGCTGAATACTAAATTCGACCTAGCTTCGAATCCAGGCGAACGGGCTGGCTGCATTGTTTGTTTTCGTGTTTTTCCCATGAGTATCGTGTATTCCATTAGAACATCCTCCACGAAGGCATCTTCCCAGCGTTCTAAACAGATCTTTGTAAGCTCAGACGGCCTAGCAAATTCATATAAATCGGGGAAAGCATTTATACGAAGCCAACTGAATACAAATTATTTATTAAATAAAGAAGAGTCAGTTCCTTCAGAATTCCAAAAACAATTGGCGAAATTTTGGCGACATCTCCACCAACTTTGATGATTCGATGGTAGCCGAATTTCACGGTTGGCGGGATAATACGTTAAGTACCTGCATTTTTGAGATTTTAGATGTTATATGTAAATCTAAGATAATGGAATTACAGACTTAATCTAGGAATGAGCCCTGAAATCGTAAAAGAGAGGGTACAGTTCTGTTATCAAGAACAAATCCAGAAATGTGTGTATGTATGCATGTATGTATGGATGCGTGTGTTCATGTATGCATGTTTATATATGTAAGCAAAAATGTATATATATATACATATATATGTATGCCACGCCAATTACAGAATGGGACAGTTACAGACAGGACAATTACAGAAGATTTTTTTGTGACATCTATACGTACATACTTCAGTGTCGTTTTCCCCAGTGGTACCTAAAGTTAACTTTCAGTTTTGTGCACCGAGACTTTGCCTTATTCTGCATGCTATCGAATTGCTTGTTTTGGTGTGGAAACTTTAATTTTAATTGTAAAAATTGTTTTTTAATTGTTTTTAACTGTATTTGGTGTTTTAAGATTTTCTGTATTTTATTTTGCAATTTTTAATGAAAATGTTTTGGGCTCTTACACATTTTTGCTTTGTCGCGTAGAGAGAGCTGAATGATTGAATGAGTTATATATTTGTAATGAAATTCCAGGAAATAAATTTAAATGAATTGCAGAAAATGATGTGTATAATTTAATATCCCGTACAAGAAAGTCATATGGGTGTGCAATTCAGATTTTTAATACCAGTCCCTCCCTTTGGGTTTTCCTTAATTGTCGATTTCGGTACCTATTTCTTAGATTAATGATTTAACGAAAACAGTTAGCGATAAAAAGAAGCCCGATAACATTAAACACAAAAACAATGTTATTAACACGAGGGAAAAAATACGACACAAAACATTACAGCCACTCAAAGCAATTAACATTTTTGAAGTTGGGGGAAAAATCATTAAATGTGTCTAATTCGCTAAAAAGGAAATTTTACACCTTAAATATACTGTTACGGATTTGGTATTTAAATAGCTAATGTTAGTAGACTTATAAATTAAATTGTTTATTCCCCGTGCAGTGCAGCGCGTGACGAATATTAAAGGAAAGCTAATCCGGAAAACTAAAAATACAAGAGCGCGTGCATTTAACATTTTTCGAGAAAGTGCTAGAAAATTCTCGCGCGTTTAAAAAGTTTGGTGAATCTTTACATTATGGTAACTTGGCGATTTTTTGGCGAAAATTTGGCGACCAACCCTGCTACAGCAACCTGTTAGTTTTGTTTTGGACGCCATTTTGTTTTCACGAAGTAAAGGCACTCAACACTTTTTCCAACAATCTGCTAGCCGAATTACGCTTATGCTAGAACTTTTATGGAACAAAAATGCTTAATCATGACGAAGATTAGGTGCGAAATTGGGATAAAGTGCAGAATCGGAACTTGCTTCCCGCGTTTTTAAGAATTGCACATACACGGTATCCATGTACACGTCGACCTATTTTCACTTAAGAAAACATCCAAGAATTGCACAAAAATGGCATTGTGCACACTCTTGACTCTATCTATGTACACATCGACCTATTTTCACTTAAAAAATCAAAGAAAATTGACAAAAATCCAGTTCTTCTTACTCTTGTAAAAAGCGCCAAACAAATAAGTGGACGATTCTGCACTATAGCAGCGAAATTGTTTTTAAGTGCTTATTAGCTAAAATCTCGATCGGAATTTTCCGGAAAATGTCACATTACATGTCTCATGATCTCTCATTTCTCTGAGACAAAATAATCTGTGATTCGAACTGTGTACTTCAGATTATTGCTAAAGTTCTAGCTAGTAACCTTTATCGCCTGACCAAAATGTCGCCAAAGTACCTGTTACCATATTCTAAAGGATTAGTCAAAAGTTGTTGTTAGTCAGTTAATTAGTTTGTTGTTGTTTTAAGAGTTTGTTTAGAAAGCTGCTCTTGTTGACTGTAGTGAATTCGCGGATTAGCTTTCTCTAGCTGTTTTCAATTAAGCTCTGTTGAACGTTTGAGAAGTTAAGAGATAACTACTGTGAGATAGTGTAATACTGTACGAATATCTAAGGAAATTTAAGCATTTTGTGATAATAATACATTTTTATTCATTTTTTTATCGGACTTGTGCATTCATTTCATAACGAACCCGTACGCACGCAACAATACTTTACTTCATTTTTATTGTTCTAATGATGTCCTAGTAATAATTTTCAAAATAAACGCAATGACATTTAAAGTCAAATACTCCCTCTTGTTGAATTATACTTTAATAGTATAATGGAGGGAAAAATTTCTCACATCCCATTACGGAATTTATTCCAATATTTATCGAAATTCAGAGGTGCTAACAGGAGAACTATTCCTTTGTTATTAAGGCAGAACAAAATTTTCTTCCTTTTGTGCTCCAGCTAGGTATGAAAATATGTCATAATTCGTTTTCCTTAGTTACCGAATTCCCTTATCGAATTCCACAAATTCTTCTCTCTACATTTAGAAAGTCGAAAAATTCATTATCTCTACATTTCTCTCCTCCTTTTGTTTTGCTGAGGTTGGAATAAAAGGTCGCGTGTTTACGTAAGGAATTTAAATGAGGTTAAAGCTAGTTTAGTGAGTTTTCACATGCTGAATTATATAGTGAAGAAAGTACTAATTTCCTCTCAATTTTCATTAGAAAATTCTCACAATAATTTAAAGCTTAAGTGGGTTGCGATAATGTTGAATATACGCTACATCTTTCTCACTTAGAATTCGTACATAATTTTATAGAGTTTCTAGTTTAAAGCAACTTTTATAAAGTTTCAGCGTGTTTGAAAAAAAATATTTTTCTCAGTTTTCTGTTTTAATTGCAGTACTATAAACTACTGCGAATAAAAGGTAACAAAAGCGATTCTATAAAATAAGAGATTTCATTTGTTGATCGATTTCACCATATTTCCTGCAAAATAAATCTCTATGTGTGTAATGCCGTTCAGCTAGCTATTTTTTAACCCTTCGTTTACTTGGAAAACTTTCAAGATCTTGTAGTCCTATCAAGGAAAAACATCAAATTTTAATGTCTGTAAGAAATGCGAAATTTAAAAAACTATGTTGCGTGTTTAAAGATTATTTGATTATGGTAAAGCACACCAGGGTCGTAGAGATATTAGGTTATTTTGGGGGCAGGAAAAATGAAAAATATGCAAAGCCTTCGCCGGGAATCGATTACGCGCTTGAGCATGCAGATCACCACACCACGAAGGCATGCCAAGAAGGCGGGAGAAATACCTTATAAAGCTATCTATTTAAGGAAAGAGTGCCTTCCAGGAGGACTTTCTGAAAGACACCGGATCATAAACATGTTACATAGGAAGAAAGTCGCGAAAATGCTGATGCATCCAGCCTATTCGTGGGACTTTGAGCTTTGATTGAATTGTTCTGTGGCCTTATTCTTTCAGTCACTGATAGGAGAAAAATTGAAGTTAATGATTGCAGTAATAACTACTATTCATTTCAGCCAATGATGGGAACAAAATTGAAGTTAATGATTAAAGTAATAATTGTTTTTCAATTCAGTCACTGATGGGAGCAAAACTGAAGTTAATGACTTTGAGCTTTGATTGAAGTGTTCTGTGGCCTTATTCTTTCAGTCACTGATAGGAGAAAAATTGAAGTTAATAATTGCAGTAATAACTACTATTCATTTCAGCCAATGATGGGAACAAAATTGAAGTTAATGATTAAAGTAATAATTGTTTTTCAATTCAGTCACTGATGGGAGCAAAACTGAAGTTAATGACTTTGAGCTTTGATTGAAGTGTTCTGTGGCCTTATTCTTTCAGTCACTGATAGGAGAAAAATTGAAGTTAATGATTGCAGTAATAACTACTATTCATTTCAGCCAATGATGGGAACAAAATTGAAGTTAATGATTAAAGTAATAATTGTTTTTAAATTCAGTCACTGATGGGAGCAAAACTGAAGTTAATGATTGAAGGAATATCAGTTCAGCTGCTGAAGGGAGCAAAATTGACGTTAATGATTTAAGTAATAATTACTATTCAATTCAGCAAAAAACTGGAGAAGGTTTTAGCTACTTATAAATTTCGTGGGAGCAAAATTGAAGTTAATGATTGAAGTAATAATTACTGTTCAATTCAGCCACTGACGGGAGCAAAATTGAAGTTAATGAGTGAAGTAATAACTACTACATTCATTTCAGAAAATGATGGGATTAAAATTAGCAAGTTAATGATTTAAGCAATCATTACTATTCCGTTCAACCACTGATGGGAGCAAAACTGATGTAATAATTATTATTTAATAAGCTTATAAATTCGCAACAACTTGACTGGGCTAAATTAATTTCTCGTATAGCAAATAACTGCGGAAGAATTTGCTCTTAATAAGGAATACAAACGATTACTTCTTGCATTTTTATAAACATAACTCGTATAAACATTTCAATCAATATATATTATAAAAGTGTACAGTGTGCGCGCCGCTAAAACTCAGAAACGGTTACCGGTACGATCAAGGGAGGGGTAGCACTCTATGCCCCATCTATGGAGAAGGTTCCCATTTTTACTTGAATGGCGTGCTTTTAAAGATATAAGGGTTGGAAGTTTTGCAGTGTTTAGAACAGACCAGAACACTCGAGAGCATTTTACAGCATTTTAGAACATTCTGAAATGTTATGAATTGTTCGGGAACAGTATGGAACGTTCGGGAACATCCGGGAATAACCCAGATCATTGTGGAACACACCAGAACATTCCCGAATGTTGTGGAATGTTTAGAGCACTGTGGACCATTCGAAGGCTTTTTTGTATGGATGGGGCTATCCATTGGTAGGGGTATACAAAGGAATAAACATAGTGGATTCGAACATCAGTTTCTTATCAGTGAAGTGCAGCGAGTGAATAAAACAAACGGTGCAATGTGAGTAGTCAAAGTGATACAGTGACTGAACATAAATTAAAAATGATGTGTGTAAAGTATATTTGAGTGCTAATTCTTGCGCTTCAGCTGATAGGACGATCAAATAACGCCACAGTGATCATATTAATGGCTTTTCTGTGCTATTAGTAGTTTGTCATAATTAATAATAAAGCAGTAACTTTTATGCCGCCTATGTAAATATGTAAATATCACTAAAAATTTCCTTTACTTTGCTATTTTATTCTATTCTGTTTAATTTATGTACGTATTGCATCTGGATTCACTATTGCGACGGAAGAGAGTGTACCTTGACTATGATCTTTTGATTACCAAGTACTTTGATACACTTTGAATTATACAATGTGATGAGACCAAGAACTTTTCAATGCAGATCTCACTCTAGTACTTTAAGAAGATAATTTTCATATTTTCTTTTCTATTTTTCGATATGAAAACACTTTTTTCAGTTTTACTACTGTGGTGTATCCATTAATCCGATGCCGTTCGCTGTTACACGTGACTATTGGTCACGCCCCCTTTCACCAACTAGCTTGTCCCCTGGACCTATGTTCAACATTCGCTTACCTGATGCGCTCTTTGAAGCATGATTAAAAAAAAAATGAAAAAAACGAAGGAGTCGAAGAGCGCGAAGCACATTTACGTTCCCGACGAAGGACAATGAGCCCCGTGAGAAAAAAAGAAACCGAAGTAGAACGAATTGAAGAATCAAGAATTGGGATACAGTCTTATTGTAGATAATTAATTGGAATTGGAAGAATTAAGAATTAAGAATTGGGGTTTTTTTAGGGGACCCAATCGTCAAATGTGGAGAATCATCATCCAACACCCTTTTAGTTCGGGCGCCGCTGTAGAGACATTAGGTATTTTTTGGAAGCAGGAGTGATGAAAAATGTGCAACGCTCTCGCCGGGAATCGAACCACGGACCTCTGGAATACGCGCCGAGCGTGCAGACCACCACACCACGAAGGCATGCCATGAAGGTGAGAGAAATATCTTATAACGTTCCCGGAGATGAGACGGCTAAATGACCGATAGATTCGGCCGCTCCTTGACGAAGACTTTACTAGCCAGATCTTCGGCAGTTGAATAAAAAATTTTGTGGAAAAGTTAAAATTAAAATAAATCTATCATGCATAACACGAACTAGAACCAGTTTTCTGTAGAACGTCCTTCACGAAGACATTCCTTCTGTTTGGCAGCTATCCCTTGTGTGCTTTGCCACATTCAAATAAACAATAAACAACTGTAACATGAGTCCTGTGGTTAAAAGCTCCGTTCGATCTTTATTATCATCTCACTTTAGTGATCTATTTCCTACACGAATAAAATTGCGTACTCTAAAAATAATACATATGCTAATAAATTCTTGTTTAATTGCAATGAACTGGTGAAAAGTAAGGAATGTCCTTTATATATGTGTTATGGATGCAGCAAGAGCTCTTTAGTTTTAAATTATTAAGAATCCGCTTTCTATAAGTAACATGTTCATCAGCTATGCTGCGCATAGAGTTGTAGCCCGAAGTCAGATAAATAGTTTTTATGTTATTAACCCGTATAAATATATATTTCCCCCTCTTTTTCTTAGCTATAGATCCTGTAAACTCTGTCGCAATGGATCTTGTTATCGTGTTTACACGAGTATCTGCCACGAAAAGAAGACTTTATGCTATGTTCGTTACCCTTTCAGCCAATCACTTTTTTTATTTTTGGTAAGATTCGTGTATGTAAGAGTTATCCTTTTTTATTCTCTGTTGTAGACCCATCATCCGTCAGATGGTGGTCATTTGATCTTTCTGAGAAAATTTTTATTAGCTTCCTTACTTAGTCTTTCATTTGACCTTCACTGGAAGATCAATTACCCTTATTTAGTCGGGCATGTCAGATAGTTTTTTTTATTTTCTCAAAGCAACGAATGGTTACGAAAATCAATAATTTAACATGGCTGTGCGTATTATATCTAGCATGTATAACAAAATTCACTTTGATAAGAATTTGAGGTTCTGGGTTTAAGGATTTTCGATTATAATTGCATTTATATTTAATATTAAATATATCAGCAGGAACAGCATGGCAGAGAATTATGAATTAATTCATTATACGTATAAAAAATTATAGAGTCAAACAGAAGATCTTTATCTAAAAGGGAATTTCAGAGATAACACATAGGAACAAACATAAGTGTAATTAGCCTCTTAAAATTGCTGCGAACTCTACTGCATACACAAATGTTGACAAAGTGAGAGCTTTCGCTGAACACTGAGAACAGGAGATGCTCGTATTTTGATACTAGTGGATCCACAGTTCATTAAGGGGACTCATACACCTTAAACCTCTCATGATCTTCGAATATGTGACTGTTGCAAGAATTGGGATATTTTATTTATTTTAAAAGCAATTACTTACAACTTTTTACAGCTGACTACATAATATAGCTGCTTTGGAAACTAGTAACCAGAAAGTTCGTGTTGTCACAAATATTTTTGTAATTTAATCCACTTTGTGACAAAATATTTCACCGTGTTTCCATATTGCGCGCATGATATTTTAAAAATGGCTAAGGATACACACTTGAAATTTGATGGAATTCTTTATATGGGCACTATTTTCTAACTGAACCTACAATTTGATGAATATTTTAATATTGAAAAATTTTATGGGCGAAAACATTAAAAATTTTTTTAATAAAATACATTTTATAATCTCAACTCAAAATAAAATAAAAAATTAACACGAAATTTTTAAAATTTTAGGTTCACAGTAGTTTCCAAATGTTATAAAAGCTATATATTAAATATGGAATCAAATTATAAAACAGAATGTTTTAAACTGTGCGCGCAAGTTGGAAACATGACAAAAAATGTTGTCACAAAGCGGATTAAATTATAAAAATATTTGTGGCAACACAAACTTTCTGATTACTATTTCAGAAAGCAGCTATATTATGTAGTCTGCTGTAAAAAGGTGGTAGTAATTGCTTTTAAAATAAATAAGTTATCCCAATTCTGGCAACAGTCACCTTATCGAACATCTTACGGGTTTTAAGGTGTATGAGTCCCCTTAAGCAAGTTGAAAAATTTGTTCATTCTCCGATGTGTGGACTGTCAGCAAGCCCTATACCTAATCTCACTACTCCTACTGAAAGTTAAAATAAAATATCTTCAGTTACTTCCCTTTGACTAGTATGGGTTTTGGAAGGAACTCTCTGATTCAAAGCAGCTCGCCAGGATAGATGAATTTATCGTGGCAGTTCTGTACCATAAGAAATGCACGGCACTCATTATGCTAAGACGTGACAACAGCATTAGACAGCGTCTGGCATCAGAGGTTGATGTGGAAACGGATCAAAACGAACTTTAGTCGGGAAATTATTCTTGCTCACAACTCCCTCCTCACCGACCGCACTTTTATCATCAGTCAAGGAAATGTTTATTTTTTTGGCTGTCAAAAGAATCACTGCGGGTGGATTCCTGAGCTTCTATATTGCTCGCATTCTCTACGTTTTCTACACAATCAGATAAACGGAACCATAACTCTATGATAGCCTGCTACGCTAAACGTACGACAGTAGCGTTACCCCTGTCCAACCAAATAATGTCATATCCAAACTGCAGGATTTTGTTTTAGATACTGAGGACTTCAGCACAAAATGGAGAAGGAGAATGTCCTAATGTCCAAGGTCCTTTTGGTAAGAAGACGCATGATACTGTAAATAGCACTAAACAACCTCTACGTAGTTGAGGAAATTATGGACCTTATAAATAATATAACTTCTCTGGGTCTTCTCCAAAGGCTGTTATGGATTTGCAATATAAAGCACTTTATAAATAAATCCCGTAGTAGCACCAACCAACTTTTTGTACACCCTGGAAATTACTGTGGACCGTCTTTCAATAAAAAGAGAAGGATGTATTTATGCATTATAAGGCCAATACTGTACATCTGCAGCCTGAACCTCAGCCCCAAAAGCTCAAAGGTTTTGCAAACTTCACGTAGTACAGAATAAGAATCTGAGAACTGTAAAGTACCTGATGAAAAACATAGTGATATAAAAGTAGACCCTGTAGTGAACCACATTGCTAAATAAGTGTTTCTCCAAAACTGGCTGTGATCCTGCAAAATTTTCAGACGTTCTTAGTTGCCAGATCATTTCAGAAGGTAATTTGATCAGACGATTTACTATTCACATGCTTAGAGACCACAGCTTTGTAACCTAGCTTGGACTTTTGATGTTTACTTGCTTTCTTACACGCCGTGACTTTTATCTCTTGTCGATTTTCATCTGATTGTCAGGCATGCAGCACACGGGACAGTGGTCTCTCCACCTTTACCTTACTTTCTTTATCGTTCTCGGGGTTTTTCCCGTCTAGCTTGTCAAAATCATGTGCTTTCAGAGGCTTAAAGTTTTTATATTGCTTATTAAAAGGTCCCCCTATGAGACCACTAAAGATACTTCATAATCCGTATGCCTATAATTATATCCTACATTGACCGAAGGTTAAGCAATGCAACTTAGCATTTTTGCGAAAGCATAGTTCAATCTGAATGGCTGAAAATACATTCGGATGATGATGATGACAATATGGAAATACCGTATGTTGCAGCCAATAATTATTGACTGTTCGCATATATGCTAAGTAGAATGTCGTGGAAGACGCTACCACCCTGAAAGGTTGCAGAAGATTCATTTAAGTGCTGAAACGAAGTGTTTATAATTTTCTAGGAACATTTAGGGCGATAATCCTGTTTCTTTTAGTGACAGAAGACGAATGGCAGATAGTGATTGTTGAAGTGCGCTCTGTAGCTTTGAAGCAGGATAGTGGATCAAAGGCGTCTCTCTTTTCTTTGTCGTTGATCATTTGGTAAATTCTGCAATGTGGAAATAACTTATAAGGAACTTTAATAAGTAGTTGTCCGGGGATTCTATGCTCGGTCGACCAAAGGTTACCACTCTTGAGGATTGGCATATTACTATAGTAACCAAGTGGAAACGAGGAGCGACTTGCAGAACTGTTTCATCTAGGTTTGCAGAGCCACTTGGTAAGACAGTATCTTCCAGTACTGTACGACGAATGCTTTACCTGAAAGGACTCTACGCCTGAGTACCAAGTGTTCGCTTTGTACTAATTGCCCAATCCAGAGGGGCAAGATTAAGGTAGTGTTGTTAATATCTCAAAGGACTGTCTCAGATTGGTGCAAAGACCTGTTCATGGACGTGTCCAGATTTATTGTGGAAGATGTTAATAAGCGTGTAAAGGCATGGTGGGAACGAGGTACAAGGAATCAGGCCCAGACTATCATCGGACATCATGGTGTTGGCTGGAATTTTAATGGAATATCGAACCCAGCTGTACAGCTTTAAAGATGGTTCTGTGATTGCTGCGAAGTTTAGGGATGAAGACCTACACTCCATTATGAGAGCAACTGTTGGTCCTTTCCCATTTGCGATCATAACAAGTGTCGTCATTACTGTACAGTACGTATGCTCTACACCTCATTTGAGACTCTAGTTTAATTTACCTTATATATGCCTGGTTTTCTAGTTTTTATAAAGAGGAACATGCTAAACGAAAATGAAGGCAAAAAATCAGAATGACCCAGATTATTTGATGCAACTGTCGTTCCCGTAGTTATAAGAGGAGTTGGCCAACGAAACATAATCTGGAGATTCCTATTTTGATGTAATAGACTATATTATCTGAAATAGTTGGTCACCTTATTGAAAGCATGGGAAAATATTGTGAATTTGCGCCAAGGGGTATAGTGGTTAGGGGAGCCTGACTGCAATACCGAAGGCCCCGGGTTTGAATCCCGGCGAAGGCATGGATGTAATTGTCTGTCCCTTCATACGAGGCAAAGGTGGCCCACCTATTAGGTGCCTCCATAATAAAGAGACCACCACATCTGGCCTTAGAAGTGGCCGCTATCGGAAGAAAAAAGTATTGTGAAATTTTTTTGAAAGTCCAGAGTGATCGCGTAATGTAAAATGTTTTTGCTTGCTTTCAACTTTAAACGTAAATTTATTAATGATTCAAATGTAACGTCATCTTGTAATTTACTAAAATCAAATATTGGTTTCCTCTTTGCATACAGTACTTGTTTTCGTTCATACATAAACACGTTTCCTGCTTTCATATGCGATTGGGCGTTGATGAAAACTTTAGTTTTTCCCTTTTTGTTGATTTTACTGTGGTGTGGGTAACTTTTGGAAGCTAGATTTAATCAAATATGCGGGGAATTAGGTTGAAACTGTTATATGAAAAGATGTTAAGTTTTCGAAAAGTTTCATGTGTATGATATTGGTAATTCAAAATTTCATAATAAAAGAATTTCTTGCATTAACATTGTCTGTAAAGGCTTTATTTGCAGTAATAATCTATAAACTGCATTGTATTCAAAAATCTTTTCGGATAAAAAGAATTATCAATCTTTAAGTTATCACTAAAAGCGTCGTAATTAACTACTTAAATTTTTCAAAAACGGAATTTCGTTTTATCGCATTGCTATGCATTTGGATCAGTTGTCAAGCTCAGCAGAGATGCTGTAGAATTGTTTTAACAAAACTGAATACAAGACTATGTAATTTCTTTATGGGAAAACATTTGTTTGGACGCAAAAACTGTTACTTTCTAAGTTCTGAAAAATTCTCATTAAAGAACTTTTTGTAAAATTGACATTTTCAGAAATATCTTTAATTTCAACACAAAAGTTTTGAAAATTTTTTAAGAAACAAAAATTTTTAATATAGAGAAAAATGCTTAAAAGTAAGTATTTTTCTCTAAATTAAAATTGTAATCAAAATCATGTATAATTTCATATCGGTGATTTATCTAAATATCAAAGAAATATATTAGGTAAAAATATATGATTTTGAATAAAATTGGACAAAAAAGTCAGCCTTAGCTTTTGAAATAGTTAGAATTATATTTGTGTTTTCGTGTGTACGCGATCAAGTTTTCATTAGAAAAATCCTCCATAAAAGCATCCTCCTCTTATACAGATAACCTTCTTGTGCTTTGCCGTAATCAAATAAATCGTAAGACATGGTTTCCAGTTTGAATTCGATTCTATGTTTCATGTCCGTCACAGAATTTTATTGTAGATGAAATGTTTAAACATGCAAGAACAGGTGCCTGAATTTTAGTTTAAAAAAAATAAATATTTCGTTTTTCGAGGACTTGCTATATAACAACTGAATGATGATTGCTAAAATAGGGAACAAATGCTTAATTTGTAGAGACATTAGGATTTTTTTGAAGGAAGAGAGATGCAAAATTAGCAACGCCTTCGCCGGGAGTTGAACCGCGGACCTCTGGAATACGCGCCCAATGTGCAGACCACAACACATCAAAGGCACGCCAAGAAGGTGGGAGAAATACCTTAAATACTTCCCCTTTTAAAGGGCGACTGGGGTTTTTAGGGCACCCAATCGCAAAATCCTGGGTGGGAAGAATCATCATCCACCACCCTTTTAGTTCGGGCGCCACTATACAGACATTAGGATTTTTTGAAAGCAAGAGAGATTGAAAAATTAGCAACGCCTTCGCCGGGAATCGAACTGCAGACCTCTGGAATACGCGTCCAGCGTGCAGACCACTACACACGAAGGCATGCCAAGGAGGCGGAAGAAATACCTTATAAATTATTAATAAACTCTGACTTTTTATTGTAGTCTTTCATACATAAAAATATAGACGTAATAATCAGAATATTGTTATATATAATTATTAGGAAAATTACATAATATGGAGTAATAATCATAAGTTTTAAGTGCAAAGACGTAATAAATTCATCGAAGTAAGAAAACTAAAAAATTAAAATTCTTTAAATCGTAATCCATTATACATATGGGTATAATTAAAAGGTATACGTTTCCAAAGAACTCAAATTATTCGTTAATTTGTTGAAGAAAAGTATCTAAAACGCTCGAAACCTAAAATTTATTTTTCGGAAAATGAAAAGCCTTTCTCTAAACGTTTTTCTGATAATATGTATTTTTTGCCGCCTTAAATGTTTCTTGCGTGTTTTGCTACAATCAGTTACCACTGCGTTTTACTGTTCTTATCCCACATATTTTCTCAACATTTTCTCATCTTCATTTTTCTCCTGTAAGTGAAAGATGTCTGAGAGGTTTTTACTTGTCATTACATGAGTATTCTTCGTCTATTCAATCTGCGTAAACAACAGCGATTTTAAGCTTGAAGCTATTACACTTCAGCGATATGAGAGCAGCCAACATCATCTAGTAGCCACAAATACAAGATTTCAAATCAGATACATCTGCTGCTCAATATTCCTTTCCAAAATGAGATTAAAATAATGTATTTGGACGAAAATGTATTATTTGGTACTTTTCCGTTTTGCCGACGCAGGCGATAAAGTCGCCAATAATGGTGCAAACGGAATATTCTCGCTGATAACCTTTTACGCCTCATTTTCAAAACAAGCCTCAGTCATTTCTTATCAGATTGATTGTATTTTACTTCCTTGTACGAAGTAAAAAGGAAGTATTGTAATCGCGAAAAGTTTCAGTCAGCATATTTCAACGAAAATATCCATTTTGACCGCTATCGAATGCAATTTAACGATGTTTTTGCCTGATATCTGTACGTAAGGACAGAATAAAAGACTCTTTTCTTCCAAAAAAATTATAAAATTGCTTTAAAATGAATTCTGAAGATAATTTTTCGTGGCGTCTGTACGAACGTATGTACGTACGTATCTCGCATAACTCAAAAACGAGTAGCCTCAAGAACGTTGAAATTTTGTATATAGGACTGCTATAACATGTAGATGTGCACCTCGTATTTTGGTTGCAATCGGCCGCACCAAACGTATATAAATATATTTATATATATATATCGACTCTGTTACCTGGCTCAGTAATCTCAGTTTCTTTACTCTTATATGTTTGTAAATTGTGCATTTTTTGCTTTAAAAATGATTCAATTATGTTGTTTTTATCTTCCAGTTAAGGATTTTATGCCTTTAGTAAATTTGTGTGCAATATTTTTAGAATTATCAGCAATTTTAAAGCTGTTTAATTGCCGCTAAGCCTTTTTTAATGGCGGCCATTGATGTTTACATTTGAAACAGGAGACTAGTGGATTTGTTGCCAATCTAGAGAAACTTAGCTTCCCAACAACAAAGATAACGTATTCATTTATTATTGCCAATTAAATCATGCTTAATTCTCTCTGGAATTTTTTCGAGGAAATAAGTGTTTGAGATTTACTTCGTAATTTTTAATATAAATATTTTTTATTTTTATGTATTTTTGCCTTCTCGCGAAGTGAGAACTGAATTAATTGAATGAGAAATACTCAATCGTCTGTGAAAAAATGTTTCTTTTTTGTTTTCTTTGCTTACATTCTTTTATACATCATTCTAGCTTTATTATAGTATTTGAATAGAGCATGTGGCAACGATTAGATAATTCTATTCTTTAAATGATATAAATTTTGTGCATTAGGAGTTACAATATGAACGAAATATATAAGTTAACTGTTATATAATTATTGGATTATATAACAGTTAACTTAGTTTCCGTTATATAATTATTATATAAGGTAACTGCTATATAATTATTAATACTTTTAAGTGAATCTAGCGCCAGAGTGTCGCTATGGTAAACAAATTCTAGAGTGAATTTTAAAGAATTCATTTATTCCATTGTGGTTTATGCGCTTTCGACGAAGTAGATTTAATTCAATCCAATAAGTTTAAATGAAATGCAAGAAAAAATTAGTATAATTTAATATTCCAATACAAGAAGTCATGTGGTGTACACATCAGATTTTTTCAATATTAGCATACAATTACATAGAATTTTTACCAGATAGTTCAATTTTATGCTTTAAGGCCATTCGCGGTAATTAAGTCAATTAGGATGCAATCACACCGCTCACTCGAAGGCAAAGTCAAGGGTTAAATTCATCAATTCTACTGAGGGAATATAGAAAAGGCAAAGTCAAGGGTTAAATTCATCAATTCTAACGAGAATGCACTAGCGAAGTAAAGCACATAATTTCAGAGTAAGCTATTCGTGCGAATTGAATAATTCTTGCATTTAAACTTGTATTTTAAATTATGATTTAACTTGAAATTAATATAGATAATTATTGAGAGACTTCGATTTTTGTAGCGTAGTTTACGTGAGATGAGATCAATTGAGGTCACGTGATAAGAACCGGCGAATCAGGATGTTGAACCATGAAAGCATAGTGAATTCTTAAATTAATGTCTTTTTACAAATTTACTGTCTTTATTTATTGGATTTTTACAAAATTTTAAAAGATATTAAATTGTTTATACCTTCAAAATAAAATATTTCTAGAACTAATATTTGTTAACATTTGTTATGTATGTTGTCGCCAATAAAGTCTGCTTGGAGAGATTTGCGCAGGCGAAACGGAAAAGTACCTATTATTTTTGGTAATCATTCAATTTACAGCATATTTGATAAATTTAAAATATACATAAGGATTGAATATAATAACTGAAATTAAATATTTAACTTTAGAACACGAGTCTTTTTTGAATGCGAAACTCGATCAAAAAGGAGTTATTTGAATTAAAGTTCAGACTCGGTGCTTCTGCAAGGGATGGTTTTCTTCATCGCTGTAGAGCCCAAGCGGCTAAGCGGTAAGATCCTTGAACACTGGTAGATCGTTCCGTGTTCTTCGAGCCCACCAGCGGCTGAGCGGTAAAGTCGCTGAACACTGGTATTTCGGTCCGAGGCTCGAATCCCGCGAACGGGCTGGCTGCATGGATGTTTTCGTGGTTTTCCCCATGTGTAACGTGTATACGAACCAGGTTCCTTAGAAAGTCCTGCACGAAGGTATCCCTCCCCTTAGGCAGATAGCCCTCGAGGCTTTGCCGTAATTAAATAACCTAACCGTTCCGTGTTATTGGTTTATTCGTAGATCTTTCCGAGTTAAAATCCTGGCAAATAGGCTAACTGTACTGGAGGCATCGTATTTTTCCCCATGACTCAATATAGTTCCCTTAAAAAGTTCTCCATGAAGATATCTTATCCTTTTGGCAGATAGCTCTCGCGTATTTCGCCCGAACCCAAGTCATTCACTAAAGCATTCAATCTTTATTTTTTTTTTCATATAGGGTATTGCCAAAAAAAATCTTCAATTATTATTTTTTTTAGTTGGAAATTTTTATTTTCACTGTTTCGGTTTTAAAACTGGAATACAAGACATTGAAAAATTTTTTTACAATTTATTTTGCTTTTATGTACTTTTAATTCCTTTATTAACTGTGTTTGTTATAAATAAAGGCTTCCATACATTGCGCCTTGCACTTAAGAAAAGACTATTTAAAAACAGTAAATGACAATTTCAGAAAAACTCAGATTCTTAAACTGTTAAAAGTGAAAAATGTAGCTGCAATGAATGCTGGAAGAACTTTAGTATGTTTTTGTCAGGAGAAGCCTTGCGTCGCCTCTGCTAATTGGTAAAATCTCACAGTGAAGTGATGGTATATGATAAAAATTATAATGATGCTGGTTGTAGATTTCTTTAATTAAAGATTAAGAACAATTATGTGAGTGAAGCCAGAGACACCCTGTTTTCTTAACAATTTGTTACGTAAGAGCGCTAACGCGTATTATCAAAAAACATTTCGACAAATCTCATATGAGCACTTCGTGCTCATATGAGAATATGAAAAATATCGGTTATATGAGAAATATTGGTTGATTCAAAAGAAACAGAAAAAAAAGTAATTAGAGTAATACAAATACCTGCAATATATGGTTTTCTCTGAATTGTTTAAAAAAGTACGGGATTGTTTTAATTACGAAAAATTTTATTGACAGAGTAGTTACATTTTCACCAACAGATAGTATTGTAGCGGCCTTGTATAGGTGCTACTTCGAACGCAATTTTGTGACGATCAGTCAGAATTATTTCCAACATGTATCTTTACAAAATCGTACTTGCAGAATAATTGAAACTTACCGATCCAATTTAAATCCTTGCCCACCAGCGGCCGAGCGGTAACGTCACTGAGCACTGATAGTTCTGTCCGAGGTTCGAATCCCGCGAACGGGCTGGCTGCATGGGCGGTTTCGTGGTTTTCCCCATGTGTAACGTGTATACGAGCCAGTTTCGCTTAGAAAATCCTACACGAAGGCATCCCTCCCTTAAGGCAGATAGCCCTCGAGTGCTTTGCCGTAATCTAATAAAACCAAACCAAACCAATTTAAATCCATTTCACAATCGTTTTGAAAAACGAATAGTCTTTTATTCTATCTATACGTACAGACATAACGCACAAAATTATCCAAATATATTACGGAATGGTCAAAATGGATATTTCTGTGGAAATATGATACCCCAAAATTTTCGCGATTACAATACTTTTTATTTTACAAAGAGTTAAAAGTCATAAGAAGCGAAGAGTGTTCATAGGAGGATGCTACTTGCTTCAAACGTCGTTTCGTGAATTCAGATTTTTTTCTGTCTGTACTTGTGAAGCAACTCGTCAGGAAAGCATTTAGTTCTCAAAGAATTGATCAGTCACTCGTACCTTACTGCCTGACTTCCTTAACTGTTGGTACTCACACAGTGAATTTTTTGTTGTAGGATTCTTTGAAATATCCGCTGTACAACAGGGATATATTAACCCTAGCATAGTTAAATGATGGTATCCGCTACGAAAATATATCTGAATTTATCCAAAGCATTGGATAAATCTGAATTTATTCAAAGCATTGGATAAATTCAGATTTACTGTCTTGTCAGTGAGAAATGCAATCACACGGTTGCAATGTGGTGAGATCCTATATTGAGAGGTACAATGAGTACTTGGTTGTGGGAAATACTGTGAAATGAAGCCGATATGCAACATTTAAGCAAAGTATCTTTCGTTAATTGTCATTCAAAGGATACATGCGAGTCCAGACAATTGGCAATAGTGTGCCAATAGGCAAAATGTCTAATAGTGCAGTCTATTGGCGAAATTTTGAACTGAAACAATTTATGCCAAATCAAATTCATGGCATGAACCTAGGCGCAAATCACATCTTCAGATGACAAGTTCTTCCTTTTTACCAATTTTGAAAAAACGTCTAGAGAATATTGGTGTACCCTTTATGTCAGAAATAGGCTTTTTAGAGCTCGAAAAATGAAATCCATCGCTCTCGATGATTATGCCAAGTGTATGATGTACTACGATGTCTTCGAATTGTGATACATGCCTCAAAAAATTCCAAGAGGTTCTAAGAGGCTTCAAATAATTCGATTTCAGACTGAAATGACCTAATAAGAATTTTTAATATTTTTCTGAGCTACAAATATGAATAGTAAAATCATATAAATACGTATATTAGGTAATGGCATAGAAATTTATATAGTACATATATTAAAATTAATTAAAATTTATTAAAGTATTTTCTTGAAAAGTTTAGATTTAGAAATATACTCAGCGTTTCGTTGCTAGAACACTAACCATCTTCTGAGAAAACGAACCCTAGTGGGGAAATAATTTTGATTAACTAAAGGTTTTGGTGAGCTGAGATTTAGTCTTATTAGTATTTCATTATAATTGCAGAGATAAATTATTTTTGTACTATCGTCTTACCCGTCCAACCTTCACAAGAATCACAAGATAAAGCACTATGTCGCCAAAGGAGGCAACCCAGAAACCAGAATTTTATGAAAATTTAATTTATCTGATCCTGGAAAATCGAATCTCGGTGGTGGTGGCGTATTTAATTATGGCAAAGCACACTAGGGCTATCTGCCTAAGAGGGAGGGATGCCTTCGTGGAGGACTTTCTAAAGGAAACTGGTTCGTATACACGTTACACATGGGGAAAACCACGAAAACGCCCATGCAGCCAGCCCGTTCGCGGAATTCGAATCTCGGACCGAACTACCAGTGTTCAGCGACTTTATCGCTCGGCCGCTGGTGGGCCGAATCGAATCTTGGAGAAGGCATGGATGTAAAATTGTCTGTCCCTTCATAGGAGGTAATGGTGGCCGCCTATTAGGTGCCTCCGCACCGTGATAGAACCACTTCTGGCCTAGTAGTGGCCAATGCTGTTATAGGCAAGTGCCCATATATATATATATATATATATACATACAATATGTATATATATATATATATATATTTATGTCTGGAAACTAACTGTTGCGCATTACAGCAACGCGTAATGCCACGTTTTGTGTCGGTAGTGATATAGTGATTCGCACTGCTTTGAAAGTCGAGGGTCATGTTTCTGGCTTCTGTCTGTTGTGATTAGTGTGTGAAGTTTCATTTTCTTTCTCTGTCGTAACGAATCATAATGCCAGTTTGTAGCTGTTATGAAAACAAACGGGGTTGCATTAAAAATAGGGCGTTTTGTCCACTAATAAAGAGTTTTGTTCACTAATAAAGAGTAGGATTGGTTGGTTTATTAAATTATGGCAAAGCACTCATGTACTATTTTCCTATGGGAAGGGATGCATTTGTGGAGGACATTCTAAGGGAAACTGGGTCATATGCATATTACACATGGGGAAAACTACGAACACGTCCATGCAGCCAGCCCGTTCGCCGGGATTCGAGTACCAGTATTCAGGGATTTTACCGCTTGGCCACTGGTCATCCCTAAGTTTTAGGAAGAAGAAACGTACTAGAGAAGAACTGGCTGCTGTTTTTCATGGTTTGGGCTATTTGTTTATGGCAAAATGCTCAATGGCTATCTGTCTAAGGAGAGGCATGCTTTCGTGAAAGCCTTTCTAAGGAAAACTGAATCGTATACAAGTTATTATATGGGAAAGACCACGAAAACCCCCAGTAGCCAGTCCAAACGGCGGGATTCGAATCCCATACCGAACTACCAGTGTTCAGCTACTTTACCACTCGGCCGCTGGTAGAGCCTTTTTTCATGTCCTAAGTTGGCAACAAATGACAGTTTTGTGGTAGGTTTGTGAGGATAACGTGAGAATACCATTATTTTCATTTAGCGCCCCAGAATAATTTCCGAATTTGTGCATGTTCAAAACTGAAAGTGATATTTCAGTTTTACAACTTTAAGCTTGTTAAATGCAGTCTAATTATATCCTAAAAGGTGCTGCCCCTTAACACAGTTGACGTGTATAATATGTTTGAGCTGACCTAATAAAAGTTTCCTTTCATTTTGAAGCATTGTCGAAGGAAATTTTCATTATAACTTACCGAAACTAAATATCTGTCTTACATTCTGTAATAAGTAGCACTTCTAGTTAAATCATCTTTAGTTTCCGACTTAAAATGTCGGATATTTAATTAATGAAGTTTAAGTTCGTAAAGGGAAACGGATTTTGGTATGGCGTTACTTTCCTGTTTGCCCTTTCTCTAAGATGATTTATGAAGGTGACATTAACTTCTTCCGATATATTCTAAGATAAACGGAAATGAGTCAATAAAGTGTCAACTTGTTATACTATGTTACACCCTGTTCCCTTCCAACTTGGTGTTATGAAATCACGTTTAATAAACATAGAGAAAGGTAGGAAAAGAAATTATGTATATGCTAGTGTACGGAGATACGTTTCATATTAAAGGCAAAGAAACTGCGTGATAGAACATTCTCAGTAACTGTAACCTGTTCCGCTTAGATGTTTGTAACATATATTAAATTATAAAAACAGATTGATGGTAGGGTCTATCTTTCAGTTTAATGAGCCGCAGGTGTTAAATGCGTAGGATTACTAATGGAAATGTGACAATGTATTGTGACTTACTTCACTTGCGTGACAGTGACATCAGAACAATCCCTTAAAATTCATCGTGGCAAGGGTGGGATGGGTCTGAGGGTCTCCTACCCCTCTTCCCCTACCAGCAACCTCTCAAGAGGTCAAGGGATCCCCACATATTTTTTTATTGAAAATTTTAAATTCCTTGAGCACCACATAGTACTTTACAAGACTTACGAGAGGTAAGTAAAAAAACAAACAAATACAACAACGCAACCCACAATAAAATAATTTACTAATTCACAGATGACACGTAAGAGATAAATTTACAGAAGAAAGAGAAAGCCATTTTATCTTGGACAAATACGTGAAGAGGAGAAGGAAATATAATATTCACAGAGTTTAACTTAGAAATGAGTTCTTTTCGTTCTTCCGCGAGCTTTGAACAATAGAACAACAAATGTTACATTTTGCACTCCCCGAAACTGCATAAACACAAGTCTGTACTAGATAATCTAAATCTCTTCAGATATGAATTAAAATTACCATATCCAGTTAGAAATTGAGTAATTTCAAAATTGCGGAAAAACTTTTCATTATTCAGTCTGTGAGGAATGGAAGGTAAATATAATTTAGTCAAGGAGGCAGTAGTAGAATTCGTGTATAATTCATGAAACTTGATGGCTTACTTAAAAAAATGACTTAGGCAGTATCACTGGAGTATTTACTTGAAGATTTATAGCTTGTTTTCCCAACTAATCAGCCCTTTCCTAGATTTCCTAGATTGCCAGTGTGGCCATGTATATGCGAAAAGATAACATCAACATCTTTATTATTAAGGTCTTTAAGAAGGGCATGAGAAGTGACAATTAATTTATTGCATGAAAAGATAATCCTAAGAGAATAGAAGTATGAAAGAGAATCTGTTCGAATGAGAACTTAACGATTCTCATTCGAACTGTATGAAAAAGATAGTCTGTATGAAAAAGATGTTCTATAACAATAACCAATGCAGAATTTTATTCAAAGTGAACTTTACTAATTTTCATTCGTATACATTTAGTGGGTTAAATTTCACATTTAATAAATGCTCACTCTTAACAGATTTAAACGAACAGTTGTTAGATATCCACTTAATTGACTAATGAGATATCACTAATGCACAGTAATTCGGCTTGGAAAACACTGCATTCATTGGGAATTCTAAAGAGTTTGTATTCTAGTTCAGAACCATGATATCCCCGCATATTTAGGGAGCCCCATGCCGTACAGACACTATACATTTACAAACATCCATGCTTTCTCCAGGATTCGAATCCGGGCCCTTCGATATCTTCGTAGGCTACCCTACCCACTGTACCGTCTGGACGGCATGTGAGATGTTATAGAACAAATAAAACAAACAAAACATTTTACACACACGTATATTTACTTTATATTACTGGATTTACTTTCAAGCGGCATTTCTGTGAGCCTTCATGATATATTGTTTTCACCCCATCATCTTCCACAATTTTTCAGTATTTTACAATTCGGCGACTTTTCAGAGTTTCGTAACCATATCAGCGACACTGTGGGTCCCTTTAATCGGTGTTGGAAAAATTGTTTAGTTAATTATTTTAGCTAGAGTAAAGTACTCTTTAGCTAAAGTAAAGTACTCTAAGCATATGCGATAATAAGAAATCTATAACGATTATAACGAACATATAGCTGTAGATTGCATATAGGAACATACAGCCGCAGAACACATCTGAATGGAGGAACATATAGATGTTGGAACGTACAGTCAGTGTCATTTGTGCGAAAGTTTAACACAACTCAATGTTGTGAGAAATATCTATGCAAAATTTAATTCTATGTGTCATAGTAAATATGTGCCCTTTACATTCTTCGCTATGATCTTTTGTTACAGAGTGCTTATGAAGCTGTGTTGTCGTAACAGCATTATGAGCCCTTAGGCAAACCAGTGTGCTAGGGCCCCTGTGACAACTACTCACAGAAATGGAATGTAAATTGATTAGTATTGGATCTCTATGCTCGTGGGGCCTCCAGACAATTGCTTAGCGGGTTCATGCTTAAGCTTGAACGGGGGAAGATCAAAGATAAGAAGATGAAAACCAAAAGAAGTTACTAAGCACTTAATTCTTCAAATGGCAACCGCTGAAACTAAAATCCCTTATCCTCGCTTTATAACTCGAAGTATCGCAAAAATGTAAATCCATTAAAGAAGTTCTGAGGCTTCGTTTCCACATGTGAGTAAACTCCTTTTTTCAAGATAAAAACTTGAAAGGGCGAAGAAGGTGAAAGAAAAGTGGGCTAGATCCGGGCAGCATATTTCACAAGTGCACATCTGTGTAGCCACCGAGGGAGTGGCTTCTAGGATGGACCAATGAGCATCCAGTAATATTTCTGTCATGTCACATGACCTTTCGCGTGCTTTAAGATTTAAGCAAGATGGTTGAAAATATTCTGCCACGCAATTTTCTGTACAAAATCATTAAAGCATTGTCGAATGCTTCTGAAACTTTTCATGGCGAAGTTAGATCAAATATAGAAAATTATGAAAATTTCACTACCTGGTTGAAATAAATACAAACACATGTTGGATACTTCGCAAAAATATCGATATGAAATACTACTTAATAAGTGGTAAATAAGATGAAGAAAGAAATATGTGATAAACATCTGAGCCCAAATGCAATCTTTACATAAAACTTTAATGCGTATGAGAAAAATATTTACACCAATTATATATGTAAATAGAAGTCAGCACTTTTTATTGCAGTCTGTATGAAAAAGATGTTCTATAATAATAATCAATGCAGACTTTTATTCAAAGTGAACTTTACTAATTTCCATTCGTGTACATTTAGTGGGTTAAATTTCACATTTAATAAATGCTCACTCTTAAATGCACTGTCTACGCAAGAAATACTCATCAAACAGAGTGAATTTATCGTATTCACAACGAGTATGTTCAATTTATTCACATATAATTTTTAATGTTAACAATGAATATAATCAGATCATATGTGTTCTGAATCTTACATTTTAAAAATAAAACGAATGCAAGCACTGAAATAAGAAAACACTAGATTCATTGTAACACATTCTGTCATTCTCAGCTCAATTAAAAAATATACACTTGAATTCTCTTAATCCACATAATATGCCGTGAACATCAATCCTAATATTAATGCGTGATAAAAATCGCGAAAGTGAAATGTCAGCGATTAATCAAACTCAGAAAACGAAAGCACTACGAGATTTTCTACTATTACGCCATATATTTATAACTGCGAAACAAATGCAAATGAAAACGTAAACAACATACGCTCACATGCACGAAGATTTAGCGTCACAAGAGCAATAGCAGCTCATTAGTCCTTTTTCGAAACCCCTCCCTCAGTGGCTACGCTGATGTGCATCCGGGCATGTAGGTAGGTCAAAAGAAGTCTCTCCATATAAACTTCTGCAATTTTTGCTACGGATGCAGTCGTATACGGAAACGTGTATAACTAAACGAAAAACGGTCTCAGAACGATTAACCCTTTCCGGCACGCTACTCTTTAAAGTTGGAATCTTACCAAAAAAATTTGTAGGCAATCTATTTAGGAATAAGAGAGTATGCAGGTATCACTTTACAAAGATTGCACAAACCGTTTCCATTTTGTGGGTGTGTCCGAAGCGAACACACTGAGCCACACGAGCTGCGGCGATAGGTGAGCATTGCTGTGAAGCACGTATTACAGTAAAATACTTTGTGATTTAAAAACAGTATAATCTGATCTCTGTAGCAGATTTAGCATAACGCAGGGTGCACCACAGGGAGGCCTGCTACTCTACACTCCCCCCAAAAATTGAGAAAAAAGGAAACTTATTGCTTCGGCAATGCTGAGGCCTCTCCGAGCCATTTACACAATTTTAAAATTTATAAGAAAAATAATTAAAATACTATTATATTTACAATTAATTATTGACTAGAAAAAATAATTATTAAATATATATACAAATAAAAAGCTACAGAAGTCAAAACTAAGCAAACTATGCACGATGAAAGCAAGAGAAAAAAAAAGTCTGCTCTCGATTGAAAAGTAAATAGTTAAGTGAAAACAAAGCACCGGGGTCTTCAAAACCAAAAACAGAAAAGAATAAAAACAAATATAAATAAATCTGCGTTCTCAGCCTCCCCCGTGTTTGAAGCACGAGACCAGATTCTGTGACTTACTCCCACGTGACAGGCGCTACCAGTACAGTGTGTTCAGTCCGAACACACCATACACTGAAGGCTCACTATACGCAATATTTCAAAGATAAAAATTAAAAGTAATACAGAATAGTTCGATTAGCATACGAACAGCAAATTATATAACGATTTTTTCATTGATATTCTTTAGATTTAAGAAAGATCTGAAACATTTCTTTGAAAAATCAGTGTCTTTAATAGCAGAATATATCTCAACGTTAAAGTATTCAATTAACCTGAAAACACTCTGATAAATCACTTTTTCTGGTAAAGTAAAAATATGTCACCCATTTCCTATCACCGGACATCAACTAGGGCAAACGCTACCTTGTTTCTTTTGCATGCGCAGGATGACCGCAAAGGATGAGGCCAGTTTTGATCAAGCAAGTCCTACGCAAAACGTTTTCAGTTAAACTAGAATTTCAGGAACTTATGCCACTCTCGAAGCCTTTCGATGAAAAGAACCATTTTGTGGTCGAAGCTTGAGTAACGATTGGCTGTGCCTACAACTAAAGAGAATTAATAGTACGATTTACTAGGCATTATAAAAGAAGGAAGTAATATTATTGTCGGATTTGTGGAGTGGAGGTACGTAATTTCAAAGTAATTCTCATTTTATTCAGACTTCTGAAGGATTTTCATCTTAAGACACAAAGTAAATTCACTGTTTTTTTTAAGTACTTAATAACTTGGAAGCCCTTTGGAAAGTGGGTCCTTCGCGATTGTGATATGCGCTACCCCATGACTCCATTTATGTCTAATAATATCTTTAAAGCTAAGCTACATGTCGCGGGCCAAAAACTTAAAAAAAAATAAATAAAAAGAAAAAACTTTTAAATGCATTTCAGTACAAGCATAAAAAAGTACAGAGTATTACTACGCTGATAAAAATAACAGCTACCTAGTTACTCATTAAAATAACAACAACACTCTAAAACTCTTCTATTGCCCTCAGTAATTTTTAGGCGCCTCCTCTGTATAACGTCTCAATATTTTGAAAAGCCTTGGTTAAGAGGGATATGCCAATTACCTTAAATACATCATTGATAACCGCAACGAATTTGCATAAAATGAAGATGATGCTATGTTGATAGTGAGATTTCAAGAGAATAATTTATGAGAATCGCTTCAAATATGCTAATCCAGAATTGTAAGCCTTTTATTTATCAGAAATTTCAAACATCGATGCAGACATTACAAAAGATCTGCACTAGTAATTCGAAAGGGAGCAGTTTTCCGCATGTAAAACTTATTTTCAACTTTTAAGGTACATACAGAATTTTAAAGGACACAGAAATTAAATGGATTACTCCTACAGGAGTTTTCTATCACTGCATATTCACCCAATATTGCTTTGTCAGGTAATAGTCTTTTTATTATCGACAAGTATTTTCTATCTCTTTTCAGCATGCTTTCGTAGTGTAGCGTTTAGCACACTCGGGGCGTATTCGAGAGGTCCAGGCTTGAGTCCCGGCGACAGCATTGCATGGCACCTCAACTAAAAGATGGTGGATGATGATTCTTCACAAGCAGGATTTGGCGATTGTGTCCCCTAATTCCCGGTCGTCCTTTAAAAGGGGGAGTATATAAGGTATTTTCTCCCTCCTTTCAGTATGCCTTCGTGGTGTAACGGTTAGCCCACTCGGCGCGTATTCGAGAGGTCCAGGTTCGAGTCCCGATGAGGGCATTGCATATTTTTCCCATCGTCCTGCTTCGAAAACACCTTATGTAGAAAATTAATACCACACTCGCAGAATTCTTCGAAAGGTATTTGACAGAAATTGAAAGAGTGTCTTAAATGATGGAAAATGCCTTTAGTTAACGTATAAAACTCACTTCCTTTTCATTAAAAAAAATATGACATGATTTCCTTGTGCGGCCTATTAAATTATGCACACGTTTTGCTGAATTTCATTTAAACTTGTTTCCTCCAATTTCAAAGACAGTTTATACACCAAAACGAGCAATTAGGCCAGCGGGTAAGAACGGAAAATTGTCGTTGCACAAAAGTGAAAGCTGACAAAAGTGAAAGCTGTAGTCACAGAGGGCAAACTTACACTCAGGTTGGTGGACTTAATTCGCTATTCTACTCAGTTTCTAATATAAACAAACGACGGCCTCGTTAGGCTTAGCGCAACATGAAATTTTAAATTGTTGATATTTCTACAACTGTTGCATGCATGTTAAATGAAGGCATAAAAACCTTAACCGGAGCATGAGAACAATATAATTCAATCACTACTAAAGAAAAAAAAAAAAATCTGTAAGCTCTCAGTCTTTAAATTACGCCTAAAGGGGCGGTTTTTTTAAACATTTTATCTGTTACCTTTATTTATTAAATATCACGCTCTTCGCCCTTAAACCATAAAATTCAGTTCAAGAGCAATATCGCAAAATAGTGTGAAATTGAGCATATCTTTAGAATTTTTGATATACAGCCTCACGCGCTGGAGATAAAAATGTTTTTTCTGTACAACATTGGCATTGCTCGCTTTGAAATCCTTGAGTTTGTTAATTAAAATATTTTTTAAAGTTTTACAAAATATGAAATAGATCATAAGACAAATTCCAAATTTCAAATTTGGGCTTCCACATGCCCATATTCGCAATAGGATTACGTCATTCAAAATTCGATGGCTCTATGTACCATTCTTTTATCACAATTCGAGAAATATGCATACATTTATGCAGATTTTTCATTATGTAATTTCTTCCAATATAATGCAGGATTCTAACATTTGGTGGCAACAGTTTGAAAAGTGAAATGGGCATTTATAATGATTTAACGTAAAATCACAAAACGAAAATAATAGTTCTTTAGGGACGAAGTTCCTTTGGACCCGTCCCCAAAAATAACCAGTTTACCAAGAATAAAAGAGACAGAGGTCACTGAGCTAGGTAAAAGGATGGGTGTGTGTGTATATAGTATATATATGTAGTATCTGTAAGTGCGACAAAACCACCAGAGGTCTCACCGATGCGCCAGCAGCTTGGTGAAAGAGGAGTATGACATAGATTTTCTTCTGCTATCCCACGCGAAGGTGGTGAGATGTCTGTTTACACGTGAAGGTGTAGAATAAGGAACTGTAGGTTTCCACACGAAGGTGGTAAACTGACTGTATAATACATCAGCAAGTGCGAGTTGGCACTAATCGGTTATGTGATAAGACTGGCAAAAGCTATACAGAAACCTGTTTGTATCAAACGGCACTTGCATTTAATTCAATTTGTACCTTCTTCTGTTTTCTTTTAATAAATGTTCTGTGGTGTGGCAAACACGTTGGAATTGTTATTTAGCATCTTCAACTCCCCCACTACATATATATATATATATATATATATATACATATACGTTACGTAAGTACAAACGTTGCGGAAAAAATCTTTTATGAAATTAGTTTTAATCCATTTTATAATCCCTTTTGGAATAACGAGTCCTTAATTCTATTCGCGCGTACAGACAGCAAAGAAAAAAATAGGCAGAATGGACTCGGGAGCTTTCAAAATGGGTATTTCCTTTGAAGTTTGATAATCGAAATTTTTTCCGATTACAATACTTTCTTTACTTTTTAAGGTATTTCTCCCGTCTTTTGACATGCCTTCGTGGTGTGGTGGTCTGCATGCTAGGCGTGTATTCCAGAGGTCCACGGTTCAATTCCTGGCGAAGGCGTTGCTAATTTTTCATCTCTCCGGCTTTCGAATTAAACTAATGTCTCTACACTGGCGCCCGAAATAAAAGGATGCTGGATGATGATTCTCCACACCCAGAATTTGGCGACAGGGTTCCCTAAAAAACGCCAGTGGCCCTTTAAAAGGGAGGAGTATATAAGGTATTTCTCCCGCTTTCTTGGCATGCCTTCGTAGTGTGGTGCTCTGCACGCTGGGCGCGTATTCCAGAGGTCAGCGATTCGATTCCCGGCTAAGGCGTTGCTAATTTTTCATCTTGCCTGCTTCCAAAAAATACCTAATGTGTCTACCGCTTCGTAGAAGCAAGTAAAATTAAAAACGTTGTCATACTAATGCAATAAAATAGTTTTGTTCTAAAGGGAGGTTGGAATAAACAGTTAAAAAGTTTAGTGTAGTTGAATTACATGTAATTTCTTAATTATCTGCTTTAAAGTAGAATTACTTTAAAGCAGATAATTATTTTACTTTAAAGCAGATAATTAAATATATCAAATATTTTACTTTAAAGCAGATAATTAAGAAATAAATGCTTAAAAGTAAAATATATTCCTTTAAAGTAAAATATATCAAATTAGTTGAGTTTGAAAACTGTGAAAATGATAGCAAGTAACTTGAATTACCCTTATTTACAATCTTTTAAATAAGAACTTATAATTCTCTGATTGAAAAAATATTTTCTTAACATATAAATTTCAATATCCTTACACGATATAATTTCCCTTTAAGCAGTTAGAATGAAGTGATGTATCAAAAAGAGTTCCTCAACTGCAAAGCTGAATTTTAATTAAATCTGAATAATTATTTATAATCCTTCGCCTCTGCTTTGCGGCAACAACGCAATGCATGATTTAAAACCAGTTTTAATGAAGAATTATACCCAAGCTAGTTCAAATTAAAGGATTTTTCAGGATTAGCAGAGAGCACAGTAGTTAACTATTCCTCCATAACCTAGCTTATGATTAGTGTATCATTAAGAGTTAAATATTATTTCGAATCTGCTAGCTATTGAAGTGTATTATAGCGAAGTATTTTCTTCCCACATGCAGTTCACAACTAGCTAGGGTACTTAACTTCGTCAACTGTAATCTCTTCGTCACATATGAATAATTCGCGCTGAAAGACAGAACGAATACATATAAATTGGTACTAAGACAATCTGATTTCGAAAATTTATGTCTAATTTCAGGATAATATTTTATTGAATTATTCGTGTAGTTTTGAGCATATATAAGGATTATTGGATTTGGATTGGATTATTTAATTATAGCGAAGCACACGAGGGCTATCTGCCTAAAGGGAGGGATGCCTTCGTAAAGGACGTTCTAAGGGAAACTGGACACATGGGGGAAAACCACGAAACACATGGGAAAAAACACGAAACACGTTTACACCATGGAGGTAGGAAAGGAAGAAGGATACAGTCGGCACTAGAAGTGAAGCACTACTTTGAAGCTTGGGTCACCAGATGGGGTGTTCTTTGTTTACATTCAGAAGCTCGCTTGACACGGTTCTGATAGTATTTCGACACACGACAGTTCCATACAAATCGAAAAAGGGACACTTTTGCATGAAAGAAACATTCATAGTGTGATGGATAATAGCAATTTCTATAGTTTAGTGACATTTACGCAAAAATCACATCTTGGTTATTTTTCGATAACTAACAACAGCGCGATTTTGATTATGAATTTATTTTATAAAATTCTAAGCTGTTGAACTACAAAAATATAGATTTTAAGAAAAATGTTATGCTTAAAGAATGAAAAATACCTTACGGTACATTTAAAATTGTATACGTCTTTCGATACCCTTGATAGAGTATTCGCTACTTTTATTTTATTTTCCAAACGCCAAAATATTTTAAATAAAACAAATTTTTTTCACATCCATATATTATTGTTGCATATTATTGCAAAAAGCATGTATCTGCCTTTGACAAAATACATAAATATTCATTAAATTATTTATAAATGTATTTGAAATGAAGAATTTATTCACTTATAAACAACTGTGAAAGTACTGCGAAGAAATCTAATAATTAAATGTATCTAATTTATAATGATTATAAATGTTATCTAAATATATAATAACCTTAATATTGAATTGTAAACATAAATTGAAATCCTGTTGAGAAATACGTTATAAAACTATTTAAGCAAGAATTGTTCGTACTGGAAAGCAATCTGTTAAAAGGTATTGTAAAGCATATGCTATGAGATGCGCACTTAAGAAAGTAATAAAGAGTTTTGGAATATGTATTGTTGAAATGAAGGGTAAAAAAAATCTCATAAGTATAATTAAAAGAATTATTCCCCTTACATTTTATAATAACTCAGTTACAAGTTTTAAATTATATTCCCTTTCAGAAATGTTCAGAGAAATTCAAGTACTATTTAAAGTATGTCGCTAATTCCTAATAATTCTCTAATTTAAAATGAACCGAATAGAGCATTAATTATAAATTGACTTACATTTTTCGATTTAAAAGATGCCTCAGAAGCCAAAAAATCATGTCATATTTAAGAAAGTATTTTAGGAAGAAGCTCTATAAATAGAAAAGAAATAATGCATAATTTTAATATTAATAATACAATAAACTTTGATCTTAATTTTTGCACCTTAACCGAATAAAATCGAATTACCTTAATTTTTTTTCTAATGTAATTAACGAAAACTTGTGAAAATATTTCATTCAAATTAAACCATTCTGAGAAAACTGTCCTGTGAAAAGTATAGCATTTAATTCCCTTCAGAATGAAATGTTGTTTAAAAATATGTTGTTTTCATATACTTAGGACTCTGAAGTGTTGTAGAAAAAGAAAATATATACATATATATGTATATTTACGACGTAATTACAAAATATTTACATCCGAACGCGTCAAATCCCATTGAACTCGATGGTAAATGACCGAATGTTTTGGTCACCACGTAGGGATCGCTGGTGCTTCAGAGCAGGGTACGGGAGAAACTTGTTTAGGGCAACTCTATCTTACTTCCTACCTCCATGGTTTACACATGGGAAAACCACAAAAACATCCACGCAGCAAGCCCGTTCGCGGGATTCGAACCTCGGACCGAACTACCAGTGTTCAGTGTCTTTACCGCTCGGCTTGAGCATATATACGTATAATACGTTTAAAAGTATTTAGATTTCGAAGCAAGTTTAAACTGGCGTACATTTTGAATAAAACTACCGATTTTTAGAGCTCGATTGCCATGCAAAATCATGCCACCCTGCTCAATACAATGCTTCATTTATGCCGCTTGCTTTGCTGCTTCATTTTACTCGCGTGTATAGTTACGTATATGCGATTACGTATATTCCTAGGAATTTTTTTGGCCAGAATTTCAATTATTTGAAATTGATCGCCATGTCAGTAGACGGGAAACGAAGACACAATCATTCTACCAACATTTTCGGTAAAATTGTCTTGCGTCCCCGCATATCTAGCATTAGGACATACATCAAATAAGACTGTAACATCAAATAATCAAATAAAAAAAAGACATCAAATAAGATAGCCATTGTGATTTTCTTCTATAATTTAAGTCATTGTAGTATCGGAAATAACCATAAGAATATCGTTATCATTCCATTTTATTTACACACAATTACAAAAGTTGCTCCATTTTCCCATTGCCACTATTAGAAATAACCATAACAGTGCCGCCATCCTTCCATTTCATCTACTGTTAGTCACAAATGTTGCTCCGTTTTTTCATTGCACTGTTTGAAACAACCATCACAGTGTCGCTATCCTTCCATAACAATGTCATCATCCTTCAATATCATCTACTGTTAGTTGCAAAAGTTATTCTTTTTTTTCATTGCACTACTAGAAATAATCGTAACAATGTCGTTATCCTTGCATTTCATATACTGTTAGTTACAAAAATTATTCTACTTTTCCGTTGCCCTATTAGAAATAACCATAACTATGTCGTCATCCTTCCATGTCATCTAATGTTAGTTACAAACGTTGCTCCTTTTTTTTTTTTTCATTTCACTGTTAGAAATAACTATAAAGGTGTCGTCATCCTTTCGTTTCATCTACTGTTAGTTACAAATGTTGCTCCGTTTCTCCATTTAACGATTAGAAATGACTATAATAACGCCTTCATAATTCCATTTTACCTATTATCAGTTAAAAACCGTTCCGTTTTTTAATTGCGCTGTTAGAAACAGCCACAACAATGTCGTTATCCTTCTATTTCATATACCGTTACAAAAGTTGCTCCTTTTTCTTCATTGCACTGTTAGGAATAACCATTACAATGTTGTCATCCTTCTATTTCATCTAGTGTCAGTTAAGAAAAACTGCTCCGTTTTTTCATTGCACTGTTAGAAATAACCACAACAGTGTCATCTACTGTTAGTTACAAAAGTTGCTCCTTTTTTAATGCAGTGTTAGAAATAACCATTACGTTGTCGTCATCCTTCCATTTCATCTACTGTTAGTTACAAATGTTGCTCCGTGTTTTCATTACACTGTTAGGAATAACCATTACAATGTTGTCATCCTTTCATTTCATCTACTGTTAGTTACAAAGGTTGCCCTTTTTTTCCATTGCACTATTAAAAATAATCGTAACAATGTCGTCACCCTTAAATTTCATCTACTGAATTATAAAAGTTGCTCCGTTTCTTTCATTCCACTGTTAGAAATAACCATAACAATGTCGTCATCCTTCCATTTCATTTACTGTTAGTTACAAAAGTTGCTCTGTTTTTTTTCATTGTATTGTTAGGAATAACCGATACAATGTTGTCATCCTTCTATTTCATCTACTCTTAGTTACACATGTTGCTCCATTTTTTCATTTTACGATTAGAAATTAAACATAACAACGTCGTCGTCATTTCATTTCACCTATTTGTCAGTTAGAAATAACCATAACCGTATCGTCATCCTTCCATTTCATTTACTGTTATTTACAAACGTTGTTCTGTTTTTCAATTGCACCATTAGAAATAACCATAACAATCTCGTTATCATTCCATTTCACTTATTGCCAGTTACAAAAGTTGCTCCGTTTTTCCGCGAGTTCAAATTTCAGATAATTTTTCTTGAACTATAATTGAAATTTGCTATTAGATTTTTAAGGATTTTATACTTGATTTTAATTTTTGGCTAATTTATAGCATATCTTGTCAGTATGGTTTAACATATATCAACCAAACTGAAAGTACATGCAAATTTTGTACCAAGTCAGCAGAACTATTTATTCGAAAAAGAGGAACAAAAATATCTTTGGAATTAAGAACATTTTTATTATTTTTAATTAGAGTTACAGTTAATTATTTAATTAGTTAGTTACAGTAATTAATTACTTAGTTACAATAATTTTTGACACTGTCCATGAAACAATTATCAATAAAATTTCTTTAACAGAACCTTGAAATATTTCCTTGAAAACTTTCAGATTCACAAAAGTTTATCTTCGTTAGTTTATGCTTTTAATTGCAATCTGTTTATCTCCAGTTTTTGTAAATACTTCTGATTCTGAAGCAGTGATATGTATGTCTGATCGGCTTCAAAGTCAACAGATTTGTTTTTAAAATTACGGCAATTTAAAGTTTCGCTTAATTTTATTTATATTGGCATGTTTTTCTTCTAGGGCTATGTTATAGTATGTTATTATATAAACGAATATATTTTTCCTTTATAAAATACCCATATGTTCTGAAGCATTTCTACCTAGGTAGTCACAGTATGTAAACCGTAAGTATTTCTTTCAGCAGAAATATTCATTACGTCGAACACTGAATTGTTGATATAATTCTTAGAGGTCAAGGAATTACATATCTTGGTTTCTGCGATAGGAGACTTTTCTTACGACTGTTATCATTCCTAATGTAATGTTTATTCCAAGAAAATGAACCTCTATTAATGGATACCAACGTTTATTTTCCGCCGTATCACTATCATATCATGTTTTGGTCTGGGGAAATGCTATTATCTTGGTAAATCGGAAGCAGCTATGTTTGTCATAGTAGGAACATAGCTTTTCTAGCTTCTAATAAATGATCAGTTTTTCCTCTGATCATTCTTCTTACCCCCAAAAATATGTTTGTGTAAAAAAACAAAACATCTGATGTGTACACCACATGACTTCCTTGTACGGAATATTAAATTATACGCATTTTTACTTGCACTTCATTTAAACTTATTGGATTAAATTAAATCTACTTCGCCGACAGCGCATAAACCACAATAGAATAAATGCATTTTTTAAAATTTACTTTAGTATTTGTTTACCATAGCGACATTCTGGCGCTAGATTCACTTAACAGTATTATATTTCGTTCATATTATTACTCATAATGCACACAGTTTATATCATTTAAAGAATAGACTTATCTAATTGTTGCCACATGTTCTATTCAAACACTATAATAAAGTTAGAATGATGTATAAAAGAAATTAAGCAAACAAAACAAAAAAGAAACAATTTTTCCTGTATTTTTAATTTTTACGACATAGCTTTCTCTTAATATTTGTCTTGTGGTGTAGTACACAGGGAAAATACAATAGTTTTAATTATAAATTCTACTAAAAATATATAACTAAATATAAAATTCTCAATACTGCCTCCTTTCAAGGACTGCACGTCCCTAGCAGCACAATCCCTGGACAGGAGGCCAAACATACAACTAAGACATCAATGCAATGATACACATTATATTACAATAACAAAAAGCATAAACAATAATTGCAATAAGTAACTTAATCAAATACTAAAACAACAAATGACTGCTCAAATTTACAAACGAAAAGGACCATACACTACATCCTATGGTCAAAGAAAGGAGCTAGCCTGTCGTAATGAACGACTTTAGGCTTAGAGTTTGATGACTTACGGATCCGAACTACTACGTCGTTCAGCCTGTTTTAGTAGTATGTAAGGACCATCCCAAGGGGACTGTAGTTGAGGACTCTGTCCTTTCCGTCGAATCGAATTCCACAACCATACATTGTCTCCTTCGTTGAATCGACGTCCTGAAGCTCTCGTGTCGTATCGGGTCTTCATCTTCTTCGTCGCCAGGTTGACTCGTTTTCGTGCAAAATTTTGCATCACTTCAAATCGAGCCTTGAGAACTCGGATGTACTTCTCAAGCGGTGAAGGTGAATCCGGAGGGCGACCAAACAAGAGATAACAAGGCAGACGAAGGTCATGACCGAAGAGCATCTGAGATGGAGAATAGCCGGTAGCCTCGTGAAAGCACTGCAATAAGCCATTAAGAAGAAAGGTTACTTCTTGTCCCAGTCCTGTTGGTTTCTGGAAACCACCAACTAGAAGTTATTAAGGATGCTTCGATTGAAACATCTCTACAATGCTATCTGACTGGGAATGTCAAGGTGTCGTTTGAGTTTTGTCAATACCGAGTAGCTTGTAGAGTTCTTTAATTACAGTCGATGCAAAATTTCTTCTTTGGTCGGAATGCAGCTGTAGAGGCCCTTTGGACCGGAAATCCAGTGCTGTATCATTACCTCTGATGTTGTTACAGCTTGTGATCAAGAATAGGATACGTTTCAGGTCATTTGGTGAAGTAATCTATGACAATGAGGTTGTATTTTTTGCCATTAACAGTTCGCGACAGAGGTCCCAGGATGCTGGAAAGAGGGAGAAAATATCTTATAGTCTGTTTAATACTAGAATACAAAACTTCAGTGGGTGAAATATATACTGTACATAAATGTTTTTCTGTTATCCAGAACAAAAGCAATTTTTCAACATGTTTTAACATCTGTGATCATTGTTTGGTAGCAGATTTCGTTCTCTGTAGCAACATTTACCCATTTAATAACGTCTTTGGGTTTCACAACTGTAGACACCACCGTATTTGGCGCACAGTACGCAATAGCCAAGTACCGGGCTATGGATGCCATCTTCGTACTTTTCAATAGTCCCTTTTCTGACATTTTGTGGTGATCTTAACAATTTTCTTTATTACACCATTCTTCTCATCAGCTCTTCTAAAACTCACTATTAATGAATTATTATTATTAAACAAATGTCAGGGCATTGATCGTAACGTCATTAGGCCAAGGGCTCTGCAATGGTTTCTAATATTACAATCAATATCATTTAGTGCAGAGCACATGGCCAGATGAGCAGCACTCATGTCTTGTCCAGAGACATACAGAATAGGTTCAGGTGAATAAGCCAGTTTTAAACGGAACAGATTGGCGCTAAGACAATTGTGTCCAGTCAAATGTCTTAAGTGGGTCACAGCGGCAGGACGGGGTGAGTACGAAACACTGTGATCCCACAAAGTACAGGCATTAGCACCAACAGCGTGGGAAGTCAGACAACGAAACGATTGCTTGAAAATTCTCTTTACTTGTAATTTAGCAGAGTAGCGTGGAAGGTCTCTATAAAACGTTTGGAGAATATCAGTTCCTTTTCTTTTGCCATAAGCTTCGCATCTGGTTTCCACAGAGACCAGAATGTCCAGTGGAAGGCAACTTTTCCATCAGTCTCTTTTAGGAGCTCTCTGTAACTCTGGAAACCCACTGGAAAGCAACTTTTCCTTCAATCGCTTCCAGAAGCTCTCTGTAACTCTGCATACGAGAACCCCCTATTCTTCTGGCTGCTCTTCTCTTAGTTGCAAAGACTGGAGAGCAGAGATAGAGTATAAAAAACTTAGCATATCTCAAGAGCAGACAGACGAACCCCAAGTTGTTGCAAGGATTTATAAGTAGCTTCGAATTCTAAATTAAAGTGAGTTGTAAAAAAGCTAATGTGTAGGTAAAATGAAAAAAAGCAGCTAAAAACACCAGCACCTGTACCCTGAGTATAATCCAACAGAAGCCCATCAGTGCAGATGCGAAGCTCTCGCTAGTAGTAAAACGAGCGTTAATAATGTCTAAGGCAATAATATTGATAGTTTCTATGCACGGACTGCAATAGGACTAAAGTTACGGTTTCTTCATGTTTAATCAATTAACAAAATATTTATGCGAAAGAATACAAAATGACTTGAAAATTTAGAGTTACAAAGCGGGTTGTTTGCGAAATTATTAGGTGTTTTCTACATCCTTTCAGCATGCCTTCGTGTTATAACGGTAGCACACTGGTCGCCTATTCGAGAGGTCCATGTTCGAGTTGCGGCAAAGACATTGCACATTTTTCACGTCTCCTGCTTTCAGCATAAATGCATCTACAGTGGCACCCCAACTAAAAGGTAGTCGGTGATAATTCATCACTACCAGGATTTTGCGACTGTGTCCCCTCATCTCCAGTCGCTCTTTAAAAAGGGGAGTACATAAGGTATTTTCTTCTTACTTTCCGCATGTCTTCGTGGTGTAATTGGAAGCATACTCGACGCGTATTCGAGAGGTCCAGAGTTCGAGTCCTGGCAAGAACAGTGCATAAGTTTTGCGTTTTTTGCTTCAAAAATAATCTAGAGAATAGTAGCAAAAGCAGTACTGATTCTCACCCCCCGGGGGTCGACGTAGAGAACTCTGCGAAGCTACTGGCTAGGATCTGTACCTAGGCAGTCTCGGCCACGGGGGTATAAAATTTATGAACTTGGTGGTTCTGAAGGCTCTGGGAAAGGTCACTTATTGGCCGGCCTCGGAGTCTGGCACGTCCTAGCGCGGCGTGGTGCTAGTAACCCGCGGGGTTTTCCCCCGGGGTCGCTGGGTAATGTCCCGCTGCGACGGGCTCGCCCGAGCGACTGGCAGGAGCAATTGACGACCGGTGCTGCCTGGTGACGTATCCAGGTGGTGCGCGGCTCTGCTGGAGGGTAATAGTGGAGGTTGAACCTCCACGACGTGCCCGAAGGCAGAGTCGACCTGTAGTGAGATTTAGTTATTCGGAACAGGGAAGCCGAAACCCATAGTACTGATTCTCAAGAATGATACTAGCATTATTTCGAAAGAGATGAATAAGTGTAGTGTGTGCAGTCGTAACTCATGGAACTCGAGTTGTATTCCAATAAGTGTCATATATCAAACAAAACTCCAAACGAACGGGCTTGCAGTATGGAAGTTATTGTGGTTTTTCTTATGTTTAACATGGATACAAATAATCAACTTCCCTTAAAATTTCTCCACGGATGCATCTCTTCGAAGCAGATAAGCGGGATCGCAGTATAGACATTTTGTGGTTTTTCCTATGTTTAAAGTTGATACGAATCAATTTCTCTTAAAGTTCTTCCACGAAGGCATCCCTCTTCTTATTGTACTTTTCCATAATTAAATAAACCAAACCACACAAAATTATTAACGTTCATACAGTACATATTTAAAAGCAGACGTGTATCGAGAAACCACTGTATATGTGTTTAAGTTTTCAAATATAACCCTTAGATGTATACACTTTATATTAGGGAAGAACATGAAATCAGGTTCATGAAATAGTAAAATTTAATAAATTAAACATTAAAATACTTCCCAAAATCTTTTACACAGCAAAATATCCCTGGAGAGAATAAATACATAGTAATTCAAAGAAAATGGAAATATTTCCTCAAGGAGGTAAAAAATGCATGTATTTAGTTCTTTCAAATATACGCTTACTAATCTTCAAGATGTTCTCCCAAAGAGGCTGTTAATATGATGATAAAAACTTTACATCCTGATAATCCCTTAAAAATGACCTTTCCTCTCCATCATTCGCGACTTCACCTTTTGACGACTGCTTCAAGAAAATAATCGTTTTCTTATATAAAATTGTTGAGTAAGCATTATGTTGATCCTAATGTTCTTTAAACAAACTAATGCTACTAAAATCTGCTCTTTGAAAAAAGCATGCATGTATCAATCGACTTTGTATCATTAAATTACCCAGCGGAATCAAAGATTCTCATTCAGGTCTTCATTCTCTAATCAATCTTTTCTTTTCAAACAGCCCTTTCGAGGGAAGTTAAAAGATTCCCCCCGTTTGGAGGTGATTATAGTTTAGTTGAATTTCGTTTGTAAATCTCGATCAATGAAAGTTTATTCTTCATTATGTGGGTTATAAAAACAAATTTCCTTTGTATTCTAGAAGTTATAATGGTGTAGTTTGGAATGGGAGAAGATTATAAAGGAGAAGATTAATTAAAAGGAAGTTCTATCATCAACCGGGAAAGAAATTTTCCTCTTTGTAGAATGCGTTTTATTACGAAAACACGATACTGAATTCCTCCGGGAAGTCTGTTATTGAAAGAATGCTATGATTGTGCATAGCTTAGAGAAAGTTAAGCAGGCTTAATAAAAGATAGACTCGTGTTTCATAATATAGCAAATTTCACATTTATTTTATTATTTTAGTTATTTGAAAGAAACCCATTACGATTAGCTGTTAATTTGAGTTTTCTTATTTTCTAGTCATCCATAGCCATTAGAAACTAGAATTGTAGGAAATCTGATTAGGAGTTTTCTTAGAAAATAAAATAAAATATTATTTACATCTAATTAAATAGTAAACGACGCAATCAAGAAGCAGAAGACTAACTTCTAACACAGTTGGTAATAAAAAAATTACTTAAATTATTCTATAGTTTTTAAATTATGAAATTTACCTTACGAACCTGAAAATCTCTTTTTGATGTATATAATTTACAATTATTATTCTAATGAAGATTAATTTGACGAAATATGTATTACAAAGGAAGTTACGTTCTGTAAATCATTTAAAAATTCATATCTCAATCCATTAATCGTTTCTTAAGAATGATCTGTTTTGCACACGATTTCTAAAAATGTGGCTGCAGTTGGAAAGAGAAATAGAATCGGATAATATTAAATTTGATTTATTTGAAGATGGCTTATAGTTTATTAAAAGGTTTATATTAGAACGCACATTAGGTATTTTTGGAAGCAGGCAAAATGAAAAATTAGCAACGCCTTCACCGGGAATCGAACCGCCGACCTCTGGAATACGCGCCCAGTGTGCAGACTACCACACCACAAAGGCATGCCAAGAAGGCGGAAGAAATACCTTATAGGTTTTTGAAAAAGATGAAGAGGGACTACTTACTTGAAATTAGAAATGTAAAACAAGTTCAGAGAGGTAATGCCGTTACAGATCAGATGTATGAACCTGAAAATCTATTTTTTTGGATGTATGCAATTTACATTTATTATTCTAATAACGATTAATTTGAAGAAATATATATTACAAAGGAAATTCCGATTTTTTTGTTCAATGATGTGGTAAAAAAAATACAACAATTCAGAATATTATTGAAACAGTTTAAGTGCTTATTTAATATAGTTATTTATTATAATAAACGCACAGTATCATCATAATACACTACTTTTGAAAAGCAATTTGTTTAAACAGCCGAATTCTAGAGACGATAATTTCAAAAACATGTTGCCACCGAATAGATATAATTTAATATGTAAGGCATAAAAGTGAACACGATCTGTAAATCATTTAAAAATTTATATTTTAATACATTAACCTTTTCTTACGAATGATCTGTTTTGAACAGGATTTCTAAAAGTGTGGTTATAGGCCTTTTTACTTCCTTGTACGAAGTAAAAAGGAACTATTGTAATCACGAAAAGTTTCAGGCTGCATATTTCAACGAAAATATCCCTTTTGACCGCTATCGAATGCAATTTAAGGATGTTTTTGCGTGATATCTGTACGCAAGGACAGGATAAAAAACTCGTTTCCTCCAAAAAAATTATAAAACTGCTTTAAAATTAATTCTGAAGAGAATTTTTTGTGGCGTCTGTACTAACGCATGTACGTACGTATCTCGCATAACTCGAAAACGAATAGCCTCAGAACGTTGAAATTTTGTATATAGGACTGCTATAACATGTAGATGTGCACCTCGTATTTTGGTTGCAATCGGCGGCACCAAACGTATATAAATATATTTATATATATACCCACTCTGTTACCCGGCTCAGTGATCTCAGTTTCTTTACTCTTATATGTTTGTAAATTGTACATTTTTTGCTTTAAAAATGATTGAATTACGTTGTTCTTATCTTCCGGTTAAGGTTTTTATGCCTTTAGTAAATCTGTATGCAATATTTTTAGAATTATCAACAATATTAAAGTTGTTTAAGTGCCGCTAAGCCTTTTTTATGGCGGCCATTGATTGTTTACATTTGAAACAGCAGACTAGTGGATTTGTTGCCAATCTAGAGAAACATAACTTCGCAACAGAAAAGATAACGCCTTCATTTATTATTGCGAATTAAATCATGCTTAATCCTTTCTGGAATTTTTTCGAGGAAATAAGTGTTTAAGATTTACTTCGTAATTTTTAATATAGATATTTTGAGTTTTTATGTGTTTTTGCCTTTTCGCGAAGTGAGAACTGAATTAATTGAATTAGAAATACTCAATCGTCTGCGAAAATCTGTTTCTTTTCTTTTCTTTTTTTTTTTGCTTAATTTCTTTTATACATCGTTCTAGCTTTATTATAGTATTTGAATAGAACATGTGGCAACGCTTAGATAATTCTGTTCTTTAAATGATATAAATTTTGTGCATTAGGAGTTATAATATGAACGAAATATAATACTGTTAAGTGAATTTAGCAGATCTAATTCAATCTAATAAGTTTAAGTAAAATGCAAGAAAAAATGCGTATAATTTAATATTCCGTACAATGAAGTCATGTGTATCACACATCAGATTTTTTATTTATTGATTCTAAGTAGGAAGACTTCTACTCCGACATATCTTCGCTTTGAAATATGTCCGACATGGTATAAGTCCTTTTCCAACGGAAAAAGTTTTGTTTGGAAAAATACTCGAGTTCAGTGAATCACAGCTGCGCACAGAACACTTGTTTCCCTTTTCGAGGCAATGCTACAACTGCTCATGAGTGTCAGGGCGCCTGTTGCTATTATTCAGTAAAGAATTCGAGCTAATCCTGAATTCTTAAGTAACTTTATGTTTTTACGCGTAAAAGCATTGCAAATTCATTAACAGTCAGTTTTAGCATAGCTAATGAAAACCCTCAAGCAACGAAGAAAATTATTAGGATCATCACGAAGGTTTAAAAAAAAAGACACTGTTGAAAAGTCAAAAGACTGAAGATAGCATGTGTATATGGGACTTGGTGATTAACTAAGATTTGCAGAGAATAATGGTGTCTACGATTGCGAAAGCGAATTTTGTATTCAATCAGCTAACATTGTCAATGGAGGAGAAATCGATTACCAAAGATCAGAGACGTTGTAGTATAATTGCACGGGATAGGCGAACACCATCATTAAAAGTGCTTCAGTACTTCATTTATGAACAGCATTATTTCGCCCATTGCATTTGTATTTTAGTATGAAACGGTGTTCTAAAGAAAACGAAATTATAAGAACGAGTTAATTATTTTTCCATTAATTTTATTGGGAAAGTTAGTTTAGTTTACGTCTACTTTGCTAACGGAGGATCTGCAACTAATCTACTTACATTTTTAAAGATTCTCAAAATATGGTCGAGAATTTTATGCAAATAGTTTAAATTTTATGGGAGGAAAAATTTATAAATACACAATCTAACTTTTTATATGGCTCCCATGGAGGAAAATTATCAAAAAATTGTGAAATGTTCAATTATTTGAACCGGTTAAATATAAAATGCTAAACCTATAAGGTATTTTCTTCCTCCACTCTGCATGCCTTCCTGGTGTAACGGCAGTACACTCGGCGCGTATTCGACAGGTCCAGGTTCGAGGGCATTGCACATTTTCACATTTTCTGCTTCAAAATAACCAAATGACTCTACAATGGCACTCGAAAAAAAAAGGAGGAGGTGGATGATGATTCTTCACCACCAGGATTTGGTGATTGGGTCTCCTAATTACCAGTCCCGCTTGAGAAAAGAGGATATATAAGGTATTTTCCCCTCCTTTCTGCATGCCTTCGGAGTGTAACGGTAGCTCACCCTGCGCGTATTAAGTCCCAATCACTTTATGTTTCGGCTACGCGGAACTTGACTTCGAAAGGAACAATTCTCAGAACCCGCACAATTCCAGGAAACCCACGTAGCTAGGCTACCATTTTCACTTACTACAAAGACTTGAACGCCAAACACTAATCGATTATCGCTCAGATTGGGATCACGCGAGGCTTCAGAAAGAGAACTTTCGTCTGATTGGTTGTCTCTACCCGGGACTGAGGTCCAGCCGAGACATTTTCGGCGAGGTTTGCAAAACTCCCGCGTAGCCGCAACGTTGTTTCCGTAGCTAGGCGGGACTTCGCTTCAGGCTACCAGAATCTCGTTTCTCAGAAAAGTCCCGTCTAGCAGGGACTGTAGCCATGTGTGATAACCTTTTTAGAGAAGTTTATGTTTGAGTCCCGGCCAGGGCAATGCTCATTTTTTCATGTTTCCTACTTCAAAAATCCTAATGACTCTACAAACACTTTTAGTGAAAAAATTTGTGCGCATACCTGAAAACAAATTTGCTGCCTTTGATCACTTTTCAGTGCTTATTCATCGCCAAAAATATGAGATTTTTGACCAAATTCGGGAGGATATTAAGACCTAAGTTTGTTCATTTTGGCTCTTGGTATTTTGTGGAATTCCTTCCGTGGATGCGAACTTACTTGAATTCTGCTGCGTTTGGGTGGAGAAAGCAGCCCTTCGTTGTCCACTAGGTTTAATATCATGCATGTTTTGGAAGTGGGTTAGGAATTATATTTCGTTCTGTTTACTTTTTATTATTTTATCTTTAATTTTTAACTGAGAAGTAATAAGAAATTTCTGAAATATAAAAAAAGTTCCTCTTTAACTCTTTAAAGTGCAATGCTTTGGTTCTTTCTCCTGGAGTAGGTGTTATTTTTCTTTGAGCAATTTTATAATACTGTTACGAATTTTGTATGTGTGGACATAATTTTAGTGAAATTATATCTAAAATTGTACTACCATTTGTATAATAAAACACGAAATGTTGGAAGACACGAAGCTCTACCGGAAAATTAACGTTACAGGTTCAAGTCTATTTAATGTTGATGTGAATGACTTCTTTAAATTAGCCAGATATCGCTAAGATGGCGATGATTTTGGAAACTTGGCGAGGAACAACCAAAAATCGCCAAACTTGGTGATCATTTGGATACATTTGGGTCCGGTTCCTGTGTATAACTTTAATTAGTACCGTAATTGAATAACTGTAACTTATCCCTATGTGTAACTGTAACCGCATCCGACCTTTATATTGTTACGAAATGTACAGGCGCGGTAAGATGGCTTCCTCGCAAAGCAGTTTTAAGGTTGCCATCAAATGGCAAGTGTAGGCAGGGTTGCCACATTTGGCGACAAAATTGGTGATATACCATGGACGGATGGAGAACCTTCTGAAACGAATTTTTACCGGTTTAGCCCAGAATGTTCTCGAACACAAGCCGAAAGCTATATAAACCCTGCTGGTCCGCAGTCAGTTAGTGTGTGTGCCTCGTCTAGCGAGCTGATAGTCAGTCATTGAGCGAGTGTCTCGAAGTCTAGCGCCGAGTTGATCGTCGAATGCATCGCGAATTAGTGCATCGTCGAGTTTTGTCTTAGACTGTGCTGAGTCAAGAGCTATACTCTTGTGTATCGTCGAGTGCATCGCGTGGAGAGTCTCGAAAGTACGTGGAGTTCCGAGAACAACCAAGCAGAGTTGAGAGCTGTACTCGGGTGCTTTGCAGTGAAGCTGTCTCCACCGTTATTGCCTGACAGTGTGAAGGCTGTGTCGCTGAACATGTCAGCTTGTTTTTAACTGTTCGACGACTGTAAAAGTGATTTTGGAGCTTATCTGATTAATACTGGTAAATAAAAGTGTGTTTCGATACTTCATCAAGTGTCGTCGTTATTCACTCCAAATCTACGAACCCCGTACGAACTGGTGTCAGAAGAAATAACGCAACAATATGTAACTTTAACCGTGTATGGTTTCCAGTAATTTCGAGAAATGGAAGGTACTGGATATCCTGTGAAGGTACTAGGATGGATTAACCGGTGTAAATAGTTATCCATCGAAATTTCAAACCGATGGTTTTAACGCTTAGTGTTCAACCAACTAATGGTTTAAACTGTTAGTGTTCAGCATTCAGACTGCGTTGCCAGTTGTGGCCATAGTGAAAACGTAGTTTTGAATAAAAAAGAAAAAAAAAAAAAAAAAAAATCTGAAATGTTTCAGATTTTAAATTACGTCCAAAGGGGCGTTTTTTAACATTTTGTGTGTTACTTTTCTTTATTAAATATCATGTTACTCGCAGTTAAACCATAAGATTCAGTGCAACAGCAATATCGCAAAATAGTTTTAAAACGAGCATATCTTTAGAATTTCCGATACAGAGACTCACGCGCTGGAGATATAAATGTTTTTTCTGCACAACGTTGCCATTGCTCGCTTTTAAATAGTTGAGTTTGTTACTCAAAAATTCGTTAAAGTTTTACAAAATATGAAATCGATAATAAAACAAATTCCAAATTTCAAATTTGGGATTCCAGATGCCCATATTCGTAGTAGGATTACGTCATTCAAAATTCGATTGTTCTATGTATCGTTGTTTTATCACAATACGAGAAATATACATACATTTATGCAGATTTTTCATTATTTAATTTCTTCAAATATAATGCAGGACTCTAACATTTTGTGGCAACAGTTTGAAAAGTGAACCGACATTTATGAGTCCGACGCAAAATGCCAAAACGAAAGCAATAGTCCTTCGGGACTCAAGTCCCTTTGGACTAAAAAAAAAAAAAAAAAATTAATAAAATGTGATAGCTTTTATCATACGCCCAAAGGGGCGTTTTTTAACGTTTTATGTATTATTAAATATCATGTTCTTCGCATTTAAACCACATAAAATTCAGTTCAACAGCATATTTTTAGAATTTCGGATAGACAGTCACGCACGCTGGAGATAAAAATGCTTTTTACTGTAGAGTGTTGCCATTTCTCGCTTTGAAATCGTCGCGTTTGTTAAACAAAAGTTCGTTAAAGTTTTGCAAAATATGAACTAGTAATAAAACAAATTCGAAATTCAAAATTAGGGCTTCTCTGTGCCCATGTTCGGCTAGAGGATTACCTTATTTAAAACTTGGCTCTGGGTACCGTCGTTTTTTCAGAATGCGAAAAACATACATACATGCCGATTCTTCATTATTTAACTCCTTAAAATATAATACAGGGTGATAATATTTGGTGGCAACAATTTAAGAAATGATCCACCGTTTATAGTGAAATGCCAAAAATGCCGTTTTGAGACAAATTAGCCCTTTTGGACTACCGCCCCTCTGGGCTAATAAATAGATAAAAGGAGCCATATTGATAAAAATAATGAGAACAAGTTAAGATTTAATTGCTTTTTCACCATTTTATTTCACTTTATCTTAAATCTAAAAAGCTGATTTTGCTCTTTTTTTTTACATTTTTAAAATGAGTGTCCGTGTTTTCTTTTACTTTTGCAGTTTTATTGTCTCATAGAAGTAGGACACTGCAATTATCCGCGTTAATATATTAAAATTCTGATTATTTATTTTTAACACAGACGAATGGAAATGTAATTTACTTTCACACTTTTACGACAGTGATTTATCTATATATCATGCATAAATATCGAGCAATTTATATCAGGTTCAGGTTCAGGTGGAAATGTAGTGGGACACCCAATGTTTACTATAAGTAATGTAGGTAAAGTCCCACTACACTTCGGTTTATTTTTAAAGTAATATTCAAAATAGTACATAGTATAATATAACACATAGTATAATATAACATAATATAACAGTATAAATAGTATGTCGATATTTTGATTGATATATCTATTAGATATAATTATAGTAGTTATAATAGCTATAATAATAGTAGGCTAACAGTCATAATTTATAACAGTTCTTAATAGTTCCTCGAGATAAAGTTTATTATATGAATCTGTATCTTCTTCCTCTTCTTTTTCCCTTTTTTACTATATCATTATTATTGCAAGGGTTTGTTTTTAAGATAATTAGATAATAAAAGTTTTAGATGAATTGCAGCTTCAAAAATGAATTTTGACATTAATTACATTAGTGCTCACATAAATTTTTGCCTATTAAAGATAGATATTTGATTGTATTTTCTATTTTATTTTTTAAATGTTTGTTGGTAATTGCAAAACGAAGGAAGGCATTGATATTTGAATTAGGCAATTTAATATGAGTTGACTTTGTTAAGGGACATTGAGTAATACTATAATGGATTGGATCACCTTTATTTCCACATACACATTGCTCATTATATCAGGTATGAATCAAAGGATTTATCAGTTCCCATATTTAATTTTAGAGTCTGTAAAATGTATGGAACATCTGAAACATAATACTTTTATGTGCGTGTCTGAGATAAATGTTATAAAACCCTAAAGCAATAAAATTAGCCATTTATTTTAGGTCCATTGGAGTATTTGTGTCAAAAATAAATTTAATTTCCCTTTTTACAACCATCAGGGATTTACGTTTATCTCAAGCTTTATTTCCCCAAGAGTTGTGCCATTAATGGATTTAGTCGTAATAATATTTCATTGAAACGAATTCCATTAATGTGGAATTTACGGCTGATAATGTCTTGCGTGTCGAATAAAAACTGAGGTAACTTTGTCTCGATTTAAATGTTAATGTGGAAATATTTCTTTGTCATTGAAATGAGCGGAAATGTTATATAAGGCATCTGCGTGTGAAAAAAAAATGATAGAGAGCTTTATTGTCTCTCAACTCACAATCTTCTGCCAGAAATAATCCATTATTTATGGCAAGGCACTTTACTCGCAAATACTCCTCACGCATAATTTTATCGGTCTAAGATGCAGTTGACATGCTTAGGGATTTAATGTTAAATATAGTCGAAATATATAACTTTTTAAGAACATTTTACTCATTATTCATGTTGTAATAGAATTTTATTTGAGACGAAAATTGGCAATCAATTTACATGTCAAGAAAATACAAAATCAAAATTATATTCAGCATCTTTTTCTTGTAAATGTTTGGTATTTTTTATGGAAATTCTTGTATCTAAAAGGCATAGTTATTCAACATGAATTCTGACACTGAAGAATCTAGGCATAGGATTATGAATCTTCCAGCTACGGTTCTGTCATGTAATCATCTTCTGGATGAATACTGGTATTACGACTCTGGCGTAGTGATGAACATTGTTTATTTTCTTTTCTTATTTACTGTTTTCCATTTCTTCTTACTGTGATTTAACTGCGAATTCTTTTCAAGATGCTGCTGCAGACTCATGGTGACTTAACTACCCACATGTTTGCCATGCTTGGAACTTTGTATTCTTTTAAAAGAGGATCGTGGTAATTGAATGGCCAGTTACTGACCTCAATACATTGCTTTTGCTACAACTTCAGGTAACTGGGTTAACATCCAAACCCAAACCCATATGTCTGAATCAGCTGATCAAGTTACACTTTGAAGGCTCGGGGCTAAAATGCTGAAGCATCCGTTGGGCAGCTCTTTAAAAGAGGAGGCTTTATAAGGTATTTCTCCCCCTTCCCTAGCGTGCCTTCGTGGTGTAACGGTAGCACGCTGGGCCAGTATTCCAGAGGTCCGTGGTTCGATTCCCGGCGAAGGCGGTTGCTAATTTTTCATCTCTCTGGCTCCCAAAACACCCTAATGTCTCTACAAGTGGCGCCAGAACTAAAAGGGTTGTGGATGATGATTCTCCGCACCCAGGATTTGGCAACTAGGTCCCATAAAATCCTAGTCGCCCTTTAAAAAGGGGAGTATATAAGGTATTTCTCCCACTTCCCTAGCGTGCCTTCGTGGTATAACGGTAGCACGATGGGCTGGTATTCCAGATGCCCATGGTTCGATTCCCGGCGAAGGCGGTTGCTAATTTTTCATCTGTCTGGCTTCCAAAAAAACCTAATGTCTCTACAGCTTTTTCTGGAATACTTGGAGAGCGTGTTTGTTTATGAGGAGCGGCCAGCTCACCTGACCACAAGTAATGTAGAGAGTGTGTATACATGTGTGTATACATGAGTGTATAACTATCATAGTAACTCAGAGACTTACATGATTGGATACTGTGCTAGGCATTCCTTATATTTTATAAGGTATTTCTACCGCCTTCTTAGAATGCCTTCGTGGTGTAGTGGTCAGCACGCTCGACGCGTATTCGAGAGGTCCGTGGTTCGAATCCTGGCGAGGGCATTGCTCATATTTCATCTCTCCTGCTTTCAAAAATTACCTAATCTCTCTACAACTTGAGTTTGCATCATGAAGTAATTTCTTCTTTTTTTCCTTCAGAACGTTTTAACCATTTGTGTTTTTAGCATCAGTTTTCAAAGTATTTTAGTCAAGTTGTGGAAGTTCCTTTCACAGCGTTTTACGTCTTGCACTTTATAACTTTCATATCAAAAAGAAGCTTTATCAGCTACTGCCATTTGTTAATGGCACTTTATATATTGATGGCTGATCGAGACTATAGCAGGTATTGGATGGAGCGACAGTTGCCGTTAACAGTTTTCTTTCATGATTATGCTCACTCCTAGCAAGAGCTGCTATTTCCGTTTCTGCACAGTATTGTTTACTCATACGTTTTCGTAATACTAGTATTCCAGTTATTAATGAAATAAAATTTCTGGAACTAATATTCGGTGATAAATTGATCTTTTATTCCTATATCTCAGTCTTGAGAAGAGAGCGTGAAAGGTCTCTGAAATAATCTCTGAACATGATCGTACTGCTTCTATAATACCTGTTGGTTAGAAGTTGGACTGTCATTACTATAGGAATATATGAATCTATGAAATTAACTCACACTGGCTATGGTTAAGATGTACAGGCATTCGTAAGATGTTCTGTTTTTGCAAAATTTGGAAAATGTTTCCCAGTTTGCTTTGAGAATGTGTTCTGGCGCGTTTCCTGCTTACCTTTTAAAAGACCATTATATGGCTTATTAACAACTACCACGTGATCTGAGGCTAAGATGGCGTGAGCCAGTTTTTATTTTAGAATCATAACTTCCACAGTCCACTTTCTGAATTATACAGTACCCAGTACTAGTTTAAGCACACACTTTTTTGCTGACCCATGTAGTACAGTTACATGCTTTTTGCCATGTTACATGCAGGCTGATATAAATTATGGAATAAAAGCACCTATTCGTTTTCCCTATTTCGAGGTAACTGTTCTGTCAGTTTTAACAATACTTTTCCCATGAACAATAAAGTTGCTACTGCCTAGGTTAGCAATCAACAACTTTTTTCATTTAATCTCTGTTAGTACTTTATCTATGGACTAGAATGCACAGCGTATTCTAAACAAGTTAGAAATAATATAATTTTACATGAAACTGCATATGGTTACAAACTTAATGTTTCCTCTTCTGTGTGCGCTTTTACTTTGACACCTATAACGATGTAATTATTATGGGGTTTAATTAGTATTTAGACCCTAAAAATATCCATTATTAGAAATATATTTTCAAATGCGTCTGTATAACATGTCCAATGTTTGTGCTTTAACCTAAAAAAAAAAAAAAAAAAAAATACATATAAGTTGAATGCCATGTTTCCAATCCGTATCCAAAGGGGCGTTTTTTTAACGTTTTGTGTGTTACCTTTATTTATTAAATATCATGGTTTTTGCACTTAAACTATAAAATTCAGTTCAACAGCGAAATAATTTTAAAATGAGCATATCTTTAGAATTTCCGATACACAGTTGCGCTGGAGATAAAAAGATTTTTTCCCCTTAGAGAGTTGCCATTGCTCGCTTTTAAATCGCTGAGTTTGTTAATCAAACATTCGTTAAAGCTTTACAAAATATGATATCTATAATAAAACAAATTTCAAATTTCGGCTTTCAGATGTCTATATTCGAAATAGGTTTACGTCATTCAAAATTGGATGGCTCTAGGTACCGTTGTTTTTTATCACAATGCGAGAAACATACATACATTTATGCAGATTCTTCATTATTTAATTTCTTCAAATATAATACAAGATGATAGTATTTTGTGGCAACCATTTGAAAAGTGAAACAGCCTTTTAAAGGTTTCAACACAAAATCTTAAAATGAAAACAATAATTCTTCATAGACAAAGACCTTTTGGACTAAAAAACATTTTTTCTGCTATGTACGGAGAATTTCTGTGTTCGATCATAAGGGATGAAGCTATACTCAATTTACTATAATTAACAGCATATTTATTAACCCCAACAACACTTTACATTTATAGTAACAAAAAGGGTGTTTTGAAATAATTGGAAAATTTCGATGAAAGTTCTGTCTGTTATATTTAGCACGTGGGGCGCTTAGTAACACTGCTTGTACCCACTGTCTGTGATACTTAGCATCTTCTAGTAAAATCTGGTACTCTGGTTTTCTTGATCCCTAGTGTTGTGAATATAGTTGGTAAGGAATTGGCAATAGTGCTACAAGAACAAATTCTTTTCCATCTCAACAAACAGTTCTCTTTTGGGGATGTTGATTCGAAAGCACACGCGTAAACAACTCAAAATAATAAAAAATATTCCGGATGGAAGGAATTTCGAATGAACAAGTTATCAGGTTCAATGTTCCGTCTTACTTTCTTTGGGAACATGCAAGGACCTGACTTGGAACAGAGAGCTTACTAAAGCTATGTTCAATAACTGTGGGAAGTAGACAGGATACACAAGAAGGGTATAGAAAACCCTTTATTTTTCTCTCTTTACAATAATTTCCGTACTTCGGAATACAAAGACCCACTACTTGTGGTCTAAACGTAAGAATATAAAAATATAACTAAACTCTAACTTAACTTTGATATAATAAACGTGGAAGATTGGCCTTATATTAACAGGAAGCCGTATGTAGTACAGAGAACTGTTAACACTACAATACATTTAAAATTATCAAGAGGATTAAACCTCTGGCCTGGAAGGCAACCAGCAACCGAGTAAAACTTCTAAGGTAAGCGGCCTGCTTCGACTAACTCCTTCCTCTCTCTCGCTTGGCAAAAAGCCACAACTTAAGTACTTGGCGTTCGCCAGACAAATTTTGCATAAATAAGTTAACGCTTATAATTCTGGCCGGAAGTAGAAAATAAGAAGTGATAGTAAAGATTTAAAATAAAATAAACGTTAGTAAAACTTAAGATCCTTACAAAGTGAATACTTTATCCACCTTTTATTTGCCTCTAACTACCTGTATATCTTTCAAGATAATTTATTACATAAAAATATTTCAAAGTAATTTTATTACCTGCCTTTATTGAGTATAATTTATTGGTGCAATTCCCATTAAACTCGGTATTTTTTAATGTAAATTGCCAAACGTCTAAGAGCCACAATACCTTTCAAAACGTTCTGTGCTTGGTAAAATAAGTATTTATGCTTAAAACTTCTTCTGAGCATGAAGATGCTTAAAACGAAATCATATAAAATTTGGGAAAACAGTGACATACGCTTAAGTTGATACAAATGTTCATTGAAATTTATTTTATATTCATTTCCGTTTTTAATACTAAAGTAGGCCTCTCTGATGTATATAGAACTAATTCTCTTTTGAGACCAAGTTGTGCAAACTTTACATCTGATTTGAAGTTAATATTGTCTTGTAACGTCTATTAATGTCTGCTAAATGCAAAGTGTGTTTAAGAGCTAAGCAATATTAATTTCATTAATTCAACGTGGCAAAAGTTATGGGATCAGCAGCTTAATAACAAATTGTACTTCATTTCAGATTTTCTTCGTGTGTGTTTAATGCTGTCCCGCAGACAGCCGTTGTAAAATTGATCCGATTTCTCCTCGGATATTTCAGATTTACCTTACATCACTTTCTACTGGATGAAACCGCTTCAATATGTGCTCACTTTTGTTGATATTTGGTTTTGTTAGCCCAAAGGAGAATCCAGAAGGTCTTTAAGTCTCAAAGCGGGATTTTGGGTTGAATCACTGTAGAAGTCTGAATCACTTTTCAAATGGTTGCCACCAGATATTATCGTCCTGTATTATACACTCATATCTATAAATTAAGGATAATGCAAAATCAGGCAAAGGAAGAGTTAGAAACAAAACAAATTTGACTTATTTGTAAAGCTTATTTATTAAACAAAAGGTAAAGAGCAAAAAAAGATGCTATACGTTTGATATTATTAAAAAATTAGCGATTTTTTCTCCCTGGAGCAAATTACAAAAAAAAAAAAAAAAAAAAAAAAACCTATTTACAAAAAAACAATATTACATGGTTGGTATGATTGTCAATACATTGTATGTCTCCCAGACGATGCAATACAGTCAGTACATTGCCCAAGCATGCTGAGTATCAAATTATCGATCAGATCTTGGGGGATATTACACCACTCAAAAAGCAATGCTCTCCGAAGTTCGGTAGACATGTAGGAGGAGGTTGACGGGCTGCAACTCGTCGGACAAGCATGTCCCACACGTGCTCTACTGGATTCAAGTCCGGTGAGAATGCTGGCCAGTCCATACGGTGATATCCTTCGATTGAAGGCATTCGCTTACAATGTTTGCACGGTGATTACGGGCGTTGTCTTCCATAAACACAAATTGTGCGCCCATGGCGCAACGAAACGAACGTACATGTTGTTCCAGAATGACGTCCCGATAGATTTGGCTTGTCATGGTTCCAATTTGAACATGCAGGTCAGTTCTGGAACCCAGAATAATTCCACCCCAGACGAGCACTTCTGCAAACCCGTAACTGTGTCGTTCAATGATGTTTTTTTGGTGGTAACGGGTACCTGGACCTCTCCATATGAACGTCCGGTGAGAATCAGACTGCAAGCTAAACTTGGACTCGTCGGAAAACATCCCACAAGCTCACTGTTGCGGTGTCCACAATGCATGCTCTCTACTCCAGGCTAACTGCAGGCGACAGTGAGTTGCAGTAAGTGGAATGCATCTGACAGGTCTAGGAGCATATAGACCAATCTGCCCTAAGCGTCTGTACACGGTTTGCCTTGAAACTGTCGTACCAGTGGCTGAAGAGAGCTGACGAGACAGGTCTGAGGCTGTGTTCCGCCTGTTTCTTTTGCAGTAACTGCCAAATACCGGTCCTTATTCGGCGTTGTAACTCTGGGCGACCTGTGCTGTAACGTCTACTGACATTACCACCATCTTGGAATCGTTGCCAAAGCCTGGAGATGACACTCTGGGCAATTCCAAGTTCGTCTGATACTTCCAGTTGGGTACGCCCACATTCCAGACGGCCGATAATTCTAGCACGTAAAAATCATCCAAATGCGTCCTTTGTGTCATAACTATTCGGTTATTGCACTGAAATGCTTATAAAGCGCCTGCGAACAATTTTACTTCTTTGCCTGTATTCCTTATATATCACTCTCTTACACTCTCGTCATTGTGACGTACCATCAGTGTCATCTGGTTACTTCCTGAAATTTGCATATGATTCTTGAAGATGTGTGTAGTGATTTTACAGGTGATATATTTATTTTAGAGTTCGATTTCCGCGTGACTCCGAATTATCCTTAATTTATGGACATGAGTGTATTTAAAGCAATTAAATAATGAAGAATATGTATGAACGTACGCTTGATTTTCGAATTGTGAAAAAACGACGGTTTCTAAAGCCATCAAATTTTGAATAATTCCACTCGAATATGGACACCTGAAAGCCCGAATTTTGAATTTGAAATTTGTTTCATTATCGATTTCATATTTTGTAACACTGCCAACGAATTTTTGATTAACAAACTCAACGATTTAAAAGCGAGGAATAGCAACATTGTACGAAAAAAACATATTTATGTCCAGCGCGCAAGAATTCAAAAATTCTAAAGATATGCGCATTTTAAAATTATTTTGCGATTGCTGTTGAACTGAATTTTATGGTTTAAATTCGAGAAATGTGATATTTGATAAATAAAGGTAACACACAAAACATTAATAAAAAACGCGCCTTTAGGCGTAATGTAAAATCTGAAGGCTTTCAGATCTTATATTTTTTTTCCCATTTTTTCTTTAAAGGTATAATTCACTGCTTTGAAGGATTTATAATATTTTAATATACGTGTGACTGAAAAGTACCAAATGTATATTTATCACTCTTCATATATCGTCATGATATTTATTTTTGTATTTTAAACAGTCTATTATCACATTCTCATATAAATTTCTCTATAACTATTTTAAGAGATTTTTTATTCCCGAGACGCACACACCAAAGGGAGGAATGCTTCGTGGAGGACATATTTTAGCTTTTGCAATTTATAATGCTATGTTTGGTGCAATACTACCTGTCTGACATTCGTGCCAAAAATACCAACTAGCTTTTCAACTATGATATAAACTGACTTGAGAACATCACATATGGATTATGATTATATTATCTTACTAGCAGCCTTGCTGCCAGCCTTCGTCTGGCTTTTAAATGTACCGGAAAAATGGCTGAAGGAAACACCAAACGTTAAATTTAAAAACTGCGTAGAATTTTACTCTGCAGAACAACTTCATAAAAAGGTTATTACGTATAACAAAATTACAATGAAATAAGCAATATCCCTTAATACAAATATTAATTATCCTAATAAATAAATTAACCAACTTCCCTTTGCAAAATCTTAAGAACTCAAATGGTATAAAGGAGGTTAAGAACTTTGTTTCCTAAAAAAATCACTCAAAACTTTTCAATATCTTAAAAACAGTGAAATGAGCAATAAATAACATAAAAGAATATAAACAACAAAAAATTCTGAAAAGCAAAGTATAATTAATGATATTTTATCTTATATTTTCAAGAGAAAAAATTACAATGAAATATGCTATATCTCTTAATACAAATATTAATTATCCTAATAAAAATATTAAACAACTTTCCGTTGAAGAAAAAATCATGCAAAACCTTTTAATATCTTAAAAACACTGAAATAAGCAAAAAATAACATGAAAGCAATTCAAAAAACATAAAATTCCGAGCAGAATTTTACTCTGCATTTTTACTCTGAATTTTACTACTTTATAAAAAAAAATCAATAAAAATGTATTATATATATATATATATATATGTATATATATATAAATGACAATAAAATATGCCAGTCTCTTAAAAACAGTGATATAAGAAATACGATGAAAAATTGTTGCCAAACCCATATTTCTAAGAGAATGAAACTATTCAAAATGATGCGATTTCATCAAAAATCTATCGACAACAATAAGACAGGAAAATGTTGCCAAAATCACATTTTTAAAAATGTGAGATGTGAGAAGTGTACTCGGAAGCTTCATTTAAAAATTTTTTTAAAAATACAAAATATTTTAATTTTTCCGAAATTCTTTTTGTAAAAGCAGTCGCGAGGATGAAATTTTAACGTGTCCAAAAATAAAAAAAAAATAAACCGTACATTTTTAAAAATAAACTTTTATAGAAAAAATCCCTTTGAAAAGGTGTTAAGCTCCCTTTGTTAAATAAATTCGTATTGAATCGATTTATTGAAACACGAAATTAATTTTAAGTTCGTAAAATATCTAAGCGCCTACTTTCATGACGATGTGAAAATGGTGTAGAGTAAAATCTCGCTTTCCTATAGCCCATTATGTCTCAAAATGACGCGATTTCGTCACAAAACATAAAATAGAAAACATTCTAATTCGAATTTCGAAAAAATCGCTTCGAGGTGCACTGGCTCTTGTCTAGATGTACCTATGTACCAAATTTTGTAGCCGTGGGTCTATTAGCTTACGCGCAGCGCGAACGAAAGACACACACACACACACACACACATGGACAGACTGTTTCTTTTATTATCTGTAGAGATATTAAAACTTCAGTTTCCCTCTTTCAACTTTCATTCATTCGTTGTAATTTACTTTTATAAGTGAAACTACAATTCGCCTGTATGGGAATCGTCAATGCTTTGGCCTGTATCATACACTAACAGTCACAATGAAAAATGTCGGCCATTAAGTTTTGTTTTGTCTTTAATCTCTGGAAACAGCTAATTGTTTCTGTTATTTATGGTTTATATTTCTAAAACAAAACTAAGAAAACTCTTATCAATTTAATGTTTTTCCATGAATGATTATTCTGTGCCTGCTATTCTCATATGAGAGATTTGTAAGGAAAGCACGTATTACAGAAATGCATATGCATAACCAAAAGAATTTTTCTCTCAAAGAATGAAGTATATACGTCTGCATATGCAGAAAAATATAATTAATTTAATCCTTAAATGGTCATAATGGTTCAGAAAATGTCTTTCTCCTTTATCGCTTTCCTACATAACTTAATTGTGGAGTCATTTCGCTAGCGTCAGTTATTTAGAGTTATTTAATTAAGATACAAGTTTCATTTCTATTTCCCAAAGCATCTTTTTCATGTAATTAAAATTAATTTATTTTGAGATAATGAATATTACTTCTAAAGAGAATATTGAATTTGGTAGCATTTCCTTATGAAATAAAGATGCTTAAAAATATGCTATTTTATTAAAAGTTGGAGCGTTCAAAGACATATTTCTGTAGCTACTTTTTCTTTGACTACAAATATATGTTTTTATATTGTGAGAAAGATTTCTTTTAAAGATGCACTAGGCACTGTCTTACAGAAAGGACTGGGCCACTGGTCCAATGGTTAAGTGAAGATGCTTTAAATGTACTGTTTTATTAATAGTAGGAGCCCTAGGACATATTTCCGTAGCTACGTTATTTCTTTGACTAAAAAAATATATGTTTTTATATTGTAAGACAGATTTTTCTTTAAAATGCAATAAACATTGTTTTACAGAGAAAGCTGATGTAGTAACTAATTCCGTTACCATCAAAGAGCATTAATTCCACAGGTAAGTGATAATCCGTTTTGTTATTAATACAAACACGTTTTATTTACAATATAATACATTGTTTACATGTATTATTATTTGGCACACGCTTTCATCGTTATTAGGCTTAACACCTTTGTTCATCCATCAAACTAAAGTTAAGTTACAGAATATTAACAGAGACAAGACGTTCGGAGCGCCACCTAACGGCGCAAACTATCAATTTATAACAACTGGGCTAGTGGCCGGATGGTTAAGACCGCTGAATATCGATAGTTCGACCTGATTTGAGTTTGAACGCATGCGTGGTAGTACGGCTAGTTTTCGTTGTTTCCCCATGTGTAACGTGAGTCAAGCCACTTTCCCTCAGAAAGTTCTCTACGAAGATATCCCTCCCTTTGACAGATTGCCCTCGTAACTTTGCCATATTATTCAAGGAACTTAAACTACCTACGAAAAGAATTAAAATGTGTTATTTACAAAGAAAATTTACAATGGCTCCTTGATATAAAGACAGTGATAAATATAAACATACGAAATAAAGTTTTAAAATAATCTCGACTACGGGGAGTATCGTTTAATCTCTGCCTTAGCATTTGTGTAGAGACATTTGTTTATGGTAAGGTCACTGTTTGTGATAAGGATGGGGAAAATATTTTAATTATTTTTTGATTTGAAATATTTTAATTATTTTTTGATTGAAGCTCACTTAACCAATACAAGTTCTTCTTGAAACTAGAATCTTATGGAAAATTTCTGTGGTGTTGCAAGCTTGAAAAATATTCATCTTTTTAAATTTAATTGCTATCCATATTCACTTCATTGGAAGCTTAATTTAACAAATTTAAATAGAATTTTACGTTAGGTAGATAACAAAGTATTCTGCTACAGTGAAATATGTTTGAAAATGGGATTCTAGAGCATAAGAGTACGATATCGAAAAGTATGCTTGTGGCAATATTGATAAATTGGCTTAATAAATGTGTCGGTCGTCAGCATCAAACACGATAAAAGTTTGCAACTAAAAAGTGCGGAGATTGAAACAGCTTGAGATTTTATTGCCTCTTCTTCGGAAAGAAAAAAAGGTTACGGTAACAGTACTGCAGAAAAAGAATAGATTAAATATCGAACTGACGTGATTTTATGGCAAATGTAAAGTTTAGTTGAATTCTATGTTTGTTAAATAATATTGGTGAAGTACCGTTAAGGAACTGTGTTCTGACGTGTTGCTTGGAAGTTGTTATTCCTCTCTGCAGAGCGTTCCAAGCTGAACTACTGGTATTACAAATAGCTATGCCGCTATCGGTGTGTCCTGAACGCCCAGTATTAGATTTACAGTGGATCGGACAGGGCTGCTTACCACCTTATTTCTTTTATTTTATTTCATGTTTATGCTTATTAGTCCAAAGGAGCTTTGTCCCTGAAGGAGTATTGTTTTCGTTTTGTGATTTTGCGCTGAATCTAAATGTCCGTTTCACTTTTCAAACTGCTGCCACCAAATTGCATGAATTGGAAATAGCTTTAAAGAAATTAATTCAGTAGTTTTTTAGCTAATTTTCGTTCAGTGGCATACAACTTTTCCTGCCTTTCCCACACTTTGGTGTGTATGGAATAGTGGAACTAAATCTATAAAGTCTCATTTTAGAAGTCTCATAAGACAGACAAGTACTTATATTTGAAGAGCTAGTTACTTTACTTACGGTAATAGAAGTTATTCTAAATTCGAAGTTACTAATTTCCATTACTTCATACGCATCATGTTTAGATACGCTAAATCCTTCTCATTTACACTCATGTCCATAAATTAAGGATAATTCGGAATCACGCGGAAATCGAACTCTAAAATAAATATATCACCTGTAAAATCACTACACACAACTTCAAGAATCATATGCAAATTTCAGGCAGTTACCAGATGACACCGATGGTACGTCCCAATGACGAGACTGTAAGAGAGTGATATATAAGGAAAACAGGCAAAGAAGTAAAATTGTTCGCAGGCGCTTTATAAGCATTTCAGTGCAATAACTGAATAGTTAGGACACAAAGGACGCATTTGGATGATTTTTACGTGGTAGAATTATCAGCCGTCTGGAATGTGGGCGTACCCAACTGGAAGTATCAGACGAACTTGGAATTGCCCAGAGTGTCATCTCCAGGCTTTGGTAACGATTCCAAGATGATGGTAATGTGAGTAGACGTTACATCACAGGTCGCCCCAGAGTTACAACGCCGAATGAGGACCGGTATTTGGCAGTTACTGCCAAAAGAAACAGGCGGTGCACAGCCTCAGACCTGTCTCGTCAGCTCTCTTCAGCCACTGGTACGACAATTTCAAGGGAGACCGTGTACTGACGCTTAGGGCAGATTGTTCTATATGCTAGTAGACCTGTCAGATGCGTTCCACTTAGTGCAACTCACTGTCACCTGCGGTTAGCCTGGAGTAGAGAGCATGCATTGTGGACACCGCAACAGTGGGCTTGTGTGATGTTTTCCGACGAGTCCAGGTTTAGCTTGCAGTCTGATTCTCGCCGGACTTTCATATGGAGAGCTCCAGGTACCCGTTATCACCAAGAAAACATCATTGAGCGACACCGTTACGGTGGTGCAGGAGTGCTTGTTTGGGGTGGAATTATTCTGGATTCCAGAACTGACCTTGAATGTTCAAATGGGACCATGACAAGCCAAATCTATCGGGACGTCATTCTGAAACAACATGTACGATTGTTTCGCGGCGCCATGGACGCACAATTTGTGTTTATGGATGACAACGCCTGTCCTCACCGTGCAAACATCGTAAGCGAATGCCTTCAATCGGAGGCTATCACCCGTATGGACTGGCCAGCATTCTCACCGAACTTGAATACAGTAGAGCACGTGTGGTGCATGCTTGGCCGACGAGTTCCAGCCCGTCAACCTCCTCCTACATGTCTACCGAAACTTCGGAGAGCATTGCGTTTTGAGTGGTGTAATATCCCCCCAAGATCAGATCAATAATTTGATACTCAGCATGCCTAAGCGTTGTACGAACTGTATTGCATCGTCTGGAAGACATACAGTGTATTAACAATCATACGAACCATGTAATATTGGTTTTTTGTAAATAGGTTTTATTTTGTAATTTGCTCCAGGGAGAAAAAAGCGCTAATTTTTTTAATATTATCAAACATATAGCATATTTTTTGCTCTTTACCTTTTGTTTAATAAATAAGCTTTACAAATAAGTCAAATTTGGTTTGCTTCTAACTCTTCCTTTGCCTGATTTTGCATTATCCTTAATTTATGGACATGAGTGTATTTGTAGGAGAAACTATTATAAGTGTTCTGGAATACGGTTGATACATTTCTCAAGATTTTGGTTCCAGGTGCTCAGAATGTAAAGCAGGGATTTTAGAAGAAATGAAACAGCGAATACTTGCATGCATTGCAGTCTAGATCAAAATGGACAAAGTTTAATCTGGAAGTTGGTCATATCATTGCATGGAAAGGTAAAATTTCCATAGCTACATACTCGTTAGGAAGAATAGTAGAAATATAACTAAGATAAAATGGACTTGTTCGTATTGTTAAAATTCATACTGCTAAAGACTTATTCCAGTGCTTTCTAAACAAGCCGATCTTTCTGTCTAAGCGTAATGAATCCAATTCTTGAAGAAAGTGATGCTGAAATACTCCTGGGCGCTGTGCTTGATACTGATCTGCTGCCTGGAAGTTGTGCCTTTATATTTCCACGTAGCGCGTTCCAAACTGCGACAATAGCTCACTACTAGTGTCACAAATTGCTACGGAGCTGTACCTGTATGGCTGCATCTGAAAACACAGTACTGGCTTTTACTGCGGATCATACAGAGCTGCTGACTACTCCTTTTTCTACCTTTTACGTTGTGTTCAGGCGAATGCCTAGGAAGTACTGGTTAGGATCTGTACCTAGGCAGTCTCAACCACGGGGGTATACTAACAGACTTCAGAGAAGGCCAGAGGGCTCTCGGGACAGAGTAAGGCTCGGCAGGGACCGTACTGGTACTGCCTTGTCTGCCCTTGCTCTGTGGGGTCGCAACATGGTAGATTGTAAGAAGTGCGGGGCGGTACTCAATTCCGAGAGCCCTTTGATGCCAGGACAGGAGCCGTCCCGTCACAACGAGTTGTACATTATAATATATTATGATTAATAAATGCTAATTTTGTTGCATAATGTTTCGTTTCTTGGATTATTCCTTATAGGTTTACAAAGAACAAATATTAAAATTCATGATCTAATAATTAATTCTTTTGCAATGAATATAGTAAATATCATTGAAAGGTCCATGAATAGCAATCAGAATAAATATGAAAGAGCAGTATATTTTAGAAAAGGAGATTCTTGGGAAGCTTTAATTGAATGACATTATCGCAGAGCGAATTTCAGCAATTATTTCTGTGAATTTGTAGAGACATTAGGCTTTTTTTAGAAGCAGTAGATGGGAAAAATGAGCAATGCCCTCGAATCGAACCACGGACCTCTCGAATTCGCGTCGAGCGTACTGACAACTACACTACGAAGGCTTGCTAAGGAGGCGGGAGAAATACCTTATAAATTTAAGATTTCTAAATTAAAACAAAAAATAGATATTTTTGTTTCAGATATTGAATAAATTGAAGAATTTCAGATTTTTTCTAATTTTTGCTCTCTATTATAACTTCTGCAAGATGATTAAAATAGGAACGAGACTGATTTGTTTTAACCAAAACCTTTATTGTGTATGATAATATGCACATTTCAATGTACTCTTCTGTAGAGTCGAAACATTTTTGCCAATGTTCTGGAAGCATTTTTATGTCCACTTCATAGATTATTATTCTATTTGAATACTTTTATGCTTTTTTGTCCTAGAATTCCCTTAAACATAGGATGCAAAGTAGTCCTATTCAAAACTCCTGAACTACGAGTTTGAACTTTGAATTTATCAAAGTTTTGATGGATTTTTCGTGCATGAAAATAATTCGTTTTCCGAATTTAACCCACCTTACCCTATGGGTATCGACCCACAATTTCAATGTCGAATGATGCTTTTTTAAAAAAGCGCTACTTAGGGAAATGAATCAAATTCTGTATAATCCTATCCAATTAAATAGTAATCTTGATCTAAAATGATGGCGTTGAACTATATATCCAGAATGCAATTTATTTATAAATGTATTACACTTTCATTTAGTTGCATGTTAGTTATTCATATAATTGCTTCATTCCTGGTGCTATGTTACATATTAATTATTTGTGTTATTGCTTCATTTCTTATATCTCCTCTCCCCGAAATGTTAACGCAAATCCTCGATTACGAAACTTTCGAGATTTTTCATTAATTACTGTTTGCTAGCCCAGTAAATTATGCCTTATTTTCCCTAAAATTATTTGCCTAGGAATAGCTAACAATTGTGCGTTAGGTTGTTACGAAAAAGCTTCTTAATTTTAATCATACAACAAATCTGAATACATCAGAACTCGGTGGAAATGTTTTGTTATTTCTAATAAAAAAACCAAGTTGTCTAGCTGCATTCTATGGTAAAAGTTTGTATTTTAATTGGATACAGATTGTTTGAGATAATGTTGAAATTCACGAAATAAAAAAAAATTTTACAGCACATGAAATTTATTATTTATATCTTAATATGTTATGGAATGTAAAGAACTTTCCAAGTTTTTAATAGGATGTCACTGGTTCATGATTGAAAACGGACATTTTTACGGTTAAGGTTATGATCCCATTAGAATAAGAAGTGAAATATCGCTCCCTGTGAATTATAAAAAAGTTCTTAAGAAGGTTTAAATGACCTTTTTATTTAATTTTAAATTTAAATAGAAGGCACAAATTATATTTACAATCCAAATATAGCCATTTACGGGTATTTAAACTAATATAAGCTGAAGTTTAAAATTAGAGGTAACGTATTTGGAGACTACAGTAATTGTCGTATTTACGCTGGCTCAATATTTTAACAGCGCATTTTGCGCTGTATTTTGTGCATTTTGGCTAGCAAAATGGCTAAAGAACTCATTAGAAGAGCTGGACGACAAAACACAACGTGCGGGTGTCGCTGCCGAGAGCTGTAATTCTAAAACTACCGGAAATCGTTGTTTAAGATACTGACAACAGAATTGCGGCTTAAACACAGCTCCTCTTGTAAGTCAAAATGGATGTAGAAGGAGGAACGGTGCTGCCAAAAAGGCGAAATTGCTTGGGAAACAAGTCTTGATTAAATTCAGAAAAAAATAACGTAAAGAATACATGAAAAATATGATTATATAAGGTAAAATCTGGATTAAATACGAACGTAGGATAAATAAATCATTAAAAACCCTCGTCGTAAATAGTTTACAACTTAATTTGCCTTCTGGTGAGGACAACGGAAAAGAGAAGTCGCAGATCGGAGTAACTGGTTAATTAATATTAAAAACTTTATAGGTTTATCTGAGAATTTTGGCGGAATCACTCTAAAATTGAAATTGTGAAATACAATAAATTTAGATGTCATTCCGACGGTAGCACCATTAACATTATACTCAAAATCAATACTCAGAGTGTTGTAAATTATTTGGCGTTGGAACCATGAAAAATATATTGACAGAATCGTATGAAAACATTTCTCAAAAACTGAGTTAAAGCAGCGCTTTTCAGGAGCAACTATAGGTTAAATGTAACAGGTAAAACATTAGCACACGGGTACTTTACCGTTATCTTTAATGGTTAAACAGGTGCAGTCCTAACCACAAGTTTTACGCCTGTCGTTGGCAACAGCCCTGAACACCTTACTAGTCACAGTGCGACTTAGCTCATTTCCATCCCCAATTTCGATGGAGAGCACTCCGAGGGACGGAGTCCGAGGGTCTCCCACCCCTCTACCCCTATACCACAGCCTCTCGAGAGGACTTTTGGCATGGACACTGTGTATTTACAAACATCCATGCCTTCTCCGGGATGGAATTTTTGGCGTTTGTTGCAGATTTGAAAGCTTAGATAGTTCTTCACGAAGGCATCCCTGTACTTAAGCAGATAGCACTTGAGTGCTTTGTCATAATCAAACAAACAGAACCAAACCAGTATTCTGTGTGTATCGGGTTCTTCATTCCATACTACTGCTTTCCTAGTCTTCCGTTATATGATATTTGTATCATTGTATCCCGTATCAAGCAGTCGAATGATTTTCCCTTGGTGCAGTTGGGTTTTGTGGAAAGAGTGGTGGTTAATGGATTCTAGTATTCTTCACTTAAAATTATATTATGAAAGTATTTATAACATAACAACGTTTGTATTCATCTAATAACATAACTCTGAAATAAATAATTAAACTTTTAAGTTTATAAAGACTTAGCGTATTCTTTTGTGTGCGCATTCATGGTGTAAGTGGTAGCACGTACAACTAGCAAATGGAAAATTCATGGATAGAATTCCAGCGAAGACAAAATTGATTTTTCATGCTTCTTGCTTTGATAAAAGTAATACTCTGTACAAGTTTGTTTTATTAAAGTTTTATTTATATAAGCCAATAATCTCAGCCTGGCGGCCCCCGTGCCGCATTCGGCTCTCAAAGCCATTTTTTCGGCTGCGAATACATTCCTTGTAAATTAAATAGCACTATTATGACAAGAATTTGAAGAAAAAGTTTAACATTTTAAAGGCTTTCAGTTTAGTTTTACATTATTTTCATTACCAAAAACGAAAGCGAAGTAACTCTCTAGAAAATAGAGATATGGAGCTTAAATTAAAATGTCATGTAAATTTTATTCAAGTAGTAGATGATAATAATTTCAAGATATCTGAAATGGAAGATTCTGCTGCAAGATATCTGAAATGGAAGATAATAGATTTAAATAACAGAAGATATTAGTTTCAAGATATCTGAGACTGAAAATTTCATTTCAAAATGTCTGAAAAGGAATATGATAGATTTAAGTAATAGAAGATAAAAGTTTCAAGATACCTGAAACGGAAGAAAACAGATTCAGGTAATAGAAAATAATAGTTTTAAGATAATTGAAAGGAAAGATATTCGACTGAAACAAGAGAAAACAATAGTTTCAAGATATCTGGAAAGGAAACTAATAGATTCAAGTAAGAAAACGTAATAGTTTCAATGTATCTGAAACGGAAGGCTGTTTCAAAACATCTGAAATGGAATATCCCAAGCAAGAATTGCAAAATAGGGATGGAATATAAGATCCCTAGAAAGGGAAAATTCAGTATTTGTTTAACAGAACCGCATTGGTTCTATAGAAAAGAACAGCCTAGTTTGAGAGACTTGTTTCATTAAAAGCATTTAGAACTTTTCCATAGAACCAACTTCGTTCTACAGCTGAATTTTGACTAATTTTAAAGTTACCTAATTTTAAAGTATTCCAAGCCACATCCTTATTCGCTCATAAGTCATAATAGTTTATTAAACTAACAAATGGTTTTATTCTCTCTAATGGTTTGGGATCTTCACGGCTAAAATGGTCCAAAAGGCGTATACATCCTCATTTTCCCGTCAATTATATCATCGTCACCGAACGCTTAATTGAAAGCTTATGATTTGCGCTCTAATAATGGTCAGTATTTAGATGTATAATTAGGACAGCTTATGACACAAATGATAATGTGAAGCAAGACTGATTGATATAGAGACATTAAGCAGATTTAATGTCTTATAAAGCAATGCCGTTTTCTCACCAATATCTGTGATAAATATGCATTTAATCAATATAAAACGTATGATGTACTAAGAACACAAAATTAATATTTTATAATGTTTCATTTCTATGTTCATACACTTTAAAGAGAGCTGAAAATAAGTTCATCATAATGCAAAAAATTTTCCTTTAGGCAGAAAGTTATTAAATATTAAAGTAACTTTTTTCTTAGACGGGTTTAAAAAACTTTAAATAATCTTAGATTACTAGGAAAAAAAATAAAATCTAAAAAATAAAAATATGAAAGGTTTCTGATTTTAAGTCTTGCCCAAAAGGGTTTGTTTAGATTTTTTAAGATATTTGGTAGCAACAATTGGAAAAGTGATAGATCGCATTTAAGTATTTTGACGCAAAATGCTGTTTCGAAACTAATATCCCTTTCGGAACGAACGTTCCTTTTGGGGTAAAAAAATTAAAATCGATGTCAGAAGCCATTGTTCCGATACCAAGATTGAAATATCAGAAGTTTTCTATTAAAAATCATTCACCTAAGTTATGCTTATGTCATGAACTTCGATTTTATGCTTGGTATAGGACATTCTATATTATTAGTTGAAAATTAGTAAAATTTTAGAGTATTTATATTCTGTACAGCTAAGTTTACAGAAAAGGAATACAATAAATTGCAGTTTTTCATACACTAACTGGTTAATGAATTGGAACAATATCTGCTCAATTCTATAGTGACGTTTCTGGTGCCCCATGCACTTTTACCTGTTTACCTGTTTATTTTCGCAGCGTTCAAAGAGCATAGACTTAAGGTAATGTTTAGTAGTAATTAAAGTTAACTTTTAAGTACTCTAAGCTGACATATTGACCATTAATTGAAATGAAATATTTCATTTTGGCTTTTGTGTTAAAATGTCTATGCATTATTATTCACAAGAAAAGAAAAACGAAATTTATTTTAGAAAAAAAGTATTCTTGTAATACTGACAAATGTCAGATTACAGCACTGATAAATGCTTCGACTACAGAACTGGCAAATGTCATGTTAAATCAACTACGATCTGGACATATCCTGCTCATAAAAGGTAAAAACTTGTTGAGTACTTTGTCTGTACTACAAAAAGTATACTTCTGCTGAAAAACGCAGTTGCATGATTTTTAGTGATCTTTTTTTTATAAAGTAAGCGATGAAATATGCACTATTCATATAAAATTCAAATTATGAAGAAAACTCTGCTGTTCATAATAGGTTTCAAATCAATTCGAACCTCAATTTCTGCTCATATGAGCCAAAGGTGTAAAATGCTTGTGATGACAGTATAGGGGAATTTCCTTCTTTCCGTAATAAATTCTCTCTTTCCGTTGAAGAGAGGACCCTCATGTCCCTCCTCGCCGATCAACACGTAATTAACGACACTACTGGACGATCAGAAATGTTTTGGCAGAATGCTAACCAAGATTGTGTTGGCGACAGTCGAACTATACCGACCGCGCAATGCAGTGCAATGTGCAATTCCGAGTCGTCTGGATGGAGTCTACCCTTACTACAAGTTAGTAACTATGATGTGTATATATATGCATATATATACATACACACACATATATATATAATTTGTAAAAAAATACAAGGAGAAAAACCTTAAAAAATTACAGAATTTCAAATTTTGTTTCTACAGGAGTAGAAAAGTAAAATCCTGCATTTGATTAGCAAGTTTGTGACTTAAAAAGGTATTTTGTTCAGAAATGCCAAAAAGATGAAGCGCGAGCTTTATGAATTGTTGGTGATTGCGTGGAGTGATTCCAGTTCTCCTTGGAAAGTCGGGATGTTCTTGTGGAATCAACAGCGAATTTAATTTTTTAAATAAACCTTTTGTTTATTTAGCATTTAATAAAATGCAAATTTCATTTTAATTAACTGTAAATTCCAGTTTTAGATTTCCACAATAACACACCTTTACTATCTAAATGTTTCTACACACTTCCTAGGAAGTAACCTAATCATATCTATCTCTCTCTATATATTAAGATTTAAAAATAGATTGTTTTAAACTTAGCCTTCTTGGATGGTTTTTCTTAAAAGAAAAGTATTTAAAAACGACGCCATGTTTTACACTTGTTACTTCTTCCTTAAGATGCTTCCCAACCCAATATCCTTTTTCCGGAATAGCTACTAGTTGCTTCGCAACAAGAAAGCGTGGGATTTTTTAATGGTTTTAAGTCCCTTGCTATTCGTGGTGGAAGAAATTTTTCAGTTTCTAGTCTGAAACACGCCCATGCAACTAGCCTGTTCGCCGTGATTCTAGCCCCGGACCAAACTACCAATGTTCAGCGACTTTACCGCTCGGCCGCTGGTGGATTCAATAACTCAGTAACTGAATACACTCTTATACCATGGAAACTTAGCGCTTGTCATAACTAACCTTAGCATTCGTGCAAACGCATTGTCAGGGTTAAATTATTAGTCTATTTCATTCTAAACACGTCGGCTGATATCTTGTTCATTTTTCAGAGTAGAAAGATGGATGTTTAGTTCAGTGCCAGTTTTTCCAACCCTACATGGGCAATATAAAAAGTTCCTGAGAAAAATTGTCATAGTTTTAAATTCTATTTTAATTTTATTTATTAAGCTGAGACCCCCAAGTCTGTGGACAGTCGTTCAAAGCTTATTTATTCCGGCAATTTCATTAGAACACCCTAGAAAGAATTTTTGCCACTAAATATGTTTCTAATCTATTTTTTAAATTCGAAAACTACAGATATTCTTTATTTATTCTAATCCTGACAGCTTACAATGCTGATTTGCATTAAGCAATGTATGAAGATTTAACCCGAATTGGAAGAATGTAGAGTTCGGAATAACAGACAAAATTTTCAAAGGAAATTTTTATCGCAAACACGTTTTACACAATTTCTAATCCTCAAAATCGTATCGGAAAATTCAAAAATACTCTCACGCACAGAAATGTGTTATTTTGCATATCATTTCTATAGCAAGGTTTTTAGTTTTGGGGTTTTTGGTCGATACAAAGTTACATTCAATGTTAGATGTTTCTGCCATTTCCATACAAATGGGAGAATTTGCATTCCAGGAGAGTAATATTCTCAATTTGGTATCGAAGGGTCCGGAGAAATATATTTCTGAACATGAACCCAAGCTGCTTCAAGACATCTAAACCTTTTATTAGATCCAGGAAAATTCTCTTACCTACACTTCTTGAGCACGCACGAGATTTGATTTTTTTTCATTTCTTTGGTTTCTTTCCCCAAATATGCTATAAAAGGACACCATCTGCAGGGAATTAGATATGTTAAACGTGTTACACTGTATTTTTTTCTCGTGAGAAATTCTTAAGCTATAAAATACAACACCAAATATATAAGGTACATGGAACTAAGATTATTCGAATATGAATGTTCCAGATAATTTTTTACAGATAATTTTATTTGCTGTAATGCGAATATGCCAGGATTTTAATTTTTCGTTTAATACCTTCTTTTATTTTTTGGTTCAGCAGCGATTTACAGTAAAAAGCATATTTTAGTTTTGGTGAAATGAAAATAGGACAGTCATTGTAATAAAAATTAAAGTCAAATAATTAGTCCAAAGGGGCAATTTGCCCAGAAGTAAGTACTATTTACTTCGTTTTGGCATTTTGCGTCGATTTAAGATAAGCGTTGTTTCATTTTTCCGATTGTTGCCACCAACAGTTATCACCCTGTATTATATTTAAAGAAATTAAATAATGAAGAATCTGCATGAATCTACGTATGTTTCTCATATTGTGATAAAACAACGGCACCTAAGGCCATCAAAATTTGAATAACGTAATATTCCACAGAATATGGGCATGTGGAAGCCTTAATTTGAATTTGAAATTTGTTTTATTATCGATTTCATATTTCGTAACCATTTAACGAATTTTTGATTAACAAACAAACGATTTCAAAGTGAGCAATGGCAACACTGTACGGGAGAATAAAAACATTTTTATCTCCAGCCCGCGAGACTGTGTATCGGAAATTCCAAAGATATGCGCATTTAAAAATTATTTTGCGATATTGCTGTTGAACTGAATTTTATGGATTGAGTACTTAGAACGTGATATTTATTTTAATAACACACACACACACACACACACACACAAAAAAAAAAAAAAAAAAAAAAAAAAAAGGTACAAAATGCACCTTTGGACGTAATTTAAAATCTGAAACCTTTCAGTTTTCTTTCCATATTTTTTCCATGTTTTAATAAAGATTAGAAACGCCAAGCCAAGGATGTTAAAATAAATGGAGTAAGACTCACTCGCATGTCCAGTGCAATGAAAATGAAATCATAAACATTGCGGTTTTACGTCACGACCCATCATGGCCGCTTCCATAAACGGACTTCTGGTTTTGTTTACATTGTAATCGGTATTGTCTACATGTTACCTATTCACCATTTCTAAGTCTCCCATTCTAATTTGATAAAATAAAGACCTTCCATATTCCATTTGAAGATTAGAATTTGCAGTAGTATCACGTTCTAATTGCGCGCTAATAAAACCTTTCCTTTTAGCTACTCCATTCTACATGCCGGGCTGAGATGCATTTTTTTACGCACTTTATTAAAATTCAGTTAATAACGGTTCTTGAAACGAAAAGTCAGAATAAACAAAACCATTTTAGTAAATATCCACAATTTTATTTAAAGTTTAAAAGGGACAGAAATATTAGCTACTCTCTCACAAAATAGTATATTACTTATATGAACAGAAATCTTCGAAATATCATTTTGATGTTGCCATTCTGGAAAAGCACAACTCTTTTCCTTCTATTCATAATTCACGACCTTTGTACTTAGTACATAGAAAAAACCCAAGGGGTGTAAATAACTGTTTCAAATTTAAATAATAATATTAAAAAGAAAATATGAAAGGTTTCAAATTTTAAATTACGTCAAAAGGGGCGTATTTTTTAACATTTTGTGTATTACCTGTATTTATTAAATATCATGTTCTTCGCCCTTAAACCATAAAATTCAGTTCAAGAGCAATATCGCGAAATAATTTTAAATTAAGCATATCTTTAGAATTTCCGATACACAGTCTCACGCGCTGGAGATGAAAATGTTTTTCCTGTATAACGTTGCCATTGCTCGCTTTGAGTTTGTTAATCAAAAATTCCTTGAAATCTTAGAAAATATGAAATCGAAAAAAAAAAAAAAAATTTCAAATTTGAACAGATTACCCTTTTTCTACTTTCTGACATGAAAATCATAAAGTTATTGCGAAAGACATTTTAGTCCAAAGGGGCTTCGTCCCTGAAGGACTATTGTTTTCGTTTTGCGATTTTGCGTTGAATCACTATAAATGTCCTTTTCACGTTTCAAACTGTTGCCATTAAATGTTAGTGAGTCCTGCATTATATTTTAAAAAATTAAATAATGAAAAATCTGCATAAATGTATGTATATCTCTCGCATTGCGATAAAACAACGGTACATAGAGCCATCGAATTTTGAATGACGTAACTCTCCTAAGAATATGGGCATATGGAAGACTAAATTTGAAATTTGGAATTTGTGTTTTTATCGATTTCATATTTTGTAAAACTTTAACGAATCACAAGGATTTTAAAGCGAGCAATGGTAACACTCTACGGGGGAAAAAAAAAAAAAAAAAAAAAAAAAAAAACTCTTTATCTCCAGCGTGCAGAACTGTGTATCAGAAATTCTAAAGATATGCTCATTTTAAAATTATTTTGCGACATTGCTATTGAACTGAATTTTATAGTTTAAGTGCAAAGAATATATTTAATAAATAAAATTATATAGATAAATTTAGATAATTTGAATAACAGATAAATTTTGTTAATAGATAAATAATAATAGATAAATTAATAGATAAATTTTATTAAAATTATATTAAATAAAATAATATAATTTTAACGTTAAACACAAAACGTTAAAAAAAAACGCCCCTTAATTTAAAATCTGAAACCTTTCAGATTTTTTTTTTTTTTCTGCTTTATTCAGTGGAATATAGCAAAGTGTTTGAAGGATATTTGCCAAAAAGAAAGATACTTTACTGAAAGACCTTCTAAGGAAAACTCAGTTTTCCTTTTGTTTTATAGAAAAAGACTCAGTTTAAATGCAAAATATAAACTCCGTTGTAATTGTAACAAATACAGGCTGTAAAGTAAACACAAAAACAAGATTATCTACAGAGAATTGGTGTTTAGGTACACATTTATAACGAGTAGTAAACGCGTTATTTGGTATTGGGGAGTATTTTCAAAATGGCGCCAAGGCCATAATGTATACTAGAATTTCACCCATAAAAGTTAATTTAATTTCTACTTTGGCATTGTCGCAACCACGCTAGCGCAAGTTGGCGATTTTTAGAAGAAATATAATGGCAATTTCAAATTGGGGAAAGTTATTTATTTCATATTCGTACATGTTATTAGGTACATATTTTAATTTTAGTTCCATAATTATCCCGGAAAACAATTTATAAAGCTACTTACAAATGGTAGCTTCCGCATGTAATTACTCCATTCTATTACGGTCTTATCGGACATTTCTAACTCTTCCACGCGAAATGTAATACTCATTAATTTTTTACTCCTGCTGCAGTAAATGGCAGACGACTATTCTCGAATCAAATTACTGCTTCGAATGCCGACGTGTTTGTTACACTTTTTTACGATGCATTTTTAAAAAGGTTGTTTTCCAAAACACAGTATCATCAAATACGTATCTGAACTTTCCAGAAAAAAAACTTTTCCCGAAAATTTTCTGGAGGAAAAAAAAAAAAAAAAAAAAAAAAAAAAAAAAAATCTGAAATGTTTCAGATTTTAAATTACGTCCAAAGGGGCGTTTTGTAACATTTTGTGTGTTACCTTTCTTTATTAAATATCATGTTCTTCGCACTTAAACCATAAGATCCAGTGCAACAGCAATATCGCAAAATAGTTTTAAAACGAGCATATCTTTAGAATTTCCGATACAGAGACTCACGCGCTGGAGATATAAATGTTTTTTCTGCACAACGTTGCCATTGCTCGCTTTGAAATCCTTGAGTTTGTTAATCAAAAATTCGTCAAAGTTTTAAAAAATAGGAAATCGATCATAAAACAAATTCCAAATTTCAAATTTGGTCTTCCACATGCTCATATTCGTTGGAGGATTACGTTATTCAAAATTCGATGACTCTATGTACCGTTATTTTATGACAATGTGAGAAATATACATACATTTACGCAGATTTTCATTATTTAATTTCTTCAAATATAATGCAGGACTCTAACATTTTATGGCAACAGTTTGAAAAGTGAACCGACATTTATAGGAGTCCGACGCAAAATGCCAAAACGAAAGCAATAGTCCTTCGGGACTCAAGTCCCTTTGGACTAAAAAGTGCACTTTGTGTTATATAGTGAAAATAAAACATTTAATTTTTTCAAGTGTATAGCATGTGTTGAATTAAAATAAGATATACTAAAAATTGCATATATATTTCTATCTCACAGGGAAATACATATTTGTCTAATGGAAAAGAACATATTACAACTATTATGATTTTTCATATATCCAGACGAGCTCTGATATTTGGAGTTTACGGCAGATTCTCAGTAGAGTTTGCTTAAAAAGACTAACTGAAAAAGATCTTGTTTCGAATACCAGAAACGAAAGTACAAATGCTGTCGCATTCAAAATGAACGTGACACGTGTTTTTGAGTTAAAACCCGAACTAAACTCGATTAAAATATTTCGGACTTTATCCTAATGTTATATTTTAATCTACGGGTATAGTGTTTAGTAAAAGGTATAACAGAGATTTGGAATTTCATTAGTAAATAGAAATACTGTAACAAACATTCTTTTAATAAGTTGTATGCAGGAAATTCCGTTTACATTTTACGTTCTTTATATGCTAGATATTTTATTTTCTGTTGCAACATAATTTTAGTTCGAAATAAAAATTCCGAGAATAGAGTTAAAAGGAAAGTTAGACTTTGGGAACAAACAATGTTTACTTTAATCATTTGAAACGTTTTATTGCCTTCTGCTCGAAGTATTATTGAAAATAATTCGTAAAATAAGCAGTTCTTTTTCAAGTTTTCTGTTTGCCTACAGCTTCCTGTTGTCCGGGTATAAACAAATATTAATAACAAGGGATGTATTTTGTGCTGATGTTGTACTTGAACTTTCCTATTTTAAAGTTTCGATATATTGCCTCAAAAGTGAAGCTTTCGAAATATTTACAAAGAACTTGTGCCTGACAATTTTCTGCGTTCTGTTTTCTTCGATTCGCGAATATTTAGGATTTAAAACAGGAGCATATTTTTGTTGTTTAATAAAGAACGTGCCTTCGGGCCTGTAATGATTTTGACTTTTTAGCATCAAATGTAAGACTACATTACTGGTTAGTTTGAACAAAGTTGTCTAAATGGTGATTACTGTTTGAATAAAACTGTATATCGTAGTGAACGGTGTTTTGAAAAGATCTGCACTGCTAAGTGTTTCCTGAACAGTAATTTTTTATCTAAAAAAGGTGAAAAGTTTAGTTAGTTAAACATATTTTTTGTCGTTTTATTCGATGTGTAATTTAAAACATTTTTATTTAATATCAAAAGCTTTAAAAGAAGGGTCTTATGTTATTTATCGCTGCGAAATCCGCAATTAGCAACAAGTTATCTGATTCAAGAGTTAAAATAATTGTATATTTAGTATTTAGAATACATTAAAAGATTAAAACGTAATTTAATATTTATAAAGGCGCCTTAGAAGAAAAATGCGAATTTTTAAAGAATTACAATTTTCTCACAAGACGATATTTTTTTCAATGTCTTCTTTACTATTATTTAAAGCATTCATGGGACACTGAAAATGAAATTATAGTAACTGATTTTGAGGCTGCAATGTAAGTGATGAAATTTAGAGAAACTACAGTGGACTTACAGAAAATAGAAATCTAAAAAAATTATATGATTGGATTATATTTACAGTTTCATATTACGTGTTTTACCAGTTTAATATTATGTGCATTTAAGTAGTAAAATAATTTAAGCATATTATATTAAACTGGCTCTTAAATAGACTGATCTCATTAAAGATACCGCTCAAACTTAATTTCAATAAAGATTTAATTTATTTCTAATTAATAATTTAATTCTAATTAATTTATCCAGGCATTTATTTAGCCTCAGGATGTAACTGTTTTGAAACAACAATTTCGAAAGGATATTTAATATTTTAAAAGATAATGGACTAATTTCTTATACATTAATTCTTTTTTGGTATTGGTGCAAATAGAAAACAGATTACCTCAAATGACTGCTTTAATTTTTATAATAGTTCTTATTTTTACACCAGATGCCGCCACTAGAGTTGAAAATGGAGTTCATGCTAAGTTAGTAACGTCTACCATATTCGCCAGCTCCAAAAATTCTTGTTCTGGTAAGTAGTCGAAAAACTATATTCAGAAGCACTTTATTATTTTTCCGACAGAATTTTGCTAAGAAGAGATTTTTTTTTTCCTAATTGGAATTGATCATTGAACGCCTTAAATATGTACTTATTTTTAATGGGGGAAAGCGCTTAATTCGTTTACTTACTAAAAATGCATAAATAAATAAACAAATGTATACATATAGTATATTTGAAGCTGATCATAGACGGAATATCTCTTCTACAAATAGTCGTAGGTAAGAGGTAACAAGGTAAGAACTAAACCAATAAGATTTTCAAACTTCGATAGCATTTGTGCCGTGGTACCTTTTTAGTAAGGACATATGAAATTCAAAATTTTGTGTAAACCTTTTACAAATAGAGCTGCAATTAGTACGTTGCTTCATATGGTGCTTAGATATCTCTTAAGGATGAAAAAAGAAATAGATAGGCTAAAGGTTTTTATCGAAAAAATTAACATACGTATCTCTCGTTTTACGTCATTGCTTAAATTGGAATTTTGATTTTGATTAAGGAAAGAAATATGAGATGGATTTTAAGTTATACGAAGAATGATGAAATTGAAAATATCATTCAGTGTCTGTTTTATTTAATGATGTAACATGTGTTAACACATTTTTAAAATAATTTCAAATCTGTTTAATTAATGTTTAAAATAAAAATATTGTTACGGATTTTGTATTTAGTTAGCTATTTTTAGTAGAATTGTAATTAAAATCGTTTTATTTATCCGTGCAATGCCGCGCGTGACGAGTTTTAACCCTTTAACTGTCAAGTTATTTTGATGATTTGGGTACACAAATTGTCAAATTTTTTTATTGCAAAAACCAAATGTTTAGTACAAAATAAAATATACTTAAGTAGTTAAAAATTGATATTTTGACGTACATGGGTAAAATTTTTAAAGTTTTGTAGCCACTGCATATTTGCTTTGAGGCAGCTGCCACTCAACATGGCAGTTACAAAGTTCACTTCTAGTGGAGCATTATTTTCTAAAAATGAAAAAAATTAATTATTTTCTAAAACATAAATAAATATAAGTGAATACCTATTAGTAGTTCAGTAATTCAGTCTTGTGTGGTACAACTGGAAACACTTTTCCAAGCACAAACCAACTCCACAATCACTACACCAGAATCGTGATTCCTTCCTTATCTTTTCCCCATTTTTATCCTTTTTCGAACAACACACTTTGCACTGTCTTGTAGGCTCACGTTTCGCAGGAGTAAGAGGAAAATGGGATATAAAATGTCGTTCAGTAAGACGGGCAGGGTTATCTATTGTAGGTGGTCTGGCAACATTCTTTTGTTCAGAAGCTGCATCATCATATTTATGTAAAAGCTCTTCTACAACTTCAATAACTAATTGTTTTTAGGCCCATTAAGTGCTTCTGTCTCAAAGAATGTCTTTGAAAGTCTTTCGGATATGGTCTTTCGGAAATGGATTATTCAGGCAGTTTACATTTATTATTTACAAAAGTTTACATTTATTATTTACAAAAATTGCAAACTGAGTAAACTGCGTTTACTCAGCTTGCAATTTTTCAATATATCCTTTTACTTTATTTATCCTTTTTTTTTTTTTCAATATATCCTAGAATTTGAACAGATATGGACCAAATTATTTAATTATTTTACTGCTTTTTTAAAATTATAAACTAAATGGAATCGAGGATGGGTTTTGAAAAATAGTGAAAAAAAATTTGGAAGTGAAAACGTGATTGAAATCATACTTTATTAAAGTTTTTATATAAAAAATGTGCTTATTATTTTTTCTCAGAAACTAATTTATTAATTGCAAAATCGATCTATAAAGTTATTAAGAACACTATTATAAATACAATAAAAAATTTGAAGCAAAAAATATTGAAAATTGTGGAAGAAGAAAGAATTTTTAACTGCTGAATTTAAAAAAAAAAAAAATTAAAATTAAACAAAAATAACTAGCAAACATTTTTTAGCTTAAAATCATTTTGTCTCATAAAACCATTTAATATTATTCATCAAAATCGGATGAAAGTTCTTAAATAAAAAAAAAAAAAATCATTCAAAAGTTACGTCCCCTTAAAACTTCTTTTTCTTTTCCATTTTCAACATGCAGTACATACAGTTATTAGGCATTTCTTCTTAGCTTGCCTTCGTGGTGTAGTGGTCAGCACGCTCGACACGACGTAGAGGTCCGTAGTTCGAGTCCCGGTCAGGGTATTGCTCATTTTTGATCTTTATTGCTTCCAAATAACTTAATGTCTCTACACAGTAATTAATTAAAGTCTATTTAGACTGTTTCTTCGAAGAAAATATAATTATCTGAATGGAGTTCGTTCCCAATTGATTAAGACAATTGGAATTCTACTGTACATGAAAATAATTTTTGAAACTCTGCTATGTTAATGTTATAACCAATCTTACTTATCTAGCAATGGTTAGCAGAAGCCCGGACATTCATTGTGGCAAGAAGTCAAATGCGTCCGTCACTGGTAAGAGCCTTAAACAGTACAGTGGTGGCTAAAATTGTGGACACTTTTGGAAATTTTTATGTTTTTGAACTTTGTATGTTTATAGAAAATGTTACGCTTCGCAAAATACAAACTTGTATATATCATTTTAAAGAGAATTTATTATTGAATTCAATACAAAACACAAAATTCAATTATTTGCAATACTAAAAAAGTTATATGTACTTGAATATAAATAAAAAACACAGTTATGAAGTGGTTTGTAATGTCTAGCTTTCCTGGCCAATCACTGTTCTTGTTCTGAGAACCAATCAAATGTTAGTAACTTCCAGTAGAAGCTGACATCATGTTTACACTTGAAACAATTCATTATTTTGCTTTGTTCTGTAGAAGGAGGACCTGTTTCTTATACACTGCAATTACAAGTAGGAATTTTTGTAAAAATTTTTAATATTTAGTCAAGAAGCAATGACATCAAATAAAAGAGTAGATTGGACACCTAGAAAGAGATGTAATATTATTGTGTTACGAGAAAGTGGTCTTTCTTATGCTGAAATTGCAAAACAGGTGGGTGGTTCAGTGACTACATCTGGAGTCCGAAAGTTTTGTTTACGATATCAGGAGACAAATTCAATAAAAAACAAAGAAGGAAAAGGCCGAAAAAGGTGCACCACATCTATTGATGACAGAAGAATAAAATGACTATGTCTCCAAGATAGAAAAATGTCATCATCGGCCATCAGAAGTGATCTGAATGATGCTGGTGTTTCTGTCAGTTCAAGAACAATCAGGAGAAGATTAACAGATGTTGGACTAAGAGGTAGAATTCCACGAAAAAAAAAAAAAAAAAAAAAAAAAAAAAATACTACAGTGGGCAAAGGAACACATTAATTGGACAGATGATCAATGGTCACAAGTTATATGGAGTGATGAAACTAAGATATCGTTATTCGGTAGTGATGGGCGAAAATATGTAAGACGTAGAATAGGAGAAGAGCTACGTCCTGACTGCATTCAAGTAAGTGTGAAGAACCCAGTTAGTGTTATGATTTGGTCATGCATGTCAGCAGGCAGTATTGGTCGCCTTCATGTCATCGATGGGACACTGAATGCCAGAAAATACATTGACACTATTCTAGAACCAAAACTTCTACCTTCCATCAGAGATATCTTTTCCAACAATGCCTCGTTTATTTTTCAGCAGGATTCTGCTCCTTGCCACACGGCCAAAATATCGAAAGAGTGGTTTCGTACAAAGAGCATTAAATTGTTGTCATGGCCAGGAAACAGTCCTGACCTCAATCCTATCGAAAATTTGTGGCACTGTTTGAAAACTCTTGTCCGAATGAGGCGCGCATCAAATAAAAGGGAACTAATTGAGGCTATAATTGTTTCCTGGCATCATGTAATAACGAAAAAAGAGCTTAAAACTCTTGTCAGCTCAATGAAACGTCGATGTGAAGCTGTAATCAAAAATAAAGGGTACCCTACTAAGTACTGATAACTCACTGCAATCATCACTATCTAATGTATATCGATAACTATTATCGTTTAACTTTTTTTGTATTGCAAATAATTGAGTTTTGTGTTTTGTATTGAATTCAGTGATAAATTCTCTTTAAAATGATATATACAAGTTTGCATTTTGTGAAACGTAACGTTTTCTATAAGCATACAAAGTTCAAAAACATAAAAATTTCCAAAAGTGTCCACAATTTTGGCCACCACTGTATACAGATGACAGTCGACTTTAGCTCAATTCCGCCTGAAATTTTGAGAGGGAGAACCCCGGGGGACGAACCCCAGCGTCTCTTACATTTTTTACCCTACCACCAATCGCTCTACTAGAGTATATTTTGAGTGCCCCCATGCTGCGCAGACACCATACATTTACAAACATCCATGCCCTCTCCGAAATTTGAAACCGGACCCTTCGGTACGGAGTCACTAACCACTATGACAGTGGGGCAGCAAAGCCAAATGGAGATATTTGTCCTGCTAAAATAAGAGAATACGTGGCTAGGACATGCTCTATATACCTTCGAGCTTGAAAGGGTTCATGTAAAAATTGCAGTGAAATTGGAGGAATTTCTAACAAGCTAAATTAATATTGAGTTTGGGAAACTTCGGTATTGAAAACAGTAAAATTAAATTAATTAATGGATTTTTCAAATTAATTTTAAACCGAGTACTCACTCGCAAATACTCAGTTTGAAAAATTTTCAACAAATTACGAATACTTCAAAAAATTAACATTTCGAGAGGCTTCAAAACTATTTTCTTAAAGTCAGACGATAAATGATAAGAAATTAATATATGCGATATATTTCACATTATTTACAAAAGAAACTACTACAAAACTAATATTTACAATACGGATATACTTTTCGTGTTCTGAGGGGGTGGTGGCTAAGTGCACGGCCATAGATATTGAGCTAATAAATGGCTTTATTTGTCATATTGCCATAAACAGGTAAAAGATGCTATTTATTTAGAACGCAATTTATTATTATTTAAAGTATTAATTTGTTTATGGAATTTGAAACATACCTGAAATTTTTATGCATCTATAAAATGATTTTTTTAAGGTAGATACATTTTAGAAAAGAAGTTACAAAAATTCTTTTAAAACTTTTTTTATGTACATTCAAATTTTATTTAAAAATGAGAACGTTAAATACCATCTCTACTTCAACATATATAAGAATTCGAAAAAATAAAAAACGCGAAAGAGAATTTTTACGGCTTATAGTTTTATAAAAAAAAAAAAATAGAAGCTTTTAGAGAACTGCACATGTAGCATCTGCGTCCTAGGTAATTTCATCAATCTGCGTTTTAGCTACTTTTGCTATTCCACATTTTTTATTTTTTTTCAAAGGGGTGAAAAATGACATAGTACATCTATAGTTGGTTGGCTGAAAGGCATTTCTTGGTCTTTGCGCGAAATGTCTTGGTTGAAAAGAATGACGCAGGATATATCTTCATCACAGATGAATGTTTCTAGGTAAATTTTTAACAAAAGGTCTTCCATCCTTAAGTGAACATAGCTCTAGAATTTAAAAAAGAGTTTTTATTCGAAAAGAGGATATTTGCATGCTTTCTATAATGAAAAATACCTTTTTATTGTTTATAAATCTTTCGATTCTTTTTCTTTGAGATTCATTGTAAGCAAGTAATAACGCAATAAAATTAACGAAATATTTTTCTCCTTTCTCTACACATACTTAGGATTTTTGAAAGGTATTCATGCAGTTTTTCACAACGTTAAGTTCTCAATCTGTATTATATGAGAAAAATTCATTCACATGAAAGCGCGTTTGGCTGAGTAAAATAATTTAGGCACTCTTCTATTATTTTGTTTCTTGGTAAATTTGGGATGGCGAAATGAATTAGTAGCGACGATTCCTAAAGGCTATGGGATAATGGGACATGAGCCTGCTTGAACTTGGATTCAGAACCTACGAATTACTTGTTCAATTTGTAGTGATTATTTTAATTTTCTAATTAAGTCATTTTTAATTTTGAAACCATTTCCTTTAAATTCTTATTTTACACCTATTAACTCCCTGCCAGAATGAGATTTCAGTATCGCGTTTTATGTACACTGCGCCAAAATATAAAGAACATTATTTGAAAAAAGGAACGATTGTGATTTTTTTCCGCTCATGAGAAATGAAAATAGGTTGCCATATTTTTCGCCAAGTTCGCCAAGTGAAATATTCTTGGCGCAAACTAAAAAAAATGCGCCAACATAAATTTGTAAATTTTTGCGTAAATTTTGCACCAAATTTTACAAAATTTCATATTTAGGCATAATTTGAGTCGTAGAATCAAAATATGGAAAAAAAAATGGTATGTTATTTCAGAAAGAGTCCGATTTTGTGTCAAAATAATTATGTTAGAATAGAGCTATATATAAATCTAATATATATCCTAAATCGCGCTTTCGAGACATGAAGAACGAAATTTGAATTTCGTCAATCGGCCCAGTAGAACGGGAGATATAGAACTGTCTCATTCTTTTCCCGCAGTGTACATGAAGTAAAACCGGTATTTAATGGGAAGTTCAGTCACTTCCATAGGAAGTGCTCAGTAAAGCGTGTTCTGCCTTCGGGCCACGTTGTTATTTTAAGCCTGTCTTACTACGTTTGGCCATAGTCTTGAGTGCTTGTTAGTATTCGTCGGTGAGATTTAATTACGGGCCCACCCGGTGAGTTATTTTTGTACAGCTTCGACAAAAGCTTAGCTAGTTAGAATTAGTTTAGTTCCTTATTTTCTACTTTAAGTTAAAGCCCAGGTGAAGGTTTTCCTGTAAGCCCGAGATGGGCCATCTGTTATTTGAGTGAATAAAAGGGTATTTAAACCCTTCTTTGGATTTGTATTTTATAGTTGCAAGAAGACCAGCTAATAGTCACTTAACTAGACTCTTCATTAAAATTCTAGTGGGCAAGGACACGTAAATTAATTAGAACATTATGAATTGTTGCATCCTAAAGGAACAAGTGAAGAAACATTTTAATTTTTTACGTTGCCTGTGGGCAAAGAGGAGGGGGAACATTATTAGAAGCCAAATATGGAAATGGGAAGAGCTTAGCAAAAAGGAATCGTTGTAAGATTAGCCATGCCTTGAGTTTAAATAGTTTCTCAGAATGTCCAGATCAATGAACTAGCAGTCGTAACCAGGTTAAAGGAATGCTACTCGCTTCTTTTGAGTTGTTTAATAATTTTTGAACCTAACGGGAGGTGATGACGATTTTTATTTTCAGACGATGAGTCCATTATAAATCGGCACTCAAGTGTTCTTTATCGGGTCATGCAATATTTCAGTCCTGTTCTGATCACTATCTGTTTGACTGCTCCCATACAGGGAATTCACATTTAAAAAGATCAACTGCAATCAATATGCCAGCATGGTTCAAGAACACAAGCCCTCAGCCGCATTAGAGACTGCACTACCATTGCTGAAAGCATTGCTGACAACCTGGAGTGACTACTTTCCTTGGACACCGTGCCGTCAGCAGCCTGCTCTGTACATATCTTAATTTACTTAATGTCTTGTGTTTTTTTGTTTTTGCTGTTTTTAATTATATTTAATATTATGATTAATCCAGAACTCATTTAATGTATTCCACAATTTGTAATGTATTTGGTCATCTTTACATCTGTACTTGAATTTTATAGCCCATCCTCAATATAACTGTATGCCTAACATGTACGATAAAAGTGAAAAGTGTTCTGCTTAGTCTCAGCAGTTCCCACCATGCACCTTCTTTCCATGTTTTGGTTCTTATTTAAATGTTCCTGGTTTCGTGACCAATCCCCAGAGGAAGCTATCTAAGCTATTTATTTACGTTTATTCGTGTATTTATTTTTAATTCCATCGACGGAATCAACAGACTGAAAAGCACCTAACCCAGTGGTCCAGCTGTTCCGTCGATGGTGAAAAGAAAGAAAGTCCTGTTCTGAAGATGCCGTCGTCTTCGTAATTTCTTCCACAGAATGGAAACTCACTGATAGCCGAGCGGTAAAATAGCTAAACACTGATAATTCTACCTGGTTTGAAATCTCGGCGAATAGACTGGCTGCTTGGGAGTTTTCGCCATATAGACCCCATATGACCCCATATGTCATAGCGAATAGACCCCATATGAGCCTTTGGAAAGTCCTCTATGAAGGCATTCTGCGTTTTTCATGTCTCGAAAGCGCGAATTAGGATATATGTTAGATTTACACATAGCGTTGTTCTAATTTAGGAATTTTGACACCAAATCGGACTTTTTATGAAATGACATGCATGCCAGGTTTTTTCCCATATTATGATTCTAAGAATTAGATTATGACTAAATATTAAATTTTGCAAAGTGTGGTGCGAAATTTACGGAGAAACTGAAAATTTGTCTTGTCGCATTTTTGTTTTCAATTTGCGCCAAGAATAATTCACTTGGCGAACTTTTTAATTTATCGCAACCTATTTTCCTTTCGCTTTTTATATTGTGCATGAGCGGAAAAAAAGTCATTTCGCCCCTACTTTCAAATAATTTTAACAAAGTGGGTAAAACACATTTGATGTTATTATCGCCTTCAATAGATGTGCCAAATTTCAGAATGCGCTAATATATAAATTCACGTACATCTTCGGAAAATTTGAATTAAAATTCTAATTTTTTTTTGCAGGTATGCTTAGAAGTACATCTACATTGAGGAGCTAAAATTTTGAAAGCTAATTATTTAAAAAATACTGATGCGATTGTTACAAAACTTGACAGTTTGGCGTAATTTGAGTCGTAGAATTAAAACATGGAAAAAAATTTGCTTTGGGTACTTAAGAGGTAAGACAGAAAAGCCAAATTCACTTCAAACGAGAGCGAATAGTTGCCAACTTTGCCACAGTAGCACAAATTAAGCACTATTGTATTCATATGCTGTTTCTAAGTGTTTAGAACGCTTATAAACAGCAGTTTCAAAAAATATTTTTCCCACCCGTTTATAATTCGATCATGGGTCTACTGGATCTTCAAACAGTAAGAGTGATGCTATTTTTTACCTCTATGTATTAATGAATGTAGTCGCCGTACTTTAGTGGAAGTCGCCAAATTTTCAGAACGTGCTGAACTCATATTATTTCGCTCAGTGCTCTTAACAGTCCTTCAGTGAAGGCAACTCCACCACATTCGTATACGTTAACAGTCCTTCAGTGAAGCAACTCCACCACATTCGTATAAGTTAACAGTCCTTCAGTGAAGGCAACTCCACCACATTCGTATACGTTAACAGTCCTTCAGTGAAGCAACTCCACCACATTCGTATACGTTAACAGTCCTTCAGTGAAGGCAACTCCACCACATTCGTATACGTTAACAGTCCTTCAGTGAAGGCAACTCCACAACATTCGTATACGTTAACAGTCCTTCAGTGAAGGCAACTCCACCACATTCGTATACGTTAACAGTCCTTCAGTGAAGCAACTCCACCACATTCGTATACGTTAACAGTCCTTCAGTGAAGGCAACTCCACCACATTCGTATACGTTAACTGTCCTTCAGTGAAGGCAACTGCACCACATTCGTATACGTTAACAGTCCTTCAGTGAAACAACTCCACCACATTCGTATACGTTAACAGTGCTTCAGTGAAGGCAACTCCACCACATTCGTATACGTTAACAGTCCTTCAGTGAAGGCAACTCCACCACATTCGTATACGTTAACAGTCCTTCAGTGAAGCAACTCCACCACATTCGTATACGTTAACAGTCCTTCAGTGAAGGCAACTCCACAACATTCGTATACGTTAACAGTCCTTCAGTGAAGGCAACTCCACCACATTCGTATACGTTAACAGTCCTTCAGTGAAGCAACTCCACCACATTCGTATACGTTAACAGTCCTTCAGTGAAGGCAACTCCACCACATTCGTATACGTTAACTGTCCTTCAGTGAAGGCAACTGCACCACATTCGTATACGTTAACAGTCCTTCAGTGAAACAACTCCACCACATTCGTATACGTTAACAGTGCTTCAGTGAAGGCAACTCCACCACATTCGTATACGTTAACAGTCCTTCAGTGAAGCAACTCCACCACATACGTATGCGCTCTTTTTTAGTTGCATTCCAAGTTCTAACGATTTTTTATGAACAAAATCATGATAATTTTTGCCTTAGTTTTATAACAAGAGCTTGCTGAATTTGTCAGCAATGGAACAAGGTGCGGTAAAATTTCTGCAAGACTACAGAATTTTACTGAAAATTTCTAAAGGGAACAACAGAATTTTACTGAAAATTTCTAAAGGGAACAACGAGGAAATGCGTTTCCTCGGTAGCCGCTGTAGTCAATAACTGCACGAAGCCGAATCTCCTCAATTCTGTGATTTTTTTAATCGAAAACAGATCTCTGTGTACTTTAGAAGAACAGCAGAAAAATGTGAGTGTTTTATTATTTTAATGCATCACATAATCCATATTTAATCATTCAAATTTGTATTTTAAATTACTAAATTATGTTTTCTTTTTATATGTTGCTAATGTTTAGTGACTTTTTTACCGACGAAAATTTTACAGATTATAATACAAAAGTGTTTTCTACAAATTTGTAAAAAATATTTAAAAACACAAATTTTAAAAATCAATCATAAAAAATGTGCGATTTGTATTTGAACTAAGCTTAAATTTCGAATTCTGGAAGAAGGAATCAAGTAAGTTTAATAAAAAAAAGGGATATTAATAAATCAGGGTGTTTATAAAGTCCCGGACCCATTCTGATGTTTAATAACTCATAAAATAATGAAGATATAAACAAACTTATGGCATTTATTGATGGAATAACTTACATATTTTCCTTTTCAGGTTTGAATATCTTTACTTTTGTAAATATCGTCTGCGCTTGTGGTTAATTTCAGATAATTTCATTTTCCAGTCTCAATATCTGTACTTTTCTAAATATCGGCTGATTATTAATTGCATTATTCTCTCTTTTGTTTTTGGTAACTATTGCAATGTTATGTTTACTTTTTATGTGTTTGTTCTAGTACTTTTGTATGTGATGTTTTATTCGACCGTATTTTAAGGAGAATGGATACACCATAAGAGAAAGCACAGATTTTATAATGGTTCATAGAAACGAAATCCATAATGCAAACACAGAGAAATTGCCGAAGAATTTACCAAAAAGATCCTCCATCCAAATACAGCATCTTTCGGTGGAAAAAGAATTTTCTAGAAGCTGGAAGTATCGTAGATAAGAAACGTCCCTGCACAAGCGATTTTGATGTTGAGTGTGCCAGAGAGACATTTTTACGCAATCTTAGAAGATCTGTGAGATCAGCGGCAAGAGAATTGGATATACCAAATTCGACGGTGTACGAGGTTATTAAGAAAAAACTAAGACTGCTGAAACAATTTGCATACAAAGTTCAAATTGTTCAAGTTTTGGAACCGGACGATAGGCCTAGGAGGATGGTCTTTGCAACAGATATGCTAAGGGGGATAGAAGGTGATGCTAAATTTCTGAAGCGCATAATATTCTCCGACGAAGCATCCTTTCATCTTTCTGGTATTGTTAATCGCCATAATGTGCGCATATGGGGATCTGAAAACACCCATGAATACCGTGAGGAACAAAGGGATTCCCCAAAGGTTAATGTGTGGTGTGGACTACTGCACGACCGAGTCACTGGGCCTTTCTTTTGTACAGAAAAGATGGTCTCATCAGTCGTATACTTAGACATGTTGGAAAACTTCGTATTTCCACAACTAGAAGAGATTCAGCCACATGAATTTTTGCAATAAGATGGTGCACCACCTCATTGGGCTACCATCGTTCGTAGCTCTTTGAATGACCATTTTACAGGAAGATAGATTGGGCGAGGAGGTCCAATTCCTTGGCCACCCAGATCACCTGATATAACGCCACTTGGGGATTTTCCTTTGGGGATTTGTAAAGAACAACGTTTACAGGAGAAGAGTGTTGAACATTGATGATCTAAAAGCCAGAATTACAACCGCAGTAGCCTCTGTGGATGCCGACATGCTTGCCGTGAAATTGAATATCGACTTGATATTCTCCGTGCGACGAAGGGCGCACACGTGGAAGTTCATTGACAAGGGTCATGAAACTTTTTGAGTCTATCTAACCATTTATGTTATTAATTTTAATATATCTTTATTATTTTATGAGTTATTAAACATCAAAATAGGTCCGGGACTTTATAAACACCCTGTATATCAAATTTTATTAACATTGAGGAGCGAAAATTTTAAAAAGCTGTATTTTTAAAAACTACTCGTGCGATTTTTACAAAACTTTGGCAGTTTGGCATAATTTGAGTCATAGACTCGAAATATGGAAAACACTTGGCATGTCATTCATTTCAGAAAATGTCCGATTTTGTATCAAAATACCTATATTAGAAGAACGCTGTATATAAATCTAATACATATTCTAAGTCGAGCTTTTGAGACATGAAAAACTGAAGTTAAATTTCGTCAATCAGCCCAATAGAATGGGAGATATAGAACAGTCCCGCCTTTTTTTCGCAGTGTACATGTGCCAAATTATGGGGTGTGCCTAAATTGTAGGAGTAACAGATTATCGAACTTTTAATGCTCTATATTCTGTTTTTTCGATGCACTCACATAAAAAAAATATTATGAAGTCACATTCTAATAGGAAGACGGCTTTAAACAAACTTTAATAATGTGATGTTTCAAGCGAGCATTTTTCCAATTTCCATTTTAAAGAGATTCTTTTGCCTTTAAAAGTAAATACTAAACATGTTCATTTTCAGAAAATAAAACTTTAAATTATTGAAGAAAAGAATTTTTTAAAACATTTTAGTTAATTCTTTGAATCGGAGATAAATATTTCTAAATTAAGGTATTTTCTTTTTATTGGGAATGTGGGAGAAATCGTAAACTCGGGGAAAGCTGTTAAATATGATCTCACGGAAAAATAGCTAATTATTACTCCCAGAGCATAAATTAATTGATGTTTCTAATATAAGCAACCTTTGACTCAACCTTTTGACTAACGCGTACCATTTAAACAAAAATTGAAAACATTTAGTACCACCACTACAAAGTTCTACTACCACCACCATTCTTGAACAAAGCTCAGATCGCATAAATTTACGAGTATCAGAGAAAAAACTCAACCAGGATATTGGGTTTTAATTTTTGAATTTAATAGTTAAAAATACTTTGCTTCTTTGTTTACCACCCATTTTTCTCTTACGTACCACCAGTGGTACGTGTACCACCGGTTGAGAACCCCTGTAATAAGTGATAGCAAATATTTAATTCTTGATTGAATGGCTGAATAATAACAAAGCCAAGAAAAACAGCAATGTGTTTATTCGATATCGGCTTTACTTTTCTTGTAATCAAGGAATAACACCAAATGTCTTTAAAATTTAAAAGATAAATAAAGTATTTGCATTTTTTTTTTCAGAAAAGACTTTGCATTTTTACCTTTATTTGGTAGCTGGAGCATCAGTTCGAACTTTAAAATCACAAAGTAATTTTAGTTGATCCTGAAATACTTAGGTCGTTTCTTATAGTCAGGACATGCAAAATGTCTTCTAAGGATATTAAATTCAAGAAATGAATACAAGTCCTGTTACAAGTTTTACACTATTCAGCAGCGGAAGCTGGAATATCTTCGGATATCAGAACTTAAAATGCGTCTAATGGGGCTTTATCTGTTGCAAGTGTTCAGATATAGCTTTGGATCTGCAGGCAATTACGATCTTCAATCCTTTCCTCCTAATGCTGTCAGATAGAATGAATCTTTGCGAAGATCCAGATGTTGGCCATTGTGTTTTTCTGGATTAGAGAGCTATGAATTAGTTTCCGCTTAGTCACACACAATGCCAGAAATAGGTGGCTGCGCAGATGAGGGTACGGAGACGAGAACCGACGTTACGATGCCATTGGTTGGTGATCTATCATTTCGAGAAGAGATCAGGTGGTGTTGCGGATCAAACATTGATTTCGGTAATATTGCATTAATGCTCAGTATCATAATCTTACTTCATGTCCGGAAATTGCCTTTTTGGAACATGAAAAACTAGTCTTTTTTTTTTATTTAACCTATTGATATTGATGATCAATTTTCCTTAAGACTGAAAAAGTTACCAAATAGCTTAGAAATTTTTTTGCCTCCTAGAACAAATCCGTTATTTCCACGAAATCAATCACAAAACATCTGCGTTAGTTATTAATCGATTGTTTTTCATATTTTACTGTTATCTAACAGCGGAAATGGTAACTTTAGATTTTTTTTATCTACTTTTAAAGTGAATATGACGTTATATTTTCAAGAGGAAGGAAAATTATTTACATACTTCAGACACCTTATCTCAAAAACTTTAATTTCTAAATAAAAGCCAATATAAGTGGAACAGTAAATAATTATGTCATTCCCCTGTGTATATTTTCATGGTGTGAGTAGTTAACATTACAAGGCTGTGGTTCGAAAACCAACGAAAGTACATTTGAATTTTCATGTTTTTAGCTCTAAAAAATCTAATGGTTTCATTAAAGGGCTTAAATAAAATATGGTAGCCGCTATTTCCGATTTGGATTTTGTCGGCTTCATGAGGAAGAATGTAAAGCATATTCCTCCATGCATGCTCTCTTAGTATAAATGGTTAGCATGTCCAGCTATAGCATCAGAAGGTCTGTGTTCCGAATCCCAGTGAGAACACAGTTGATATTCACGTTTCCTGCTCAGAAAAGCACAATATCGCCAAATTTCATTGTTAAACTAGCTAAAATAAAAACTGTAAAACAAAATAAGCTTTGGTAAAAGTATATTTTAGGGTACACCTTGGCGAAACTTGGCGATTTTTGGCGGTGCATGGTTACCGAATTTGTGCAAGTCTTTGACTTGTTATTTTGGCTTGCGTAGCGGCGATTTTTGCGCCAAAAATCGCCACTACACAAAGAGAAAATTGCACAAACTCGGTATCCATGTACACATCTACCTATTTTCACTTAAAAAAATCGCAGAATTGTTCAAAAATGGCATTGCGCACTCCCTTGAGTTTGTCCATCCATCGATATATTTTCTCTTAAAAGTCAAAGGAGCACCCAATTCTACAGTAGAGGGAAACAAAAAATACATAATCTCAATAAACTACATTTTAAACCAAACAATAAAATCACATAAAAAAGGATTATGCATTAACATTATGCATACTTACTTCTGTGGCACACAAAATTCTTTAACAGTATCCAAAAACTTCCCAAACTTATCCTGAATACAATCCGTATATCGGCGTCTCCAGATAAATTCACAAAAATATCATTCGTATTCCGAACTGTCTTGAAAATGGCTACTAAGTAAACCTTCATTTACACACCAGTCAATTAATGCTCTTTCCCCCTTTCTTTCCAAATCGCACAGAAACTTCAAATTAATCTTACTACATTCAGCCATTCTACCATCTAAACAATGAAACAAGCAATGTGTTTCCTAACCACACACATCACAACCTTTACAAAACATCCCATAATTCAAAATTTCACGAAATAATGCAACCGATTACGTCATAATAGGGTTTCCATAACATTCAACTACTCAAGTTACCATAAATGAAACAACAACTTGGCAATAAACGGAACAAGAACTTGGCGATAAATGAAACAACAACTTCGCGATAATACAAGGAGTACGATAATACAAGTCAACTCTAACCTAAGCTTTTAAGTTTTTATTTCTCTGTGTTTTGTCTATTTTATTGTCTTTAAATAATGCTAAAAGTCTGATATTTTAAACTTTAACTATTTTATAGCATACAAAACCTAAGAAATATATTTAAACTTTTCTCTTGGAATTTTTTGAATTTGTGTGCTTGATGGAGGTTCAAGACTGTTAATTTCATTATCCTGTAATTGACCATGAATGAACAACTGAAATAGAAAACAATATTTGCAAAATAATTTCCTCCACTGAGTCATTTATGAAACTTTACTGTGCTAAATTAGCGTATACTTTAAATAAGACTTTATCATTGACCACTTCTTCTAGAAAACTGAACTAGCTACTTTCACATTTCGCATCATTAGCATTGAACCTATTTCCACACACTTCTAAAGATAAACTCCCCATGCAATCCTCTCCTGTTTTTCTGCTGATCAAATTGAATCGAACTAATCCTTCGATTCTTCCACCTCTTAGCAGCACAGAGAAGGGTGTCCTTCTAATCTCGGCTTCACCAGTGAGCGGAAATCTTCGACATTCACTGGAGGAACTGAAGCAGCAAGTGAAATAGTGTTCCACCGTCATCCTTCTTAGAGGGGCCCACCAGCGGCCGAGCGGTAAAGACGCTGAACACTGGTAGTTCGGTCTGAGGTTCGAATCCCGCGAACGGGCTGGCTGCATGGGCGTTTTCGTGGTTTTCCCCATGTGTAACGTGTATACGAGCCAGTTTCCCTTAGAAAGTCCTCCACGAAAGGCATCCCTCCCTTTAGGCAGATATCCCTCGTGTGCTTTGCCATAATTAAATACACCACCTTCTTAGAGGTTTAGAAGCTGAGTTAGTTCCGAAGGACTGATCAAATAAATAATACCCTAAGCTGTTCTTTACCCCGTCTCCGCCTGGAAAAAAACAAAAAGGATTGCAATGATGAGAATCTGCAATTTGTTGGGTGATTTGAGAAGCAATGAGGCAAATGGATGCACTCTTAAGTAAAGAATTAAGTAACATTTAACTATGTTAGAATTTCTCATCAACACCAATTTTATAAAACCAGTTCACCTTTCGTCAAGACCATTTCTTTATAATGCAATTCAGAAATAAAATTTATTCTGTTTCGAGTTTCTTGGCAGAATCGAAGATTGAGTTAATGACTTCTATGGTCTTCTTTTAATTTCAGCAGTAGAAATAACATGATAATTTTCCTTTGTATTCTAGTAAAAATATTTTTTATGAAGGACAGTTGTAATTGAAATTTTGCATAGCTAAGTTGTATAGAAATGTGTGGCATGAATTACAATTTCATTTTTTGAGAATAGGTTGACATACATTTGAACGAAATCAAAGTTCTAAATGATTTCTAAAGAATTTCAAGGGATAATTAATAACTTCTGTAAATAAAATTAAATATTTTGTAAACAAAATTAAGGGTAATGTAAGTTTTGTATTCCATTTTATTTCATTGCGTCACATAAACTCATGAACATTTAATTATTTATATTATCGCATTGGAAGACAGAAAAATACCTGTTCGTCAAAATTTGAAATTTTGCTTACAAATGATTTGAATTTATTTACTTTGAAATATAAAAAAATCTGAGAGACCATTAAAATTTTCTAGAGGCATGATTTAGTTGCTTATATTAAAACTCGATCAAAATTTCAACGAGTTTATATAAGTCTCATAAACTCATGAACATTTAATTATTTATATTATCCCATTGGAAGACGGAAAAATTACATTTTCGTTAAAATTTGAATTTTGCTTGCAAATGATTTAAATTTATTTACTTTGAAATATAAAAAAATCTGAGAAACCATTAACATTTTCTAGAGGAATGATTTAGTTGCTTATATTGTAAGGATCTTAAGTTTTACTAACGTTTATTTTATTTTAAATCTTTACTATCACTTCTTATTTTCTACTTCCGGCCAGAATTAAAAGCTTTAACTTATTTATGCAAATTTGTCTTGCGAACGCCAAGTACTTAAGTTGTGGCTTTTTGCCAAGCAAGAGAGAGGAAGGAGTGATTAGGAGCAGGCCGCTTGCCATAGCAGTTTTACTCGGTTGCTGGTTGCCTTCAAGGCCAGAGGTTTAATCCTCTTGATAATTTTAAACGTATCGTAGTGTTAACAGTTCTCTGTACTACATACGGCCTTTCTGTTAATATACCGCCAATCTTCAAGTAGACACTTGTTTATTAATCCAAAGTTAGTTTAGTTAGAATTTATATTAGTTAGAAAGTTAGTTTAGTTAGAATTTATATTAGTTAGAAAGTTAGTTTAGTTAGAATTTATATTAGTTAGAAAGTTAGTTTAGTTAGAATTTATATTAGTTAGAAAGTTAGTTTAGTTAGAATTTATTTAATATTTTTATATTCTTACGTTCAGACCACAAGTGGTTGGTCTCTGTATTCCGAAGTCCGGAAATCATTGTAAAGAGAGAAAAATAAAGGGTTTCGTATACCCTTCCTGTGTATCTTGTCTACTTTCCACATTTATTGAACATAGTTTTAGTCAGCTCCCTGTTCCGAGTCAGGTCATTTAATGTTCCCATAGCAAGTAAGGAGAAACACTGAACCTGATAATATTAAAACTCGATCAATATTTTAGCGAGTTTATATCTTGTGAACTAAATCTATGAAATACACTTATATGTGAAGCAAATTTAGATATATTTGAATGGTGCATTTAGACCGATTTAAAAGTAATTACTAAGTTAGCTTTTGTCGATATTTAGTTACACTGCATATCATTCGGTTTCCTCTTATATACAATATGCAGTCTAAGCTAAAATTAGAAGAAACGAATGGTATAAAATGTAATAAATACATTAAGTCAGAACATAATTAAAACATGTACAGACGTTCTCAGATTTCTGGATTTTAAAAACCACAATAAGTTTTGCAAAAGGGCAGTTGAATACTTGCATAATTTGATTCTTTCATAAGAATATGAAACGGAAATTGAAAATTCTAATGTTTTAAAATTAGGGTAACAATCTCAACAAACTAGCGCAAATAAATTAAATAAGCGACATTGATGAAAGGATTCCTTGAATACTTTGAAAAAAAAATATCTGTTGCGTATACCACATGAATTTCTTATACAGAATATTAAATTATACGTATTTTTTTGCTGAATTTCATTAAAACGTATTTCCTCAAATCTCATTAGACATACATTTCTCATTCAATTAATTTAGTTCTCACTTCGAGGTATGGTAAAAATTGCATAAAACCTAAAAACTTCTTTATTAAAAATTAAAAAATATAGAAAACCAAATACAGTTAAAACAATTTTTAAAAAAATTACAATTAAAATCAGAGTTTCTACGGAAAAACAAGCAATTCGGCCATCGGGAAACAAGGCAAATTTCTCGGCGCTCAAAACTGAAAGTTTACTTTCCGTCCCACACGGCAAAATATATTGAAGGTGCAGACACCGACTTAATTCACTATTTTGCTAAGTTTCGAACAAATATAGCTGCTAGAGTAAACTGAAATTAGTTTTAGCCGCACTTCAAGAACTTTTAAATTGTTGATAATTTTACAACTATTGCATGCCGATTAAGTAAAGGCATAAAACCTTAACCGGAAGATAAGAATAGCATAATTCAATCATTTCAAACCAAAAAATGCACAATTTAACAACATATAAGAATAAAAAAACTGAGCTCACTGAGCCGAATAACAGAGTAGGTATATATATATATATATATATATTTATATACTATTGGTGCGGCCGATTGCAACCAAAAAGAGAGGGGCACAACTACATGTTATGTCAGTCCTATATATAAAATGTCAACATTCTGAGGCTACTTGGTTTTGAGTTATGCTAGATACATACGTACGTACAGACGTCACGAAAAAAAACCTCTTCTGAATCCATTTTAAATCAATTTTATAATCCGTTTGGGGAAGAAGGGTTGTTTATGTTGTCCTTACGTACTGGAGTCACGCAAAAACATCGTTCAATTGAATTCGATAGCGGTCAAAATGGATATTTTCGTTGAAATATAATATCCGGAATTTTTCGTGATTACAATACTCCCTTTACTTCGTACTAGGCAGTAAGAAAGGAAACGTACTAAGTAAACTACTACTCTAAAAACGAATGGTAAAGTTTTGGAGTGAAAAAGAATAGTAAAGTTTTAAAAGAAAAGCATGAGATCATCAAAGTATGGCGTACCTCAAGTATCGGATTCACAGAATGAAGAGTTTAAAAATTTCAATGAGAAATAAAAATATAAAGAACTCTTTCATTGCCTTATGGGAAAGATTTAATGAAGCCTTACGAAAGATAAATTTCATACGGGGTGTAGTCTCGTATATGATATGCACTCCGTTTATTTGCTTCAACACAGCTTCGTTAGACGCAGTTTTTCGTTGAACTACGATCTATATTCAAACCTTGCCAGTAGATGAAACTTTTTATGCCAGACGCATAATAAAAATGGGGAAAGCTTTTGATTTACTTTGTGGTGTTCTAGAAAGTAATGGAAAAAGAATACAATAGATATCATGGAAAAAAAATCTTTTGAAGGAATTCTTGGCTGTCTGCCTTTAATAGACACTGGTAAGGATCAGAAGAAGAAAAATCCAAACAGTGGAATTAAATAATAAGTAATTATTACTCAAAAAAAATTAAGATAAGTTCTGAATAATGAATTTATAAATTCTTATCCTATGGAAGGCAAACTTATGATCTTCTAAAAGTTATAAGATTTTAGATACAAAATTACTTCTAGGTAGAAATGCATAAAAGAGATTTAGAATATATTTGTAGGAAATAAAGAAGTAGAACAAATGGAACACAGTCTGAGCATGTGAAGTGAGGAAAACCTAAACTTTAGTTACCCCAAGTCACAAAATTATCGTGTGAGTAAAAGGTAGGAAGTAAGGTTGGATAGACGAAAATTGAGCTATGGAAGTAGACAAGGTGAATTAGAATAGAGTGGCCAAACCAATATTTATAATTCTGCTACTAAGCCAGTCTTCCAAAGTATGCTGATTTAACATACTTTAATTAGAGTTACTTATTCACCATCTGCGAGTTACCCCCCTTTCTATCATCGACTCGTATACAAATGCAAATTTAAACCTAACAAAACTTTTCTTGTAATTAAAATTTATTTTATTATTCAAGGTAGGTTACAACTAAAGTAAACAAGTTAAAAGTTCAGTTAACAGTAGAGCTATTAGGTTATTTCGAAGCAGGATATGTGAAAAATGAGCAATGCCCTCGCCGGGACCCGAACCACGGACCTCTCGAATAAGCGTCCAGCGTACTGGCCACTACACTACGAAGACATGCTAAGACGGCTACAGAAATACCTTATATACTGTCCCTTTTAAAGAGCGAATGGGCTTTAGGAGACCCAATCGCCAAATCCTCTGGATGGAGAATCATCATCCACCACCCTTTTAATTCGGGCGCCCCTGTAGAGACATTAGGTATTCTTGAAGCAAGAGAGATGAAAAATGAGCAACGCCCTCGCCAGGAATCGAACCATGAACCTCTGGAATACGCGTCCAGTGTGCTGACCACTACACTGCGAAGGCATACTAAGATGACGGGAGAAATACCTTATAACTTCACGACAATAGCATTAACGAAGTAGATGACTTTTGTACAATTACCAAGAAGAAATTTCGGAAATATTTGACAAAAATCTCTGTTTAGAGTAATTTTTCAGCTTTGTCACACGATATGAAACAGCCAATCACACTGGATCGTCTATGATTACCGTAATTCTCCTATGCAAATGAATGGTTGATGGTTGATGAAGGGGGATACGATGCTGATTGGTTGTCGAAAATGAACTACTTAAACTTTTTTGCGAGTGAAAGGAAAAAATCGGACGTCTTTCTTTCAATGGTAAAGAAGGTAGAAAAACTGTCTGAAACAAATGGATTTGTGATACCAGCATAACAATACATTTGTTTGGTACCCTCGACTGCTAATTGTAAAATCATTCACCAACCTGAACCTCTGAGGCTTCTGCTTCCTAAGGACTGGTGCTAAATCTCTACTAAAATTAAAAAAAAAAAAAATTAAATCGCCTTCAAATTTTTAAATAATTTTCACGAACGAGTTAAATGAATTAAAAAAAAAGTGCTCAAGTACGAAGAAGCTAATATTGTTTGAGTAAATTTGAAAAGAAAGTGTACGGGAATTAATTGTCAAAATGAGAATTAAATAAAACTTTTTTAAATTAAAATTTTAATTTACACTGAAAAATGTAGCTGGAATAATAATTAAAAGACCTTTGAGCAGTCGAAAAAAATATTTTGATTTCAGAAATGAACATCTAAGACTTTTCAGTGATAAAATAAAGTAATAAATGATAAAATAAATAAAAAAAATTCTTTAAATTGAATTAGGGTAGCTAAGTATTTGGATTGGAGAAAATAAGATAATCAGACCACCAGAATTCTTCAACAACTCCAACAAAAGCCTGCCCCACCAGTGGTCAGCTTGTTAAGACCTAAGAATACTAGTAGTTCGGCCTGCTTTGAGTTCGAACCTCAACGAATGGGCTGGCAGTATTGTTAATTTTCGTAGTTTCCTCATATGTAACGTGATTACAAGCTATTTTTCACTCAGAAAATCTTCTAGAAGGCATCCCTCCTCTTAGGCAGACAGCTTTTGTGGCTTTGCCACATTCATACAACCTAAACGATGGCAGCTAGTGTCACACATTCTTTTACCACATTACTATGATCAACATTATATAGGATGGAGAACGCATAGCATTGACGGTGTCGGCTGAAAACATCGCGGATGAAAATGTCTTGGGAAAAATCATGTAAGGAAAAAAGAAAGAAAAGCGAAACATCATGGTATAAAATACCTCAACAGGAAAATAAGCAGTTTTAAACTTCGCAGTTTCACATGTATGTGCTCATTTTCAGATTTCGAATGGTTAATTTTTCCTCTTGCCTTTTCAATAAAAAAAATTTGATTCCGCGATGTACAAAATAATAATTTAATTAATTCTAAAATATGAAATATAGGGGTTAAAAATCCCGTATCTGCGATGTTATCATCATGCGATGATTCGTAGGCACCTTTTTATAACCACGATATTTTATACGATGGTGTTTTAAAATTGAGAAATTTTTGAACAGTTTTATTTCTTATGACGATGTTTTTACCACGATATTTCAGAATCAAGGTGTTTTCTCTTCGCATTCTTTTTTCTCGCGATATTTAGTCCGACGATGTTTTTCTCTTGCTCTATTTTTCTCCACGACATTTTGATTTGAGATTTATTTCCTGTGATATTCCCGTCTTAAGCGCGTCGACACGACATAGAATCAACACTAACATATGACAGGTACTAATTACCAGTATCCGATGAAAATGGTTAAAAAAACCGTGAAAGTATTTGAATAATTAATAATCACATTTGTGACCTACATATTCATCATAATCATGTGACTGACAGGTGAAGGTTGAAGCAAAGCAGCCACCAGTGCATTTCTGTAGGTACAGGGTGGCCCAGAAGTCACTTTACATTTTGAAAATTAAATAACTTTTTTTCTATTAATATATTTCTTTTTCTCTTTTCAGAATTAAAAAATATAATCCCTGGAAATTTTTGGCATGGATAAGTTTACAACAGAACAACGAGTGAAGATAATTGAATTTTACTTTGAAAATGGACGGTCAATTGTTGCAACGCAATATATGCCATTTTAATGTTCGACATCCCCCTAGTAGGCCTGCAATAAGGAACTTAGTGACGCGTTTTCAAGGTTCAATTAGTGCAATCTTTAAAACCAGCAGACTTTCAGAAACGAGTAAATTATGTTGTCAGGTTTCAGAGAACTGCAAGAAATGACAATGAGTTTATTCACAAGTTGATCATGGGAGATGAAGCTCATTTCCATTTGAATGGACATGTGAATAAGCAAAAAATAAAAAATAATTAATTAAATACAGTCATTTAAGAAAAAGTTATTTAATTTTCAAAATGTAAAGCGACTTCTGGGCCACCCTGTATGTTACGTATCTTCGGGCCTCGCTAACTACTAAGCATCCGGCCCGGTTTTGAGGGAGAATACCTCAGCGTGGAGGCGGTCCCAGTGTCTTACATCCCTCTTTCTCTCCACCAATCCATGACAGGACTTTCCGTTTCAGCGCATACGACCGGCAACTCACAGAGTCGACATCTGTTTGAAATCGATACTGCGTAGCATCAGCCCAAGAATCGATATCGAATCGCCATAAGAACGATACTGTGCATAAACAAAAGTTGCCTAACATAGACAAGGGTTACTAATTCAGAAGTCAAACAACAAAAATCAGCGTTATACCTACAAAATTTTCACAGGACTAGTTTCGATGGTTTTACCGAACCATCATCTTCAGCTGCAAAACCGCAAATGAACAAGATAGGAAATAATGATTAGATAAGATAAGAAAGCCTGAACAAGAATAAGCAAGTGACGCCATCTGTTGGCGAAACCAGAACTAAAACATAATTTCTCTAAAAGCCGAAGGCAAATTTGCATTGGAATTAGGATCGTTAACTAGAACAGAAAGATTTTTATGAATGTGAATTGCCTCTAGAAAATCCAGTTCTCCAATGGAAGATGTTTTTTGAATAATTTTGGCAGCACAAAAATTGAAAGTGTTATTTTCGGACCAACAATGTTGAGCAACAGAAGACTTCTGCGTTTCCTTTTTTCTAACATATGCCTCATGTTCTTTGACGCGAAATTTTAAGGCTCTCTTAGTTTGGCCAATGTAAATTAAACCGCACTGGCAAGGAATCCTATAAATACCCCAGGAATTCATATCCGGAATGGGGTCCTTGAGTATAGAAGTTGGAATTTTATTGATGGGAGAATAAACAACCCGAAAGTTAAATTTCTGCAAAATATGTGCAACTTTATAGCTAATTGATGGAAAGAAGGGAATGACAACAGAATTTTTATAATCTCCTAAAATAAGAGTGTGGCTTTTAGTGTGTTCAGATGAGAATTTTTTAACTGCTTGATTAATAATGTTGGGTGAAAAGCCCCTGTCAATAGCTATTGCTTTTAAATAATTTAGTTCTTCATCAAGGGCTAGTTTGGAGGAGCAAACTTGAAGAGCACGGAAAACATAGGAATAAAATGAAGCTAACTTTTGTTTAGTCGGATGACATGATTTAAAGTGAGGTGGAAGGCAAACCGATGAAGGTTTACGGTAAACCGTAGTACTGAAGTTGGATGTGTTACGTGTGACCAGAATGTCGAGAAACGGAAGAGAATTGCAAGTCTCAAGTTCAAAAGTGAACTGAATAGCAGGATCAATAGAATTCATTGTTGAAAGAACTTTATTTAAATCATCTTTATTACCTTCAAACAGAGTAAAAGTATCGTCTACGTAGCGGAACCATGCCGGGAAGTTTAAAGTTTCAAACAATTTTGATTCATAATAATGCATGTAGATATCAGCCAGGATGGGACTGAGGGGGCTTCCCATGGCTAATCCCTCAGTTTGCTTGTAATATTTATTTTGGAAAACAAAATGTGTTTGTTTCAAACAGAGTTGAGTGAGAGAAATTAGCTCATCAATTTCGATGCAAGAGAAATGAAATTCGCGAAGTCTGGTTTCTAGACATCTTAATGCACCCTCCACTGGGACATTGGTGAATAATGATTTTACATCAAAAGAAACCATGAGTAAATTACTAGGAGAAATGTTTTTAATCTTTTTTACAAACTCTATTGAATTTTTTATGGTGTAAATGGTGTTTTGGTGTATTTAATTATGGCAAAGCACACGAGGGCTATCTGCCTAAAGGGAGGGATGCCTTTCGTGGAGGACTTTCTAAGGGAAACTGGCTCGTATACACGTTACACATGGGGAAAACCACGAAAACGCCCATGCAGCCAGCCCGTTCGCGGGATTCGAACTTCAGACCGAACTACCAGTGTTCAGCGTCTTTACCGCTCGGCCGCTGGTGGGCTATGGTGTAAATGTTATTGTCTAATAGAGTGGAAAATCTAAAAACTAAATATTTAGCTAAAGGATACGAGGCAGTACCTAAATTTGATACAATAGGGCGGAAAGGAATACCACTTTTATGAATTTTGGGAAGAGCATATAATCTGGCACAATTCGCAACAGATGGGATAAGCGAATGTTTTAAGTTGCTTGAAATGATTTGCGAAGATTTGATCGCAGTTTTTATTTTGGATAAGTCCGAAGGTGAAGGATCTTTAGGGATCGGATTATATGGTCCTTCGTTTAAGAGTTTAGTGACACCATTGATGTAAGTGTTCTTATCCATGACGACTATCTGGCCACCTTTGTCGGCCTTTGAAATGATAATATCCGGCCAGATAGTCGTCATGGATAAGAACACTTACATCGATGGTGTCACTAAACTCTTAAACGAAGGACCATATAATCCGATCCCTAAAGATCCTTCACCTTCGGACTTATCCAAAATAAAAACTGCGATCAAATCTTCGCAAATCATTTCAAGCAACTTAAAACATTCGCTTATCCCATCTGTTGCGAATTGTGCCAGATTATATGCTCTTCCCAAAATTCATAAAAGTGGTATTCCTTTCCGCCCTATTGTATCAAATTTAGGTACTGCCTCGTATCCTTTAGCTAAATATTTAGTTTCTAGATTTTCCACTCTATTAGACAATAACATTTACACCATAAAAAATTCAATAGAGTTTGTAAAAAAGATTAAAAACATTTCTCCTAGTAATTTACTCATGGTTTCTTTTGATGTAAAATCATTATTCACCAATGTCCCAGTGGAGAGTGCATTAAGATGTCTAGAAACCAGACTTCGCGAATTTCATTTCTCTTGCATCGAAATTGAGGAGCTAATTTCTCTCACTCAACTCTATTTGAAACAAACACATTTTGTTTTCCAAAATAAATATTACAAGCAAACTGAGGGATTAGCCATGGGAAGCCCCCTCAGTCCCATCCTGGCTGATATGTACATGCATTATTATGAATCAAAATTGTTTGAAACTTTAAACTTCCCGGCATGGTTCCGCTACGTAGACGATACTTTTACCCTGTTTGAAGGTAATAAAGATGATTTAAATAAAGTTCTTTCAACAATGAATTCTATTGATCCTGCTATTCAATTCACTTTTGAACTTGAGGCTTGCAATTCTCTTCCGTTTCTCGACATTCTGGTCACACGTAACACATCCAACTTCAGTACTACAGTTTACCGTAAACCTTCATCGGTTTGCCTTCCACCACACTTTAAATCATGTCATCCGACTAAACAAAAGTTAGCTTCATTTTATTCCTATGTTTTCCGTGCTCTTCAAGTTTGCTCCTCCAAACTAGCCCTTGATGAAGAACTAAATTATTTAAAAGCAATAGCTATTGACAGGGGCTTTCCACCCAACATTATTAATCAAGCAGTTAAAAAATTCTCATCTGAACACACTAAAAGCCACACTCTTATTTTAGGAGATTATAAAAATTCTGTTGTCATTCCCTTCTTTTCATCAATTAGCTATAAAGTTGCACATATTTTGCAGAAATTTAACTTTCGGGTTGTTTATTCTCCCATCAATAAAATTCCAACTTCTATACTCAAGGACCCCATTCCGGATATGAATTCCTGGGGTATTTATAGGATTCCTTGCCAGTGTGGTTTAATTTACATTGGCCAAACTAAGAGAGCCTTAAAATTTCGCGTCAAAGAACATGAGGCATATGTTAGAAAAAAGGAAACGCAGAAGTCTTCTGTTGCTCAACATTGCTGGTCCGAAAATCACACTTTCAATTTTTCTGCTGCCAAAATTATTCAAAAAACATCTTCCATTGGAGAACTGGATTTTCTAGAGGCATTTCACATTCATAAAAATCTTTCTGTTCTAGTTAACGATCCTAATTCCAATCCAAATTTGCCTTCGGCTTTTAGAGAAATTATGTTTTAGTTCTGGTTTCGCCAACAGATGGCGCCACTTGCTTATTCTTGTTCAGGCTTTCTTATCTTATCTAATCATTATTTCCTATCTTGTTCATTTGCGGTTTTGCAGGTGAAGATGATGGTTCGGTAAAACCATCGAAACTAGTCCTGTGAAAATTTTGTAGGTATAACGCTGATTTTTGTTGTTTGACTTCTGAATTAGTATTTATTCGGCGTGTTATTGTGTCTTAATTATAGACAAGGGTTATTGAACTAAAAAAAGCTCATAATCAAAAGAGAAAGAATCTGGTTAAATTATTATATTTCAGGATTTTAATTTTGCGATTTTGTCGTGACTTATTTGATTGACAGAGTAACTGATGCCAATTTTCGAAACAATAGATTGACTTTTACTACGTATGATAACGTTATATTTTATTATTTATTAACCAACGTGTAGTAACTAATTTTTGAGTGTAATGCATTACAGTGCCACTTACAGTGACTGAAAACCTAATAACATTGTCCTCCCATTCAAATGTACCATGAAAGGATTTACACTCATGTCCATAAATTAAGGATAATGCAAAATCAGGTAAAGGAAGAGTTCGAAGCAAAACAAATTTGACTGATTTGTAAAGGTTATTTATTAAACAAAAGGTAAAGAGCAAAAAAAGATGCTATATGTTTGATATTATTGAAAAAATTAGCGAGTTTTTCTCCCTGGAGCAAATTGCAAAAAAAAATCTATTTACAAAAAACCAATATTACACGGTTGGTATGATTGTTAATACATTGCATGTCTCCCAGACGATGCAATGCAGTCCGTACAACGCCTAGACATGCTGAGTATCAAATTATCGATCTGATCTTGGGGGGATGTTACACCACTCAAAAAGCAATGCTCTCCGAAGTTTCGGTAGACATGTAGGAGGAGGTTGACGGGCTGGAACTCGTCGGCCAAGCATGTCCCACACATGCTCTACTGGATTCAAGTCCGGTGAGAATGCTGGTGAGTCCATACGGGTTGTATCCTTCGATTGAAGGCATTCGCTTACGATGTTTGCACGGTGAGGACGGGCGTTGCCATCCATAAACACAAATTGTGCGCCCATGGCGCCCCGAAACAAACGCACATGTTGTTCCAGAATGACGTCCCAATAGATTTGGCTTGTCATGGTTTCAGTTTGAACATGCATGTCAGCTCTGGAACCCAGAATAATTCCACCCCAAACGAGCACTCCTGCAACACCGCAACGGTGTCGTTCAATTATGTTTTCTTGGTGGTAACGGGTACCTGGAGCTCTCCATATGAACGCCCGGCGAGAATCAGACTGCAAGCTAAACCTGGACTCGGCGGAAAACGTCACACAAGCCCACTGTTGCGGTGTCCACAATGCATTCTCTCTACTCCATGCTAACCGCAGGCGACAGTGAGTTGCAGTAAGTGAAACGCATCTGACAGGTCTACTAGCATATACACCAATTTGCCCTAAGCGTCTGTACACGGTCTGCCTTGAAATTGTCGTACCAGTGGCTGAAGAGGGCTGACGAGACAGGTCTAAGGCTGTGCTCCGCCTGTTTCTTTTGGCAGTAACTGCCAAATATCGGTTCTCATTCGGCGTTGTAACTCTGGGCGACATGTGCTGTAACGTCTACTCACATTACCATCATCTTGGAATCGTTGCCAAAGCCTGGAGATGACACTCTGGGCAATTCCAAGTTCGTCTGATATTTCCAGTTGGGTACGCCCACATTCCGGACGGCCGATAATTCTACCACGTCAAAAATCATCCAAATGCGTCCTTTGTGTCATAACTATTCGGTTATTGCACTGAAATGCTTATAAAGCGACTGCGAACAATTTTATTTTTTTGCCTGTATTCCTTATATATCACTCTCTTACACTCTGGTCATTTTGACGTACCATCGGTGTCACCTGGTTACTTCCTGAAATTTGCATATGATTCTTCAAGATGTGTGTAGTGATTTTACAGGTGATATATTTATTTTAGAGTTCGATTTCCGCGTGACTCCGAATTATCCTTAATTTATGGACATGAGTGTACAAATAAGGTCAGAAGAGTAATCAGGGAGAATGCGATGTGTCATTCAAAGCTGCATGGTGTCATTAAGTTATGATCTTCCGTTCTGCGTCTTACTTTTCCCAGTTGAAATAATTAAATTCATTCCCTTTTTCGAGGGCATTATTTGCTGAATGCATCGTGAATTGAAGCATTGCATGTGAATACCTCGTATCCTTATTTACATAATAAAAGCTATTTAGATGAATTATTTGAATTCACATTTCAGAGAATTAATTTGTTCTTTTTAAGATATTTGAAGCATTCTGAGAAATTCACTCGTTACTTAGGGCATAGAAGAGATTCAACTAAAGCGAGAGATCTTTATTTCCGCTATATAAATTTTTGAAATTTTGAAATACATTAATCGTTTCACCTTTCTTCCACAATGCAAGTTTTCAAAATAATTATTTTAAGAGCATAAAATACCATTTTAGGGGTAGAAACTGACAGGAGATAAAAGCATTTCGAACGAGTTGTCTAAACATTATGAAATCTGCTATGCAAACAATTAAGAAAATAATTGTTACGATTCCAGGATGGAGTTCCAGGAGTAATATTCCAGGATGGGATGAATGGATGGTGGGATTCATAGCGTATAACTTAAAAGGTTATGATGCACCAAACACGTGGTTATATTATTCTAATTTAAAAATTGACAGGTAAATTTAGATTTAGAACGAGGTGAAATCTAAATATGTATAACACATGAAAACAAATTACATTAATTAAAATCAAACAAATTAAGGAATTAAAAAAACTAATCTCTCTCAAATTCTGAAAAGGATTTAAATTGACCTCTTTTTCTATTAAACGGTCAAGAGGTAAGGCAGAATCTTTAAAATATTTTAAAAGAAGACTCTTAAAATATACATAATCTACTAAAAAATGACGCACCTATAAGAGGGCCATTACACTTTGATAAAATGAGCCCACTTTTGGCTTTTAGAAAATCACTATATGTGTAGTAAGAGAGTAACAATTCTAAGATGAGTTAAAAGAACCTCTTCCCACCGATTTCTATTAGCCTCCCAAAATTCTTCTTTGGGTTTTACTCTTTTTAATTTCTTATCTATTTGAAAGTGCCAAAGTAGCTGCATTTAGCCAGGATCTTCTTGATGACGATGCTGATGTCTCTTAAACCGATGTCGACTAGAAAGTTCAACAACAGACTTCACTGCCAAGTCATTCCTTTTATGCCGAAATGCCCGGAAACACAGCAGGAAAGTATATGATAACCACGGTTTCTTAAATTTAAATTTAACTTCAGGACTTCAACAAATACCTAATTCTGATTAACAGAGAAAGTTTCTTATGTTTCAGGGCACTAAACGAATCAAAATAAATAATGTTACGAAATGCCCAATTGCGATAGGATAGCTTTCCCGCAAGGCGGGTTTAGGGTTGCCCAGATAAGGGCAAGGAAAGGAAGCGTTGCCAGATTTGATATCAAATCGCCCATTTGGTGACAAAATTGGCGATATGCCATAGAGAGAGTGAGAATATTCTAGAACGAATTCTTACCGGTTTCCTCTAGAATGTTCTCGAAGGCAGGTCAAAAGCTATATTAAACCCTGTCTGTACGCGGAGTAGGAGTGCATTTTGGGTTTATCGTGAAGAGTGTGTTGAGCTTAGTAGTACTGCTTTGAGATTAGCTTGAAAGCGACCGAGCTGTAATGTAGTGCTTTGCCGTGAAGCTGTCTTCACTGTTAATAGCCTGAAGCTTGAAGGCTGTGTTATTGCTTGTTTCAGCGTGTTTATCGTAGTTTTCGACGACTGCAAAGCGTCTTTGGAACTGTCCTGTGAAATACTGACGAATAATTTGTGTTTTGATTCTTCTTCAAGTGTTGCCATCAGTCTCTCCAAATCCACGAACCCGTAGAACGTAACAATTATAAACTATTTTCGGCATTATTTAAAAATGAAGGAAAGTGCATAATATGTGGCAGTTCGTCCAGAGGCTATAACAAAGTAATAGTCGTGTGAGCATATGTCTTGCATGCGGTCACTAGTGACAAATGCTGTAGCAACATGGCTAGTTGTTTTTGAAACATCTATATATAGTGGGTTGTAAGTGCTATTTGGTCTGTGCTGAAGAAAAAGCTGTTTGTATATGATCTCGTTAGTGATTCTTTTATTGTGACTAGAAGAACATAGAGAGACATCTAGAAGTTTAATTTGTATACTCTTCGAAGGCGTGATTTCAAAATGATGTACTGCTCGGGTGGACACATCAGACATATGATATTCCTTGGATCATGGATTGAACCCTAAGACAAAAATGAGTCCCGCGAAAAGAGAGGTTTTCCTAGCTCAAAAGATCACACATCAACAAGCAAGGATGGTGTGGCTGGAAGGATATATTGAAATAACAATGCAAAGAAATTTGCTAATGTCTCAACTGGATTAATGGTTCATACGAGTTAACATACAGACTCTGGAAAGGAGTCGCTCTGCAAGCTCCAGAAGTAATCTGCTGAGCTTAATGATGGGCAGGATCTAATTTCAAACAATATAAAGTACGTGTTAATCCATAAATAACTGAACCATAATTTAATCTAGATAGTATAAGCACTCTTTATATTCGAAGCAAAGAGTAGCGCTCAGTGCTCCAGGAAATATTCGAATGGACTTTCATAATATTTAATATTTTTAAATACTTCTTCCTCAGATATAAGACATGAAGAAGAAAGCTCAGCTTTCGATCAAGCATCACGTCTAAAACATTTATTTCAGATTTAACTGGAATCAATATTCCATTCAGATGGAAATCAAGTTCAGGATGGAGAACTAGTTTTCTTTTGTTTCGAAAACACAAATCCTTCTTTGTTTGATTATTTCTCAATTAATGTGGAGGCCATCAATGTACAATTATCCTGAAACAGTTGGAGGAAGTTCCTTTAAATAGTTTTTATTTTTAAACTTTACAAAGTAACACGCAGCCTTCAGGTACAGCCTGTTATTGTTCAATGTGTGATAAGGTGGCATGAAGGTTCTTTGTATACGATGACTGATTTCAGAGTGCAATAGTTTTCATATCAGTGGTGAGATTCTGTGCCTGTGTTAATGATTCCGGTTGCAGCCTCGAAGGTCACTCCGGTGGACAAAGAAGTAAAAGAAGTCTTTTCATCAGTGTCACGAGATGGACACTTTGTTATGTATGATTGAAAGAATCTTTCCCTCCCCCCGTGAGTTCAGCGCAAGTAAACACAGGGAGATATATAAGGTGGTTTCCTTAGAAAAGAGGAGAACTTTCCTGTTTAGAACTATGGGCATGTTGGATGCTAAGAGCGATCATTTCTCGTGTATAAATGCGTTAGAGCATTTTTCCTGTAACAAAATTCTAAAATTACGGAACTAAAAATACACAAATCCCATACTGTCAAGATATGCAGCTGTTACGGTTTTCATCTTATTAAAATTCATCTTATTGTTAAAACTTGAGTTAGAAGTTCATTTCAACCCTGTGTCACAACCCAGGGTCTGCGTAGCGATTTCGGCCACTACACCACTAAAGTTACCTGACAGAAAAGAAATCTTTTCTTGACAATTCCTTGCCTTCAAAAAATTTTGAATGAAAAATGGTAGGGCGCCGCGGAAGATTTCTGTAAGATTTATTTTAAATAGCGTATGATTTTGGTATTAATTCTGTCCGGTACTTCTACACTGTTTCGTTCACTCCATTAGAAATGTTATTAAGTAGATTCCAAATAGCAAGCGAAAGAGTAAATTAGAGAAAGGGAGAATATGTAATGCAACCATTAGCTCTGTATCTGTTGTATTTCTTCGAACTGGGCCATTGTGACATTTTCGGAGTAATCTAGCTCTTTTTAATGTAAAGTCATTTGTTTTGTTGAAGCAGGAGACGAGAAAAATAGGCAATGTCTTCGCGGGAATCGAACGTCAGAGGAACGAAATATGTATTCAGAACTCATTAATCAACTTCGTTTAAGGCATCAAAACTCTTTTCCCTTGACAGGTTCTCTTTGAAGCGTTAAACAGAGGAGATTTAGTGCATCATTTCTGTTTATTGTTCTTTTTTTGTATTATTTTCAGTATTGTATATGTATTTGAAGCTTAAACTCCTTCGAGCCGGGTAGCGAAAACGCGCGCTTATCGCGGAGGCCGGCAGTGTCTTCCGCGAGCGTCTCTCCAGGGCCGGGGGCATTTTTGCTACTAAGCCTAAATCCATGAAATTTCCGAAGTATCAACGCATTGTTTAATAATGCTCTATAGAGTATTTAAACGGCTTATGCTTTATAGATATTTTTATGTACATACTTTAATTACCTTATTTCTTGTTTAAATGCATATTTTACACATTTTATTTTAATTACTCACCATTTTATTATTTTTAACATTATACATCTGAAAACTAAATGTATTACTTAAAATTCTCTTTTCGTATGAAAAATTTGAAAACAGGGATCTACACACAGTCCTACGTTACATTCCTTGAACTCGTAATAACTCATTTGCCGTTTTGGAGGATTTTTCCGGGAATGTGAACAAACGAAGCATCGTCGTCTCATTTTCTTATCAGTCTCTTCTGAACAAAGTTTTGGAAAATGTCTTTCAGTTAATCTTTCAGAATCGATATCAGAATATCAGAATTTCAGAATCAATATCTGAAATATTTTGCATCATTTCTGCTATTTCATGCTCTGTTAAAACATTTTCGACGCTTCGACATTGAAACAGTAGAAACAGAAAGAATTCACGTCTAACAAGATCTAATTATTTTCTAAAAACTGAACTGTAAACCGAAATACTCAACGCTTTAGCGCATATAAAACTTCTACTTACAATAAACAACTACCACGTGCGAATAAAGTGCGATTTAAAGAGACGTCATAAATCACGCCATTCGGAAACATTTAGTTCCCCGTTTGTTTATATAATCAAAAACACGTGTATGTGAGTCATGCTTCTCTCATTTCGAGTAGAAGGTCTAATGTACATGTATCTGAAACCATATGGGCATACAGTGCCATCTTGTGGCGGAAATTATAGTTTGAAAAACGTTCCAAGGTACTGGCACAAATACGTGACAGTCGGTAGAGAACGCAACAATGCTCTGGCACGCCTGCGTGTCGGCCGGTAGATAAGTGTGTTCGTTGCTGGTACGTATACGTGACAGTCGGCGCGAAGGGGTTAATTTTATTTGTACTCCTTTTGGGTTACGACTTTCGGGAAGAAAGAATTGGTTAGGACCTTCATAGAAAAGAAATCATAAGTTATCACCTAAGCTACGATTATTATTTCATTTCAATAATTTTATTGTATATATATGTAATATTTTTGATGCGTAATCGTGATAGCAGAGCGGCAAGACGGAACGAAGATGTTGATACCAAACCAACTTTAGCTAATTATCATCTTTATTTCCAGGCACATTAGAATAATTGTTCGTGGACAATATATTTTCTTATCATAAGCAATAACAATAATTTTTTATATACACAGATTAACGGGGCGATATCATTTCAGACGGACAAGCAAAGCAACGTGGATCTTAGTGTGGCGGAAGCTTAGAAGAAGATGACGCAGTTTATCTGCTAGCGGTATTTATGGTACCGTGAAAGACCGAAATTGGAGAATGTCGACTTTCACTGGAGAATGTCAACATTCACCAAATACGTCGGTGAAAGATCGAATATTGCATTACATTCTTGTACATTCGGATCCTCACCGGTGTATGTCGACAATCACAGATATGCTCTGGTGTAGATCGAAAAAAGAGGTCATAAAGTGTCATAATAGTTTAAGTTGTTGCAATAAATAAGATTTGAATCAAATAATTTAGTGAGTTTTTTAATTATTATTATTTTATTTTCTCATTCAGAAGGTACTGTATAATTCAGTAAGTTTTTAACTTCAATTATTTTTCCTTTCTCATTTTGAATGTACTGTGTGTTTTAAGTTCTTATGTTCTTTAATAAGTTTAAAGTTAAGTTTTTATGTTAATTTCAAGTGCGTTTTTTCGCACTTGAATTCGTTTTTTGGTGAATGTCGACATTTACCGGCGTAAGTCAGAAATAAGAGTATTTGGAAAATATTTCGGACATACACTAAACGACTAGGTTAATATTGACATTCACCGGCTCTGGTGTAGGTCAAAAAGAGAGGTCATAAAGTGTCATAATAGTTTAAGTTGTTGGAATAAATAAGATTTGAATCAAATAATTTAGTGAGTTTTTTAATTATTATTATTTTATTTTCTCATTTAGAACGTACTGTATAATTCAGTAAGTTTTTAACTTCAATTATTTTCCTTTCTCATTTTGAATGTACTGTGTGTTTTAAGTTCTTTTGTTCTTTAATAAGTTTTAAGTTCTTAAGTTTTTATGTTATTTTCAAGTGCGTTTTTTCGCGACTGAATTACGAAGAAGAAAATATAATATTCTCATATGTTCAACATTCACCATTAGTACATGGTGAATATCGACATTTACCGGCGTAAGTCAGAAATAAGAGTATTTGGAAAATATTTCGGACATACACTAAACGACTAGGTGAATGTTGACATTCACCGGTGAACGTCGACATTCTCCAGATTTCGGTTTTCCACCGTAACATTTATACTAAGCACATGCAGAGAGGACTCTAAGCTATGATTGGTTAATTTGAGGTTGTTACATAATCACGGAAGGATCTCGATTTTGGGAGAACAAATGAATTTAGAGGGAGAGCACGAAATCTAGAATATTAATTTTGAGGTCTTCAATTATTTTTAAAGCAGCTAACGTATTTTGTTATATATTACATATATTATCAGGACTTGTGTTCCTCTTGACTTGCTTTGGAAACATGAACTGTCCTGACTCGGAACAGGGAGCTTACTCAAGCTATGTTCAATAAATTGTGAAGTAGACAATATTCACAGGAAGGGTATACGAAACCCTTTATTTTTCTATCTTTACAGATCTTTCCGGAACTTCGGAATACAGAGACCAACCACTTGTGGTCTGAACGTAAGAATATAAAACTACTAACTAAAACTAACTTTGAATTAGTATGCAAGTGCCTAGCGTTAAGATTGGCCGTTATTTAACAAAAGTCCGTATGTAGTACAGAGAGCTGCTAAAACTACGATACGTTTGAAATTATCAAGAGGACTAAACCTCTGGCCTTGAAGGCAACCAGCAACCGAGTGAAAACTCGTAACACTAAAATGGCAAGCGGCTTGCTTCCAATAACTCCTTCTTCTCTCTTGCTTGGCAAAAAGCCACAACTTAAGTACTTGGCGTTAGCAAGACAAATTTGCATAAATAAGTTAAAGCTTTTAATTCTGGCCGGAAGTAGAAAATAAGAAGTGATAGTAAAGATTTAAAATAAAATAAACGTTAGTAAAACTTAGGATCCTTACAATATATACACACACACATATATATATATATATATATATATATAAATACATATACAAAAATTAAAAAATTACTATTTTTGGTCTAGCAGCTTGTGCGCAGATTCGTCTCTTTGGTTTTTTTTTTTTTTTTTTTTTTTTTTAAATTAATTTAAAAAATTATTTTGGACAATTTTAAGAGTTTTATAATATATATATATACATTTTAGATATATAAATATATACAAAAGTATACATTTTAGAGCCTTTTGGTTTTAAAATTTTGCAGGCAAGTTAGTTAATTTAAGTTCTAGTTTGAGCTTTAAATTTCTATTAACTATTTGTTTTAAACTTTAATTTTAAGGTTTATATCTTTTTTGATCTTCTTACGATTTTGAATTACTTTTTATTGTTCTAAAATGTTTACGTTTTTTGTAGTTGAGTTTGAAAATGAAAGTTTATGCCTTGTAGAGTCATTAGGTATTTTTTGGAGCTAGAGAGAGGAAAAATTAGCAACGCCTCCGCCGGGAATCGAACCACGGACCTCTGGAATACCGTCCCAGCGTGCTACCGTTACAACACGAAGGCACGCTAGGGAAGTGGGGGAAATACCTTATATACTCCCCTTTTTAAAGAGCGACTAGTGTTTTAGGAGACCTAGTCGCCAAATCCTGGGTGCGGAGAATTATCATTCACAACCCTGTTTAGTTCGGGCGCCACTTGTAGAGTCATTAGGATTTTTTTTTTGGAGTCAGAGAAAGGAAAAATTAGCAACGCCTTCGCCGGGAATCGAACCACGGACCTCTGGAATACCGGCCCAGCGTGCTACCGTTACACCACGAAGGCACGCTAGGGAAGTGGGAGAAATACCTTATAGCCTTCTAAAGTAAGCATCCTGTTTAGTTGTTTTCTTAGTGAGCAATCTAATTTTAAAGATATTTTGCTGTATTTGTTTAAAGGGATTCTTTTGGCTTAATGGACTAATGTATTTATTTTAATCGAATATTAATTGTGACTTTTGATTTGGATATAGCAAAAAATTTGGTGCTCACTTGGAAGTGAGATGAAACACTTTCTCTTAATTTAGTTGTTTGTTAATTGATGGTAGATTATTTCATGCCGCTTGACAAGTCGATTAATCTGAGATCAATTACAATAGCTACTTTTTCAATGATTAACATTTTTGTTTTTGATTTTGGTAGTTTTGTGCTGCAAGATTTTTTATAGCAGATTTTTATGTTTTTTAAAGCAAAAGAGATCTAGAAAATACTAGTTTAAAATACTAATTAAAATACTACTAAAAATATTTTTCATTCATGGTTTTAAATTGAATTTCTGTTCCTTGGAGATGGTATATGGAACGTTTTCTTATTATAAATTAGGGCCCACCAGCGGCCGAGCGGTAAAGTCGCTGAACACTGGTAGTTCGGTCCGAGGTTCGAATCCCGCGAACGGGCTGGCTGCATGGGCGTTTTCGTGGTTTTCCCCATGTGTAACGTGTATACGAGCCAGTTTCCCTTAGAAAGTCCTCCGCGAAAGGCATCCTTACCCTTAGGCAGATAGCCCTAGTGTGCTTTGCCATAATTAAATACACCACACACCACACCTTATTATAAATTATTATGAGTTATTCGTTTATTACTTTGCAGCTTTAGGGCAAGTCATAGGCCTTTTAATTTACTCTTAATTACTTTTATTTAGAATATATATATATGGTTATATATATTACATATGTGGCTGTTATACATTTATAGACTAAAGTATTTCGCATTTACTTGGCAATTTCTTCTGCATTCCGGTTCTAAGCTGTAATAATGTTAAAAAGCTAAAGGGAGAAAAAAAAAAGCTTTGTTTGTTATGTTTCGCAAGCAGAGTTTAAATTGCTCTTCATGCCAAAAGTTCTTCACTTTATAGAATTCGAGAAAGCGACATTAGTTGCACAATTCGGTTAAAAAAAGGGAAAAAAATGGCTTTAAAAATGGTTTCCAGAAAAGAAAACGGCTTCACTGAATAGTGTCTCTTTTTCCTAGTTTTTCTAACCAACGTCGTATTTTTCTTTGCTTTTTCATTACATCGCTTTTCTGCTATTTTTTATTACAAATTTCCCTTCTCTTAGTTTTGACTAGAAGATTTCATGTTGAAACATTCCATTTTTCGGATTTTGTTTTAGGCGAGTACTTTCCAGGATTTTTTCATGATTGCTATTAAGGAAATGAATTTAATTTTTAAAGGAAAGTTGCTTTTTTTTTGCTTTGCTCTGCTTCCAAAGCAAAATGCATTATAGTTTTTAAAAACTTGCGTAATGAACATGAGCCATCAACAACTGCTATATACATATCAGGGTATTAATTTTATTTTCCAAATAGCTGGGAATAATTAGAATATTGCTTCTAAGCTTCATTTTTTTGCAAAATTTAATAGTGCTTCAATTTAATAGTCGTGGTAATTTTACTGTTTTAACAAAGATTAAATCTATAACTTTTGCAGGTATCACATCAAATACAATACCAAACACGAAATATTTATTTCATATATATATATATATATATAAACACACACACATATATATATGTAAGATAAAAAATGTATGAATCAGAATTATAATATAACTATAAACATTAATTCTTCCTCTCTATTCTAAAATCGTAATAACTTATCTGCATTGCGTCATTCAAATTAATCATGCGATCTTACATAACCGTTAATACCAGATGCCTCTTGACGACCAATCACCGAATTGTAAACCAAAACTTTTCTCTTCAAACAATAGAAGATATTTGTCTATTGGAAAATTTGTACTTGTGCCATCAAAAATAGGGAATTGAAATTTCACTGTATCCACAATAGCTACGGATTCTTGCTTATCAGTTGACATTTTTTCCATTTTTGAACGTGTTAGCATTCCAATCACAAAATCTTGAGTTTAAGAGTTCGCATACACATCAATTTGAACACTAAAATCAATAACTTTAGAAGCACTTGATAAAACGCATAACTTTGGAGACGAGGGAAAGTACTTAAGAATCGCCGGAAAAGAAGCACAAGCATCAGACGATCATACACTGTCCTTGACCCACTGTTGAATTTAGAAGCGCGTTATAAATAAATCCAGGAGCTTTTTCCCACGTAGAGGATACATCCTACCGGCTAATTAATAACTGTAATGTTTTCAGTTATTCCATCACATCGTGGGCGAATGGTGAGGCTATTCCATTACACGTTCTGGCAGATGGTTGACGAAGCTGGGATGATTGAAGTACGGAGAAAAATGACGACTCAGGACTTTTCACTTTTAACAGCAAGCATATCTTTAATTTATAGCAGATGACTTTTTCCAGATGAAGTTAATCAAATAACTTATTCAGTAATTGAACTATTTGATACTACTGACTTTAAACTTTAATGCGTCATAACGTTCTAACAAAGAAAGAGGAGCATAGCGGAAGCGTTAGCAGAACGAAGGCGAGAAGGCATCTGTCTAGGAGAACTTATGACGCAGCATTTATATGAAAGGTTATGTAACAGAGTAGCTTCTAGAAAAATGTAGAAAAACTTATGACGCAGCATTTATATGAGGAGGTTATGTAATAGGTGCGAATGTTCTAGAAGGTAATGGTCTAAGGGAAGACGCTGAATTGCAGAAAATTAATTAAAGGATGCTGGTTCGCAAAGAGCAAAGCCATTCGTATTTTTTTTTATTTTACATCTTAATATGTAAGATAAAAAATGTATGAATCAGAATTATTATATAACTATAAACATTAATTCTTCCTCTCTATTCTAAAATCGTAATAACTTATCTGCATTGCGTCATTCAAATTAATCATGCGATCTTACGTAACCGTTAATACCAGATGCCTCTTGACGACCAATCACCGAATTGTAAGCCAAAACTTTTCTCTTCGCGTGCTTCCATCCTTCATAACTACGCACTTCAGCTTTTGCTCTCTACTGTCCTAAGATGTAATTTCGCTGGCTTGCTTTCTATCCCAACAATATCAAAAATGTAAATCTTCTGTGGAAAGGCTCGACTAGAGTGCCAAGTGATTGTGGCCACAAATATCAATTGGAAATAAAAATGGAATTAAAACTGCCTCGACTGCCAAGTTCTTTAAATACTACGCAATCAAAATTCTTCTTCAATATGGATCTAATCACGCATCTACACTGCTCCGTTATTTCCTTTGCTTTTATTATTACATATACATATATATATATATATATAAACACATATGTTACCGTAAAAGACTGAAATTGGAGAATGTCGACTTTCACCGGAGAATGTCAACATTCACCAAATGCGTTGGTGAAAGATCGAATATTGTATTACATTCTTGTACATTCGGACCCTCACCGGTGTATGTCGACAATCACAGATATGCTCTGGTGTAGGTCGAAAAGAGAGGAGTATATGTGCGTGTTGTCATTGCAAAAGCAAGCGTTCCACAAATAAATGCAGTTATAAAAGCAAGAACCTCTTGTGCAATTCAAAGTGTCCTAATAGTTTAAGTTGTTGCAGTAAATAAGATTTGAATCACATAATTTAGTAAGTTTTTAACTTCTATTATTTTCCTTTCTCATTTTGAATGTAGTGTGTGTTTTTAAGTTCTTATGCTCTTAAGTTCTCGTTTTAAGTCTCAAGTGCATTTTTTCGAGACTGAATAACGGGATAGAAAACAAATATTGTTATATGTTCAACATTCACCATTAGCACATGGTGAATGTCGACATTTACCGATGTAAGTCAGAAATAAGAGTATCTGGAAAATATTTCGGACATGCACCAAGCGACTATGTGCATGTCGACATTCACCGGTGAAAGCCTACATTCTCCAGATTTCGGTGTTTCACCGTAACATATATACATGTAAATAAAAATTTGAAAGTTATCAAATTTTAAATTACGTCCAAAGGGGTGTTTTTTTTAACCTTCTGTGTGTTACTTTCAATTATTAAATATCATGTTCTTTGAACTTAAGCCATAAAATTGAATTCCAGACTAATATCGGAAAGTAATTGTAAATTGAGCGTATCTTTAGAACTTCCGATACACAGTCGTACGCGCTGGAGATAAAAATGTTCTTTCTGTACAATGTTGCCGTTGCTCGCTTTGAAATCCTTGAGTTTGTTAATCAAAAATTCGTTAAAGTTTTACAAAATGTGAAAACGATTATAAAACAAATTTCAAATTTGGGCTTAAAGGTGCCCATATTCGCAGTAGGATTACATTATTCAAAATTGGATAGCTCTAGGTACCGTTGTTTTATCACGATGCGAGAAACATACATACATTTATGCCCATTCTTCGTTATTTATTAATTTCTTCAAATACAATACAAGGCGATGATATTTGGTGGCAACAGTTTGAAAAGTAAACGGAAATTCAGAGTGATTAGACGAAAAATCGCTAAACGGAAACATTAGTCCCTCAGGGACAAAGCCCCTTTGGACTAGGGAATAAAAATCTGAAATCTTTCAGATGTACGCCCAAAGGGACGTTTTTTAACGTTTTGTGTGGTACCTTTATTTATTAAATATCACATTCTTTGCACTTAAAACATAAAATTCAGTTCAGTAGCAATATCGCGAAATAATTTTAAAATGAACATATCTTTAGAATTTCCGATACATAGTCTCGCGCGAAGATAAACACGTTTATCTTTCTAAAAATACCATTCTTTAATCTCTATGAAAATTAGAACTGTAAAAAAATCTAATTTTAATTTGTCATCTACTGCTTTGATCAATGAGGATTTTTACATAAAAACGCGTTTTTCTCCAAACGTGATTTTTCTATACTCGATGTACCTTTTCTCAGGAACTACTGCTCACAAGTATCTAAACTTTTTATGGCTTATTTATTAGGTTCCCTAATATTTACTGAAATGAGCTTTTTGTAATAAACTTAGGAAAAAAAATTAATTTTTTTGTTTGAGAAAAGTGCTAAATTTTACTATGCCTAACAAAATATTCTGTAATTTACTCTAAAATTCAAAATGCTTCAAAAGCTCATTTCAGTATAATCAGATAAGTATAATTTAATTACAGAAAAAAAATTCAAGCTTGTATCTACAGCATATTTTGAGAAAAGGTACATCGAAAATGGCCAATTTACATTGTCGGTATAGGGGTTTCTGATACCCCTGAATAAGCTAATTCTCCACTCGAATATGGCATCTAGAAGCCCAGATTTGGAATTTGTTTTATTTTCTATTTCATATTTTGAAAACGTTAAAGAATTTTTGATTAACAAACTCAACAATTTCAAAGCGAAGAATGGCAACATTGTAAGGAAAAAAAAAAAAAAAGCTTTTTATCTCCAGCGCGCGATACTGTGGATCGGAAATTTTAAAGGTATGCTCTTTTAAAATAATTTTGTTGTTGAATTGAATTTTATGGTTTAAGTGCGAATAACATAATATTTAATAAATAAAGGTAACACACAAAACGTTAAAAAACTCCCCTTCATGGCGTAATATAAAATCTGAAATCTTTCAGATTTTTTTTCACATATTAATTATTTTTATTTTATTTATTTATTGCTTTTTTCCCTTGATACAGACTATTGTAGACTCAGATGTTGAAAAGTAATGTAAAAATTTTCGGGGACTCAATTGCGTCTATCATTTCATTGCAAAAAAATGTGTAACAGTTTTTTAACATCCTTTTATTTCCTAAAAACGTACATTTGAGGGCTTCATTGCATTCTCTGCAACGAAATCTCAGCTTAAAGAAGATTTTTTTAGATCATTTCAAAACTTCAGAAGCCATAGCGAGGGAATGAAGGAGTATTCAGAAAATCACAAGGAAGCTCTATGAATGGAACAAGTTATATAGCCCAGGAAAAAAATTATTTAAAATACTAAAACATTTACTTTTTCGAACTTTTTTTTGTTTCAAATTTCACCTTATACAGACGACGTGTTTATTTTTCTACAATACTTCAAAATTGAACCAAGAAGGATTTCAACTTTTTTACCCTTAGTTTCCTCAATGCAGTTTAATGTAATTTGACTTCTTATGCTTTTAAAGTAGATATTTCTCCTGAATTATTCAAATTCAGTTTGCTTATAATCAAAATTTTATAGGTAAAGGAAAATCAATTTTCTCCACATGTCCTATCGGAATTACCTTTTAAGAATATAGGAAAGAGAAATTTCGACACTTTTAGGGTGACAAATCAGTTTTGTAAGTCTTCTAGTCTTTCTAGACGGTACATAACTCTTATGAAAGAAAAACATCTAACGCTATTTCTGAATTTTAAGCAGAATTTTGTCCTTTCTTGGAGATTCAATGCAGCGAAGCTAATAAATAGAATATTCAACTCCTACTGCAGATATATCAGACTTGTAAATATATTCTTTTTAAATTAATGTCAGCACTAAATAAATAAATAAATAAATAAATAAATAAAATAATTATTTTACATCCTTGATAAAAAGATAAAGGAATATTTCTGCCTCCCGGTCTGTTAATGATAAATTAATTGTGTTCGTACGAGATATATGCTTAAAAAATTTTATAGATATTAATTTAAAAGTCAAAGAACAAAAATCAGCTTTAGTTTCAGATTTTCACAGAACTAGTTTCGATGGCTTTACCGAACCATCATCCTCAGCTGCAAAAGCGCAAACATTCCTTAATTAATTCCGGGAGAAGAAAAAAAAAAAAAAAAGGCTACGAATTTTGGAGAAGGCATGATGTAATTTGTCCATCTCTTTATATTAGGCAATGGTGGCCCACCTACTAGGCGCCATAGTAAAGAGACTATGGCTTCCGGCCTGAGTCGATTGCCAACGCCTATAAACGGTTAGAATCCGCCATTGAAAAAAAATAGTTTTTCTAGATTTCTTTCATTATTCACGTTATAATTATCAATTAGATTCAAAGTTTTTTTTTTCCTAGTTTCATTTATTTTCCTAAAGGCGTTAGGAAAATTATTTGGTTTAATTTAGAAGAGTTGAGACATCAAATTGGATGATGTTCGTATAATAATATATGTTGCGTAATACGAGCAAATTATGTTCGTATAATATTGTTTTTTGAATTTTTAGTGACGCATTAACCCGGCGGAAGTCGCACCAAGAAAAGTTACTAGAGTGGGCGCGTGGGGTATCACATACCCCAATATTTAAAATACGATAAAAATAGTTTTATTTAGTTTTAAAGCTGTTTTTCTTGTTCTCGTGTATTATAAATGCGTGAATAATAATTGGGTTTCAAAAAATTAATTTCCAAAATAATCTTAGAGTTAAAATTAAGATAAATGAAAATGATAAAAATAAACATCATGCCTCTACGTTTCATTGCATCTTTAATACACAATGCTTATTTTATTTCTTTACACTTTGAACAAAATACAGTCATGTGTTCTTGGCACAGAATGTTTTCACATTTTAAACATTGCATTCACGTTCTTCTGTCCTTGGCGCGATTACAGTGAAAGTGAATGCCTTGCAAATTTATCACATTTTTCATACTTGTTTCGAATTTCATGTATTCGTTTTAGTTCTTCGTCGAAACTTCTGCTTTTGTTTTGCATGCAGTACGTCAGTTTCTTGGTAAAGTATTAATCTCTCATCTTTGTTCAATACTTTTTTCATTAATTGTATTGCTAAGTCCTTCAAAAACAGACTTCTGTTTCTGGTTGGCGGATTAGCAGTTGAATGTAATATAATTCAAGCGTTAATTACAGCAACATTCAGTGCATGAAAAAAAATTACCATTGACAACCTCCTTGTTATTCTGGCAATTGAATAACTGGCTGACATTTCATCCCACATATCCACTGCTCCTTTAGTCATATTATAAAAACATATAATATCTGACGTCGTAGTTTCTCCAATATTATCTTTTATAGTATGATCGTTATATAATGCTGAAAGCATAAGAACAGTTTTTCCTTTTTTAGGAACATCAGGAATTAATGTTTTATCTTTTTCGAAACCAAAACAGTGTAGAAAATATTCCTAGTTCCATCTTCAGTTTCCGAAATCCAATCTTCATCGCTTTCAAATATTTCTAATAAATCTCACAGGCGTTGTATCTCCAGTTCATAGGGAGTCATTCTTTTTACCATAATGCGGTTAGAAATTTTTAAGAATTTAATGTCAAGTACTTTAAAATCACTTGCGAGTAGAAATATTTACTGTTACACTCTAGAAATAAACTTCTGAACTAAATATTCAGTCAGAAAAACACTTACGCGAACAGGCGCGTGAGGTGTGTCATTCCCCAGTTCCAACAAAATACCGATAAATCTTTTTCTGAAACACACAGGCCAAGAAAAAGCGTTTCTGAAAGTTAACCACAAGTAGAAACTCAGCTACTGAATGCAGCACAGAATTTCAGTTTCACAAGATAGGAATATTCCACTTTTATGTAGGGGTGAGGTATGATACACCCCACGCGCTTTCCCGCGGGTTAAAGAAATAATTTTTAAGAAGGCTGTTTATGAAATTAATCTTCTATACAATAAATTTCAAATAAACTACAACTCACAACTCACACGGCAGAGAGCTCCCGTCCTGGCAACAAAGGCCTTTCGGAATTGGATACCCACCCGCGTCATTAACAATCTAAAACGTTGCGACTATACAGAGCAAGGGCAGACAAGACAGTACCAGTACGGTCCCTGCCAAGCCTTACTCTGTCCCGAGAGCCCTCAAGCCTTCTGTGGAGTCTGTTATTATACCCCCGTGGTTGAGACTGCCTAGGTACAGTTCCTAACCAGTACTTCCCAGGAATTCGCCTGAGTCAGCCCCCGGGGGTCAAATAAACTACAGCTTAATTTAAAATGAATGGTATATAAAGAAGATAAACTTATAAGGTATTTCCCCCGCCTTCTTAGCATGTCTTCGTGGTGTAATGGTCAGCACGCTCGACGTGTATTCGAGAGGTCCGTGGTTCGAGTCTCGGCTAGGCATTGCTAATTTTTCCTCTCTCCTGCTTCGAAATAACTTAATGTCTATACAACGTGATGCCTCCGATGGCTGTTGGTCACTGCATAGATCGAAATTTTGAGCTTAGTCCTAGATAGAATACTTGCTGCTGGAGGAAGAGCTTTTAGCTGTTGGGATATACTTTTTCTCTGTTAATCGGCGATGAATCTGAGAACCTGTTTTGGAGTATAAATATAGCTTTCTAATTTTGAGAGGTAAAACATTTCCAAATGTCTATACTCAATCAATTAGACTTTTGTATAATTACTCAATTAATCAGATCTTTAATTGGAATTATACATGGTTAAAAATTTTACACGAACTTCAATTGTTTGCGCTTATTTTTTAACGAATGTTTCAAGCTTTACGTCTTCCATTATTTTAATTTGGAATTTTAGTTGTTCTTAATTCTTTACCATATTTTTGTGTTGGCGATAAATACCCATGAAAATTACGTAACTAAAATAGGCCTCTAGTTTAGATAGTCTGATTAGTACAGAATTCAAATTAAGAAATATAACTGTTGCCAAGGGAACAAATAAAACATTTTTCAGAAATAAGGAAATCTAGACAATAGCAGTAAAAAAATCTGATGTGTACACCACATGACTTCCTTGTACGGAATATTAAATTATAAGCTTTTTTTCTTGCATTTCATTTAAACTTATTGGATTAAATTAAATCTACTTCCCCGACAGCACATAAACCACAATAGAATAAATGCATTCTTTAAAATTCACTCTAGTATTTGTTTATCATACCGACACTCTGGCGCTAGATTCGCTTAACAGTTACTTATTTCGTTCATATTATAACTGATAATGCAGAAAATTTATATCATTTAAAGAATAGAATTATCTAATCGTTGCCACATGTTGTATTCAAATACTATAATAAAGCTAGAATAATGTATAAAAGAAATTAAGCAAACAAAACAAAAAACAAACAGTTTTTCACAGACGATTGAGTATTTCTCATTCAATTAATTCAGTTCTCACTTCGCGACAAGGCAAAAAAACATAAAAACTCAAAGTATCTATATTAAAAAATACGAAGTAAATCTTAAAGACTTATTTCCACGAAAAATTTCCAGAAAAAATTAAGCATGATTTTATTGGCAATAATAAATGAAGGTGTTATCTTTGTTGTTGCGAAGCTAAGTTTCTCTAGATTGGTAAAAAATGCACTAGTCTCCTGTTTCAAATGTAAACATCAATGGCCGCCATTAAAAACAGGCTTAGCGGCAATTAAACAACTTCAAAATTGCTGATAATTCTAAAAATATTGCACACAGATTTACTAAAGGCATAAAATCCTTAACCGGAAGATAAAAACAACATAATTCAATCATTTTTAAAGCAAAAAATGTACAATTTACAAACATATAAGAGTAAAGAAACTGAGATCACTGAGCCGGGTAACAGAGTGGATATATATATAAATATATTTATATACGTTTGGTGCGGCCGATTGCAACCAAAATACGAGGTGCACATCTACATGTTATAGCAGTCCTATATACAAAATTTCAACGTTCTGAGGCTACTCGTTTTTGAGTTATGCGAGATACATACGTACGTACGTGCAGGCATAACGAAACAATCTCTTCAGAATACATTTTAAAGCAGTTTTATAATTGTTTTGGAGGAAAAGAGTCTTTTATTCTGTCCTTACGTACAGATGTCACGCAAAAATATCGTTAAATCGCATTCGATAGCGGTCAAAATGGATATTTTCGTTGAAATATGCTGCCTGAAACTTTTCGCGATTACAATACTTCCTTTTTACTTCGTACAAGGAAGGAAAAACAGAAGAGTTAGAAAATGGTAAATTATTTTATCTGTTCTGTGAGCCATTAGGGAAAACAGATGAAATAATTACAATAGATATCCTGTTTCATCCTTAGTTCCGTAAGAATTATCTCCGCTTGGTGTATGTATTATTAATGTGATATCATTTTTTATTAGAAAAGCAATGCTTCGATGTTATTAACTGCTTCAGTGACGTTATCAAAAACAGTTCAGCAATCTTGAGAGTGAGTACATAATCTTCAAAGATAAAAAGTGGAGCCTCTAATTAAAAGACAACATGTCGAGTATCTGAAAAATACATACAATTGATTGTATGAGTAAATGATAAAGGGATAATTTTTACTTAAAAACAAAAGTATAAATATTCATTCTCTCAGTTAAAAAAGAAATCAGAAAAAATACAATGCAAGATTAGATTTACATCTAAGTTCTATTACAGCAGAATGTTTCAGACATATTTTTAATCAAGAAACAGTTTAAAAAAAATTATATTTTTAAATTATAAATTTTAAAAAAAATTATATTTTTTTAAATCCAAGTGATTTTGATTAATGAGACCAAAGACAAGGTAAAAAGAACTGGATACATTACACGAATCAATATAATGGTTCTGTTCGTTATATTAATATTATAAAGATATGAAGACTAAAATGCATAAATGCATGTGAAAAGGAAATATAATTTAGTTTTAATATAAAGATATTAAAACCAAAATCTGCATTCAACATAATTTTTTTTTAATATATCCAGCTAGATTTTTAGTCTTCGCATTCTAAGCATCAATTGATTTAATTTTCGTTCTTCAAAAACACATTACTGAAAATATGATTTTCTTCTGAGAAAGCGAGATTACGACATTTTCTGCAAACGTTTATTTAGCCTCGACAAATTAAACCAGCACAGAGAGCGAAAAACTTGCAGATTATTAAAGTTCATACGGAATTAAACTTGGTGCAGAATAATATTTACGTATTGCTATCTGTATGATTATTATTGTCGCATTTATTTTTTATTTCATCTACACTCGAAAAAGGTGTTTTCTTTAATAATTAGCAATACTGAAAGAAAAAAAAAATGTTTCCTCTTGTTTTTGATTTTATATTTTCTCTTGTCTCTTGTTATTTATTTATGTTGAAAAGAAGTTTTCCTTATTATAAAGGCAAGTTTCAGAGCATGTCATTATCACAGAAAATATAACTATGGATTACTCATCTCGTAATATGCATAAATATATATTTTCCTCATTTACGCACGCATGAGCACTGCTGCTCTAGAGCTCTCATTACCATCTGCTGTATTCTCAATGCCCACTGCTTTGATTCATCTCAACATTATGGTAATCATTCTTAATTAGACAGCATATACTTCCTCTTTCCATTGCACTTGATCACTACATTCTCTAACCACAAGTTACTTCAGTGCTTCATCAAAGAGCTTAATTTTGAAGTTTATGGAAGAGCTTGAATACCAAGCTAAATCTGGCTAACATTATAGAAATGGTTAACAGCATCTGAAGCGGAAGATTTCTCATACTGGAGTAAATACCTGTGTATGGATAGTTAGAAATTATAATTACAACATGTCTTTGTAATAAATACTGGTAATATCGTATGGAGACAAAGCGAACTGTGGAATTAGGTATATAGCAAACGGCGAATAGTGTATTTCTTAGCTAGAATACTGAGGTACAGAATAGGGCAAGTTTTAAGTTATCACTAAATTTTTCTGTTAGATGCATAACTTGCTAAAAAATATTGAACTAAATGAACCGGTAGATGTAAAAATGGGATATGGGTCAAAAGCCAAATTTTACAGGGTCAACAGAAAACTATCCCATTCCTCACAATGTCAAAAGACATTTAAAAAAGGTTGAATTATATGGACTCTATTTACACCGATCTCATAATATTGTTACGAAATATCTACGCGCGATAAGATAGCTTCCTCGCAAAGCAGGCTTAGGGTTGCCAGAAAATAGCAAGGAAGGCAGGGCTCCAAAGTTTGGCGAGAAATCGCCCATTTGGCGACAAAATCAGCGATATTCTTACTGGTTTAGCCCAGAATGTTACCGAACACAAGCCAAAAGCTATATAAATCCTGCTGGCACGCGGAGACTTAGTGCGGAGTCGGTCGAGTTAACAGTGGGTCAGCGAGCGTCTCGTAGTCTAGTGCCGAGTTGGCTGTCGAGTGCATTGAGTGAATATCTTAGTATATCGCGAGTTAGTGCCTCCTCGAGTTTCATCTTAGAGTGTGTCTAGCTCTGGGAAGGACTGAACCGAGGAGTCGGGAGCTGTACTCTAGTGTATCGTCGAGTGCATCGCGAGTTGTAGCATGGAGAGTCTCGAGAGTACGTGGAGTTCCGAGATTGATCGAGCAGAGTCGGGAGCTGTACTCTGGTGCTTTGCCGTGAAGCTGTCTCCACTGTTATAGCCTGATATTCTGGAGGCTGTGTCGCTGATTGTTGCAGGGTGTTTATAGCAGTTCTTCGACGACTGTAAACGTGTTATTGGAGCTCTCTTGAATAGTACTGGCTAATAAATTGTGTTTCGATATTTCATCAAGCGCTGTCGTCGTTATTCACTCCAAGTCCACGAATCCGTACCGTACGTAAAGGAACAAACGTAACAATATTTTATTGTTGACTTCTGACATTCGTGTGAGGAATGAGATAAATTTATGTTTGCTCCTGTAAAATATGACTTTAGTCGCATAGCCTCTTTTTACATTCTCTGATTGAAATAGTTCTGAACTGGCTTCAGCGGCACAAGGTTTTAATTAAAGTATTGAATGACACAAGACTGACTTTTATATTTTTTTTTAAAGAAAACGAAAACTTAATTTTTTATTGGGTTTCCGAAGAAATAAATATACCACTGCAAAAAACTGTTTTCCGTGATCGGATTATTCATATTATAGAGATATTAGGTATTTTTTTGGAAGCAGGTAAGATGAAAAATGAGCAAACGTTTTCGCCGGGAATCGAACCACGAACCTCTGGAATAAGGCCCAGCGTGCGGAACCACTATACCACAAAGACACGCTAGAAAGGTGGGAGAAATAACTTATAATATAAACACATTCACATTTCCTTACATTACCAAAATATCTGGACATAGAATTAATTAAACATTTTAATCATTGTGTATAAATATTGCTAAAGGCTTCAGCCATAATAAGGATTTTAATTAGAATTTATAAAAGGCGGCTTAAGCATTATAAAATCTTTAGTTTGGACAAAACTGGCTTTAAATTACTACTTTCAAAATTGTTAAAATTTTGAGTTTTGTGTGTAATGGAATCTATTTCACATGGGACCGTAGAATAAGCGCCGTTCTCCTTCTCACCGTTTCTTCTGCTATTTGGGTGAAAGTTATATAAATTTGGCTACTGTTTTCTGGTCTAATTTTAATGCAACACATGCCTCAAATAATTTTTGTAGACTAAAAAACAACTAATCAAGCAGAATGTTTTTCATTATTGTGACTACTATTAGACACTTGTCTAATATTAAATCAAGACCGCGAAATTCATCGGGACAAGAAGGGAAAGTAGCACCTGTCATTGGCAAGAGCGTTGGACACCATACAGATGACAGAACGACTTTGCTGAGTTCCACCCCTAAATTTTTCGATGGAGAGCTCCCCGAATGCACGGGTCGTGCCCCTATGCTGCACAGACACTATACATTTACAAATCTTCGGGATTCGAACTCGGGACATTCGGTACGGCAGTCAGAGTCATTAACCATTATCTGGGTTGGGCAGTCTGTTTGTTATATTGTATAATATATATATATGTAAGAAAAATAAAGAATATATAAAAGATTAAATTAGCAGCGTAAATTAATTTCCCTTCTCTATTGTAAAAATAGTAACCCCTCTCTGCACTGCGTCATTTCGAGACTTTTCTACGTCATATGGGTTTTACGTAATTATGACGATGTAAATGGAATTTAAACTCAACCAGCCAATAGTCATTTTAGAGCAATGTTAACTATCCAATCAAAATGCTTTGAGAACCAAAGCAAACTCAGTCTGACTTGAGATTTCATTCTGAACATTACGCACTTGCTTTCCACTCTTTGGCCTAACTGCACTGCTCTCTATCTGCTCTGCTTTCTTGCTACGAAATTATCAAAAATATAAGCCTTTTGGAACAGGCACATTTAGTGTGCCGACTTGTGTATAGCCACAACATATTGCCGAAACTAAAGCTGAAGATTTAATCTGCATTCGCCTCCAATTTGCCTAGTCATTATGGATAAGCAATCTACGCAATCAAAATTACTGCTGTAAAGATAGTGAAAAAGAATATGGAGCGAGTATGACAAGAACTTTAAGTACCATCCTGGCATTGCGTAACTAAACAATGGAACATGCATAGAACACTGTGTGAAAAAATTGGATAAAAAACCTTTAATTTCACATAATATTAGCCATTCTGTGCTTTTTAATAAATTTTTAGACTACATTGATCTGAAATTGGGTCAGTCATTTAAAAGAGCCGTGCATTTACAGAAATGTTTTTCATATTCTTTCAATTTTTATATCTATTTAATTATTTTAAGAGTTTATTTATTTAATTATGTTTATTTATTTAACAGTTCCTGCTTTGTTATCTATTTCTTATTATGCACATTTGAATTTTATTTGAACATTACTTTACATTGCTCATATTTAAAAAATTAATAATTTGTGGTTACCTGGTGAAAGAAAAAAAAAAGACTTTAAAAAAATTATACTTTTAAAGCATAAACATTCAGCAGCAAAGTAACGTAAAAGTTCAACAAATGGATAAACATAAAATATATATATATATATATACACACACACACACAAACAACAACAACAAAAAAAAACACGTAAAAAGTATTGTTACCTGAATTACACAGTAAAAATTCAGCACAGCAAAAATAAGGAGAATTTCATGATTCTGTGATGCATTTTTTAAAACTAAGTTTCCTTCTAAATAACACAGTAAAGATATAGCAATGCAGTATAATAAATAAATGCCTATCCTTTTCCATAACAGCAACACATCCCCATCCCCCCCAAAAAAAGAAAAAATTTTCCCCAACATACGAGGCAAAATTCAAAATCAAAAAGGGGTGAGAAAAAATTAAAAAATTTTAACGCATAATAATTTTAAAAAGAACTCTTGTAAAAATTAAACTAAAATTGTGTATATATTTATACATATATATATATTGTGTATATATGTTATCGTGAAAGATCGAAATTGGAGAATGTCGACTTTCACCGGAGAATGTCAACATTCACCAAATACATCGGTGAAAGATCGAATATTGCATTACATTCTTGTACATTCGGACCCTCACCGGTGTATGTCGACAATCACAGATGTGCTCTGGTGTGGGTCGAAAAGAGAGGAGTATATGTACACGCTGCCATTCCAAAAAGAAGTGTTCCACAAATAAATGCAGTTGTGAAAGCAAGGGCCTCTTGTGCAATTCAAAGTGTCATAATAGTTTAAGTTGTCGCAATAAATAGGATTTGAATCACATAATTTGGTATGTTTATAACTTCTATTATTTTCCTTTCACATTTTGAATGTACTGTGTGTTTTAAGTTCTTAAGTTCTTATTCTGAGTCTAAAGTGCGTTTTTTCGCGAATGAATTACTAAGAAGGAAGTATAATATTCTTATATGTTCAACATTCACCATTAGTACATGGTGAATGTCGACATTCACCGGTGTAAGTCAGAAATAAGAGTATTTGGAAAATATTTCGGACATACACCAAGCGAGTATGTGAATGTTGACGTTCACCGGTGAAAGTCGACATTCTCCAGATTCCGGTGTTTCACCGTAACATATGTATATATGTACATATGAAAAGATGTCATGTTTGCAAAATTGTCTTAGTTAGAAAGCCAATGATGTTTGATAAATATCTTGAGCTGGAATCGTGAGTCCCCAACATCTGTTAAAAAGATTACTCAAAACTGCATTTTCTTTAAACATCCTGCATAATCAACGAAGCTCTGAGACTAATAAGAAGAGACGAATGTCGGGATCAGTTCTAAGATGATAGCGTTGTAGCTTTACAACAACTGCTAAACTCAGAAATAAAAATCGTTATGATTAAAACTTAATTGCTGTGAATTCACTTCTTACTAATTACCCTTGTTAGGTCCATTTTTTACATCTGAAAGTTTTACTGATGAAATGCATTTAATTATCATATTTATGAGGGAGGTAATTAAATCTAAACGGCAAGTGTTTCCGTCGTTTATTTTTCCTTTTTTTAAGATGCTTTTTAAGAGGCTCTCACAGGCAGAAATATGTACCATAAATATGTATATTCTAGTGTTATTACTTTGTTTTTTGCATAAGGCCATATTATGTAATCAGTACACTCCTATCAAATCTTCAGTTTTCAAAATTGTTGTAATTAAAAGACTTTAATAATAATTTTTCATGTCTTGGTAAATTTCAGTTTCAAGAGCTCTTACCATCTTAAAAAATTGTGAATTTTTTAATTTGTTTTTAATTTCATATAAATAGTTTTAACACCATTTAGTAGTATAAGCGGTGGGTTTAAAACAATACACGCAGTTTTAAATTATTTTTCTTTACTTTTTTACAACAGTACCCTATTCATCTATGTAAAAAATAAACTTCTCCAAAGCAATATGCTTTTCAATATTTTTTCAATATCAATTAAAATATTAGAAGTATATGTGTCTGATAATTATATATGAGGATTTTTTCATTAGTGTAATTAATAGATTGATATAATTCTCCCTCACATGCATTTTGTTTTGAAAAATTGAATTATACTACGATATTTCTAGACTTCTAAAATACAGACAATTGCTTCGAAACAACTATTGTTTAACTGCGTATTCAACTGCAAATTCCGAGAGGTTGGTATTCAGATAGCCATTTACCTCAATGTTAAATAGACGTGCCCCTATATTCTTACATTTACGGCAGAGCTTCTTCTGTTTCAAGCATTTCATGTTACATTATACAAAAAATAATATTATTTCACATATAAATTGACTAAAATTCTTTGCATATGTACGAAATTGGTAACATTACTTTTCGAGTCATGTTCTTTTTAATGATCATCAGCTTAGGCTTTATTATACTTAATCCAAGTTAGCCTTAATTCTTTAATATTAAATTAGCTAGATTATTATAAGAGTGAATTGGTAGCTTATTTACAAAAATTATATATTACCTTCAGAATAATCCTTTGATTATTGCTTATTGTTCGCTATAATCGTCAGCTATTAAATATTGAGATAATTTAATAACCTGCGTTTACTTTGCACGCAAAACTCCTTTGAAAGTCATTAATTCATAGATGATATTTTAATAAAACCTATATTTAACTTGTAAACATAATTTGAATTGCATGAATGTATTTATTGGAAATTCTGCGTAAAATGTAACAACTGTTTATAAAGGTGTTCGCTCTGTGTTGAATTGGTATTACTTCCCCAAGAATTCTCATTACATTTGCATTTATGCGTTTGATTGTTTAATTGTTGTGCCATTTAAAATGCCAGTTTGTCTATTATTACTGCGCCTTTTGGTAACTAGGCCTAAATGCCCCAGTTCCAAAGCAATTTGTTAGTCCAAAGGGGCTTTGTCCCTGAAGGACTATTGTTTTCGTTTTGCGATTTTGCGTTGAATCACTTTAAATATCCGTTTCACTTTTCAAACTGTTGCCACCAAATGTTAGAGTCCTGCATTATATTTGAAGAAATGAAGTAATGAAAAATCTGCATAAATGTATGCATATTTCTCGCACTGTGATAAAACAAAGCTACATAGAACCGTCGAATTTTGAATGACGTCATCCTCCTACGAATATGGGCATGTGGAAGACCCAATTTGAAATCTGGAATTTATTTTATTATCGATTTCATATTTGTAAAACTTTAACAAATTTTTGAGTAACAAACTCAAGGATGTCAAAGCGAGCAATGGCAACACTCTACGGGAAAAAAAAACTTTTTTATCTCTAGCGGGCGCGAAACTGTGTATCGGAAATTCTAAAGATATGCTCATTTTAAAATTATTTTGCGACATTGCTACTGAATTGAATTTCATGGTTTAAGTGCAAATAACATGATATTTAATAAATAAATGTAACACACAAAAGATTTATAAAAACGCCTCTTTGGACGTAATTTAAAATCTGAAACCTTTCAGATTTTTTTTTTAATCGTTTAATAATTTTTGATATCAGTAAAGATGTACCAGAAGTTGCTTTTTTCTTCTAAAGTTGATCATTTTAGATTCTTTTAAAGCTGTTCCGTATCATATTGACATACACGTTTTATTGTTCATGATAGACTATACTCTGAAATCATTTTGAGAGCCAAATACGATAGTACAGAGTCCGTACCATTAGAAAGGAAAGCACTACAACTTTTGACGCTCTTATTCCAGCATAAGTTTGGCTCTATAATGGATCAAGTAATACTAGTAAGATAGCCAACTTTATAACCTACGCTGCTTATAATCACTTCTGTTACAGCAGCTAATATCGTCTTTGAGATTATTTGTTATTCTAAGGCTGGAATAAGATAGTTGCTTCTTTGGACAGGACTACCACAAGAAATAACCTTTGTTTTCTTCAATTCAGAACTTTTTTTCTTGAACATTTACGGCATGCACAGCCATCAGACTAGCATGCTTAAAATAAAACTTAAGTTACTTGCAGTGGTACTTCTGGATTGTTTTCACTGCTGGTTTGCACAGTCAAATTACAAACAAAATTAACGATAAACATTTATATTTCTTACTTATAGAAGCATATATAAGGGTAAGAATTTACATTTGTACCGCAAATGAGGAAATACCTGGGCACTTTTCTGTCATTGGATTTTTGCTTTGAGCCAAACCTTAGTGTATTTTATACAAGTAGAAAGATTTAGTTCCGATTCCCATCTTACCATTCCACTCCCACTTAACATCGAAATTTTTTTTTTTAATTGACCCTCAGAGGGAAAGACTCAAGACTTTATTTTATTCCCAAATAAGTACTGTTCAGAAATATCTCCTTTATATCATTTCTGACCATGTCTCGAAATCTAGGTGCTAAGAAAAGAAGGCAAACTTAATCATCCGAATTCATAAGTGTGTGTGTGTGATTATGGCAAAGCCTCGAGGGCTATCTGCCTAAGAGGTGGGATGCCTTCGTGGAGGACTTTCTAAGGGAAACTGGCTCGTATACACGTTACACATGGGGAAAACCACGAAAACGCCCAAGCAGCCAGCCTGTTCGCGGATTCGAACCTCGGACAGAACTACCAGTGTTCAGCGACTTTACCGCTCGGCTGCTGGTAAGCCCCCGAATTCATAAGAAAACATTCATTAGAGTAGGTGGATTGGCAGACCCGTTACTTGTTTTTAATGCTTCCTAGGCAACTTCCGTGCCAATTGACTTGGGTTCGAATTCCGAAGAAAGAGTGAATGTTTTTAAGTGTATAGTGTCTGTGCGGTAAGCAGGCACCCAAAACGCACGGCGAACTAAAAGTAGTAGTCTTTAGTAGCTTTAGTAGTTGGTTTATGGAAAGAAAGGTAGAAGACCCTCGGATCGCTCCCGGAGTGTTCTTCATTAAAATTTGGCCGGAACTTAATAGTTAACAAGGTCCGGGGCTACGTAATATACCTACGGGTATGCATATTTTGATTCAACTTGTAAGTTTATTTATTTTTTGTTTTCATTTTTATTGACATGTTTTAGTCTAAAAGACTTGATGTCTTAAATGAAGACTTACTGATTCCTATTAGTTTCAATATATTAAATGAAGTCTCCAAGTCTATAAAAAATCCTATCATAAGCAGTACAATTGGCCAAGCGGTGATATACCTGAACACTGGTAGTTCTGTCCGAGGTTCGAAGTGTTAATAAGAGTCAGCTTTCCTTAGAAAGTTCTCCACGAAGGTATTCCTTCTGGAGCACGTTAATAATAATAATAACCAATACAGTACAAGATAACAAGCTAGGAAAAGAAAATATTTACTAATAATATTTGCTTCTTAAGAATAATAGCGCGAAGATAGACTAATACAAGAATCACGTGATAATTTTGGTATGAAAAGTGGAAAATAAAAACTCATATATTCCTCCTCCTTTGCTTTCAGATGATAAGGTGAGAAACGAAGGTTGAGTTGGGAATAACGGTGAAGGGAAATTTCTAGTTCAGACTGAACTGGGTTGGTGTTGGTGTTGGTGTATTTAATTATGGCAAAGCACACGAGGGCTATCTGCCTAAAGGGAGGGATGCCTTTCGTGGAGGACTTTCTAAGGGAAACTGGCTCGTATACACGTTACACATGGGGAAAACCACGAAAACGCCCATGCAGCCAGCCCGTTCGCGGGATTCGAACCTCAGACCGAACTACCAGTGTTCAGCGTCTTTACCGCTCGGCCGCTGGTGGGCCCAGACTGAACTGGGAATGGACTGTATCAGGACATTAGCCGAGAAATTCTGAAGCGGAAGGAATTCTGAAGCGGAAGTGCAAGAATATGATTTTGTAATTTACTTTCATTAAGTTTACTAATAGTTTAAGACACTTATTGCAAAATGTGGATAAAAATTGCAGTTTTTATGATTAAGTGATTCATTTTGCGCTGTTTATATAAACAGTGTACTTTACATGAAATAATTTATCTATTTTACCCTGGCTACAGTTTTTTACTTCGCTTTTGATGTTGTAATTCAATGGATGTATAAGATAATGATATGTAAATAATAAAAGCTTAAAAAATGTTTTGCTCTTGCTCACATCAACTAATTTATTTTTTGAATTTAGTGAAAATCAATCTAATTTAAATTACTTGCACGATTCATAAAATATAATATTTATTATATTGAAATATTTTGAAAGGAATTCCTTTCTAAAGATCGCAGACTTTTCGCATACTTTTGCTAAATTAATGATTCTTTATAAAATTTTAAAATGAACTGCGTTTTTTTAGGATGATTTTAAAAGAAATTTCAGTCTAAAAACAGAATATCAGAATTGAATTTAATCATGATTTCTCTCGAAAATATGATTTTATTTTAGTTTTAGAATGCAAGTTATTTTCTTTACGCGCAAGTTTCTGCTAGTAAATAGTAATAACAAGAATTCCTATTTAGGAACAAGTTAAAATTAATTTTAAACCTCTAGTCTAATACTATACTAAATAATATTATTATATAAAATAAATTATTGAACGTCTGGCACTTTGCATTTTTCGTTGTGAATAAAATTTTGCAATTATGGTATACTTTCAGTTTCAAAGAAGTATTGTTGCAATCATAAAAATACTTAGTTGTGATCATTTTAAAGGCATTAAAGAAACGACTGAGTGAGTGTTGACGTCGCACTTTCAGAAATACCGCGAAACCTAATTAAATAAAAAGGTTTGGACCTTTGTATTATGCTATATTGTGCTCTAAAGTGATAAAAATGAATATGGCTCTATTTAGTATCTAAAATTGAGTATGGATATATGTATACTGCGGAACGTTAAAATTCCTATGCCACGAAGGTAACGCATAACAAATCTGAAATTTTCATTAAAGGTAAAATATGCCCGGATAGGCCTATTATTAGATTTTTCACGGCCTACGCACAATATAGGCACCTTGATTTAGTATAAAAGCCAAAAAGAAACATCGATGTTTCGTTCGGAAACCGTACTTACTCTTTGTTTTTGTACTGGAGTTCGTTTAAAGCCTCGTGTAAGTAGTAGGAACTGATACAAGCAGAGTTCGATCGCGGAAGAAGTGCAGCCAATTATCTTACCATGCAATTTTCTATAGGCACCTTGATTTAGTATAAAAGCCAAAAAGAAACATCGATGTTTCGTTCGGAAACCGTACTTACTCTTAGTTTTTGTACTGGAGTTCTTCTTAAGCCTCGTGTAAGTAGTAAGAACTGATACAAGCAGAGTTCGATTGCGAAAGAAGTACAGCCAATTATCCTACCATGCAATTTTCTACTTGCTTTAGTCTAGATCCAAAGAGTATTATGAGAATTTTCAAAACAACGATGCATAGTGACATAAAGGATCTTATCATACCACAATAATAATTCTTGAGAAGACATACATTTTGTTCACATTGTTGTTGTGGACCGCATAGCTAAATCACAAACATTAAGCATGAATATCGGCGTGTTGCACATCCGCATCACATTTACAAAGCCACCCAACCATGATATTGGTTAGTGACTCTGACTACCGTAACGAAGGACACGGTATCGAATTTCGAAGAAGGCATGGATGTTTGTAAATTTATAGTGTCTATGCAGCATAAATATGCGGCGACCCGAAAGCCCTCTCGAGAGTTGGTGCTAGGGAAAGATAGGTGGAAGTCTCTCGTTCCTGTCCTTCCGGGGTGTTTTTTCTAAAAACTGAGGGGCAAAACTGAGCTAAAGGTGGACTGTCACCCATATGGTTCTGAAGGCTATTTCTTCCACTTGACTTGAAGAATCTATGTAAGCTCCTTCACGTATGTTGTAAAGGTGCTGCATTTCTTAATTCAACAATCCAACTCGTTCCAGATGTTCTCGATAGGGTTCCTGATTGGGCTCTGGACAGGCCAATCCATTCGGTTAATCTTGCTGTCATGATACTGAACCTTGATGGAACTCAGAACATGACAGCTGGCATTTTTGTCCTGAGAGTAACATTGGCCCAACCTGTAAAACTACCACAACGTAGAAAGCACATTTGTCATCCAAAATAATGCTGTAGACATCAGCATTGAGCTTACCATGACTTTGGACCAAGAGTCTTAGACCATACTAGGAAAAACACCCCTAGACCACAATTCCACCTTCGCTGAACTTTACTGTGGGCACAATGTATTCTGGCCAAAAGCGTTCTCCAGGACAACTGATACCCAGACACTGTTATCCAAATGGTAGACGGTGAACCTAGACTCATCGCTCCAGAGAACTCATTTCCAGGGATCTGTGTTCCACTGTCGACATATTTCGCCCTACACCAACCGAGCAGCACAGTTGGACTTTGTTATCAAAGGCTTACGGGCGGCAGCAAAACCATGAAAAACAAGCAGATTTGCTTCTTTATAGATGGTATTCATCGAACGTACTCCACTCCTGCATACCTGTTGAAACTCCTGAAAGATGGTGGTCTTTGGTTGGGTGCAGCTCTTCCGAATTCCTCTGGACAGCACCCATCGGTCGTAATCTTCCAGTTTTGTGAGTCTGCCGATTCGGGGCACGTTCCGAAAATCACCGCTCATATACTACTTCTGAATCGCATAGGCCATTGTCGATTTTCGGTAATTCAGCTTGCTAGGAATGCCTCATAAGCGCTAGCCATTTCTGTCATATCCGACGATTACATCTTCTTGAAATCAGATAACTCGTGGCATCTTGCATGCGACTAATGCCAATGATGTTTCCTACACGATATTTAACGGCAAAGAGCATGATATATATCAGGACCACAGATAATGGCATTTTCATGGGCGTCCAAATACTTATTGGTAGATAATGTAGTAATTTATTTATTAATACTTTTAATCATTCTTTAAACTCCTGTTGTTTAATTTTGCTTAAAGTCCTTCCTTAATCTGCATTTCAGCCTATATTCAAGAATTCGCAGAATGGTGGTATTCGCATGGAAATGATTAAAAATTTTTCGCTGAACTGTGTATGTTCACTGAACTGTGAACATACACAGACTATACCAAGATAACTCACACTGATATGACTATACCAAGATAACTCACTACTAACATGACTATACCAAGATAACTCACACTGGAAGAATATCGTAATTTCTTATAATTACCTGTTCAATCCGGGATTGAACAAATTTTAGTACATATATCAATTCTTAGATGAAATAAATCATCCATGTTCTAAACATAATATGAAAAATTCTTCGAAGTACAATGTTTTGACAGTGCGTCAATAAATTTTAAGTGCAAGAAGTTATCTCAATTATAAATATGTTCACAACAAGTCATTAATCCAATCACAACAAGTATAATTAATCCTTTTCAGCTATCTAATTGAAGCAATTTCCTAAATTTCCTTGCAATTTCCTTGCTTGTACTCCAACAATTACCGACAAAAGTAAGCTTTTCTAAAAATATGCAATATGGTGTACTCTCGATAATCCTGCCTTCTGAAAAAAGAGAGTTAATGTACAGATCCCCCAGACAATGAGTCCCATTGTCCTATTCGAATTTCCATTCCAGTTCGCTCATTGATACCTTTGAGTTTCTAAGCTAGATAATTCTCGCGTGCATTGCCATTATCAGTTAACCAGCCAGCCATGTCTTTAATTAAGCACACCATCTGATGAATGGTTAAAATCACAGAACACTGTTGATTCATTCTATGCTCGATTTGCAACAGCTGAAATGGTTGACTGTATACAGTTCCATGGATTTCCCCATATTGTTGATCTTGAACATATCTCAGCAGCTTATGAAATATCATGCATGGGAGAATGGGTGCACTCTACCGTTGGTAACATATTAGGTAAATATCGTGACAGTGTAATTCCTGACTAACACCTTTCCAGTTGGGCCAATAACGGAATGGTGAATAGTAACTTAAAGCTCATTAGCACTCTTTCTCTGCTATGGTCTTGAAAGGAGCTTGAACTGGTAGATTTTATTGCTCTTATTTTGCATAAATATGACAATTACAAATCCGAATTACTTATGAGTACACAGAGTAGCTGCTTCCATTAACATCATATCGACTTGGTTTCTTTTTGTAGAGTATAAGATGTACAAGAATCACTTCCCTTTGTATAGTCTTATATTAAGTTATTTTATGGCAGGTATCCATCACGTAGTTTGAGGTTTTAGACTAGCCTTCTGTTAGAAAAAAAGGTGGGAATCCTAAATTGCATCGAATCTGAACTCTGAACTGCTTCCAAACTATTCATAAAAAATAAGGAGAAAAAGAAAGGGCAATTGACATTAAAAGTTTCCAGTTAAGAAAAATTTGAAATTTGCCCGTGTAAGGAAATGTTTTTTGATAAGAAATAAATTTATGCATGAATAAAATTTCAACTGTTATTTTTTTTGGATAATTTTTTTATTAGAATGTAAACTTATACATTTATTCATTGTTAAATTTATATTTCTACTAACAGAAAAATAGGATTTTACAGAATCTGCATTTGACGGAAAGAAAATTTATAAACTCGGACTTTTAATAATATAGCTGCGTTTATTAAGACACAAATGGAACAAGATATAAACGAAATTTATAATCTTTATACAGAACATACAAATGAAATTTATAGTATCATGATTGACACTGAAATTCCTGAATTTTGAAAATGATTTTCATATTGTAATTTAACCCCCAAAACAAAATGAACAATCCCAAATTTTTAAAAATATAGTTTTGCAGAATCGTTTTAAATCAAAGCAAACAGCGTAAAGAACAAATCTTCGAGATTCAAAGAATAAATATGCTAAAGCACTTTCCAGAAAATTAAGAGTGGGGCTTATGTAATCACAAGTTGTACAGATATTAGGTCTTTTTTTGGAAGTTGCAGACGTGAAAAAGAGAAACGCCTTCGCCGGGAATCGAACCACGGACCTCTGGAATACGTGCCCAGCGTGCAGACCACCACACTACGAAGGCATGCTAAGAAGGAGGGAAAAATATCTTATAATGTTAATACCTTATTTAGGTTAATCGGCAATATATCAGGTCACACATTTTAGTTTAGTTTAGTTTAGTTACGGAGGACGTGGGCACCACTCCTTTACCGTTATGGTTAATTGGTTTAGCGCCATGTTCCCCCTTATCTAAAGCTGACCCATGTTAGGGCCACAAGAGATCCACTAATAGGGCGCATTGATTAGTGTTACAAGACATAGATATTAAAAATGGTTACATCTGTGTGAACACAGTACTTATGAGTTATGAGCATAACTTTAGCAAGTGACTTTTTAAAAAATAAAATCCCAAGTTTAGAGTTGAAATGTTTAACATTCTTCCAATTTAGAAATTCAAAAAATTCGAATGACGGAAAAAAACGGCATCCGATTTTTCAAATCCTATTTTATATTCGATTCCAATTTTCGATTTTCCGTTAATTTTAGATTTAATTTAGATTCGAGTTTTCGATTCTGAAACCTTATTAGAGATTCATGAAATATCAAAGACTCGAATTTTTGATTTTAGATTTGAGTTTCGAATCTGAAACCTTGTTCAAGGTTCGTGAAAGCCAAAGATTAGAAAGTCCCATCTCTGGTGCCTATGTATTTTTCGTGGAATTACTAAACTATGTAGATAAGGATTTAGACTGCAAAGAATTAAAATTGATGATGTAGCATCTAAGCTAGACGTATTAAAATATGCTCAAATAATAGTAATGATATGAAATGGTCTCTAGTTTATTTAGCAATTTAGATAGAAGACCTGTCTTTTATCAGCAACATGTAGCTTTCGTAATGTCTTTTCGATCATATACAAAACAGTCAAACTGAGAGCTATTTCAGCCGACTTTTAATTCTTATAGTCACATACCATTTATCTTGATTTACAATTTGTCATACAGCAATATTTATTTTGTGTGTGGCGAAAGATATAATGAATTAAGAATCTAGCTAGTGTTTTTGACATCCGCCCGTAGTGGTTTGGGCTTGATGAACTTAAAAGCTTCATTGAGTGGACGTCACTTATGGACAGATACACAAACGCAATCCATCATCTTGACATTTTTCATTAGGGGTTGTGAAGTGACAAGTGCGCTCTGAATGGCTCTTGACAGTGAGGTGATAGAGTTCCCAGTGTGGACGATGAAGAGTGGCAGATGACCAGAAATCCTCCTGATGTCTTGGAAGGGAGGAATATTGTGTAGGTTTAAGGATGATGATATTATCCTTTCTCTGCTGCTTTATTTCTTCTTCATTGATTAATCAAGCAGTTAAGACTTTATAGTTCATCACTAAGTATAAGGATACATTATATAGTAATATACTTGCTTGCTAAGAATGCTTGGGAAATGATTTTTTTTTTTGGATCAGATTTAAGTCTCAAAAATGTTCTTTACTATATATTGTCTAATGTGACAAAATAAGTTTTATTTTTAATTATTTCCTTTTTACTAATTTGTAATATCAAAAGATTCCTGAGTATGACTTTACATGTTTTCTTTAAGTCACAAATTACTAGAAGTCGTTTATTATACTGCTTAAGATGCACACTCTCACAATCTCGGTTCTGGTGGTATTGCTGTTGCATTTGCTTTTTTCTCCTCATTTTGACGAAGTCAGACAAGGTCCAAAAGACTATTGTCTGGAAGAAGGTCGAGCAGAAGGAGGGGATTGGTATCCTGCCTATTCTGCACATCTGCCTAAGCAGACCAAAATATGCTCGGCGGAAGCCTGATGGTCACCACGCTTGGTGCACGTGGAAAAGTTTATTATGCCCTCCTTAAAAGAGAGACAATTTATGTGGCCGCTAGCAATACATGAGAGTACAGTTTGGAGCTCCTGTCTCACTGAAGGAGACAAGAGATCATTCTGGTGGTATAAAATATACGAATCTTCAAGCAAGTAATATAGCGGATCTGCTAATTCGAGTTTATCAAATTCGTATATTCCTCTTCTTCTACGTATTGGGACAACATCGTTTCGAAGTGTAATGGGGTTATCACATATAAGCAAGTCTATGAGAATCTTTTCACAGAAATCCTTTCACAGTTTCTTTCAGTACTACTTTGAACGGATGTTTTCTAACCAAAACAGTTTTGCTGGATGATCTGTGGCGCAAACGTACTGGAGATATTTCCCGAGGCTGGAGCAAATGTTTTTCTTACAACTATATCTCTCGTAGGTCTTCGCCTAAGTCAAACTAATAAGATATCCTAGAAGAGAAGATTCCAACTCGAATATGAGTGTAGAAAGCCAGTGGTTTATCATCAGCTAATGGGACACTATCATCAAACTCGCTACTTCTGCTTACTGTGAATATAAGTAAAAAGGGCACTTAACAAAAACGTATTCGTTCTGGTATGCTGTTTTTTGCTTTCTTGTACGAAGTAAAAGACGTCCTGTAACAGCGAAAAATTTGGGTTATCATATTTCAAACAAAATATCCATTTTGAGCGTTCTAGAATCCATTTGAAAGTTTTTGCATGACATCTGTACGTACAGACATAATAAAGGACTCTTTTCTCCAAAATGGATTGTAAAATGGATTTAAAATAGATCTTTCAGATTCAGAAAGGATTTTTTCATGACGTCTGTAAGTACCTACGTAAGTACGTGTGTATCTGGTATAACTACAATGAGTAGCCGTAGAACGTTGAAGTTTTGCATATGGTAATACTGTAAGATATATAAACTTAAGACAATAATAAGATCTATAAGTTTAAGATAATAATAAGATCTATACATTTTGTATATGGTGCTGCTGTAAGATAGTTGTGCACTTCCCTTTTTCGCTGCAATCTGCAGCACCAAATGTATATGTATATATATATATATATTAACAAACATGTATATACGTAAAAAAGGAAATTTAAAGTTAAAATGATGTGCAAACATATAAAAGCATTAATTTTCGAACTAATCTACAATATCATTTAAATTCAGATAGCATAAGTAAGTCAAGTGCAAAACCAAAACATGAAAATAAATTCACCTATTTAGCAAATTAAAATTAATCTAAAATTTTTTTTTTAAAAAATGCATAATTGAATGACTGTTGAGCAGGCAGGAGAGAGACTTATCAAGGGGAAGTTGCCTCCAAACCTAACTCTTTAATCATTCAATTCGTGTTTCGTCATTCATGCAAGCAAGGGTAAAAGTCAAAACCAAATGTAATGAAGAATTTCCAAAACGAAATACCAACTAAGTGGTACCTTGAGTAATTAGCAATTAAAATTAAAGGTCTAAAGGAAAATACCAATAATGAAATATTTTGAGAAATAAGCAATGTAAAGTTTAGTATTAAATTAAACTTTTTTAAAAAATTAAATTTTCCAGAAAAAATAATTTAGAAACCAATGCATTTTAGAAACCCTTGTCTACAGAAACCTTCCCGACATGAATATGCATATTAATCAAAAAGAAACTAAAAAGGAACTAGACAAATTAATGCAAACCAATAAGAAACTAAAACGAACTAATTCATAATTTATAAAAAACAAATATATACTTAAAAATAATTACATATCTAGAAAATACTTAAATACTACATAAAAATACTTAAAGGCAAGTAAATAGTAAGTTTTAATTCTAACTTACCTACCATATAAGAGTTGGGGTCTTCAAAAGTATTTCCTAAGTGCTGTAAGTGTGTTCTGCAAATTATATAGATGGCGCTAATGTAAGTAAAGTTGAGTGCCAAGCTGCTATCTTTAATATTAAAATATTTAAATAATATAAATCTAGAAAAAATCAAAGAATATCCTAAAAGTATGTAATTCGAGTTTTAACTTTAACTGACCAACTATTTATGGTAGGGAGTTTAGTAGCTGAGCCAATCAAGTGGTTATTGTGAATTAATAAATGTAAACTTGTGAATTAAACTTGTGAATTAATAAATGCAAAATGTGCAATGCCATCGCCAGGACTCGAACCTGGACCTCTCGAATACGCTCCGAATGCGCTTTAAATTTTTGATAATTCTAAAACTACTGTATGCAGATTGATTAAGGCATAAAAACCTTAACAAGAAAGTAAAAACAATATAATTCAATCACTTTTAAAGCAGAAAATGTACAATTTACCAACACATAAGAATAAAAATACTGATCTCTCCGGATCGGGTAAGAGGGTAGGAATATATATATATATATATATATATATATATATATATATATGTCTCCCACTTAAAAATAACCTAATCACTCTACAGTTGCACACGTATTAAAAGGTGGTGGATGACGATTCTTCACCACCGGGGTTTGGAGATTGCGTCTCCTAATTCCCCCTTCTTTTTGCATGCCCTCGTGGTGTGACGGTAGCACATTCGGCGCGTATTTGAGAGGTCCAGATTCGTGTCCCGGCGAAGATATTGCTCATTTTTCATGTCCCCCGCTTCAAAATTACCTAAAGACTCTACAATGCTAGCAATAGCATTAGATGTTTAAGTACTCAAGCTAGAATAATTTTAGTAGTAAATTGTCGAAAATTAAGCTACGAAGGAATTAATTCATAGGACAAGTCTAGTTTGCCATTTTCGTTTTGCTGCTGAAATCTACAAGATTGTAGCAGGTCTACAAGAATGCAGCAAGAGCTAAAACCCTTTAGATCCTTGATTATGATTATTAGATCATACTTGCATATGAATATGTATTCATAATGGATTGAATGCACACAGAACCATGATAGATTGATAAAATTTATTTTTACAAAAGAGACACTTTACAGCTCTGGAACTTCTCACAAAAACATTCTTACAGCTGTTCTCAGTAGAACAGAGCACACCCAATAGCTACCAAAACTACTAAGAACGTAAACATAACGCAATTCAAACTGAGTATAAAAAGAGAGAAGCTCCCACGGAGAGAGAGCTTCTCTCTTTATACTCAGCTTTACTTGTTCTGAGGTATCAAGAAATTTTCAGTACCTTCGATTTCTGAAAATTACTAGAAAACATACAGAATTACAGTTATATAGGATTAGATATGGCTACAGTTACATAGTAGGATCAGACCAATTACAATTATACAGAAATCTGACCAAAGTGTCTGGCGATTTCTCGCCAGATTTGGTGACAAGATTGGCGAGATGATAATTTACCTCAATGTTAAATGAGCTTGCTCTTGTCGCTTTATCTTTCGGGCAAAGATTCACTCTCTTAAGGCCTTTCATGTTACCTTATACAAGAGATAGTATAATTTTGCATATAATTTCACTAAAATTGTTTACATATATACAAAATTCGTTACAATATAATAATTTTTTTCAGGATCCGAAACACTGATGTAGTTATACTCCTTTTATATACACCAAACGATTTAACATTGAAGGCAAATTAACCCTGCAATGTATCGAAGGAATGAAGAGAAGCAATATTTCAAGTCCAGTATGCTTGAAGACGCCGGTTGGATATTGTTTGATGACGGATACTGTACCGATGGGCATAAACACAGATGTTTGACTCGAATTGTTTTATTAGAGAAAAGGATCATTGTAGGTGATCCTTGAGGGACGGACATTTTAACGTTTTAAATTTTACAAACCTATGCAATGGTTTAGAAATCTCTTGATCATCCTCCTTGTTGAAAAACCTTAAAAGTCATAATGCATTTGTAAAGGCTAAATAAACGAGAAGATCGAGGCTAAAGTTTTAGGTTACCTATATGTAAATTCATGTGTTTGCTAAGGCGTTAGATCAGGTCACAGTATCAGGTTCTTGGGCATCGCCCTACCCTGAGGAAATCAGTGAAAGAATTTTGAGCATATCTTTTTGTGAGCATAGCGTAAGTCCAGGTATGTGAGCTGAATGCGAAGCATTCGAAGGAAATTAGTAGTAGTTGAGCAAAAATACGTGAAATAGTAGTTAGCAATTATTCGTTGGTGTAGATAGCAATAATGAAGCAATTAATGGCAACAATAGGCGTAACCTGAATATAGGAAGGTCGAACTGGCAAGTAGATACAGTGAAAAGACAAAGTTCAATTCGAGATACTTTTGCTAAGACGTTTTGTGACGCAGCATCATATACAGATTTATCAGATTATACTTTCAGCTGAAAGTACCATATTTTGAAATTCCAAACATGTTTATAATTTCTTCATCTTGTTTTTATAATCATTTTATTTTGCGCAAAAAATTGCTGCATGGATTAACTTATTTGGATGCAGGTAAACAAACGACGGCTGAATGTCCAACAGAAGAGATGCCCTCGCGGAGGGCTTTTTTAAGAAGACCTGGTGCCTATCAATGTTACGCATGGGGAAAACCGCAGAAAGGAAGTACAACCAGCCCGTTTACTTAGTACAACTAGCTTGTATTTACGAGCATTTTTCCGTTAGAAAGAAGGTAGGTAGTAAAACACGATAGCTACCTATCTACCATCTTCCTAAGTAAAACTGGTTTGTATTTACGAATTAGTTTCCGTTAGAAAGAAGATACATAGGAAGACAATTAGGACTACCTACCTAACTTCTTTCTATGGGAAACTAAATTGTGTTTACTTCCCGTTTGAAAGAATAGGTAGGAAGACCTGAAAACTACTTATCTACCTTCTTTGTAAGGGAAACTAGCTTATATTTACGAGTTAGTTTCCGTTAGAAAGAAGGTAGGCAGGAAAACATGAGGATTATTTACCTACATTTTTCTATGTCAAATTAGCTTGTATTTATTTATGAGCTACTTTCCGTTAGAAGGTAAGTAGAAAGACATGAGGACTACCTAATATATTCTTTTTCTAAGGGAAACTAACTTGTGTTTACCAGCTTGTTTCTATTTGAAAGAAGGTTGGTAGGATGACATGAGCACTATCCACTTAGCTTCTTCTATGGGGAACTAGCATGTAGTACTTTTGTTACGCATAGGGAAAATCCATGTATCCCACCCATTCACCGTGGTAATATTTTTACTGTAGTTTCCTAGATGGATCTATCCAATATTAAGCAGGCCTACCAGCGGCCGAGCGGTGAAGTAGCTGAACACTGGTAGTTCGTTCTGGGGCTCAAATTCCGGCTAACGGACTGGCTAGTATGGGCGTTTTCGTGGTTTTCCCCATCTGTAATGTCTATACGAACTAATTTCCCTTAGAAAGTCCTCTACGATGGTGTGGTGTATTTAATTATGGCAAAGCACACATCTGCCTAAGGGGAGGGATGTCTTCGTGGATGACTCTCTAAGGGAAACTGGCTCGTATACACGTTACACATGAGGAAAACCACGAAAACGCCCATGCAGTCAGCCCGTTCGCGGGATTCGAACCTCGGACCGAACTACCAGTGTTCAGCGATTTTACCGCTCGGCCGCTGGTGGGCTGTCCTCTACGAAGGCAACCCTCTAGATAGATAGCTATCGAGTGTTTTGCCGTAATGAACATAAACATAAAGTAAAATCTATGTTAATCATCTAGATATCTTTTACCAGTTATCTTGTGTACCAAGGTATTCCACGCGTTAAAATTAGCTTAAAATATGCTTTCATGTTCTACGCATAATAAAATGAATTTGAATACCAATTTCTCTCAAGTGGATTTCCTCTTTTTAAACATTTAAAAAATAAAATTCTATATTTTTTCGACGCAAAAAAAGGAATGAAAATTTAAATAAGGAGAAGGGTTATTATGATAAATTCAGATAATAGTAAAACAGGTATTTTAAATTTAATAAAGGAAAAAATCTATGAATATGTTTAAAACATAAATAATAAATAAATATTACAGTTAGCGTATTAAATAAAAATAATATGCGCTGTTTTTTTCTTCTTTTTAAGTCTCAAAAGTGAATTTTTATTACTGAGTAACGTTCAAACCCAACTCAGAAAGAATTTCTATTTTAAAAGCATCGGCTTTTCATTCTGCATTTCCTATTTGACGGTAAAATAGTGTAAACAGAAACGCGAGTAAATATTCAGATTCCTTTAGGAATGTACTTTTTTGAGAGTACAAATATCTAATATTTTGATTTGAAATGCGTTCTTCAAAGTTATGTTTGTTATAGTTTAAAATTCAGTTTTACTGCCACCATCGATTATAAATATTCTTTTTCAGCCGAAAAGGGCGTTAGTTCGAATGAGCACTTTGTCTCGAAACGTGATTTGGTGGCGTATCTCTTTAAATGTCTGAATCACTTTTCAAATTGAAGCCACGAAATATTATCGACCTGTGTTATTTTTAAAGATATTAAAATAATGAAATAATCTGCATGAATGTATTAATGTTTCGAGCGCTGTGAAAAAACGACAGTACCTAGGGCCATTAAATTTTGAATAACATAGCCCTCCACCCGACTATGTGCACCAGGAAGCCCGAATTTTTAATTTCGAATTTTACATTTCATATTTTGTAAAACTTTAATGAATTTTTAAGAAACTCAGTGATCTGAAAGCGAGGAGTGGCAACACTGTACGGATCAAAACATTGTTATCTCCAGTGCGCGAGTCTGTATATCGGGAATTCTAAACATATGCTGTTTTTAAATATTTTGTCATTTTGCTATTCAACTACGTTTTATGTGACGTAAATGCGAAGAACGTAATATTTAATTAATAAATTTAACACACAAAACGTTGAAAATTGAAAGACAAAAACGTTTTGTATGGCATCTTATTAACAAAATTGTTCATTGATACGATAAACTGAGAAAAGACTGAAAAGAATAGAAAAATGCGTGACGACAAGTTAACATTTCATGTGGAATTAATTCTAAACATATACTGCTTTTATAATTTTTGTAATTTTGCTGTTGAATTGTACTTGGCGTAAGTGCGAAGAAAATGATGCTTAGTAATAAAGCTAAAAAGACAAAAAGAAAAGGATTAGCAGAAGTGTAGCAACAGCAGACTTGTGAACTATGAGCCCAGCGAAAGCGTATAGAATCCTTAACAAGCCCTTTTGGGCAACCGTTAAAATCTGAGCCTTTCAGATTTTTTTTTTTTTTATTGGTTAATTGTGGTATGAGTTACCAAAATCCTCATATAAATGCCTTTGAGATTTTAACGCAAATATGGCTTTTAACAGTGGTTCTTGATTGCATACTAATGTGCAATAATGTAATATACATGATTAGATTCAAAAGTGATTAAAATAGGTATATTTAAAAGCTGAGAGTTTATGAAGCAGATGTTTTCTGTAGTTATAGTTTACGAAAGCTAACTGATAATTATATTAATATAATATAAATTAATATTTCTTATTAGGAAGGACACAAGGTACTTGCGTATCATCGCAACCACCTTATCGCCAAAGCTTCAGAATGCACAAATCTCTGGTAACCATGTGCATAACAATGTTTCAGACGCCTATGACAAATATTCAGTTTCCAACATCGCCATTTTCACATGCGTTTTTACTTCCTTGCACGAAGTAAAGGAACTGTTGCAATTACGAAAAAGTCCAGATACCATATTTCAACCAAAGTATCCATTTTGACGGCTATCGAATGGAATTTAATGATGTTTTTGCGTGACATCTCTGCGTATGGACAGAATGAAGGACTCTTTTACCCCCCCCCCCCCAAAAAAAAATTATAAAACTGATTTAAAATAGATTCAGAAGAGTTTTTTACGTGGTGTCTGTACGTACGTACGTACGTTCGTGCGTACATATGACTGGATCTCGCATAACTCCCGCTATCGAATGCAATTTTAGTATGTTTTTGTGTACGTAAAGACAGAATAAAGAAATCTTTTTCCTCAGACAAATTATAAAATGGTTTCAGAATAGATTTTTTGTGGCGGCTGTACGTACGTAGGTACGTAGGTACGTACGTATGTGTGTATCTCGCATAACTTGAAAACGAGTTGCCTCAGACCGTTGATATTGTGTATATAGGACTGCTATAACATATAATTGTGCACTTCCTTTTTCAGTTGCAATCGTCCCCTCCATAAGTATATATATAAAAACCCACTCTGCTATACGGCTCAGTGAGCTCATTTTTTTTCTTATATGTTAGTAAATTGTGCATTTTTTACTTTAAAATGGTTGAATTATATTGTTCATATCATCCGCTGAATGCTTTTATGCCTTTAGTTAATTTGTATGTAACAGTTGTAGAATTATCAACAAGTTAAAATTTGTTTAAGTGCGGATGAGCCTAATTATTTTACTATAGCAGCCATATTTGTTTACATTTGAATCTTAGCAAAGCAGTAGATTAAGTCTTTCTGCACCTTCGGTGTCTTTTTGCCAAGTGGTACTAAAAGGAGACTTTTAGTTTTGTGCACCGAAAAGATTTATCTTTTTGCCTGCTGGCTGAATTGCTTGTTTTTGCTTAGAAACTCTAATTTTAATTGTAAAATTTTCAAATTGCTTTAACTGTATTTGGTGTTTTAAATTTTTAATAGAGATATTTTGAGGTTTCATGTGTTTTTGCCTCGTTGCGAAGTGAGAACTAACTTAATTGAATGAGAAATATATCTCTAATGAAATTCAAGGAAATAAATTTAAATGAAATGCAGGAAAAAATGCGCATAATTTAATATTTCGTACAAGGAATTCATGTGATATACACAACAGTTTTTTTTTCTTTTTTAAATTGTATTCCAAGTTCCAAGGGCTTTTATAGAAATATTATTGTGGGATGTCATCTTTCAGGACCGGCAGATGGCGCTGAACATTTTTGTGAAAACTCGCAGGCTTAGGGGCCATGAAAACAAAAGAGGCATAACACGTATAAAGAAGCTGTACGAACGTTATAAAGATGAAAGGACTTTTTATTTTTCTTTTACACTCAAGTTTTTATAAATATCCATAAAATATAATTTTAAACTTTTCGTTCATTTAACTAAAAGGATTTGATACATATTCTTTTGAATTTATTTAGACCGATGCTTATTGTTGGATAAAATTAAGCGAACGCATTATTATACCTATTTTTTAGGCTCCTAAAGTACGTTTTAATTGACTTTTGTTATTTACAGATTTTTTTTTCTTTTTCTCTCTCTTATTTTTGTTTTTGTTAAAAGCTGAGTAATTATTGGAACACGAAAACATGCTTTAAATAGATTGCTTGTCTCACCTTAAATGTTGGAATAGGCCTTGTTGGATCTAACGAAATTAATACCTGCTTCGTAACAACAATCAAATTTTCTTCTCTGCTCGGAAAACTTCGAAAAAGGACAATAAAGGTCGTCGTCTTGGAAAGATGAAGGAAACTTTCTTTTGTTAGAAGAGGATTAGTGCCTACCGTAACGAAAGAATTTGTTAAAAACACATAAACTGTAACCGCTGGCTTTTAGAACTTTTAAATTGCTTGCAACAACTATAAAAAGGAGGATAAATTATTCATGTTTGCTGAGGTGGTTGTGTTCTCGAGATCTGAGTAACAATTATTTTTTTTTCCGGTATATTCCGGACTTCGTTGGAACTTTGTGAAAGTTTTGAAATAGACTACATGTGGGTAAAAGAAAGAGAAGGGGTTATATATACATGAAGGAAAGTACAGGGGTTGGACAAAAATATGGAAACACCTTTAAAAAACATGTTTCTTTCCTTAATATGGTGTAGGAAACCCGTTGGCATCCAAAACAGCTTGCAGTCTTCTCGGAATGGATAAATACAGTTCCTGTATGTTTGCCAAGGGAGTATTATACCATTCTTCCTGCAAAACGGTGGCAAGTTTAGATAACGATGTTGGCGGTGGATAACGAGAACGCACTTTTCCAATGTAGACCACAAAGGTTCGATAACATTCAGGTCTGGTGACTGTGGTGGCCAGGGGAGATGGGACAACTCATCCTCGTGCTCAGAAAACCAGTCCTGGACAATGTGAGCTGTGTGAACAGGGGCTTTGTCGTCTTGGAAGACACCATCACCATCGGGGAACAAAGTTTGTACCATGAACTTGGATGAACTTGATCGGCCAAAATGTTCACATAAGTCTTGGCAGTCATGTGCCCTGACACAGTTATCATGGGGCTAGCAGAGAACCACGATATGGCTGCCCAAACCATAACAGAACCCCCGCCATGTTTCACTCTTGGCAACAAGCAGTCTGTATTATAGGCTTGAGATGGCGTTCTCCAGACGTAAACTCGGCCAGAAGTGGGAAACAATGTGAAAGAAGACTCGTCAGACCATATTACTCGCTTCCACTGCTCTATAGTCCAGGCATTATGACTTAAACACCACCTTTTCCTGCTACGGGCATTAGCATCACTGATGAGTGGCTTCTCAATTGCGGCACGGCCAGCAATTCCCTGTTTATGAAGCTCCCTTCTAATTGTTTTGGTACTCGCAGGGTTCGGTAACACAACATTCATTTCAGCAGTAACTTTTGCAGCTGTGGTCTTCTTATTTTTCGTCACAATTGCCCTTAATGATCGTCTGTCAAGATCACTCAGGACACACTTTCGTCCGAGGCTGTGATTTAGCAGATGATGTTTTTCCGCTTTTCAAATATGCGGAATAAATCTTCGATAAAGTACCTCTTGAAACACTAAACACCTCGGCTACCTTGCTTACGGAAGCACCTACCATACGTTCTCCAAGAATTTGCCCACGTTAGAAGTCTGTTATAATGCAATGACAACCTCACATAACAGTACTCCGACAACAACTGAACTTTTTAGCACATTTACGAAGTTGTATAGGTGGCGTCAGTAGTCAAAAACGCCAGCGCCACCTACATATTTCATTAAAATCAATCTTTCTTTTCAAACATGCATTTCACAAGGTGTTTCCATATTTTTGTCCATCCACTGTATTTGTTTTAAGCTAATTTCAATGGAAGTTTCAATTTTATGAAAGTCTTTTCTATTCATTGAGTGAGTAAGTTTTAGCTTACCAAGTTTAAGTCTCTAAAGTTTATGCGTTATAAGGTTTTTTTCACTCTCTTCTCCGCATGCCTTCGTGGTCGAACTGGAAGCACGCTCGACTCGTATTCGGGAGCTCCGGAATTCGAATTCCGAGGAGGGCAAGTGCGGATTTCTTCAGTTTCTTGACATCAAAAAGTTTTAAATGATTCTGTATTGGCGTTGGAACAAAATCTCAGACTATGGCTCAACACAAAGCACATTTTAATTTCTTCTCCAGCATCACAGACTTCACCGACATTCGCAAATGCCATGGAAAGTTTGGGGTTCATTTGTGGCTACGACGAGAAAATCAATGAAACCGGCAATTATATACGATGGTAGAAATACGGTAATGAATATTTTGGAACACCTGGATACTGATTTTTTACATTGCCTAGTTGGGGAAGTACAAAAGACAACTATAGAAACCACCACACTGAGAAGACAGGTATTAAGCTGGTACAAAGGTGTCGGTAAATTTTTTGTTGGATGAACCAGAGAGTGAGAATTTTATTCGAAGTATTTAAAGCCGCTATTGTGAAAGCATTTCTTGTGGTCAAAGATAGAGGTGTTTTTGCCTTTCGATGCACTGTTACTAGGCTTAGCTGGCTCAGATAAGATTATATTATTTGGCTTTGGGTAATAGTTGTTGACAGTTAACTTGTAACGCCGGTGAGAATTTGAACCTAATTCGGGTTAAATAAATTGTGTAGTCTATGTCTACTAAGTTATAGATTTTGAATTTGGCAGTTACTTTAAGTTACGTTGTCGCAAATAGTTGGCCGATCCCGTTAAGCACAATACGAGTATTTTATGTTAACGCTCTGACTGAATAAAAAGGTTTTTTTAAATCTTCTCTACACTCTGTAGCTCCATCCAAACAAAGCGATAATTCTCTCTCTATTGTAATTTGATACCAGTTTATGCTAAAGAACGTCAAACTTAACTTTATAACGTACTTAATTTTCCAAGAGGATGCATATACGAGTGTCCCATAAATGTTGCGACAAACTTCTGGGGAAGGTTGGGCACATCATAAAGATTAAGAATTGCATAGGAACCCCTGAGCAGAAACGTCATTGTACGTCGCCAGGGGGTGTTGTGCAGGAGAGTGATAGTGGAAAGTGAGGATTGCCTCATTCGAGTGATAGACACCATACGAATAGCATGGAACGTTATACTAACGGAGAGCTTGTGAACATGTGGTTCCAACTTGATGGAACGCCTGCTCATTTTAGACTAGATGTTCGTAGCCATTTGAACAGATCATTCCCGCATCGATGGATTGAGCGTGGTGGACCAGTTCCCTGGCCCTAACGCTGAGCGGATTTATTGAGCCTTAATTTCTTTTTGTGGGAAGCCATCAAAAGTATCGTATATCACGATTCTGTTGTGTGGAAAATGGGTCTCGTGGCAAGACTCGCCTGCGCAGCTGCTGCAATCAAGGAAACTCTCGGTGTGTTTGAACATGTCCAGGGTAAGAGTCCGGCAATCAGTGGTCCGTCGGTGGTGCAAACTTCGGTCATCAGTTGTATCATTCAAGCTCTCGTACACCATTTGAATTGATGTCCAATAAATGTTTCAAATCAATTACTCTCTTGTTTCCTTTCCCATCTTCTACCTTTGCTACTACTTACCCTTGACATTTCCGGGCAAGGGTTCGTATGCAATTCGTAATCATTATAATATGCCTTACCTCTCCCAGAAGTTTGTCGCAACATTTACGGGAGACCATGTACAAGGCTAGTAATGTTTTATAAAAGCAAGGGCAATTCTGACCACACATGTTTGTTACTAAATGTTTAGAGATATGTAGAATGTTAAGAAATAAAATGTTCTTCTTTGTCTATTTTCTTTAAAGGTAAGGGAGGTGAAGTGAAAAATGTGGCAGATGTTCCTTGATCTTGTTTCTAAATGCAATATTCTCTTCAACAGCATATGTCCCATACTATAGGACACAGACATTTTTAAAGACATGTGCTGATTAAAAATATGTCTATTTCCTATAGTAGGGAGCTTATGGTGTTCATTATGAACGTTTAATCCTTTTATACCATTTATACCCTTTTTACAACATTTTAACTGTGGACGGGGAATATTTGTATGATATGGAAACACTTTACAATGTCTTTAATTTGCCTGATTTCCTAGGAAATATGCCGGGCTAATCTTTGGAATATGGTAACAGGTAGTTTGGCGACATTTTGGCAAGGCGATAAAGGTTACTAGCTAGAACTTTAGCAGTGTATATGGATAAAGAGTGTGCGCAATGCCATTTTTGTGCAATTCTGGTATTTTTTTTAAGTGAAAATAGGTCGACGTACACATGGATATCGTGTATGTGCAATTCTTAAAAACGCGGCAAGCAGTTTGCGATTCTGCCCTTTCTCCCAATTTCGCACTTAATCTTCGTCATGATTAAGCTTTTCTGTTCCATAAAAGTTCTAGTGTAAGCGTAATTAGACTATCAGATTGTTAGAAAAAATGTTCAGTTAAAAAACAACAACAACCTGTCTTTACTTCGTGAAAACAAAATTGCGTCCAAAACAAAACTAGCATGTTGCTGTAGCAGGGTTGGTCGCCGAAGTTTCGCCAAAAAATCGCCAAGTTACTATAATTTGAAGATTAACCATATGCCGTTATGCTGTCGGAATACGTACATATTTTCAAAATCTCCTGAAGTTTTTACAAAATATGTATTATTTTAATTTTTTTAGTGTTACTTGACATATTTTTATTTTTAGAATTAAAAAATACTTAAAATTACACTTTTTAGAACTATTTTAATATTCTTTGTATAATGATATCACTTGATATTTTTTGATTTTTAGGTGTAGAAGAAATGCTTAAAATTACACTGTTTTTATTACCGTTTTGTCCCTTTTTTTGTTTTTTGTTTATTGTTTTTATATAAAAATGAACTAAAATTTATTGTCAAATTTTGAAGTCAATTTTTCAGTAACAGTTTGAATGATTACCTGCATAATAACGTTATTGTGGTGCGAATTTCTCCTTATAATTTTACAAATATAACAGGATTTTCTAAGATTAATAAAATATCAGATTTTTTCTGAAAATGACGAATAAAGGAATTTTTCCTACAAATTCTTTATTTAAAATTATTGAGTAATTTTCATAAATTCTGATTTTATTTTCTATTAGACGTTCCACAAAATTACACCGAAAGGAAATGTAGTTACAAAGTCCAAATTAGAAAACTGAACTGAAAAGAATTCAGAGCTTTCCTGGATTTCTGTTGATATGGCAAAAATTGTTTTCTCGATGTTGTCATCCATTGACTGTTCATGTAGATAAAGAATTTCGGTTCAGTACGACCCTGTTTATGTTCAAACAGATTACTTAATAAAGAACATCTGCGTATAAACAATGTAATGCATAAAAACGCTATCCAGTTAAAGTGGTAACATTGATTAAATATAACGGTGCTGAATGGTAAATTTTCAAACTTTAATTCATTTACGAATGTAAATTTAGTTGGAAAAGTTCATTAAATTTTATTAATTTAAGTATTAATATCTCTGCTTTATTTATATTATTCTCGAAACGTCATAAATCCTCGATCCGTTAATTCATGAGAAAAGTGTATGTAGGCAGAGAAAGATTCATGAATTTTCACTTTTTAACCTACGATTGGCTTTATTTGTAGTCCTGTGTCTTGCTTGTAAATTAATTAAGAACAGCTCTTTCGATTACCAATCAGCATGAATTTAAAGGTACAGAGAAACTGGTGTTCTAAGAAAAAGCATCATTCTCAGACGAAATACATACATAAACGTATGGTCTTTTCTTTTATACTATTTTGCTTGTACATTACGGGGGGGGGAAGAGGGGAACAGTTCTATATATCTCCTGTTCTACTGCGCGCCGATTGACGAAATTCAAATTGCGCTTTTCATGTCTCGTGGTGTGGTGGTGTATTTAATTATGGAAAAGCACACTAGGGCTATCTGCCTAAGGGGAGGGATGCCTTCGTGGAGGACTTTCTAAGGGAAACTGGCTCGTATACACGTTACACATGGGGAAAACCACGAAAACGCCCATGCAGCCAGCCCGTTCGCGGGATTCGAACCTCGGACCGAACTACCAGTGTTCAGCGACTTTACCGCTCGGCCGCTGGTGGGCTTTTCATGTCTCGAAAAGCGCGACTTAGGATATATATTAGATTTATATATAGCAATTAATCTAATTTTTTTAGACAAAAATCAGAGATTTTCTGAAATGACATGCCAATTTTTTCCATATTTCGATTCTCCCACTCAAATTCTGCCTAAATATTAAATCTTGTAAAATTTGGTGCGAAATTTACGGGGAAATTAAAAAAAAATTATCTTGGCGCATTTTTTTTCAGTTTGCGCCAGGAATAATTTACTTGGCGAACTTCTTAATTTATAGCAACCGATTTTCTATTCCCTTTTTAGATTGTAGACGGGCGGAAAAAAAGTCATCGTTCGCACTTTCAGTTACTATTAACAAGGTGCGTAAACCACATTTGGCGTTATTATCGCTCAGACAAAATGATGCCGAATTTCAAAATGCTCCAATATGTAAATTCGTGTATATCTTAGCAAATTTTGAATATAAACTTTAATTTTTGGCAGGTATGCCTAGAAATACATCTACGTTAAGATGTTAAAAGTTTTATAGGTTATAATGCAAAATTTTCGAAAAATTTATGAAATTATTTAAAAATACAAATTTTAAAAATAAATCATAAAAAGTGGGCGAATTGTATTTGGAACGAACCTGAATTTCGAATTCTGGAAGAAGCAATCAAACAATGTTAATAAAATAAGAGATATAATTAAATATATATCAAATTCAATTAACATTAAGGAGCTAAAATTTTGAGAGCTAATTTTTCAAAAACTACGCGCGCGATTTTTACAAAACTGGATAGTTTGGCATAATTTGAGTCGTAGAATCGAAATATGGAAAAAAAAATGGCAGGTCATTTCAGAAATAGTCTGAATTTGTGTCAAAATACCTATATTAAAACAATGTTATATATAAATCTAATACATATCCTAATTCGCGCTTTCGATACATGAAAAATGCAAGTTGAATTTTGTCAATCGGCCCAGTAGAACGGGAGATATAGAACTGTCCTCCCCCTCTTTTGCGCAGTGTACACATGCCCATTTCGGGCCTATAGCCATCCATTATCAGAGTGACGTCATGAATAATGATGGTTGAGGTCAGAAGGCAGTCTTTGGCCAATAACTTACTTGCTTTCATTTAAAAATAAATGTATTACATTCATAATCAAAGGTATTTAATTGTGCATTTGCAAAAGCAAATATCATAACTTATCAGATATTAGTTAGAATAATAAATACGTAATAATAAGATAAAGAAAATAAAAAGCAATATTGTAATAAATCAGAAATAAGTTAAAATAGAGATTTGGGGGGGGGGGAGTAGAATACTTTACAGGAATTTTTCTAAGCTTAGAAAATTATTTCGAAGTCCGATATCACATTAAAAGATGTTTTCGAAATTAAAACGCACGTACAGTCTTTTAACAGCATTTTTCTTCTTCCTTCCGAAAGTTTCCAATCTCCCCTCCCTTCTCGTGATTGGACCACTTAGATGAGGTTTGACACCCTGTGTTTAAAAGAACATTAGCATACTTTTTTGGAAGATTGAGAAATAAGATCATTAAGAAAACCTGTGCCGGACAGTTAATTAGTTAAAATATATGGAATATTTCTTTGAATTTGAAAATGCTATTGGTGATATTCGGTGAACATTTTATTCTAAAGAGTTTAAGTTTGGCCTAGAGTTTCTCTGTACGTTATTTTTCACAAAATGAGAAGATGATTGCAAGCTGTTGTTAACAATACATTTTATTTGATTGCACGGTATATGCTTGAAAAAGAGCAAATTTGTGCTAGCTTTATAGCTTGTGTTGGAGGCATTGCTGAGATGATCGCATTTCTTAATTTGTTTAGCATCCCAGTCCTTTTTCATATTATATTTTACACATTTTTCTCAAAGATTTACTCTGTTGCTTTAAAAATTGTTCTTATTTCCAGTATATTTTTAATGTGAGTAATAACAACTAATTTTAATGGGAAGAATTAATGTGTCGAAGATTATTAACCAAAAGAATGAAAATCATTAAAAAATGGGATGGCATTACTTCGTAACATAGGATAAATATGCTTATCACCTTTTGTGAGATAAAAAACGTGCTTTATTTTATTTTGCTAAGTTTTCTGAAATAATAAAAACCGGAAATAGTTATAACTCTTCCCCAATAAATAAATAAAAATGACAGATCCGAAATGGTTCAGATTTTAACTGCCTTCCAAAAAGTCTGTTTCAATGTTTAATATGGTTGTAGAGTCATTAGCATTTTTTTATCCTGGAGACGTGAAAAATGTGCAGTGCTCTAATCGGGATTCAGACTCCGGACCTCCCGAATACGAGTCGAGGGTGCTTCCAGTTACACCACGCAGGAATGTGGAAGAGATAGAGAAAATATCTTATGTACTGTCTGTCTACGAGAAAATCAGTTTTTGCCACAGTGTGTGACCTGGTGGCGGTCGCTATAGCAACCAACAGGGCTAGTGTATTTCAAACAAGAGCGAACCAAGGGTTACTTTATTGCTATTATGTTTTTGGCCACTATTTGCCAAGGAGAAAAGAGTTTATCATTCGTCTTCAAGACACCTCTACGGAAAATGGGTCAAGACTCGTTTCTACGGCAACAGACAGATGCAGACTAACTGGCGAGAGCTTTCCTAATGATAGTCTCCTAATGATAGTCAAACTGCAGTCTCGCTTTTAAAAGGCGACTGGTGATGAGGAGACCCAATCGCCTCTTGTTATGCTATGTTATGCTATGATTGCACTTCATGCTATGCCTTATGCTACTGATTGCTCGTAATTGCTACGTAATTGCTTCGTATGCCTACTTATGCCACAAGTTTAAATTCCTGCTTATGCCATGTTGAGAATATATGATCGCGCTAATTGTATTTAGTTAAATTTGAGGCTTATCTTTTACTACCGCCTAAAGGTGTTGATAGCAAGGGGTATCATTTCTTAACCACACCCGCTATTGGCCTTGTGCACAGTTTGATCTACTAAGCAAGATTCTATGGAGTCGGTATTAGTTTCTGAAGGATGCTAAAAGTCGAAAGGGAGCCAATCGCCAGATTCTGGTGGTGACGAATTATCGTTCACCACCTTTTAGTTTGGATGCCATTGTAGAGTCAGGAGAGATTTTGATGCATTGAGACGTGAAAAATGTTCAGTACCTTCGCCGGGATTCGAATTGCCAAGTACGCGTTGTTCGCGTTTGCGCCTCTGCAATGCAGCTACGTGATTGGTGAAATGAAGACTGTGGCCGTTGGCGGCGAAATAAAGTCTGTGTATCCGGTTCGTTGAAAGCCGTGAGTTATTAATTTTATGACTGTGAGTTTGAGATATTGTGACATTAATAAAATAAAGTTACAATCCACTTACGCGTTATTATTATTTGAGAGCAAACACTCGTAGTGTGCTTCCACTTATACCACGAAGGCACGCGGAAAGCAAGGAGAAAATACCTAATGTGGTTTACGAGTAGATATTATTAATAGAGATGATCAGGTGGTACAGCGAAATATTTTATGGAATGCTAGATTTCAGAGTAATTCGGGGAACGTTCTGTACACACGTGGCAATATTTGGAAAATTGTCTCACATTCTTGGGAAGTATACACTAAATCAAGACTCGTGAAGGATCCATGCGACTTATCGCTTTGTTCAGTAAAAAATATAAGAAGGACATAAAGATCTTTTTATTAGAACTTATATAGCTTAACAGAAGGCAATCCTTGTGCTTATAAAACCAGCTAGCATTCATAGCCTAACTCAAAAGGGAACAAAAAATAAAACTAAATTAAATTTATAATAACGAAATATATATAACGTAAGTCTAAAAAAATATTTAATGTTTTTAATCAAATGTAATTTGAATTCAGTGTTCTTTTATTTAAACCAATCAGATTAAAAAATAAAAATTCATATTCTTTAGATATGCATATATTGGTTTTAAATAGCTTAGTTTGCTAATCAATAACAGACAAATTAAAACTAAAAGATAAATATCTTACATTTTGCCGAATGCCAGCAGATTAGAATTAAAAGTGAAACTGAGTATATATATAGGGCACGACAATTAAACTGAACCCATTACATACCGATTTGAAATCGAAACCATCCGAAAAAATATTTCCAAAACTGCTCACAGTTTTTACTACATTTATATATCCAGTATTATAGGGAGTTTAATATTATAGTGAAAACCGTGATAATGCTTTTATTAAAGTGTTTTGTTTTCAAAACACTACAATTCAATTCAAAATCATGTGCTATGACTCAAAAAAAAAAAAAAAAAAAAAAAAGCACGCGTACCCAGCTAATACTCTTCTTTCGTAACAATTAACATAACTTAAGGTGGCACCTTGTTGTCTTCATACAGAGAAAAATTTATGTATTCTTGTCAGACATCCCACTTCTGATTATTATACCTCAGTCTTCTCACTCTCGGTATCTGAAGTAAACAGCAGCAAGATTTGGGCATTCTCTGCTCCGTGAACTCAATCACACTACAGGTCCACTCCCCATTTGAGGCACATCGTGGAGGTTCAACCTCCACTATTGCCCCTCCAGAGAAGCGGCGCACCACCTGGAATTCATCAGTCAGCACTGGTCGTCAATTTGCTGCCTGCCAGTCGCATGGGCGAGCCCGTCGCAGTAGGTCGTTACCCAGCAAACCAGGGGGATCACCTCCCCGGCTACGGTTTCACACCACTCAGAGCATGCTAGACCTCGAGGTCGGCCAATAAATGATCTTTTCCAGGGCCTTCAGAACAACCAAGTTCATAAATTTTATACCCCCGTGGCCGAGACTGTCTAGGTACAGATCCTAGCCAGTAGCTTCGCAGAGTTCTCTACGTCGACCCCCGGGTTATCTGCAATACAGTATAGGTCATTTCAAAGATTCTTAAGAAGGCAAACCTCATTATCCTAAGTTTAAAAATTACGGAAACGACTTTCTTCGTACGGCGTAGAGCTTTGTGAAACGTATAGTCTTTCAGGCTGCATATATTTAATGAACATTTTCATCCTGTGAATATATTGAAAAGGTTTCCACTTATGAACATTATAAACTGCATACGGTATTTCTTCCTTTTTCTTGGCATGCCTTCGTGGTGTAGTAGTTAGCATACTCGGCGCGTATTTTAGAGGTCCGTGTTTCGAGTCGGCTAGGGCATTTCACATTTTTCATGTCTCCTGCTTTGAAATAATCTAATGTCTCTAAGGTGGCGCCCGAACTAAAAAAGTGGTGGATGATGATTCTCCACCACCAGGATTTGGCGATTCGGTCCCCTAATCTCCGATCGTTCTAGAGGAGTATATAAGATTTTACTCCCGCCTTCTTAGCATGCCTTCGCGGTGTAATGGTCAGCACACTCGGCGCGTATCCGGGAGGTTCGTGGGTCGAGTCACGGCGTAATAATCTACAATCGTAATAATCTTCTCCGTCGTACCAGTTTTAGTGCATTTGACATATTGTTTTCAAAATAAATATTTTTAACCGAAAACGTATTTTATTCTTCAAACGCATTTCTGCGTGGTTTCGCTTTTCATTCAAATCTGCTGCCATTTAGAAAATGTAAAATATGTATCTTTCAAATCTTGTTTGTCTGCTGTTGATGACGAAACTAAGCTATCTGAAAACAATCGATGTAGTTCTTATGAATATATATATATATATATATATATATTTACTTTTTTAATCTGATTCAGTTAAAGGAAAATGCATTTAACTGATGATGCATATAATTAAAAACATTAAATATTTTTATAGAATTACATTATATGTTCTTCAGTTTTTAAATATGCATAAAATTTATAAGATTCCCTTGTTAGTCTTAATATGTATTCATCTAGTATCCTATGAAATATTTCTCTGTTCCACCTGGCCTATCTGTATTGATAACCTCTGCTCAAGAATCATTTTAAACTTTAAAAAAGACATTTTTGGGCGAAAGTTAAAATATAAATCTTTCAGATTTTGTTTATAATTTTATTTCGTGTACCAGTCATGGTCTTTCTAGAATTAATAATCCATCTCATAATTTACATAAACTAAACATTTGTATGTTTGTATTTGATGCACATTAACTGGACACACTACCTGTGAGGCCATATTGTTTTTACGATTTTTAACATCAAAATTATTATTATTTTTTTTTTAAAGCTGAAAAATGTTCTAAAGTCCCTCAACTTTCAGATTCTTAACTCATACTGTTTTCTAATGTTATTCTCGATTGATTTGAAACGGTGAGCGTTTATTGAATATTACTAGTACAGTTCATTATAACATTATGCAATTATTTCCTGCTATGTTTGTTTATCAATTCTTTTTGTAACAGGTGTTCTCAATTTAATTTGTGAATCTCCAATTTTATTGAAATTGCAGTTGAAAACGTAAAAAAAGAAAACAAATAGCAAAGCAAGATGGCAGGTTTTTAGTTGGAATTACTATCTAAAGTAAAACATCTTTGGAACAACGGCATCGCAAAGTGCAATCTCCTAATGAATCCAACACTCACTGTTGCCAGAACTTATTAGCTAAATGGGTGTACTTCGACTGTGCTAATGAAAATCCCACCCGGCCCGAGCTATAGTCCAACTGCGCCAATCAAAATTTCTTCCTCCTGCTGCCTACAGGGTTACAATTTAGCTTTTCGAAGCCAATTGTAGCCAAGAGGAAAATAAAAATAAATAAACAAAATTACATATCACAAGAACAAGTACAAAATATCTAACAAGCAAGCTAATTACTTGAATAACAGTAATAAATGCGGGAGCTAACAAAGAAAATAAAAGGTATTAGTAAACATGCGTATTAGCATTACAAACATCTTTCATTTATTATAATAATATCATAAATTAAATAATTATAAAGCATACAAATTATATTTTTAATAAATTACATCAATAATAGTCAAGATGTCTGAACTAGACTGGAAAATTTAATAGAGTTCACTAGCGTGCAAAAAATTATTACGTATCAAAGTGTATTAAAGTGAGCTAAAAATATTTTTTATTAATTAAAGTAATCATGTAAATGTTTGCAGAAATTAAATTTAGTTAAATTAAAAAAAAAGCTTAGCATGAAATCTATTATAACAACATTACTATGCATTTGGAACACTGACGTATAAATTGTAAGTAAATTTAAATTATAATGCTAAGAAGTTTTTTCTAAAATTTATCTAGAAGAAAGGAATTAGATAAACAATACTGCAAATTAATATAATCAATCAGGCCTCTCAGTAAATAAAAGTTTATTTTTTTAACCAAAAATTAAAAATTGGGATGCAAAAGTTTGAGTAATATACTTGGAAATATCTGAACATATAATTAATTAGAAATGTATAATTAAATTAATAACAAGCTAATTAACAGTAACATTAAGCTTAATTTCATTCAATCTGAAACAAGCAATCAATCAGGAGCTCCGCATAACTAAAGTTTTATTGCTATTTTACGTAGATTTGTGTATAAAATAAATATCTGAACTTGCGAAACAAATGAATAATCTACTGATAACCAACATGAATTAAAATACAGTGGTTAAAAATATAACTACTTGTCAGAAGGTATGCAAAGTTACCATAGCTGCAGAAATTGAATGATTATAGGAAGCTTATAAAGTTAAGCGCTACAGTGTGAAAAGAAAATTCTGAAATAAACATGTTAAGAAAATTAGATGGAGAAATAATCCTTAATTTATTGATATCCACATAAATTCTATGCTTTTGGAAAAATGTTACGTATAATTTGCACCGAGGTATCAATCACCGAAACCGAGTTAATTTCTTTCCTTATTTTTTCTTATTAGAGGGATTTTTAAAAAGATATGCTAACGTAACGGTGAAAATTTTTGCAATATTTTTAAAGAATAAATTAAAAAAGTATTTTTACTTCATGAACTGAAATTTTTTACGCTATATTTTTACACAGTAAATAAGTACAAAGAAAGAAAGAGCTGGAGGATCACTGGGACTAGAAACTGGGGTAGAACTACCAATGTTTAGTGACTCTTCCGTTTGATCATAAGGACCTTTTGAAATTAGGCTGAACAATATATTAAAGAAAATAGAAGATACAGCACACGTAAGAACAAAAGTGGGTTGAATTAGAGATTTATATGTTTAATGAATGACTTAAACTTATCTGTATGCCATTATGAAATATCAGGAATGTAAAAGCATGAGTGAAGAAGGCAATGGCTATTATGAAATATTAGGAATGTAAAAGCATGAGTGAAGAAGGCAATGGTAATCTAAATCATTGTAATCTAAATGTATAACATTATCAGTATCTACTATTAATTTCAATATTGCTGAAAAAATTATAAATGAATTATATTATAAATCACATGAACTCCTTGCATTATAAATGACAACAGTTAGAAATAGAGTGATTTAGTGACCATCTTTGTTAACAAATAATTTCAAATAATTAATTTTACAAGTAATTCAGGTTGAAACTAGGTTAGAAAATAAGCTACATGCTGAAGATTAAGCTTTGCCAAGGCGTTAGAAATATCTTCTGTTAACTAGAGTTGTAATGCAAGAATTTGTAAAAATTATCATTTAAATATAAATTGGCATAAATACAATACAAAGTATATAAATTCTACATACATGAAAACTTGAGTACAGTGCAACAATATGTGAAAAAGGAATGGATTAAAAGGGAACTGAAAATCCCAGCATATGAATATAAGGGAGTTTGAATTTTTTTTCGTTACTTATGAAAATTCTGCTGACGCTCATAATTATTAATTTATCAATTAAATGAGTATTAGAAATTAAATGTTTGCCAAAGTACATCTGTTGTAAAACAGAATAAATATTTAAACGTTTCTAGTATTAAAATATGGAATTTGTAAGAAAGTTAAATAACCTTAAAATACCTTCAATGACAAAAAATGGAAAGCTTAATACGGGAATATATTGCAATAATATTAGTGTGAATTTAGAACGACTTAAGAAGTCCAGTTTTTAGATTTAATTAAGAGAATTTTTAAAATTAAATTAGAGCTGTTTACCTAAAATGGTAAATTTGAAAGTTAAAACCATTCTGCTATCTAAGAAGATTTGCTAATATTTATCTAGACAAGAAACTTATTTAAGGTGAGCTACAAATCCGATATTTTATAGGTTGATTATGTATCAGCTTTGTGTATGTCATTAATCTGTCAATTTTACTATTCAAACCTGATATATACATATATATATATCAGCGACTAAAATCTACAACTTGAAAAGGTTTTAATTCTTACAGAGAATAAAAAAGATCTGGCTCATCATTCATTTAAGCATCATAAAATTTTAAAATGAGTGTAGAAAAAATTATTTTTACTTTAACACACGCGAGACTTTAAATTAATATTTGTTTTGCATGCAAAATTTTTGCAATATTGATAAACGAAAATAAAGGCTAGCAGTCTCAATAGAATGTCCCATTAATGGCGATAAATGACCTTTTGTAGTACCCAATCTTCTTGGGAAAGAGATAGGGGACAGGAAACGTCGCGCAGTTCGTGGATTAGATAAGAGGGAAGCGGGATATTTTGATCAAATTTGGCGCAGTTCGTACCCTACCAGCTAAATTATACATTATTATTATTATTCGCTTTCCCTTTTCTTCTCGATGGAACTTGACGTTTTCTTTGTCAGCTCCTCGTGGTAACATAATTTTGTTTCTGTTGCCATACATTTTAAAAATTCCCTAAGTTATTTCTTCAAATGGCTAATCTTTAGAATATGGTAACAGGTAGTTTGGCGACATTTTGGTAAAGCGATAAAGGTTCCTAGCTAGGACTTTAGCAATAATCTGAGAAGTACACAGATTATTTTGTCTCAGATAAATGAGAGATTACGTGACATGTCATGTGACATTTTTCGGAAAATTCCGATTGTGATTTTAGCTAATAAGTACTTAAAAACAATTTCGCTGATAAAATGCAGAATCGCCCACTTATTTGTTTGGCGCGCTTTTTACAAGAGTAAGAAGAATTGGATTTTTCTCAATTTTCTTTGAATTTTTAACTGAAAATAGGTCGATGTGTACATAGATAAAGTCAAGAGTGTGCGCAATGCCATTTTTGTGCAATTCTGGAATGCTTTTTTAAGTGAAAATAGGTCGACGTGTAACGCAGCAAGCAGTTTGCGATTCTGCACTTTCTCCCAATTTCGCACCTAATCTTCGTCGTGATTAAGCATTTTTGTTCCATAGAAGTTCTAGTATAAGCGTAATTCGGCTAGCAGATTGTTTAAAAATGTTGAGTAAAAAAAAAAAAAAAAAAAAAAAAAAAAAAAAAAAAAAAAAAACCACCATGCCTTTACTTCGTGAAAACAAAATGGCGTCCCAAACAATACTAGCAGGTTGCTGTAGCAGGGTTGGTCACCAAATTTTCGCCAATAAATCGCCAAGTTACCATAATGTAAAGTTGTACCCTTCAAATATAATACCTAGAGATAAAATATACAGAGGTAGAGAGTAATAAAACCTTGAAATGCCTGTAGGAACAATCAGTATAGCGACATCTATAGTTATGTTTATACCTACGTAACTGTTATCATACTAACTACATGACAGCAAGTTGGAAATCTGGCTAAATGCGATATTTTCTGCGAGAAAGCAAGGCAGCAACAATATGCCTTTTGGGGGATGGCAAAAAAAAAAAAAAGTTTCTTTACTTCTAATACCTTTGGTATGCATACCTTATTCATAACTTTCGTTTGTATTCTTAATGTAATATAGAAAATACAGCTGTTATGAGAAGGAAAAATTGAGGATTTATGCTCATTATTACCTTTTCTCGAACTTATTCTGTAAAGAAGAAGGAATGTAAGATTTCTTTGTGGTTTTCAAGAAACTGATGATGACTCTTTTCGAAATTTTAATTACCGTTTGCAATCTATGGATCTGATTTGAGTTTCGAATGTTTGTTTTCCAAATTTTACAGCCAAACATTTGTTTAGATAAATTTTTAAAACAGTTGTGGATTTACAGTTTCATGAATTTTAAACGAAGAAAATGGAAAATGCATTTTGGATATTATCCTTTACTTTGTATTGCGTATACTTATGATATGCATTCTTCTCGTGTCATTTCGGAAATATGTTTCGTAGAAAGAAATTCTGAGTCTCTCTTAGCAGTTTCTCGCAACATTGTTTAAGATCTGAAGCAATGTTTCTGAAGGTGGGGTAATGTCCACTACATAGATCAGTTGTACTGAATATCTCGCAAATGCTGTGACATTTCCTTATAATAACGATTCATGAAAATGAAACTAACGGCTAACAAAGTTTTTATAGAACTGGTTTTCTTTACTACACGCAGCACACTATTTAAAGTATTAAATATTAGTAGTGTATCCATATAAAATAATGATGTAAATTCACGAAATCTGTTCTACAGAAGAGTGTAAAGAATCATTTATTAACTTATTATCACAGCTGGTATCGACTCATGCTTACAAAAAACCAACACTTCTGGATTAGCTCAAGTAACAAGCAACTAAAATATATAATGCTATAAAATAAAGTGGAAAATAAAATAAAATGGAATTAAATTGGCCTAACGCCTTTTCACAGGTTACCTAACGCACAGGCAGGCTCTGACTCGTAAAAGTCGGCGTAAACAAGTCAACTGGCTAGAAGCGCTCAGTGCTATAGAAATCTAGTCGCTAGTAAATCAAATATGGTGACGTGGCCTTCAGGCAACCGAAAACCTTCCCTTAAATATTAACTTCTTTCTACCTCATTTGATTATAAGCGCGCTGACTCATCAACATTCTCGCAAGAAAACATTGGTTGAAGAACGAGAATAATAGGAAAGGTTGTTTAAAAACAAAATTAACTGTTAGATAAGTTAAATGAATCCCCACTGTGTAATTGCCTGTCTGCACCAGAAACCATGTTATGGCGTTATAACCAATCTAATTAACGTTTCAGTTTGGTAAACAACTATTTTACGGACGAAAATGCTTACATTATTTTGGCAAATTACTATTACAATTATTTCCTCCAAACTTTTATTAACAAATAATCCTTATCAGTTAGCAAGTTATTTGATGAAAAGCTTGATAAATCTTTCAGTTTAGATACTAATTATCCAAGATGATACTTCTCGCTGCATCTGTTTATTAATAAATGATTCAACTGAAACAAACTTGTTTAAAAATCCACATTTAGAGTTAAGAATATTTATCATTTGTGCTAGAGCCGAATAATGGTACCATTATCATAGTTTCTAGTTAGCTTGATGCTCAGGATTACAAAGAGATACCTTTCATGAATGATCCCACATATATCGTTTTATTTTATCAGCTTACTAATATAGACTGTTGTGTACTCAATTTAATGAACGTGATAAATGCAGTTATTGTGATTAAGGATTTTAATACGTATTAAATGAAACTGTTTAGATTAGTGTAGCAAGAATTTGTGGCAATTAAAAGTTAATCTTTATATTCTTAATTCTGCTGTAATGTTATTAGCATTCGTACTGCTTTAGAATTTATGTGAGCCCATTGCTTGAGAGAGAACACAGTTTATTGAAATCTATTTTAGGGAAAATAACTAGAGTATATGAGGGTCAGTTAAACCGGCGGATGTATTTTCAGAGGGAATGTGTGTGAAGACAGAATAGTTTTAATCTCCTTTTTACTTTTGGATTTTGTTTCAAAAGGAACGGAAGTTCTTTGTTTTTTGTAGATTTACTATTTGGCTGAAAACGAAAGAGCAGCAGAGATTTTACTGAATGGGCTGTGAAGTTGGTTCTTACCTTTTGAAGACAGCCCATACGTGTCTTATTTTGGTTAGATTATGGTAACTTGGCGATTTTTGGCGAAAATTTGGCGACCAACCCTGCTACAGCAACCTGCTAGTTTGTTTTTGGACGCCATTTTGTTTTCACGCAGAAAAGGCATCTTTTTTTTTTTTTTTTCCAACAATCTGCTAGCCGAGTTACGCTTATATTAGAACTTTTATGGAACAAAAATGCTTAATCATGACGAAGATTAGTTGCGAAATTGGGAGAAAGTGCAGAATCGCCCACTGCTCGCCGCGTTTTTAAGAATTGCACATACACGGTATCATCCATGTACACGTCGACCTATTTTCACTTGAAAAAACATCCCAGAATTGCACAAAAATGGCATTGCGCACACTCTTGACTTTATCCATGTACACTGCTAAAGTCCTAGCTAGATAAAGTAACCTTTATCGCATTACCAAAATGTCGCCAAACTACCTGTTACCATATTCCAAAGATTAGTCTTTTTCTTTTTGAAGATAACAGGAGGGTCAGCGCAATCCCAGAAGGTTGAATGGCTGATGGAAGCAGAAACATAACTGACCTCAATTTCTTTCGATTAGCTAACAGGAGATTAGAAAAAATAACATTAACAAGGAATTATTAATTGTTTTTAAGCTATCAATAACTTTATCCGGGCCGAGAAACTTTTCTTCGTAGCTTGCACGGATATAGAATTCAGATGTGGTTTTGGGGTTCTGAATTATAAAATCTGAGATGTGAGAATAGTGTGAGTGGGATCGTCTGCCCGGCCGGTGGTTGCCACAACTTGGGGAAAAAACATGAGCAGTGCAACAGTTCAGAGTTGCCCATCCTGCAGTATTCAACACCGATGAATTCTCTATTCGCTTTGGACGTTCAGAGTTGCTGATCCTGCAATATTCCTCACCGATGAATTCGTTATTTGCTTTGGACGTTCAGAGTTGCCTATCTTGCAATATTAATCACCGATGAATTCTTTGTTCGCTTTGGACGTTCTGCCTGATTTGGCTTGATAAGAATGGCAGAGTTCCTTTTAGCGGGATGTCACTGATCAACTGTTTGACGATTTGACAGCAGCGTTAAATCTGTATTAGTCTCTTTAGGAAGTTGTGAAGAGCGGAATTGGTAAAGGGAAAAGAAAGACCATTTGATATCCAAGATTTCTCTTTTACTTTGGGTTTACCTACCGAGTGATTTATAGCATAGTTGCAGCCTAAGAAAGCTTAAAGCAAATTCATAACAATATTCTTCGCAAAAGAACTTCAAACTTTGGAAAATTTCTGTGCAATTCTGTTCAATTGGAGCTGATGAGAGCATATCCTCACGTTTGGCATTTCAAAGTCAAGAACAATGATAGTAACTTGCGTACCGGTGATGAGATGCGTGATGGTAAATGGAGTGATATATTCCCCACCGTGAGTAGATAAACCTCTTTGATTATGATATAATTCTTCTTATTATTAATATTGTAACTATAATCTGATTATAAGTTAAATTCATTTGCATAAAAGGAATTTTAAATTTTATAATAAACGGAAATCGATTGTGCTTAAATGATTTTAAATATTTAAGGAAAATGAATAGTAATTTTAGAGTTTAATTGTTGAGTATTAAATTAAATTAATAATTTAGTTAAAAAAATTGGTTAATCTTTGGATTATGGTAACTTGGAGATTTTTTGGCGAAAATTTGGCGACCAACCCTGCTACAGCAATCTGCTAGTTTTGTTTTGAACGCCATTTTGTTTTCACAAAGTAAAGGCATGTTTTTTTTTTTTTTTTTTTTTTTTTTTTTTTTTCTCAACATTTTCCAACAATCTGCTAGAGGAATTACGCTTATGCTAGAACTTTTATGGAACAAAAGTGCTTAATCAGGACGAAGATTAGGTGCGAAATTGGGAGAAAGTGCAGAATCGCCCACAGCTTGCAGCGTTTTTAAGATTTGCACATACACGGTATCCATGTACACGTCGACCTATTTTCACTTGAAAAAACATCCCAGAATTGCACAAAAATGGCATTGCGCACACTCTTGACTTTATCCATGTACACTGCTAAAGTCCTAGCTAGTAACCTTTATCGCCTTACCAAAATGTCGCCAAACTACCTGTTACCATATTCCAAAGATTAGTCAAAAAATTAAATTTGCTAACTTACCTTTAGTGTAATAGCCGTACTTTGCCTAATTATAAAGCATATTTAAAAGGGTTATTTAAAGAGAAAGAAACATGTCAGTCAATGTTTTTGTGCTGACTGTGTACAAAAATGGTGTCTAGGCTTGAATACGGGGTTTCGATAATTTGTGGCTGCAATGTGCTAGTGAGTGCCGATCAAATTATTGAGTTTTGAAATGTCACTCAGTACTGAACCTGGGGTATTCTTTAGATCTGAGTATACGGTATCTGCCGAAAACATCGCGGACGAAAACGTCGCGGAGAAAACTACGCAGGGCGAAAACATCGTAGAAGAAGACAAAGCAAAGAGGAAACATCGCAATTCTAAAATATTGTGGTACAAAATACCGTAGTCGAAAATAAAGCGGTTCCAAAACTTCGCAGTTTAAAAACATCGCAGTCGAAAAAGCTAAAGTAAAAGCTAAAGTACCTACAAATCATCGCATGACGATAACATCGCACGCATGCATTTTCAGGTTTTAAAAGTTGTAAATGCATTTTTGCATAACAATTTGGGAGCGCAAGATGGAAAGAGGGATTCTAGATTTCATATTTTTGAATGAACTAATAAATTTTTGCTGAAAAAATAAGAAGGAAACTTAAGCATTTAAAAAGTGAAAATAAGTAGAATATTAATACAACTTATAGAACTTTAACAGAATTTTAAATTTACATATTTAATTAACAAAGGTCATTAATAAATTAATCTTTTTATAAAGTTTTATTGATAATTTTTTATGAAAAATGCAGGCTAAAAGTGCTTATTAAAATGAGGATAAATAACTGAATGAGGTTGCCTCTATAAAAATTGCTTGCTTAATTATCAAAATATTTTCTTTCACATTTGGCAATCTGATATTGTTTTAGTGAAAATTATATTTTGTTTTGTTTCTGTTTATTCTTAAAGTGTAGTTAACATTTTCTTATATAGCGTGCAATTAATGTTTTCAATTTCGATTTGTTAGTCATGACGAATGCCAGTTACATAATATGTCAATATGGGATTTGATAAACGCATGTGTTCGATGTTATCGTCATGAGATGATCTGTAGGTATTTTATTTTTTACCACGATATTTTTGACTACGATGTTTTAAGTTTTTGAACAGCTTTATTTTTGACCACGATATTTTATAACTGCGATATTTTCTCTTTCTTTTTTTACACGATGTTTTGTATCACGACGTTTTCGCCCTGTGTTGTTTCTTCCGCGATATTTTCGACTGTATCCTAATATCTGAACATATAAAGAAGCATTATGTGTGGATAGATAAGACTGTAATGTTATAGCATTTTTAAAATTTGGAAACGGTACACAACTTGAATTACTGTTGGAGAGCATATATTTTAACTTGTATTCCAATGCACTTGAAAGGAGATTTATTGTCTTTTAGTTTCGGGATATCGAATGAAGGAGCTTGAATTTAATTCACAATCAAGATTTCAAGATTTAAGGAACCTAGGTTTAATTCTTATTAATTCAAGCAAATAATAAACTTAATATTTTTGACATAACAATATAATGTACTATTCGGTTTCGAGGGCCGTAAAAAATTATTGTTGATGCCAATGCTGCCAAAAATAATTGCGGCAACCCTAATAATTGCGGCAAGAAAGGAAGTATAATAGTAAATAACTATCTAAGATTGATGTTTTACTTTAGATGAAAGGTTAATTTCATGTAATACTTTTTTATTATTATATAATTTATATAAAAAAAGGCTAAACATGACTGAATGAAAGCATAAGAGTAAATGACTATTTCAGATCATTATTATAATTTATATAAAAATTGCTAAACATAACTGAATGGATGCCTGTATCGCTATTTCGCTACCGACTTATCGCTAAAGCATAATTTCACCTCGTTGGTTGTTCAAACGTAATTTTCTATAATGAATGATGCCTTTTCTTTGAAAATATTTTCGGTAAAGTGCAGAATCGCTCACTCATTTTTTTGCCGCTTTTTACAAGGGTAAAAACAATTGGATTTTTTGTCAATTTTATTTTACTTTTTAAATGAAAATAGGTACATATATAAAGTTAAGGGGGTGCGCAGTGCCATTTTTGTGCAATTCTGGGATTTTTTTTAAAGTGAAAATAGGTCGATGTGCACATGGATCCCGAGTATGTGCAATTCTTAAAAACGCGTCAAGCAGGGAGTGCTTCTGCACTTTACCCAAAATTCTATTGCCGACTTTTTATCATGGGCAATTCCGAAATTGTTAAATTCATAGGATATCAAAAAAAAAAAAAAAAAAAAAAAAAAAAAAAAGGATTTAAAATTAAAAAAGGATTTAAAAATTAAACTAGTATTTCAATGGCGTCTTAAGAAATATAGAACTATATAAACTTACGCAATCTGAAATCAGCGCGTACGCTAGATTTGGCGCGCTGTTAAATGGGTGCGTTTGCTAGATTTGGCGCTTTTGCGCATACATTTTCGCTGCAATTTTTTTACGGCCCTCAAAACAGAAGAGTACCCAATATAATAAATAAAATATAAAATAAAAGATAAAAATAAACAGTTTTGGGGGAACATAATTTATTTCCCAAAAATCATAACATTTCATATACACGACATCATACTGAGATACAATTCAAGCACTTTATACAAATATAAATATATTTATATGTGTGATATAGAACAAATGGTTAATTTAACATCTTTAACAAATGCACATTAACACACGTCACATAGTGAAACTACATAATTAATATTTGTACATCTTGATAGGATTATGAATTTTTTTTGAAAATAAATTCCCATAATATACATCTCTACATTGCAGTACTATTTGATGAGCCCCTTAGTTTCAAATATTATCGCAAATTGGTAGAAATGCATACCTCAAAATAGAATCCTTTTTAAGATTTTTTAATAGAAAAAGATTTTTTAAAATAAAATAGAAACATATTTTAAGAACAACGGTAAGTACTCTAGAATTTACTATTTCTGTATCATTATAACCATTGAATATTATTATTGTAGTACTAGAAGTTTTTGCTTTTTCAACAAATATAATTAAGGCACTACAGAAATGCCTAACGCTTTTTGAGAACATTAATTGGTAACGTTTCGCACGGGTTTCATATTTCAGGCATTCAAAAGTTGAAAAATATGGTTATAAAACTATAATTTTTGTAATATTATTCTTATTATCAGACGATGGAACTTCTCTAGCCAAGCCTTCAAACGAGAATGAAGCTTAACTATTAAAATGAAAGTTGAAGCAATTCTAAATCCACAGCTGTAATCGACACATTATATTGTTTTTAAGCAAATAAATTATTTGTTTTCTTCAGGAATACTATCTTATATACTAAACTGTTCAACGGACAAAGCTCACGAAACAAAAGTACTCCCCCCAAATGATTGTTGATTTTTAAAAATTTTGGAACTGAAAAAATTTGGAACTGTACTTTATGTTGCTTATCTGTTTTATGCTTGTAACTATTACCTGATATAGGCTGGAAGGTTTAATTCAGTCAACATCTTCTTATGTTCAATCTTACTTGCACTTTTGCTGTTTAATCTTCTTTATCAGAATATGTAAATAACCCGAATTTAAATGACTCCGAGAAACTGGCTGGCAACCACTGTAAAACTCCGTAAAAAAAATTACTGGCTGTTATTGGTATTGGAGACTTTTCATTACAAGTGACTTGGATCATTACTATCTGTCTAGCGACAAGAAGCAAAAGTTGGTTTAAGTAACAGTTTTAGTTCTGGAAGTAACTAAAACTGTTACTTAACCTATAGTTGTTTAAATTTGTATTTATTAAGTGCTCTGGTATTGAAAGGTGAAGAATATTTGTTGTACTTATTTAGTAGTCTGGTACTGCAAGGTGAAGATACTTGTTGTATTTATTTAGTGTTATGGTATTGAAAGGCGACGATATTGGTTGTATTTATTTAGTGTTCTAGGATTGAAAGGTGAAGATATTTTTTATATTTATTTAGTAGTCTGATACTGCAAGGGGAATATACTTGTTATATTTATTTAGTGTTACGGTATTGAAAGGGGGATATATTTTTTGTATTTATTTAGTGTTCTATTATTGAAAGGTGAAGATATTTCTTGTTGTATTTATTTAGCAGTCTGGTATTGTAAGGTAAAGATACTTGTTGTATTTATTTAGTGTTATGGTATTGAAAAGTGAATATATTTGTTGTATTTATTTAGTGTTTTAGTATTGAGAGGTGAAGATATTTTTTATATTTATTTAGTAGTCTGATACTGCAAGGTGAATATAGTACTTGTTATATTTATTTAGTGTTATGGTATTGAAAGTGGGATATATTTTTTGTATTTATTTAGTGTTCTATTATTGAAAGGTGAAAATATTTCTTGTTGTATTTATTTAGTAGTCTGCTATTGTAAGGTAAAGATACTTGTATTTATTTAGACTTATGGTATTGAAAGGTGAATATATTTGTTGTATTTATTTAGTGTTCTAGTATTGAAAGGTGAAGATATTTTTTATATTTATTTAGTAGTCTGATACTGCAAGGGGAATATACTTGTTATATTTATTTAGTGTTACGGTATTGAAAGGGGGATATATTTTTTGTATTTATTTAGTGTTCTATTATTGAAAGGTGAAGATATTTCTTGTTGTATTTATTTAGCAGTCTGGTATTGTAAGGTAAAGATACTTGTTGTATTTATTTAGTGTTATGGTATTGAAAAGTGAATATATTTGTTGTATTTATTTAGTGTTTTAGTATTGAGAGGTGAAGATATTTTTTATATTTATTTAGTAGTCTGATACTGCAAGGTGAATATAGTACTTGTTATATTTATTTAGTGTTATGGTATTGAAAGTGGGATATATTTTTTGTATTTATTTAGTGTTCTATTATTGAAAGGTGAAAATATTTCTTGTTGTATTTATTTAGTAGTCTGCTATTGTAAGGTAAAGATACTTGTATTTATTTAGACTTATGGTATTGAAAGGTGAATATATTTGTTGTATTTATTTAGTGTTCTAGTATTGAAAGGTGAAGATATTTTTTATATTTATTTAGTAGTCTGATACTGCAAGGTGAATATATTTGTTATATTTATTTAGTGTTACGGTATTGAAAGGGGGATATATTTTTTGTATTTATTTAGTGTTCTATTATTGAAAGGTAAAGATATTTCTTGTTGTATTTATTTAGTAGTCTGGTATTGTAAAGTAAAGATACTTGTTGTATTTATTTAGTGTTATGGTATTGAAAGGTGAATATATTTGTTGTATTTATTTAGTGTTCTGGTATTGAAAGGTGAAGATATTTGTTGCACTTATATATTGTTCTGGTATTGAAAGGTAAGGGTATTTATTTTATTTATTTACTGTTCTGGTATTAAAAGGCAAGGATATATCTGTTGTATTTATTTAGTATTCTGGTATTGCAAGACGAAGATAAGACAAGAATTTGTTAAGCCCTTTCAGAAGATTAAATAAGTTTTAGGCAAACTAAATTTAATCATAAAAGATTATTTCGAAATTCTCAAGAAACTTATAGCAATCCAAAGCGAGTTGCAACTGAAGTATACACGGTTACGACTTTTTTTGCCCTAGTGGAAGTCTTTACAATATCCTGTGCGAAATCACAGACAGAACAAGGCATAATTTGCTACAACTCTATATTTAACTGAATAGCTACGATTTACGAAATTAATCTTTAACAGTTTTATAATACTTCGTGTATTAAAAACACTGTGCCAAGTTTGCGCCGTTCAATAAAATAATTGCCCTTTTAAGATTCTCACGTGCTTTTCTGACCGCGAAAATGACGAGGTTTATAATTATATTAATCATAAAGCTTTTTTTTTTTTACTTCAAAGCACTTTTTACTTGCCTTTTTTTTACATAATCAATTTTGGGATTTTGAAACATGATCTCTCACAGCAGACTGAAATAACCTAATTATAGTTTCTTCTGTTTGAAACAAAGGACTTTGTTGGCTGATTTAATTTCCATATCCATTTCGAAGTAACTTTGGGATTTGCTGCTTGTTATTTCGGAGATATGTCTGTAATTGATTTTACTCCACTACGCACATTATTTTAGTGATTTGCGTACATTCATATGAATGGAAAGAGCAGGATTTGAAAAGGGCATGAAGTCCGCTTTCTTGCAGATGCTTATGAAATTTTTTTTAAACTTAAATTTAAAATGCTTGAGCATTTCTTCATGTCGAGTTTCCTAAATGTGTATTGCCCACCAGCGGCCGAGCGGTAAAGACGCTGAACACTGGTAGTTCGGTCCGAGGTTCGAATCCCGCGAACGGGCTGGCTGCATGGGCGTTTTCGTGGTTTTCCCCATGTGTAACGTGTATACGAGCCAGTTTCCCTTAGAAAGTCCTCCACGAAAGGCATCCCTCCCCTTAGGCAGATAGCCCTAGTGTGCTTTGCCATAATTAAATACACCACATCAAATACACCTAAATGTGTAATAAGAAAATTCATGCACTATACAAATATATTTCACAGCAGTTGCAAATATATATATATATATAATGTAAAGTATTCTTTATTTTTAATAATTATGTATTATTTTATCAATGTTAATATCTAATACATGTATTTTAGATTATTTATTTATATTCTTTTAAAGTTTCCAAAGAAAAAATTTACAAATTTTAGATTTCAATATGCAAGATCAAGTTTTTCAAATTTTCGTTTCTTTTTTCAAATTAATTTTTTTGTCGAAAATATTTAAATTACGTAGCAGACAGGGACAGTTTGAGTTAGGTTATTTGAATAGAGAAAAATGCATAACGGCTATCTGCGTAACAGCAGGGAGGCTCCCTGAAGGATTTCCTAAGAAAAATTGGCTTGTATTCATGTTATACATGGGAAAGCCATGAAAACAAAACAGCTAGCCCGTTCGCTTTGGCTAGCCCGTTCGCTTTGAATCGAATTTAGCCCAAAATCTCAGTATACATAACAGTGACAGTTTTAAAGAAAATTCCAAATTTAAAACTTTCTTGTAATCTTATAATAAATAAATGAATCCTCTAATAAATAAATCTTTCTTGTAATCCTCTAATATATAAATGAATAAAAATGAAATGAGAGATTATTCCCATTATAAATTTATTTGCTGATCCACTAAAATTTAAACATTAAAAGATACATATCTAGGAACCATGTTCATTCTGATTCTTCAAATCATTTCGAAATAATAATTAGATAAGAAACGTATGGCATCATGTGGCCCTGTAAGGTATAGGGTTTAACGGGTATGGGTTTAACCAAGGTAACGGTGATACGTATATCCGTTTTTCCTCTCCTCTCGCGGATGTAATATCGGTCTACAATTTGTGGTGCATCCTGGGTTAGACATAGAAGACAGGGAGAGTTTGAATTAGGTGAAAAGAACTAAGAGATGGCTAAAGAACCGATAAGTTCAATCATTCCCGAAGAACCTTTACATTTGCTGTCGAAGCGTGTGAATTGGCAAAGACAATTTATTTAAATGCATTCTTTTTGTTCAATCATTCCCGAAGAACCTTTACATTTGCTGTCGAAGCGTGTGAATTGGCAAAGACAATTTATTTAAATGCATTCTTTTTGTTCAATCGTTCCCGAAGAACCTTTACATTTGCTGTCGAAGCGTGTGAATTGGCAAAGACAATTTATTTAAATGCATTCTTTTTGTTTTTGTTCATTTGCGTTTATTTAAATACGTTGTTACGAATTGATTACGTAATTAATGACATATTTGAAAGAATAAATCAGATAAATGGAACTAATTAATTTTGCTTTTGATATGAAATATTAAATTAAAAACTGAACTATGTGTTTGAAATTTTGAACTTTTTCTTACATATAATGGAAATGTTTTATTATTAGAGTGACTTTTACCGTTCCATCTACAATACAACAACAACTCTCAAATTATCAAGAATTATTTAATACTTTTAACTAAAATTTCATAACATAAAGTAATTCATTACCCAGATATACAAATATTACAAACATATATACAGAGATACACTGAACACTGATTTAACACACATAGAAACAGTATGAGCAGTGTAAATGCTCGCTAATCGAAAACATGAAATATAAAAGTGTTACACTGTTATCATATTTTCTTGATCATAAAAATAACAATCGTTAGATATTAATTAATTGGGTGTATTTGCACAAATAAAATTAGATTTATCATAGATCTAGATATAGGTTTGAAGCATGAAAAAATACTAAATAATGAAGTTATATTTAGTACATTTACCACTTTTTAAAATATAAACTACAAATATCATTTTTATCATTTTTTTTGGTTTATAATACTTCATACCATTATATTTTCAAAATAAGTTGCAATAAGAGTGGAAGTTTTCTGTCAGGTACCATATTTTATTCTTTCAGTTCTTTTTGCGATATTTTCATCAACAATAAATAATCTCAAATATATGTGTCTGAAAACTGGTACTATATTTGCAAGTCGGTCTGTCTTTCAAAGAAATTACAACGCTTTTTATGTAAGCGTTTATTCTAAAAGGAAAGAACTGTATTTTGATGCTACTTTGTTAAATTAAAAAACATAATTTAACATCCATTCAAATCTTAAAATCAATGGAAAGCACGAAAGAATTTTGTTTTTCAGTTTGCAGTGTTAGATAGTAATATTTCATAATTCATAACGTTTTCTATACAGAAGAAAATTTCCTTATTATTGTTGGTACTCTTTTGTTATCGAGATCGGGTTTAGAAGTGCATGTATGTATGTGCGTATATGTGTGTGTGTATACACACATACGTACGTACGTACATATATATATGAACACATACCTGAATCCTATCATTATAAGAGAAGAGACATTATTTTTACAGCTCTACTCCTATGATAGACTTACATTTGATTCATTTAAATGTTTGATCGTCTGCTGAAAAGTTTTCATACAAACATAAGAACAGTTATATCAGTACGCAACTAATATATATAAATAATACTGGAAGCAGAAAGAATTGTGTAAAGGAAATTTACTATTTTGATACTGCTTGAGATAAAAATCAGTAATTTGATAAAATGAAAGTATTAATTAAGTAGAAAAGTTTGATATGAATTATTAAAAAAATAGATTCATTTAAAAATTTTCTTATAAACTCATATTTTTTTAATTTGTATTAAAATTAAAAATGAAAAATATTCGAATTTAAGTAGCTTTCTTAAATTTTATAAATACTGACAGCTTATGCTAGCACAGAACATAAAAATTTTAAAAGTCTATTAATTAGACTGGCTATTTTGAAGAAGTTCTCTTAGTTTCTCTTTGCGTAATGACCTAAAAGAATATATTAGATATAAAAAGTATAGCAATAATTAATTCATACAGTGTCTCAAAAAAGTGATGGGACACTTGTGCTTTACAAAAGGAAACTGCAATAAAATAAATTAAAAAAACATGTAAATTTTTTTGTGGGTGTGTTTCATACTTAAATTTAGTAACAATTATTACATAACATACATTTTCTCAAAATATTAAAATATTAATTTAATAAAAATACAATTGTTTAGAACGGAGCAAAACATGGCTCACATAAGTGATGGGACACTACCTACTATGCAACAAAAATCGTCTGAAGTAAGCAATAAAAATATCTTTTGGGGTATTTATTTTTACTCAAAAAGCAATTGGCAATAATTTATAAAATCGTCTGCAGTATTTCTCTCCAGTTTGTTTTGGAAGTTTTGTGTTTTTTAGCTCTGTGCAGCCATGAATGCTAAACGAAAAGAAACTTTGCCTGGAATTCGAAAATTAGTTATTAATTTGCATATTGAACGTGGAAAATCTATTAGAGAAACTACTGAAACAGTTAACTTCAGTCATTCAACAGTTTTCAATATCATTAAACGATATAAAAAGAATCATATGATTCAAGATAAAAGAAGACCTGGCCGACCATCAAAGCTATCCAATGGAATAAAGCGAATTATCGTTCGAAATATTAAAAAAAAATCCAAGAATGAGTGCTCCTAAAGTTGCTGCTGATTTACAAGCATTATATGGAGTAATTGTTATTGCTGAGACTATTAGAAGAGTAATTCGGTCTGCTGGATATCACGGTAGAGCAGCCAGGAAAAAATTCTTCGTAAGTGAAAAGAATAGAAAACTCAGACTGGCTTTCGCAAAATCCAACATAAATAAGAATTCTGATTATTGGAATGAAGTTATATTTGCTGATGAGAGTAAATTTAATATATTTGGTTCTGACGGTAGAATCTTGGTGTGGAGAAAACCCAGGGGAGAATTTCGCTAACAGAACTTGGTGCCAACATGGTGGAGGAGGAGTTATGGTATGGGGGTGTATGTCGTCCACTGGAGTTTGTAATCTTGTTTTAATTGACAGTATAATGGAACAGTACAAGTATATTGACATTTCAAATAAAAATTTGAAATCTTCAGCACGAAAATTTAACCTTCATAACGATTTTAAATTATACCAGGGCGATGACCCCAAGCACAGTGCTTTGAACGTTAGACTCTGGCTGCTGTATAACTGTCCTGAAATAATAAAAACACCCCCACAATCTCCACAATTAAATCCCATAGAGAATATTCGGCAAGAATTGGAATCAAGAATTTGCGAGCACACCATTTCTTCAAAACAACAATTAAAATCGGTGCTTCAAGAAGAATGGGGTAAAATCACTCCAGAAATCACAAAAAAATTAGTCGAATTCATTCCAAGAAGATTAAATCATGTTTTAAAAGTAAAAGGAAATCCAACAAAATATTAAAACCTTTTAAAAAGTAAAATTTTTGGATAAATATTTGATGGAAAAGTAAGTGTCCCATCACTTAAGTGAGCCATTTTCTGCTCCGTTCTAAACGATTGTATTTTTATTAAATTAATATTTTAATATTTTGAGAAAATGTATGTTCTGTAATAATTGTTACTAAATTTAAGTATGAAACACACCCACAAAAAATTTTACATGTTTTTTAAATTTATTTTATTGCAGTTTCCTTTTGTAAAGCACAAGTGTCCCATCACTTTTTTGAGACACTGTACATCATTAGCTAAAGAAAATGCTCGCTTGTTGTAAAACATTTGGAACAGAAACTTTTTAACACAGTAGTAATCGTGTTGTTTGTGAAATACCTTTTTCAGCATTCTGTTCCTAAAATACTTTTAAGGCATAACTTAAAGTTGGAAACGTGCGTTTTAAATAATTGTTATTAAACAGAAGTAAAGCTTTTCCACATAGTTTTTTTGTCCTTTAGTTTACCTATTTTAACCTTCAAAATAAAAACCTTATGCCTTTTTTTGTCTCCTAAACTGCAGTGAAGTAACATTGATATAAAGTTCTAAAATTCATATTTTGCTATATGACCAATAAGAAATATTTATGTTACTTAAAAATAACAATTAGTTTGTGATATCTGCTTTAACAAGAGAGTGATTCAGAGTTCCATTTTATTTGTGCCACTTTGTTCTAATACATGAAATTCGTATTCGTCACATCGTACATTAATTCGAAATTCGTCACATCGTACATCATACAGAGACAAAAATAAGTAAAATTGAAGCAATGCCTTAGAGCAGATGGTTAATGTCAACGTATCGTTAAATACTAATGTTAAGGAGACTTATAAGAATGCTGATAGGTGATGTTTAATCACCTATCAGCATAAAGCAGAGACTTAATAAAGTACACATGTTCTTGCTCTAATGTCACAAAAAGAAATTCATAAACAGTCAAGATAAAAATGGTAGACATTATATTCAAATTATAAAGAATTAGTGATAAAAAATATATATTATCAAACAGTGCTCTTTTTACACAGAATACATTAAATTTAGGTATTACATCAAAGTTATTTAATTAATTTTTGTTCACATTGAATGAGTAATAAAATTCTAGTTAACAAGTCAAAGAGAAATCTTTAAAGAGAGAATGAATATGCATGGATGCCCGTTCAACTCTCTCTTCGTGAAGTTACCTCAGCTATTCTAGTGTATTTAGAAAGTGAGCATCGAGGCTTAAACTCTGTTGAGCCATTTTCATTTCACAGTCCTATCATTTCAAATGTCCTCTACGCAAAGTCGAGATAGAACATGTTTTCATGCATTGCAACTGAATTTTTTGGCGGCTCATTCCGTTGACACTTTTCGAAAACGATTTTCTAAAGCTATGCAACTTCGTAAAATGCAGCTCATCAAATTGCAAGATGCTGGTTTCAACAATGAAATTAAGTACCTAGCATGAGTACTTCATGCTTACTGCCGATTTTGGAAGCAACTTGTAAGACGTAGTTTGTACCATGTGAAGTTTATTCTATTAATCCTTGCTTTGCATAATGCAAAGTAAGGCATTTGTCCGTTATATCTCGTCTCATTTCTAGGTGCAAAATAATTTTCTTGAGTAATACAAAGCAGTAGTAAGAAAGTTATCATAGTATTTAAGAATGTAAGATAGTCATATTGGTTTAGCACATTAAACTGCTAAGTGCCCATGTTCAATAACGACAGAAACTGACATAGATTTCAGTTATTGTCTTACAAGTTTTAAAAATGGTATTTCTACTTATCCGTTGAGTGAAGTTTTAGCTGGTATGGAATTTGCTTGAATACTGGTGGGGAGTTGTACGGAGTTTCTTACTTGATATCTCACAGTATCATGACATGCCGAAGTGAACGTGTAAAGCACACCACATAACACAAGAACTGGGATTTACATCACACACTGATTCAATTTGCAAACCACATGAAAGTGAGAATTCTTCCGTAAGTCTGCAGACGTACGACGTCTGTAGTCATAACAGCCATGCATTTATAGTATATCATTATTAGAGTTGTTGGCGGTTTGCTTGGTGGCTGTGCCATTATTAAGAGTGGTCTCCCGCTCTGTCTGTTTCTCTATAGTATTTTTATTAGGCATTGAGGACCGCTTCTGATTACAAGCAATTACCTTGTGAAAAGCCTTTCGAAAATTGTCTGAAAGGAAAGCGTACAATATAGGGTTGACACATGAATTCATGTATGCCAATATATGTGAAGTGATTTGACCAACAATTCTCAAAGGAGTGAGACCGTATGAGTCGATACTCTTTAGCACCAAAACGATTTGGATAGGACACCAGCAGACTGCAAATATGACGACTACAATCACAACCATTCGGGTTACTCTCTTTTTAGATCTCAAACTTTCTGCGCTAACTCTACCACCTGGAGCAACACCAAACCATAATCGCTTCAGCATCAGCATGTACAGCACGAATATTAGCCCGAGAGGTATGATATAAGATGACAAGAAGAAACAAATCTGGTAAGCAGCGTAGTTATATCCTTCATTGGATAGAAATATGCAAACAGAATATTCGGTACCATCAAAAGTGTACGATACTTGGCCATGTGACTGAAGTGCTGGTATGCAAGTGAGGACAATCACTGCCCACATGACTCCGATCGCTATAAACGCATTTCGGACAGTGCGAATGGACATGGATGTGATGGGATGAACAACAGCCAGGAAACGATCAAGAGACATAAGGACTAATGTATAAATACTAGCGTAAGCACAAACTATGACCAGATACTGGACGACTCTGCACCAGGCATCCCCGAAAGGCCAGTAAGGAAGAGCATAATCAAAGGCTGTGAAAGGTACGCAGAACATGATGAACAAAAGATCAGCTACGGCTAAATTTATGATAAGGACATTAGTGGTGGATCTCATTTGTGGATTGCATGCTACGACGATCACCACCAGAGTGTTACCGATGAGGCCTACCACCACAATGATTCCAAACAAAATTGGCACAACTATACCAATGACGCGTTCCATGGCACTATAATCTATCCTAGCAGTGTTAACAGTATTATTGCAAATTGTCACATTTGTGGTGTAATTTGTTGTGCAGAAACGTACTGTGCTGTTTAGAAGCTGCACTGGGGTGGGCGTAACCAGGCCGAACTCAGAATCGCTGGGTTCCACAATTTCGGCTTCAATCGCAATGTAGTCCTCGTCAAACATTGTGTCAGATGAATGTATTGTTCAGAATCCAAGAATGTTATTCAGCTGTAAAGAGAAGAAAATTCAATATTTAGCATTTTAAGCTTTTCCAGACATAAAAATATCACATTTGTCTGATACATATCATTTCACTTGAGATTTGGTCACTAATTTGGCTTTCTTAATGGCACAGAACAACGGAAAAGAACCATTTACAATTATGAAAACATAGATTGTTAGCATACAGAAACTGATTTACCTGTGAATATTTAAAAAATAAATTATTCAATGACTGATTTACAAGTCATATTTTAAAGCAAGTAAATCAATAGTTAGAACTCTTGTTCTTTAAAATAATATAAAGATAAACATAGATTGTTATATTATACTTAATTATTTATATATAAACACAACATGGATTTTAAAAGCAAATAAATAATTAAAAGAAGAGCTAATAAATTTAAAATTAGCTTTTTGGAACAATACACTAAATGGAAAAATTCGCTAAATTTTAATTATTATATGTCTTCTGCAGGTGAGAAATCCATATTCTTAAGGGGACTCATACACCTTAAACCCCTCATGATCTTCGAATATGTGACTGTTGCAAGAATTGGGATATTTAATCTATTTTAAAAGCAATTACTTCCAACTTTTTACAACTGACTACATAATATAGCTGCTTTGGAAACTAGTAACCAGAAAGTTTGTGTTGCCACAAATATTTTTGTAATTTAATCCTCTTTGTGACAAAATATTTCGCCATGTTTCCACCTTGCGCGCATGATATTTTAAAATTGGCTAATGGACATACTTGAAATTGGATGGAATTCTTTATACGGGCACTATTTTCTAACTGAACCAACAATCTGATGAATATTTTAATATTTAAAAATTTTATGGACGAAAACATTAAAATTTTCTTTAATAAAATACATTTTATACACACAACTCAAAATAAAATAAAAATTTAACTTACAATTTTTAGAATTTTAGGTTTACAGTAGTTTCCAAATGTCATAAAAGCTATATATTAAATATGGAATTAAATTATGAAACAGAATGTTTTAAACTGTGCGCGCAAGTTGGAAACATGACGAAAACTGTTGTCACGAAGCGGATTAAATTATAAAAATATTTGTGGCAACACAAACATTCTGATTACTATTTCAGAAAGCTTATGTAGTCAGCTATAAAAAGTTGGTAGTAATTGCTTCTAAAATAAATAAGTTATCCCAACTCTTGCAAAAGTCACCGATTCGAACATCTTATGGGTTTTAAGGTGTACGAGTCCCCGTTAATAAAATATTTTTTTTCTACTTGGTTATACATCGTTGGTCCTCATGAGACTGGAGAGCATAAACAATACCAAACTAGAATTATAAAACGATAAAATAGTAATTAACCTCATTGCAGTCACAATGCATACATTGAAACTAGAAAATGTAAAAAAAAAATATTGTCCCTTGATGTCAACTGCATCAACTCTCGTAGCCCGCCAATATCGATTATGTAGGCTTTCTTCCTTCAACAAGGAACATTTTAGCAAATAAACTCTGTCTATCTTCTAATTCTGGTTGAAATAATTGCGTAAGGGGCTATCATATATACTAATGCTGCGCAAATGTCTGGTAAGATGATCACGTCCGGTCCCCAAACGAAGCGTTGCAACTAGGATGGATCTGGGAGAATCTGGTGTATTACAAATCAAATTCCTCCATTTATTAGTGTTAATTACTTCACATTTTTCCTCATAGCATTTTTACTATTCTTTTTATCGGTGTAAACTGTATTCCACTATTATTTGATTGCAAAATTTCAGTTCCCGTTACAGCTATAAGCCCATCCATTCGTATAAGCACATTCATTGCCAGTTATTCAACATGAGCTGGGATCCGTTGTAAGACAACAGTTATAAGGTAATTCTACCGCCTTCTTAGCATGTCTTCGTGGTGTAGTCGTCTGTATGCTGGGCGCGGATTCTCGCCGAAAGCGTTGCTCATATTTCATCTTGCCTGCCTCCAAAAATAACTGATGTCTCTACAGTGGCGCCTTAACTAAAAAGAGGGTAGATGATGATTCTTCGCACCCAGGATTCGGCGATTGGATCCCCTGAAAACCCTTTAAAAGGAGGAGTACATAATGTATTTCTTCCGCCTCCTTAGCGTGCCTTCGTGGTGTAGTGGTCTGCATACTGGGCGCGTATTCCAGCGGTCCGTGGTTCGATTCCAGGCGAAGGCGTTGCTCATTTTCCATCTTGCCTGCCTCCAAAAATACCTTATGTCTCTACAGTATTCCTTTTGAGTCTAGAAGAAAGAGAGTTCTTCTGCAAGATCCAATAATTTTGGATTCTGCGACATCATGTGCAAAAATGTGTTATGTTATACGACATTATGTGCGAGGGGTAATGTTACTCGGGTCCGTAGCACACTTTAAGCTACCTATGCCCTCTGGGTAGTGATAAATGAGTAACAACTCTTAAAAGATTGGAGCTATGTTTACTGCTATGGAAGCTTTATGTATTTTGTACTAGAATCTTGGCGGGATGTTATAGGAAAAGAAGGTGGAATTTGAGAATAATTGTCGCGAAAGGTGTGTCGATATCTTCTCTCTATTTTAGAATTATACGTTTATAGTTAGAGAAGGGCAGCCAGTAATAAACCAGACGAAACAGAACAATCGAAAATTTTGTGACTTCACAAACGGATTGCAGTTCAATTGCTGGTTTAATTTCGAATGATTTGTCCATAAAAATTCTAACTTCGAACTAAAGTAAATATTATTTGAGCAAAATAAGGAGAAAGTTGAATTTGCTTAACACGCGTTAGTGATTTATTTCTATATCAAAGCATTAAAATAATTGTGCGTGTATCCTATGCATTATTCAAGAATATAGAATCGTAAGACTAAAATAGAAATATAATAGACTGGTTCGCAAATAACCTTGTCTTCTGTTTTTGCTTAAAAATGCAGATATACGTTGAGTATATAAATAGAAATTAGTCACTATTTCTTAATTTTTTTTTCGCCTTTGGAAAGAATATAGGCGTCTAGAACGTTGATATTGGAAAGAATATAGGCGTTGACCAAGACTAGAACGTTGTTATATGAAAGAATATAGGCGTTGACCAAGACTAGAACGGAACTGATGGTCACTTTTATTACAGAGGTACTTAATAAGTTGGACACCGTTACCTTCTATCAAAAGACATACAATTTACATCTATGCCTTCTTCGGGATTAGAACCCAGGCCGTTTGGTACGGCAGTCAGAGGCATTAACCACTTTAGCGTTTGGGCGGATCGTTTCTTACAAATTAGAGGTTCATTTCTCTGAGTCGTAAGAGTATATGATATCAGAAACATTTTTAGTTGCTAGTTATTCAAAAACATTGCACTTTTAACTCACATTACGGATCAAGGAGCCATTACAAACATTAAATGACACAGCGAAAGGATTTTTTAAGGTGGTGGTTTATTTTAATTATGGCAAAGCACACGAGGGCTATCTGCCTAAGGAGAGGGATGCCTTCGGGGAGGACTTTCTCAGAGAAACTGGCTCGTATACACGTTACACATGGGGAAAACCACGAAAACGCCCATGCAGCCAGCCCGTTCGCGGGATTCGAACCTCGGACCGAACTACCAGTGTTCAGCAACTTTACCGCTCGGCCGCTGGTGGGCGATCTTTTAAGAGAACCATGCTTATGGATGCTAATCCTTCCTTAACTTTTCATGTAGCTTTAAAATCAAAGTTTTATTATTTTGAGACTGCATGAAATATAATCAAGCCGCTGCAGTAAACCTTTTAACAGTGTGATAAAAGTTAATGCTGAGCATAACCTTCGCCGAATTTTCTGTAAGAAGAAAAAAAATATGTGTTAATTCTTTTATTCTTGGAAAAAGTAGAACCTACATTCATTTCCCTAGGAATCGACAGATTTTTGATAAAAAACCATGACAATCTAAGATCTTTTTTACCCTTTACTAAGTTTTATACCATAGATACGTCGCACAGAAGCCTTTAAATTAATCAGGAAAATGTTCCTCATATATTATATGAAAACTGCAAAGAGCTGCATAACGCATTTCGAAATGCATGCCCTCAGGAAAAGACTACTAATAGGTTGCATGGTTGTGTGTCATATATAAACCATGCACTACCGGCGCTATGTCAAAGTAGACACTTCTAAGAGTATTCCTGAGCGGAAAGTGATTGTCAATATGGTATCAAACATAGCTTTATAGGATTATGTTCCGAATTTCCTAATGCTTCAAAACTGAGCTAACGTTCAACTCTGTGTTATTATATTAAACATGATTTATACTATATAACACATCATACTTATTTATTCCGTGAATAGCACATATCTTTAATACAGCTTACAATATTCATAAACTGTTGTAGGAAGTTTATAGCTTGCAAATATAAAGAATAAAATAGCGATGAACATAGAAAACTGCATTTAGAATTGCAAAGAAAAATCTCACTCAGATGAATTGCAGACCCCGGTAACATTTTCTATTCTAAAACCATTCGAAAATAAATCGCAGGAAGGAATCGGTAGGATATAACTCTCAAGGAACAAATCTCTGAAGTTCTTTTAAGTACGAATTACGGAAAGCTAACGCCTACCTTTGGTAATCGTATGCAGAAAGTATAGTTAAAAGAAAGTTTAGCTTAGGTTATTCAAATAGGATAAAGCCACGAAGACTATCTGCTTAAGAGGAGGATGCTTTCGTGGAAAACTTTCTGAGGGAAATTGACTCTTATTCACGCGTATAGTAAAAGAATAAAGAAATTATGAGAAACATGTTATAACTAAAGTAAGTATCAACAAAATATGATGTCTGAATAATATATCAGTCTGAATGTATTGCTACTGGATTTATATAAAAGCTCTTCATTTCATCCGAGAATAACAATACATTTCATTTTCATTCATTTGATGCAATATGCAAAATTTAAGATCGAGTAGTATTTGACTAAAATAAGCCTATAATTAAAATGTAATATTTAAAACATGTTCCCATAAATAGTTCAAAGGATTCTTTTTCAAATTAGCAAATCCTTTTTTACTGTCATGACTTATTAAGCAAAAGTTATTAACAAATGTCTTACTTATTAAAAAAAGGCTGTGACTTATTTATTAGCCAATGTTTGTCATTAAAAAATTAGGTTGTAAAGTATTTTCCCGCCTTATTAGCGTGCCTTCGTAGTGTAGTGGTCTGCATGCTCGCGCGTATTCGAGAAGTCCGCGGTTCGATTCCCGGCGAGGGCATTGCTCATTTTTCATCTCCCCTGCTTCGAAATAACCTAAGATCTCTACAAGGCTTTAATAAACATTCATGGATTTTAATTTAGCTTCACATTCCTCTCAAGAACCATTACTTATGTTTGAATATCCTAAAAGGAATTTTGCTTAAACTATATATCTAGCGATGCATGAAAACCTTTGCTATTCTTGTGTAAGATACAAAGCATTTTTTTAAATACTGCTTCATGAAATTCAATTATTTGAAATGAATAGTTACAGCTGTAATATTAGTACCTTCTAAGTATTTTAATAGTAGTTTTTGCTTTATGATTATTTATACATTATGCTTTTGCCAAGGACTTCTTATAACGCACTATTCGTATAATACAATTCTCGTTACCCAGCCGTTTAGAATACACTTCCGCTCTGATTTACATCTTTCCGGGACCAGTTTAACATATATTATAATGAGGTTTTTATTTAGTTATGGCAAACATTCCGTTTCGTTTTTTTTTTCTTTTATTTGTCGTAACTGGCAAATCCTAAGAGACATTTATTGGATGGTTTAACATATATGTTTTGCTAGGTTTTCTTTCTGTTTACATTATAAAAAAATAGGCTTTTACGAAAGCAATATTAAAAAGCGACATACTTATTCAAACTAACGTTTATCAGGCACATTAGAAAATGGTACAAATATTCAAATTTCCGTTTTTTTACTTTACAAATTTCATAGTAAAATTTGGTTTTCATTTGTTAAAAAATTATTAAACTCAGATGAAAAAGGGAAATAAAAGGCGAGAAAGAGGGAAGGGGAATAACGAAACGGAAAAAAGGGAATTAACGGGGTGGGAACTAAAATCCGAAGAAGCTTTTTGACGTATTAAATTACAACTGAAGCATCAAAAGCAAGCTCACCTTAATTAATTTAAAAAAACTCCGGGGGGGGACGTAAAATATGAAACTTTCAGATTTTATATTAACCTCAAAGGGGCGTTATTTGACGGGGGATTTAAAACGGGATTGAAAAGTGATACAGTAAGACCCCGCTTAACGCGGGGGATCCGTTCCATCAAAGTAGAGCGTAATGCGAAACAGCGCTAAACGAAGCTATCTTAACATGTAAATAATGGAGTTAGGGGAAGATGGATAGAAACATGGTTAGGTATTAAATTTAATAATGTTTTTTTAATAAAAATAAAACCAAACATTTATTTCTTACAAAAATAAAAACAATATAAACGAATATATTTATAAAAACAAATAAAATTCTTAGCCAGTCAGATCATTCAGTCTATTCTGTGTTTCCAATTTTCTGCCTTTTTTTTCAAGAAGGCATTATGATAGATAGCCTTAATGGCATATTGCGTTCAAAATTCGTCGTCAATCCATATAGACAGCCGTTTTTCCACTTCCTCTATAATGTTATTTCTAGAACGGATAACTCTAGTTGCAGAACTTGACGTAGTTGCAGTTGCCGATGACATTATTTTTTTTTTATTCTTAAGAATTGTCCTTATTGTTGAAGTTGCCAAATTCAATACAGCACTAATTTGAGATTGACTCTCACCAGAATCTAATCTTTAATCACTTGCATTTTAGTTTCCAGTGAAATGCTTTTTCTGGTTGCTTTCTTTTCTTGTTTTTTATTATCACTCATGATAAAAACTAAAGATCATAATATTTGTCACTGTATTAATCGTTATAGTATTATGTAAATTTATACTTACAATAATGTCAACAAATGTTTCAAATGATAAAAATGCTTCCGTACAGCACCTCACCGCACCAAACAAGAAACATAACTAAAAAGTTTCGGATATGTTATTTGGAAACCTACCGCTAGGCACAATTTCGAGGAATCCCCGTAGTTCATGCTGCGAGCAATTTCGGGGAATCCCGACGTTGAAATAAAAGAGCGCTAAACCGAAACAGTGCTAAACGAAACAGCGTTAAGCGGGGTCTTACTGTACATACATTCGAAAAAGTCATTCGATGCAAAATACCGTCAGACATTGCAACGCCATTGCGTTGCTCCGTAAAACATTTTTAACAATTTACATTCAAGTTACTTTAAAACAATTTTCGGTATTAAACTTCCTACATATGGGTTCACTCCTTTTAGATGCTTGTACTGAAATCAATATTAGGAGATAATATAATTAATATTTCTTTAGTATATATATATATATACACATGTTTGGTGCTAGCGATTGCCAACAAAAATGAAAGATCCACAATTGCATGTTATAGCAGTTAAGACACAAAATTTCAACGTTCTACAACTAATCATTTTTGCGTTGTGCGAGATATATACGAACGTACGTACAGATGTCACGAAAAAAATCCACTTAAATCATTTTAATTCCATTTTAAAATCCTTTTTGGAAAAAATTACAATTCTTTCCGTACGTACAGATGTCACGCAAGGAAGTAGTTCGAATGGGTTTGAGAGAGGTGAAAATGAATATTTTCGTTTATGTACGAGGGCTATCCAGAAAGTAGATTACGTTTTGGAATAAAAAAATAAACAAAGTATAGGAAACAAATTTTATTATATACAGATGAAAGCCACACTCAAATACTACTTTTCTACATAGTCACCATACAAATTAAGGCATTTATCGTAGCGATGTACGAGCTTGGAAATTCCTTCGTCGAAAAATTCGGCCGCCTGCGCCTTCAACCACTTCGTTACCTCTTCTTGCAGCTGTGCGTCGTCATCAAAACGCTGCATAGCCAGCCACTTCTTCATTGCTGGGAATAGGTGGAAGTCGCTCGGTGCCAGGTCGGGACTGTACGGCGGATGAGGAAACAACTCCCACTTAAAAGATTCAAGAACTTTACGAGTGACATTTGCCGTGTGGGGCCGGGCGTTGTCGTGAATCAACAAGATCTTAGAGCTCAACATTCCTCTGCGCTTGTTTTGAATTGCTCTTCTGAGTTTTTGGAGAGTTTGGCAATACCTTTGAGAGTTTATTGTAGTGCCTCTTTCCAGGAAGTCCACCAAAATTACACCTTTTCTGTCCCAAAAAACAGTCGCCATCATCTTCCTTGCCGACATTGTTTGCATGCATTTCTTGGGTTTTTGGGGAGAACTTGTGTGCCCCCACTGCATTGATTGCAATTTCGTTTCACAGTTCACATGTTTCACCCATGTTTCGTCACCAGTAACGATGCGATCGAGTAAAGAGTCACCATCCTTATGGTAAGCGTCCAAAAAGTTCAACGCTGCAGCCATTCGCTGATTTTTGTGGTCCTCTGTCAAGATTTTTGGAATCCATCTTGCACAAAACTTGTGGTAACCAAGCTTTTCGCTGATGATTTCGTGCAACAAACTTCGCGAAATTTGTGGAAAACTCAAAGAAAGTTCCGTTATTGTGAAATTTCGATTTTCACGGACTTTAGCATCGACTTTTTCGAGAAGTTCGGCGGTCACTACGAGTATGCTGGGTCTCCCACTTCGATCTTCGTCGTGAACATTGGTTCGGCCATTTTGAAATCTTATGACCCACTGACGCACTCCACCTTCAGTGATAATGTTGTCCCCATACACTTCACGAAGCTGCCGATAGATTTCTATCGGTTTACAGTTTTTTGCAGTCAGAAACCTTATTACTGAGCGCACCTCGCAGCTCGCGGGATTTTCAATTAACGCAGACATTTCAAACCGTCACAGTATCTGAACGGAGCACAGCACGAACCTCTCACTAGCACGGCTAGATGCAGACTGAGCTGCGCAACGCTCTGACCCCAAGATGGCCGCGCTAGCCCCGCCCCTAGCGGACACAGACGGAAACGTAATCTACTTCCTGGATGGCCCTCGTATGATACCCGAAAGGTTATTCAACTTCAACATGCTGAATTAGCTTATACAAGATAATATTTCGATGTCGTCATATTAGCATGATGGTAAGAGATCTGGCTGGCATTGTGTCTGGCCTAGGTATGCATCCCGAAATATATATATATATATATATCAATATAGCTATACTTTTGGTACTGAGGATTGCAATACAAAAGGGAGGTGCACAACTAGACGTTATAGCAGTCCTGTATACAAAATTTCAATGTTCTACTGCTAATCATTTTTGAGTTGTACGAGATATATATATACGTACGTACAGATGTCACAAAAAATCCATGTGTGCACTTATTATTATACCTTTGTAGCATTGGGGGGCAACTGAGCTGAAAGTAATCTCGAAAGGTTGGTGGCAGCGGAAAAGGTATAGGAGATTCTCTCACTCCTCCTTTAGGATGTTCACCATCAAAACTGGAACCAAATTTTTTTATTTGTGGGCGATGTAATTGGCTGCACCCCGTAGTGGATTCTGGGCAACGTTCTCCGTGACGGGACGGCTAAATGATTAACGCTTCGGCCAATAGCGACGAATTTTAATTAGCAAAGTGTGCGACCGATCGGAAAAAAGTATTTTAGTTTGTGTGACTGCGCGTTTCATAGTTCGGCTAAATCTTCAAAACAGAAAGAAAAAAAAAATTAGACCATTATCGCAATTCCAAGCAAAGATAAATTAATGCTAGCGGAAAATAAATGCAGCAAAATGTCAAGCCAGCAATGCGAAAAGATTCAACTATAATCTTCCTTGGAATAGATTAACACTACACGGATTCTGTCCCAAAATTATGGCATTACCAACTAACAAAAACTCGCGGCGTCGGAGCTCAAAAGCTGCAACAGACTTACATACTCGCTGAAATCCTGATTACTTGGACTCGCTAGTAATAACAAAATCAAACTCTACATTAAATTACGAAACTAACTGCATTACAGTATATACATATATATATTCGCCCCGAAGAGGAGACATCATTAGTTCGAAATAATGTCTCACTGGAGAGGATGACCTTGCTAATCCAGCAGTTACTTACAAAACAGAAGAAAGTTCCGAGAATTAAAGATTTGGATTCGTGTGAGAGAAAGTATACGCAGTCGGTATTAGTAGATAAATGATACATGAAGTATAAAAAAGAAACTGAAGTTTTGAAACTATATTATTATGAAAAAGTGATTAAAATGATTCGATATGAGAATGGAAAAACAGAAAGTGATGCAAAAATTCCTATTTGTATATACAGAATCTTAAAAATGTAAAACACGCATAAGAACGTATGATTGATTAATACTAATTACCGCAGTTATGTGATATAATACACGAACAACATTACAGTCAACTTAAGATTAACAGGCGCCGGATTAACAGCGCTACGGATTAACCGGATCTTCTCCAATGCTCTAAATTATTTTTTCCCTTCTTTCTGCGTGCTTTCGTGATTTAAAAGGAAGCACGTCTGGCTGGCAGTAGGGAGTCTGGCTTTTCGAATTCCAGCTAGAGCATCTTACGTACGTATATATATATATCGTATAACTCAAAAATGATTAGCAGTAGAACGTTGAAATTTTGTATACAGGACTGCTATAACGTCTAGTTGTGCACCTCCCTTTTACTCTTCTTGCCACTAAAATCTAATATCTGTACAGTGGCACCCGGGTGCTATTTCGGCACGAGTTCGAAACCTGGCGATCGGGCTCACTGCATGAGTGTTTTCATGGTTTTCCTCGTGTGTAACGTGTATATGAGCCAATCTACCTTGAAAGTCCTCCACGAAGGCATCGTTCTCCTTAGGCGGATACCCCCCGGGGGTCGACGTAGAGAACTCTGCGAAGCTATTGGCTAGGATCTGTACTTAGACAGTCTCGGCCACGGAAGTATAAAATTTATGGACTTGGTGTTCTGAAGGCAGTGGGAAAAGTCTCTAATTGGCCGGCCTCGGGGTCTGGCACGTCCTGAGCGGGGTGCCTCTAGTAGCCAGGGGGTAGCGCCCCCCTGGTTCGCTGGGTAATGTCCCACTGCGACGGGCAGCCCGAGCGACTGGCAGGTAGCAAATCTAACGACCAATGTTGCCTGGGAATATCCCCGTTGGTGCGCCATCTCCTCTGAGGGGCCAGAGCTAAGGTTGAACCTTCGCGTCTGGTTATGAGGTGGACCTGTATATACGCGCCTGTATATGCGCGTATATACAGGCCTTCGCGCCTGTATATGAGGTGGACCTGTATTACGGACCATAAAGGGTCACGTGGAGCAGGGCATGCCGATATTGTTGTTAAGCAGATAGCGTTCGAGTGATTTGCTGTAATGAAATAAACAGTAGCGCCCGAAGTAAAATTTGGGGGACCAACAGGTAGGTTCTCATAATCATTGGAAATGTATAATTCTCAAGTAATTCTTCCTAAGGGGCAGTTAGTGAACTCTATACCGTATAAGGAGGTACAGAAAATTTTCAGCGCTTTAGGCCTGAAAACGCTCGACTCAGAGCTTTAGGTCAGAGAAAGCTCGATTTAATTACTGTATTCAGACACATTCTTCCCATTCGCGAGATTCGTAACCTGCAGAATATTTCAGCTCCCCTAAAGTGAAATGTCACGTCATGGATCATTATTTTAATAGCACACAAGACATTCAAAACTCTAGAACCACAGACTTCAAAACGTTAAGTTGTTTGAAGGATTCAAGCCCAGCTGTATGAATATGCCAAGCATTGTGTATTCAAGACATAGAGGTAAAAATGTTGTTGCCTTTACTATTTTGTAAGAATTAGTGCTAAGTCTTCGAAGAGATATAGTTAATATGCGACAGTTTAACTATCTTTCCCTGACCAGTGCACTTTCGGCAGACTCTAGAGAACGTTATTAAAAGAAAAAAAGAATGATGCATGCATGTCTACATCCACATTATTATCTATAGCTGCAAGTCTTAAAAAGATCTGGAAAATATGCTAAAATTCAGAAAAGCTATTTTTAAAAGCAATAACACACAATTTAGGAAAATATTTTCAAGAACCGCCAAAAGAAAACAATATCTATGTAATTAAGATACAATGACACGCCGAAGAAGTATTAATTTAGAAGTCAAACAACAAAAGCATCTTCCATTGGTGAATTAGATTTTCTAGAGGCATTTCACATTAAAAAATATCCTTCTGTTCTAGTTAATGACCCTTATTCCAATCCACCTTTGCTTTCAGCCTTTAAGGAAATTGTGCTTTAGTTCTCATTTCATCAACAGATTACGCCAGTAGCTTTAATTCCTGTTCAGCCATTCTTATCTTATCTAATCACTATATCTCGTTCATTTGCCCTATGTTCTAGACTTTATTTTGGACTGCTTCTACCGCTTTTGGACTAAACTGCTTGCTATGTTCCTCCAGATTATGACTGTTTGCCATTTTACGTTAAATTCCTGACTATTAGACTGCATTTCTCTCCACGATCAGGACCGCAGTGCTTATCATTCATCGCCATTGCTTTGCTAAGACGATGATGCTTCATGCCATATGCTTCTCAAAATTGCCATTTTATCTGCTTATCAAAATGCTTATCAAAATTGCCAGTTTATTGCCTAGAAGAATCCATGTGACACAGATACCATTCGCCTTCGGGTGAGGTGTGTATACACCGTTTATTTTCTACTAATCGGCCAGCGGCACTATTTTTAATCGACAGGATTAAGACTCTTTTGCCTGCTTGTAACAGAAAAAGATCCGATCCGATCCGCCCTATGGCAGCTGAGGATGATGGTTCGGTAAAACCATCGAAACCAGTGTTGTGAAAATTTGAAAATATAACGCTTATTTTTGTTGTTTGACTAATATTTATATACTCAAAATTTATATTTATATAGTATACCGTGGCAAATAAAACCCATTCACTTTGTTTAATATAAAAACAGTTGAATATTAGCTGTTGCAAAGAAGATGGATGTTTAACTCTTGCCATCTGTTAGAAAGGCTCACCAATACCGGAGCGTTAAAATTGCTGAACACTGGTAGTTCGTTCCGGGTTTGAATCTCGGTGAACTGATTGGCTGCACGGGTGTTTTCGTGGTTTATCACAAATGTGCAATGTATATGCGAGCTAGTTTCTTTTAGAAAGTCCTCCACGAAGGCATCTTTTGCCTTAGGCAGATAGCTCTTGAGTGCTTTGCCGTAATTAAATAAAGTAAACCCCACCAAACTACCTGCTAGAAATTGAAAACTAATATGGAATATACTTATTTTTTACAGAAAATAAGTATAGTTTTAAATAAAAATTTAGTACAAACTTATTTTAGAATTTATAAAACAAGCTGAAGAGAATACGTTTTTTTAAATTCAAACTTCAGTACTTAATATGGCACATGAAATTTTAACGTGCATAGTATATGTGAGTCATGTTAAATTAGCATAACATTAATGGTTAAAAACAGATCTTTAATACTTAAAATTGACTAATTTAATTTTATATTGTTTACGCCTTAATTACGTTTTACGATGCTTATAAAGTTTTATAAAACAGTTTTCGTGATTTACAATCTTTTAAGCAAAATCATTAATACTGCCATCATACGCAGGAAAACATGAAAAATAAAACAAGAAGATATGCTTTATATACAAGGCAAAATTTTAATAAAACAAAGACTGGCACGCTTAAAAAGAAATATGAACCGTCTGTAAACATTTTAAATACACTTGTTGCAAAAGTAATTACTAAAGAAATTTTATTTCAGGAATAAAAGGAAACTTTACCTCTCGTTTTTTTATTATTATAATTAAATCAAAAAATAAAAAGGAGAGCGGGGGGGGAATTTCGCAAATATAAGTTCAGATTACTTCATAAAAAACTAATTCGTTATTTTTCGTAAAAAAGTACTTTTCTTCTCAAATCTGAGTTTAACAAATTCGTTATTTTTCGTAAAAAAGTAATTTTCTTCTCAAATCTGAGTTTAAAGAAGCCTAAGTGTTTTTTTTTTTTTTTTTTTTTTTTTTTTTGCCATGTGATATAATCAGGACTTCTAAATTGTTTACGGAATAGATAAATCCATTTTCTCTGTTTCAACTTTTCGCCAAAATGCATTCATTACTTACGGTTTAAATATCCTTTCTTCTAAAATGCATTTAAAGAGAAAAAAACTTTCTGTTCTTGAAAGACAATATTATCTTTTATGCACTTTCCCACGAAACCATTATTTTAACACAGCATAATTATAAATAAAAATATTATAAATCATTATGTCAAAACGGCGTACATGGAATTTAATTATACGCATGGTTCATCGTTACGTTTCATGCATGGAATTTAAGGGAACATTTCAAATGAAGCACTCGAGTTTTTATGAAGTTCTCCCAAACATTCGTTTGCTATTATAAAAATAAAATAGAAAAATATCAGTAACAGCCAAAGCTAATTAAGCACTCAAGTTAAGTTAGTGCGAAGTACTTTACTCAATTTTTGCACACAAATTATTCAAAGGAATTGATTTATCTCGAATCATGACTGTAAATCTATTATTCATAATGATGTAGAAGTTAATTTCAGCTTCATTCTGCATACTACGTCAAACAAGTGGCAGGTTTTGCCATTTATGGTGATCGCTATTTAGTCACACAACATGGTTCTTTGGGTGCTAACTGTTACGAGAGGGCCCACCAGCGGTAATGTCGCTGAACACTGGTAGTTCGGCTCTGGGTTCGAATCCCGGCGAACAGGCTGGCTGCATGAGCATTTTCGTAGAATTCTCCATGTGTGACGTTCATAAGAGCCAGTTCGCTTAAAAATCCTCCACGAAGGCATCTCTCTTCTTAGGCAGATAGCCATACAGTAATTTGCCACAGTTAAATATACCAAACCAAACCGCTAAGAGCACATACTGATTTCAAAATTGCGACTGTGTAAAATTACGATTATTGTTATTGGAATGGTTACAGCCGAAAACATCGCGGCAAAAACATCGCGGACGAAAACGTCGCGGAGAAAACAACGCAAGGCGAAAACGTCGTGCTACAAAACATCGTGGGAGAAAACATCGCAAAGAGAAAACATCGCAGTTCTAAAACATCGTCGTTGAAAATAAAGCGGTTCAAAAACTTCGCAGTTTAAAAACATCGTCGTCGAAAATATCGTGGTAAAGAATAAAGTATCTACAAATCATCGCATGACGATAACATCGCAGACATGCTTTTTTCAGGCTTTAATAACTGTAAATGGATATTCCCATAATGATTTGTGAGCGCAAGGAAGGATAATTTTTACTTTCACATTTTTTATTAACTAATAAATTTTTGCTGAAAAAATAAGAAGGAAACTTAAGCATAGAAAATTAAATGCAACTTAATAGATTATACTTTTTATGAAAAATTACCTGCAAAAACTTTATAAAAAATGATTTATTAATGGTCTTTGTTAGTTAACTATGTCGGTTTAAAATTCTATTAAGTGCTATAAGTTGCATTAATTTTCTATGCTTAAGTTTCCTTCTTATTTTCTCAGCAAAAATTTAATATTGAATAAAAAATATGAAAGTAAAAATTATCCTTCTTTACATCTTGCGCTCACAAATCATTATGGGAATACCAATTTACAGTTATTAAAGCCTGAAAAAAGCATGTCTGCGATGTTATCGTCATGCGATGATTTGTAGATACTTTATTTTTTACCACGATATTTTCGACGACGATGTTTTTAAACTGCGAAGTTTTTGAACCGCTTTATTTTCAACGACGATGTTTTGTACCACGATGTTTTAGAACTGCGATGTTTTCTCTTTGCGATGTTTTCTCCCACGATGTTTTATAGCACGACGTTTTCGCCTTGCGTTGTTTTCTCCGCGACGTTTTCGTCCGCGATGTTATCGGCGGACACCATTGGAATATGGCAGAGCTCACGAGGACTATCTGTATAAGGGGAGGGATGCCTTCTTGGAGGATTTTCTGTGAGAAACTGGCTAGTGGTCACGTTGCATGGGAGATTCAATTTTGCAGCCGGCCTATTCGCCTAGGCTCGAGAGCAAGACGAAGTATCAGCATTCAATCGTAATCACTCGGTCACAGGGTACTAGCTGCTGTGCTTGATTTGCATATCATAGAAAAAATTATGCTTGGAAAACACATGACGTTTTCAAATTCAAATTTGCAACAGGAAGTTTGTAAATGAAGGCTACACTGCGTTTTCCTATATTTTCATAAAATTTACGTCACCCTGAAGTGAACTGAAATAAAAATGAAAATCAGAAGTTAGTGTAGGGGAAGAAAAAAAAAAAAAAAAAAAAAAAAAAACTACTTATCTTACATTAAAAACACTCTTTCACAAACCTTTTTTTAGCTATTTTAAATTAAAAACATGGCTTGGTTTGTTGTGGAAATAAAACGAGCCAGTTAAAGGTTGTTAGCTTAAACTAATTTAAAAACCGTATTTCACCAGCTTTTTAATTTGCTCGAGAACTTATTAGACAAAATGTTTCACAACTTTTTGGCTTTTATTTTTTCGAATTTTCTTGGTCCATTTTGTGAGTAACCAGTCAATCTGGTTGCGTTGAGTAGTTAAGCAGTTGCTATGTTAAAAACTGATCAATAAATTTTGGTAACGAAAGGATCCATCAGAATTTTCTCAAGCGTTGTTTTGGAGCAGCAATTTCAACCATTGAGACTGGTTGTTGAGTGTTAGGTTCACGTCGTGGCGAACCGACTGGCTCCATGGAAGAGGCTCAGGTTTTGCTCATATGGTTCTGTTTATTTGACTATGCCAAAGGACTTGAGGGCTATTTGCCTTAGGGAAAGGATGCCTCAGTGGAGGAACTAAGGGAAACTGGCTCATATCCAAGTTACACATGGGAAAACCACGAAAGCGCTCATATAGCCAGCCCGATGGCCAGGACTCGAGCCCTGGACCGAAATACCAGTGTTCAGCGACTTTACCGCTCGGGCTCTGGTGAGCCGTTTTTGCCCATATGTAACATAAGAACGTATCAGTTTCTTCTAAAGTGTCCGTAGGTATTTATTGCCTTAGGTAGACAGCTATAAGATTACTTTGTTTTAATCAATTAACCTTAAAATATAATTTTTTATTATGGGATTAATATGTAAGAAAAGTTACAGAAGTATTCAAGTAATATCAGTGGTTATAATTTAAGAACTACACGATTAGCATTATTTTATGACAAAGCACAAGAGGGCTATCTATCTAAAAGAAGAAATGCCTTGTTAGGGGAGTTTTCTAAGGCAAACTGGGCATAAGGAAATTCACGAAGACTCTCATATAGCCAGTCCGTTAACTAATATTTAAACTGGGGTCGAATTATTAGTCTTCAGTCGTTTTATCGCTCGGCCGCGAAACCTAAGAAACTGAATTTAATTTTATGATATGTAAGAACTAACAATGTTAAGGGGTATCAGAAACCCCTATACCGACAATGTTAAATTGGCCATTTTCGATGTACCTTTTCTCAAAATCTGCTGTAGATACAAGCTTGAAATTTTTTCTGTAATTAAAGTATACCTATCTCATTATACTGAAATGAGCTTTTGAAGCATTTTGAATTTTAGAATAAATTACAGAATATTTTGTTAGGCATAATAAAATTTAGCACTTTTCTGACACAAAAAAATTAAATTTTTTTTAAAAGTTTATTACAAAAAGCTCATTTCAGTACATATTAGGGAACCTAATAAATAAGCCATAAAAAGTTTAGATACCTGTGAGCAGTAGTTCCTGAGAAAAGGTACATCGAGTATAAAAAAATCTCGTTTGGAGAAAAACGCGTTTTTATGTAAAGATCATCATTGATCAAAGCAGTAGATGACAAATTAAAACTAGATTTTTTATAGTTCTAATTTTCATAGAGATTAAAGAATGGTATTTTTAGAAAGATAAAAGTGTAGAGAATTTGAAATTGCAAAAATCCGAAATCACAATTTTTTGAAGATTTTGGGGTTCCAACACCTCTTAAATATTTAATATATAACAGCTACTATTTATACGTTTGTTTACTTTAGTGCTCCAAAATACTAAGCATAAATCTGAATTGATTCAAGAAATTATCGAAAGTACCTCACAACATCCTCGCCTATCTCCAAGAATCTCGTGGATCAAAGTTCAAGTTGGAATCGCGGGGAACGGGGAAGCTGATACAGCTGCAAAATCAGCCATAACATGCAATAATACTCCAATAATACAGCATCCTTGGCCAAAATCCTACTTAAAATTTCATCTTGGAAAAATTAAAACAAATACCTGGGAAAATGAACGGCAAAATAACGGTACAGGTAGAAGACTATGGAGTCGCTCCTCATGTTAATGAACAATGCACTATGGTCAACCTCTACATAAGTTGCTTTCTCACAGGACATGCCCATTCCCTACATACTTTCGACAAAGAAACATCTCTATTTCCGATCAGTGCGTATGTGGGGATAGAGTGGACCCTAATCATTATATAAATGCCTGTCCCTTAACTATCATATTAAATTAATTACCTCAAACGCAAATGCTTTTCTTAAATTTGCAATCAAGAATATGTATTTCAGAAAGAAAGTAGAAAACAGCATTATGTACCTTTCATCTAGAGGAGAAAAACTTTGTGCTAATTAATGAAATATTGCTCAGTTACCCAATAACTCCAATAATTACAACCTCAGAGATTAACTACTAATACTTCTATTACGAATTACTAATAAATTTTACGATTATGAATTATGAATATACAAACATATACTACAAATGATGAACTACGAACTATGAAAAATATGATCTATTATAAGCCTGATCCAAAAGATCTAATATGATTAATTATGTACTATAACAAAATTCTGGAAACTAAAAAAAATTGTATTTATAGCAAACTTTGTATAATTACCAAAATTGGGTAAATGACTCCAAAGTTTGTAAGTGCAAAGACACCGACTGTAAACATTTATTACATTCTAAATTAATAAAAATGGAAGAGTAATAGGGCTATACCCATTTACGTAAAGGAAATATTGGGTGCCGTATTACGTTTTAACAAGTACCTGTTTACTTTTCTTCAAAAAGAATATATTGTTACGTTTTTTCTTTTCTGACACCAGTTGTTACGTTATTTTCTTCCTTCACGTTCGTACGGGGTTCGTATGGATTTGGAATGAATAATAACGACACTACTTGATGAAGCATCGAAACACACTTTATTAGCCAGTATTGTCAGGACAGCTCCAAAACACGTTTTACAGTCGTCGATGAACTACTATAAACACGCTGACACGATCAACGACACAGCCTTCAGGTTATCAGGCTATCACGGTGAAGACAGCTTCACTGCAAAGCACCAGAGTACAGCTCCCGACTCTGCTTGGTCGTTCTCGGAACTCCACGTTCTCTCGAGACTCCACGCTACAACTCGCGATACCCTCGACGACACACAAAGCACGGCTCCCGACTCTTCGGTTCAGTCGTTCACGGAGCTCAACACGCTCTCTCGACGATGCACTAACCACGATACACTAAAGCTGCTATCACACGTCAGTTTGTTTCGGAAAAACAACTGTTTGGAACAATTTTTCTGCTTTGTCACAACAGCCAATCACCATAGGTCGCTTCGGGGTTAACATAGGGAAACTGGTTCCCCACTACAAACAAGCTGATAGCATTCGAAGCTGATAGCTGATTGGGTGAAAACGAACAACTTGCAATTTTTTTGGAAAGGAAGGAAAACGTCGCACGTCTTTCTTTCAATAGTAAACGAGGCAGAAAAACTGTCCGAAACATTTGTTCGTGTGAAACAAAGGCCGTGTGATATGGGCCTAAGAGACTCCTTCGGTGAACTCGACGACCCACTCGGCACTCGCTGCCCGGCTGTCAACTCGATAGACTCCGCACGGATCAATTCGAGACACACACTCACTCACCCTCTCGACGAGGCACTCTCCCGATACTGACTAACTCTCTGCGTACCAGCAGGGTTTATATAGCTTTTGGCTGCTGTTTGAGAGCATATCGCCACTTTTGTCGCCAAATGGGCGATTTCTCACCAAATGTGGCAACCCTGCCTTCCCTTGCCATTTTATCGCAACCCTAAAACTGCTTTGCGGGGAAGCCATCTTACCGGGCCTGTACAATTCGTAACAATATTATATTTAAATATATGAAGTGAACAGCACGTGATTTCTTTGTACGGCATATTTTTTATAAATATTTTTTGCTGCATTTCATTTAAACTTATTTCCTCGAATTTTATTAGAGATATATTTCTGCTTCAATCAATTCAGTTCTCATTTCGCGGCAATGCAAAAATACAAATAAACTCAAAACACCTTCATTAAAAATTGTAAAGTACAGTTAATTTTTTTTCAACTAAAATTAGAGCTTGTACGTAAAAACAAGCAATTTGGCCAACGGTTAAAAAGACAAAATTTTCGATGCACAAGACTGAACGTTAACCTTTGGTTAGCCAACTGTGCAAAAAGACACTTAAGTTGGTGCACAAACTGACTTCATTCACTATTCTACTAAGAACTTCAAATGTAGCAAATGCCGGCTTAGTTAGACTCAGTGACACTTAAACTTTTAAATTCATGATAATTTTACAACTACTGCATGCAGCTTAATTAAAAGGCATAAAGACCTTAACCGGAGCATAAAAACCGCATAATTCAACCACTTTTAAAGCAAAAACTGGACAATTTAGCAACATATAAGAATAAAAATATTGAGCTCATCGAGCCGGGTAACAGGGTGGGAAAATATATATATATATTCCCACCCTGTTACCCGACTCGATGAGCTCAATATATATATATATATATATATATACATTTGGTGCTGCCAATTGCAACGAAAAAGGAAGGTGCACAACTACATGTTATAACAGTACCACATGCAAAATTTTAAGTTCTACGGGTACTTGTTTCTGAGTTATGCCAGATATATGCGTACCTACATACAGACGTCACGAACAAAATCTCTTCTGAATCCATTTTGGGCAATCCATTTTACAATCCGTTTTGGAAAAAAGAGTCCTTTATTCTTTCCGCCCGTACAAATGTCAATCAAAAAATTATTGATATGGATTCGAAATGATCAAAATGTCTATTTTCATTGAAATATGATACCTGAAATTTTCTTGTATCTAATGAGCTAAATATTTTAGCCCAACTATCTCTTAAATATACGTAAGCTTGAATAAAGAATTCAGACTTTATTAAGATTACGGCAAAGCACACTAGTGCTATCTATTCGAGAGGGTGGATGACTTCATAGGGGACTTTCTAATGGAAACTGGTTCTTACACACGTTACACACAGGGAAAACCACGAAAAGGCCCCTACAGCCAGCTCGTTCGTCTGCAATCCAACACAGGTCAGAACTATCAGTGCTCAGCGACCTCTCGGCCGCTGGGGAGGGGGGGAATTCAAAAATAAGCAATTTAGAATACTTTCATATCATAAAATTTCATAGATAATAAACAAGATTTCCTAAAAGGAAGTTGAATTGATTAAATATTCTGAAGGGAAGATGGAAAAATTCTTCTTCTCGTATCATAAAATGCACGTTAATGCACAGAGAGCAAAACATTTTTCTTTTTAACTTTCGGCTAAGAGGAAAACTGCTAAAATGTTACTTTACTTTTAAACACTTACAAATGTATACTTTCCTGTCAAGCGATAAATGTAGCATTTATTTAGTATCCATACAATGTTTTAATACTTTTTTATACATGCATATTGTGAGGTAAAAGGCGTTGTAAGTCAAAACATACAACGCTTAGTAAATAGTCTTTAACATTAGTTACCACCGCAACTTTTTTAGGAGAAAAAACTGTATCATTAATTAGTGCTCATGCAGTAAAATCTGTTTCGCTCTTGGCTCATTGATTCTTTATTATACTTCAAGCTATTTGCGGAAGTATTAATCGGTTTTTAATTAGAATAATAGGGAAACATTACGCTTAGTTTTCGAACAACAAAACATAAATAGAATTCTTAATTTCTTAAAAATATACGGAGGACAAAGAACTACAATAACCATTTTTATTGCCAACATGTTTGTTGAGAAGAAAAGGTCTCATAAAGAAAAATGGAAATTTTCAAATGACAAACATAGCCGCAAGCTTTTTTTTAAAATGCATCCAATGACCAATTATTTTAAATAACAAGTTAACCTCCGTTCGATGGAGAAATGACATAAAAAAGAACATCATTAAATAAGCATTAAAAGATATTGCGCAGTTAATTAATATACAATAAAAGTATTGCTAAATTTTCCTTTGCGGTATAAATGCATTTTAATAATGTCACAGCGTTCAAATTACTCAAGAAGAGATAGTAAACATTTTTTAAATATTTTTAACTGAGCTTTTTGTGATGAATTAAAATAACGCTTTTCATTATTAACGCTATTTTTATACATGGGTTTAAACTAATTATAAAAAGCTTAAATTAATATTCTTATTAGGCTTATTAGGTTTAAATTAATATAAATTAATCATAAAAATGTATACATACATATATATATATACACAGCAAAGCATTAAAAATTTTAAATTAGAAGAAAAAATTATATCATTGTGGAAAAATTCTCTAAACTGAAATTTAAAAAAAGAGAAACTATTAAATTCTATAACAAAGTAATATGCGAATGGAAAGACAAAATTTGTTAAAATTTTTTAAAAATTTATTAAATTAATTTTTTTTTAAATTTTCAAGTGAATAAGCGAATGAATTATTCAGATTAATAACTCATATTTTAATTATTCCCATTAATCGATTATTCAGACTATCATTATTCATACTTATATCTTTCATTTACTTATTCATACTTATTTTAATTATCTGAAAAATAGTTTTTTAGATCGACTCTTCAAAGGGTAATAATTTTTGACTTTTCGAGAAAATTAAAATAAAAAAAAGGAAAAAAAGTCTTTGCAATTAGATTTACACCCACTCTCAAAACGTCCAGCGATTACACCGATATAACTTCAACCTCGACAAAAAAACAAAACAATACAATACATTTAAACAAGTTAAGATTACGAACAGTACAATAATGAAAAATAAACATCTAGATTTCAACATGTCATTTTACAAAGCAAATACAACGGTCAATTTAACGGTAAGTTTTAAATTTACAAAAATTCTTTACGTACAAATAAACAAACTTTGTAGAAATAATCGAAAATCTTTAAATTCCCCTCAAACTACATCATAATAGTTATAAAAAAAAAAAAAAAAAAAAAATAATAATAATAATTTAAAAAAAAATCTGAAATGTTTCAGATTTTAAATTACGTCCAAAGGGGCGTTTTTTTAACATTTTGTGTGTTACCTTTCTTTATTAAATATCATGTTCCTCGCACTTAAACCATAAGATCCAGTGCAACAGCAATATCGCAAAATAGTTTTAAAACGAGCATATCTTTAGAATTTCCGATACAGAGACTCACGCGCTGGAGATAAAAATGTTTTTTCTGCACAACGTTGCCATTGCTCGCTTTGAAATCCTTGAGTTTGTTAATCAAAAATTCGTCAAAGTTTTAAAAAATAGGAAATCGATCATAAAACAAATTTCAAATTTCAAATTGGGTCTTCCACATGCTCATATTCGTTGGAGGATTACGTTATTCAAAATTCGATGACTCTATGTACCGTTATTTTATGACAATGTGAGAAATATACATACATTTACGCAGATTTTCATTATTTAATTTCTTCAAATATAATTCAGGACTCTAACATTTTATGGCAACAGTTTGAAAAAAAGTGAACCGACATTTATCCGTCCGACGCAAAATGCCAAAACGAAACTAATAGACCTTCGGGATTCAAATCCCTTTGGACTAAAAAAAAAAAAAAAAAAGAGCAGGAAACTTCCCCGTAACTTAAAATAACTAAAACAAAAGCAAAAAATTACTAGAATTTCTGAATGAAAAAATGTGGGATGAAAATTAAAATGGCGTAGTATTTCGGCTTTCAAACGTGGAGCGTGTATGGAGGAATATTGCCATTTCTTATGAAAATCCTTCAAATTCCGAAATAATGAAACTAGATAATGTACTTTGAACAAACCATTTTAGAACATACAGGGTGTTTCATAGACCACGTGAGAAACTTGGAGGGGTGGTGGAGCGTACTAAAACATGCACTTTTTTATAGGAACGTAGGGTCTAAAGTGACAGGTTAAGACAGGAACGCAAAAAAACGACACGAGAGGAAAATGCGTTTATGTACAAAATCAACGCAAAGTGTTTCTTTGTAGCAATACAGTGTTCACAATAAATGTTCAAAATTGCGCCCACCAGCAGTAATACATGCTTGGTAACGTCGTAGATGGGATTGATGAACATTTTGAAAAACGACATGCATTTCGCGCACGCTTGCAGCCGTAATGTAATAAGTCGTGCAACGAGGTCCTCCAGTGAAACAACGGGAGTCTCGTAAATGATGCTCTTCAGATGGCCCCATAAAAAAATCCAAGCTGGGTAAATCTGGTGAACGGGGTGGCCATCAAACGGGTCCACCACGGCCAATCCATCGGCCGGAAAAGGTCCCATCCCACACGTGGTTATGGGCTGGTGCACCATCATGCTGGAACCACTTGCGATCACGAACGACAGCCGGAATATCCTGCAGCAATTCCGGTAGCACCACTTGCAGAAAAAATGATAAGCCATTTGTACGTGCAGGTAAGAGGTATGGGCCTATGAGGTAGTCGTTACCAATACCCACCTACACATTCATGGAGAAGCGGGATTGGAATGCATGTGGACGTGTGCCGTATGGATTATGAGTTGCCCACACGTGCATGTTGTGGCTATTGAAGATGCCGTCCTGTGAGAAAGTTGCCTCGTCCGTGAATAGAACATCCGATGGGAAATCGCCGCACACTGCTGCAAGAACCAATGACAGAAATGAATCTGTCTCTTGCTAGGCTTGGACTCTCTGCAAATGGTATGGGTGCAAACCGTTTTCATGCAGTATTCTCCAAACGGTGGAATGACTCAGCTGCAGACTACGTGCAATAGCTCTTGTACTTGTCTGAGGTGATTCATGCACAATGTTCAAGATGGATTCTTCAATCCGAGGTTGTCGTGCACTTCTTCTTCCACTCTTAGTGTCAGAGGTGGCTTCAAATGACCCGTTTTCACACAGATACTGATGCAGGCACTCGAACATTGTGTGCATCGGCATACGTCTGTTCGGAAACCGTTCCTGGTACAACCGTAGCGCTACGCTGCCGTTCCCATTAGCAGCTTCATACATGAGATGCATATCAGCTTTTTCCCTGTGCGTAAACTCACCCATCATGCTCGATATCAGAGTTACGAATGATCCTCTGACGCATCGGATCGTGGTTTCTCCGGCTCACTACCGTCCTCTACCGTTGCATTGCCAGCCAATCACAGCTGTAGTTCCTATTACTGTTAGCGTTCCCTTTTTAGAACATTTATTGTGAATACTGTATTGCTACAAAGAAGCACATTGCATTGATTTCGTACATAAACACATTTTCCTCTCGTGTCGTTTTTTTGCGTTCCTGCCTTCACCCGTCACTTCACCCCTACATTCCTATACAAAAAATGCTTGTTTTAGTGCGTTCCACCACCCCTCCAAGTTTCTCCCATGATCTATGGTCTATGAAACACCCTGTATATATATATATATATATACATAAAGAAAGAAGTTTAGAACCAGTTTTTTTCACAAAGGCCAAAAACTGAAATTCAAATAAATAAATTTTGAAAAATCCTATAAATATAGAATTAGAGTTCTATAAAAGTTAAAAGAAAAATTAAAATCACAATAAAAACCCAAAACGAAATAACAAAGAGAAAGGAAAACTAAAATGTTAATGTTTCAGGTTTTAAATTACGTCCAAAGGGGCTTTCTTTAACGTTTTGTGTGTTACCTTTATTTTTTAAATATCATGTTAAACGTATTCAAACTATAAAATTCAGTTCAACAGCAATATCGCGAATTAATTTTAAAATGATCATATCCTTAGAATTTCCGATACAGAGTCTCGCGCGTTGAATATAATATTTTTTTCGTACGGGTGTTGCCATTGCTCGCTTTGAAATCGTTTAACTTTTTAATCCAAAATTCTTTGAAGCGTTACAAAATCTGAAATCAATAATAAAACAAATTTCAAATTCAAATTAGGTCTTCCACATGCCCATATTCTATGGAAGATTACGTTATTCAATTTGTGATGGCTCTAGGTACTGTTGTTTTATCACAGTGCGAGAAACATACATACATTTATGCAGATTCTTCATTATTTAATTTTTTTAAATATTAGACAGGCTGATAATATATGGTGGCGACGATTTGAAAAAGGATATAGTAAAATGCCAAGACGAAATTAATAGTCCTTCAGAGCAAATTGTCCCTTTGGACTAAAAGCAAAAAAGAACATAAAAGAGGAATCCAGTCAACTCTGACATAAACTCATTAGAAGGTAGATACATCGAAATTAATTACAATTCCTCTTCCAAAAAAAAAAAAAAAAAAAAAAAAATCGCTGCTTTTCTGTACCCAGAATTAGCTGATGAACCATTTCAACATATTTTTTGTATGCAATATATATTCAGTATACTCAATATATTTATCAAATTTATACAAAGAGGCTTTGTCCCTGAAGGACTATAGTTTTCATTTTGCGACTTTGCGTTGAATCACTATAAATGTCCGTTTCACTTTTTAAGCTGTTGCCACCAAATGTTAGAGTTCTGCATCATATTTGAAGAAATTAAATAATGAAGAATCTGCATAAATCTACGTGTATTTCTCGCATTGTGATAAAACAACGGTAGATGGAGCCTTCGAATTTTGAATGACGTAATCCTAGTGCGAATGTGGGCATGTGGAAGCCCGAATTTGAAATTTGGAATTTGTTTTATGATCGATTTCATATTTTTAGCAAAAGGTTAACAAATTTTTGAGTAACAAGCTCAACGATTTGAAAGAGAGCAATAGCAACAATCTACGGGGGGCGGAAATTCAAAAACAGCCTCATTTAAAAATTATTTTGCGATTTTGCTATTGGACTGAAATTTATGGTTTAAGTGCGAAGAACATGATATTTAATAAATAAAGGTAACACAACGTGAAAAAAAACGCGCCTTTGGACGTAATTTAAAATCTGAAACATGTCAGATCTTTTTTTTTTTTTTTTTCTGTTTCTTTATTTTTAACAAAGTAGCAAGTTGTTCGTGTTTGCTATTTGTAATTTTTTATTTATTTTTTATTTATTATATATTCAATATATATTTTTTGTGTTTTGGCAATATATATATATGTCATAATAAAAGCACAAGAAAAGACGGAACACTATAGATGCGTGATTAGACCCATATTGAAGACGATTTTGATTGCGTAGTATGCTAGTAATGCCAACTTGGTTATATCTAAAGAACTTGGCAGTCGAGACAGTTTTAATTCCATTTTTATTTGCAACTGATATTTGTGGCCACAATCACTTGGCACTCTAGTCGTGCCTTTCCACAGAAGATTTACATTTTTGATATGGTTGAGATAGAAAGCAAGCCAGCGAAATTATATCTTAGCACAGTAGAGAGCAAAAGCTGAAGTGCGTAGTTATGAAGGATTGAAGCACGGCGAAGAGAAAAGTTTTGGTTTACAAAGGCAGTTTCAGTTCCCAATTATTACGTCATGAGAGCTGCGCGGGACATAGAGTGATCTAGAAATGACGCAATGCAGAGAAGTTATTACGATTTTAGAATAGAGAGGAAGAATTAATGTTTATAGTTATATTATAATTCTGACTCATATAATTTTATCTTACATATATATATGTGATGTACCAGCTTTTGTCCGGAATAAATAGATTGGTGAAGAAATATAGATGTAGTCGTAGCTTAAATTATCAGACGATAAGTTTGAAAAACAGGATCCATTTATTATTGGTCAGGAGAAATAGCAGTTACAAAAATCATATTTCCGGAGTAAATAAAAAGGAATTACTAATACTTTTTGTATGAAGTTTACTGCATCGTGATATTTAAGAAAAAGCCCCCGATATTCTTTTGCGAGTCCTTTTATAGCCTCTGGAAAGGCGGAGCTTCCAAGAAATGACGTCAGCCTCGTCAGCCAATCCAGTTCTCTTTAAATATTTCCAGAACATTCCAAAGCTGTACGTGTAGAAAATGCGGGAAAAACAACTTGACTACGGGGCTGTGGATTTAATTCCACGTACTTTCAAATAAGAGAACGTCGCCATTAAAAATGAAAAGAACATACAGTTAGAAATTTAAGTGTAATTTTGACTATTTTGACTAAGTGAATTTTATTATTACATATATATATATATATATCAAGCAAGGTAGTAATTACAATTTTGAAAACTAATTTTGGTCTAGAAAACATCTTGCGCAATATGCTGCAAAATAAGTAAAATATAAAAAAATGTAGTAAGCTCGCCTAAAAGTTACCAAGAGCTGCTTCTCCAAAAAGTTCAACACGTTTTAAAAAATTAATACATATGAAAATCAATCCATTAGACATGTAAAACATTAAAAAAACAGAATCAGATAAAAAGTTAAGCGGAAAATGGTAAATTAGCCCAATTCGACTTCCAAACTGGCTTTTCAAGGGAAATTTTTATATATATATATATATATATACGAAAGTAGCAAGACAACATAAATTAGAGAGACCTTAGTGGTCAAGAATTTTGCGCATTGAGCTTCAAAATTTTTTAAAATTTTATAAGAGGAATGTTAGAAGGTTAATGCTAAAAAATACATTTGACATTTGACACTATAGTTACTTAGCAAAATTGTAAAATCATGTAACAACTATATATGTATATAGTAAGAGAATTTAAGTATTGGAATTAAACAGCTGCGTAATATATTTATTATAAGAAAATGGAAAAGAAACGCTTTCGGACATGGCTGTTAATTTAAACACATGATTTTATTTTCGGAGCAGATCAAGCATTGACGAGCGTAAACAGATTCACACAGCATCGTTTATGACGCAACTTACAATTTTACACAAGTTACATTTTCAGAGCAATACTTCAGTTACTTCGTACAAGAAAATAACAATTGTGCAATGAATTATCTTAGTCCCATTTAAGACTAGCAGATGGATTAGATGAAAATGTTAAGATTAACATGTTGAAAAAGTTATTGCTCTAGAATTTTAAAAATGAATTTTTTTCTTTTATGTTTCATTAGCTCTAGGAATACTATCAAAATTTTGTACTAAACATCCTGACATTCTGGTAAAGATATAACTTACAGGCGGTTGTAAGCCTGAGCTCTCGACAACGCTAAGAATAACGCTGCTTCAACATTACATAGAAAATCAATTTTAATGACTTTCACAGCTAGTCGGCGATAGAAGGAGAGCTCCCGCCCTAGCTATTAAATTCTATGTAGTGTATGTAGGATATTAACAGGTTGGAAGGTATTGCCTAGGCTTCCAACTGTCACGCTAAAACGAGAATTCTCGGAAATACCCGCAATAATTTGCATTTAATTTTGGCGGAAACTATTCTGATGCATAAACTGAAGTCCACCTGGGCATGAGTTGAGGATCATCGCATGAATTGAATATTTTATTGAGAAATTCAGAGACTCCAAACTGCTGTAAATCACATTATTGTTTATAATGGGAAGAAAATAATTTGAAAATTCATAATAAAGCTTTCTTTAATGCATTCTACTAATTTATGACTACGTCTTTGTTTCGATTTTCCAATAGTATGCCGGTAGTAGATGATCCCGGGTACGAATTCCAGGCATGACCTGCATGTTTCATTTGTATTATCCACATGCAGAAGAGGGCATGTCAAGTCTTCTTGTTTGAAAGTCCTGTTATGTGGTTGGTGGCAGTGGAAAGGAAGTACGGGATTACTGAATGCTGGTATTTAAGGCACTTTAGGTCAGAGAAGGATGTGGCTTGGACACCTTCATAATGATGCTCCATCATAAAGAAGCTGTAACATTTATGTAAGTCAAACACTATTCGAGAGAAGCCTAGATAATGGAGCACCGATATAAAGATGCCTATATGCTTATGCAGATAAACTTCTAAAAAAGCAACCTTAAAAAAGAAGTGGATTCTTTTATGCTGTGATGCCGCCATTTAACAAGAATTTTCATTTGTTTTGTGGTAAGAGAGTAAACTAAAATCCTTCCATTACAGAACTGTCCTGGCATAAATATATCCGCACTTTTATGACCGATGCATTTTAGAACTCAAGAAAGAAATGATCTGCATATGGTGAGTGCTGCTTTAAGCTGTGGAATCCTTGTAAAAGTTTCTCTCTTTTCCAACAATGGCCGACTTGTATAATGGTGGCAGAACCTTTATGAGGAAGCGTCGTTGAAGCTGTCGAATGTGACTGATCCTGCAGATGATGGGCTGTAATCATTTATTCTCGGCACAGAGCAGTCACCTGAGTCCATATGGTACAGGTGGGGTGTAATGCTTTCAATCAGTCAGTTATCCATTAATTAAATGGATTAGTATAAGACTACTGTAGTATTAGGCCATTCTAGCTACGGCTATCAGATCCAGACCATTGTGGTAGAAGTTTACTCATCGATTAACCGAAGCCACAGACTAGAATCAGCCGCAGAGGCGTGACACTTTCTACGTTATCGCATTACTGAATTGCGTTAGCTATAGAAGTTTCGTGAACATTTCAGAATACAAGAGTCCCGCAGGTAGAAATATTCTTTCTCCGCCTTTCTCATACACTTATATAAATTTACTAAACAGAAATATCTTGTTTAGATAGAAATGTCATTTCTTTAGACTACTCATATTAAAAACAAAATCTGACGTGGACAACACATGATACGGCCTATTAAATTATACACATTTTTTTGCCACATTTCATTTAAAATGATTTCATTAGAGATGTATTTCTCATTCAACTAATTTAGATATCACTTCGCGGCAGGGCAAAAATATACGTAAAAGAAGCTATAAAATTCCCTACATCCTTCCCCATTAAAGAGCAATTGGAAAAAAGGATTGAACCCAAGTCTACTAAAACTAAGTAGTGATGATCATTCTATTTTGGGAGCCACGGGAGAAACTGTTCAATGTTTTTTGAACTAGGGGCCTGTAAAATAGCTGTACCCTCGCAGGGATTTAAAGCAAGGATCTTTCACTTTCAAGCTGGGCAATGCTAACTGTTTATATTTCGAAAGCGGGCTCAGGAGAATCAGACTCTTTCACATTCGCAAAATATATTCTATTTACATTTGATACTGTACTGTGAGATAAAAAGTGAATGCTACATGCTTAAGAATAGTTTTGAATTAAAAAAAGGGCTCCCATTATTATATACCTGATTACTTTAAAAAATTAAATTTTCCTTCATTGCGCTTTTGTGAAATAAATGCTTTTATACTATGCTAACGTTTCTTTTTCTTAAAAATTACTGAAGAGATGCTCACTCACTGTTTAACTATGCATTTGAATATACTGAAAAATCAAGCATATTCCAAACGCTCACAGCATGCACAAAACGACTCAGTTTTTATAAAAATGGAATTGGATATTCATGTATACATGCATAATAACAATTGCTTTTGTCAGTAATTAATACCTAAATGTAAAAATCTAGCCACAAATGGCACTGTGCGTTTGCGCAGAGAAAATATCCCATTTTCTACCACACTAAACGAGCAAAAATAGCTTTACTTTCGTAAAAAGTGCTCATTTGAAAAATGAAACTATACCTTGTGAGTAAAGCAAATCAGGAGTACAGAAGCTCAGCATATTGCGGCCAGTTACAATTAAAGCAGTTTGAAACGTTGTCCCTATTTGCTACGCAGTTTAAAAATAAATTCTGGTTCAAGTGGTTTGGTTTGGTTTATGCGATTACGGCAAAGTCTCGAGGGCCATTTGCCTAAGGATGGGCAACCGGGCTCGAGGGATGCCTTCGTGGAGGACTTTCTAAGGAATACTGGCTCGTATATACGTTACATATGGCGAAAACTACGAAAGCGTCCATGCAGTCAACCCGTTCCCGGAATTCGTACCTCGGACCTAACTACCAGTGTTCAGCGACTTTACCGATCGGTCGCTGGTGAGCTATGGACCAGATACTTTCGGTAAAGGGACAGTGCCCACGTCCTCCGTTGCTTATCGCTTATGGTCCAAATGAAAGCTTTTAATAAATATACTTCAGTAATCTCAAGGAAAGTGTACTTCGCTTGTAGACTGCAGCATATGAAACTGTGTAAACTTTCAGCTATTCTATAACACTCGAAAAGGATCATTTGGCGCTTTTGTCAAATTTTACTGCTGATTTCATTCTTGGTCCCTTTTTCTCTGAGGAGAACATTTCTAAAGGCCTTTAAAAGTATTCCATCACGAGCGCTCGTTACTGCAAACTTCTTCAGCAGCAAGTCATTCCTGTCTTACAAGAACGAAAATGTTTACAGACTTCTATCTTCATCCAAGATGGCGCCCACCTCACATTCAGGAAAAATGAAAGCACTGCTTCGAGGGAACTTTGGCGATCTTGAAGTATTACATCTGTAGACAAATCATATAAACTATGCCTGAATTTAAAGTAAGCATAACACGTCATGTTACTACAGTTGATCGAGGATCCTTACGGGCTACTATCGAACAAGCTAGACCACGCTTTGATGTGTGATTGACGCAAGGATTGCACATTAAACAAATGCTGTGATTAAATATAGTTTTATGTTTCCAGTTTCTGTTTTTTGCTTTTTATGCACCCTATTCTAACCTGGTGGCCGAAATATCGCATAGTGAGTAAGTGAGTGCACCGCTATGATGGCTTCCGAACCAAAAGGAATTATATACCATCACGGCGGGGAAGACTCCAAAGTAACAAGGTTGGATATTACATTCTAATAACAGTTTTTACATATTGATAACTGCAAAGCACTAAGCGTTATTCTGGTTATCTGCTTTAAGTTCTGAACATTTGAAACAGAATATTATCCACGGCTGTTTCTGCTTAGGCAGTGTCTTGAGAATTTCTCTATTTTATCAAGGGCTATTCTGTTTTTGACTGTATTAGACGTCCACATTGCCCAGGCACAGTCCGATTGTTTCTTCAAGTGCCAGGTTCTTGTATGTACACAATGGAAGTAATAATGGTCCGTGTCGCCTTCCTCTCCGCATTCGCAGAAAGGAATATCCCTAAGTCTGAATCTGTTCAGGTATACTGGGAATGATCCATGACCTGTCAAGAACTGTGTTAGGCTAGCACAGTGGGTCTTTATTTCCATGTTAACTTTTGTAAGTAATCGAAATGTCCTTCGTCCTACCTTTGCCTCTGTCCATCTACTTTGCCAATTTTGTAGCAGACTTGTCAAAGTTGTTCGCTTAATATGAGACCAAGGAAGTTTAGTTGGTCTTTCTAATATATCCGTGCAGTTGGCTGCCTGCTTGGCCAGTAGGTCAGCGGCTTCATTGCCTTGAATCCCTGTGTGAGCGGGAACTCATTTTAAAGTGGGTCTTTGCGAAATAGGCATTGTCAGAAGTTGTTTCTGAATTCGGTATACCAAAGGACTCCGGCTGTTTTGACTTGCGGTAGCCGCCAGACTTGATGCCGTATCACTGAGTATGGAGAATTTCTCCTGTTGACATGTGTTCGCATATCTAATTGCAGCACTGATAGCTAGAAGCTCTGCTTGGTATACCGAGTTGTTCAAGCCTAGTTTCCTTTTCCACTCGAATGTTTACTCGAATGTTACAAATATGACATAGTATTTTTTTAGCACAAATGCAAGTTAGACCCAAACGGCAATTAGTCTCTAAACGACATGTTGCGTCTTTTCAATTTCCAATCTGTTGCCACCAAATATTGTCGCCACGTATTATATTTGAAGAAACTAAATAATAAAGAATCTGCATGAATGCATGAATGTTTGAAAAAATTGTGAGAAAACAACGGTATCTAGAGCCATCAAATTTTGAGTAACGTAGTCCTCCAACCGAACATGGGCACAATTTTTTTATTATCTCTTTCAAATTTTGTAAAACTTTAGCCAATTTTTGATTAACAAACTCAGAGGTTTCGAAGCGAGCTATGACAACACTTTACGGAAAATTCCCTTTTATCTCCAGCGCGCCAGACTGTGTATCAGAATTCTATAGATATGCTGTTTTGCTCTTTTTAAATATTTTGTGATATTGCTGCTGAATTGAATTTTATGTGGTTTAAGTGCGACGACCATGATATATAATAAATAAAGGTAACATGCAAAACGTTAAAGAAATGACCTTTTGGGCGTAATATAAAATCTGAAAGCTTTCAGATTTTTTTATTTCAATTTTCGTTTCCTCACGGTCCATGTAACGTGTATACCTAGTTTCAGAGAAATAGGTCTGCTAGACCGGGCTCTACGAATAATGAAAAATTATTAAATAATGAAAAATCTGCATAAATGTATGTATATTTCTCGCATTGTAATAAAAAAACGGTACATATAGCCATCGAATTTTGAATGGTGTAATCCTCGTACGAATATGGCCATGTGGGAAACCAAATTTGAAATTTGGAATTGGTTTAATTTCAGATTTTGTAAAACTTTCACGAATTTTTGATTAAGAAACTCAAAGATTTCAAAGCAAGCAATGGCAACGTTGTACAGAAAAAACTCTTTTGTATCCTGCGCGCGTCTCTATCGGAAGTTCTAAAGATATGCTCATTTTAAAACTATTTTACGATATTGGTGTTGAACTGAATTTTTGGTTTAAGTGCGAAGAACGTGATATTTAATAAATAACGGTAACAGACAAAATGTTAGAAAAACGCCCCTTTAGACGTAATTTAAAATCTGAAACCTTTCAAATTTTTTTTAATCTACTTTTTTCGTATAGCTTATTAGTCCAAAGGGATTTGAATCCCGAAGGACTATTAGTTTCGTTTTGGCATTTTGCGTCGGATGGATAAATGTCGGTTCACTTTTCAAACTGTTGCCACAAAATGTTAGAGTCCTGCATTATATTTGAAGAAATTAAATAATGAAAAATCTGCATAAATGTATGTATATTTCTCACATTGTCATAAAATAACGGTACATAGAGTCATCGAATTTTGAATAACGTAATCCTCCAACGAATATGAGCATGTGGAAGACCAAATTTGAAATTTGAAATTTGTTTTATGATCGATTTTCTATTTTTTAAAACTTTGACGAATTTTTGATTAACAAACTCAAGGATTTCAAAGCGAGCAATGGCAACGTTGTGCAGAAAAAACATTTTTATCTCCAGCGCGTGAGTCTCTGTATCGGAAATTCTAAAGATATGCTCGTTTTAAAACTATTTTGCGATATTGCTGTTGCACTGGATCTTATGGTTTAAGTGCGAGGAACATGATATTTAATAAAGAAAGGTAACACACAAAATGTTAAAAAACGCCCCTTTGGACGTAATTTAAAATCTGAAACATTTCAGATTTTTTTTTTTTTTTTTTTTGTGACTATTTTTATTTTTCAATTCGACTTGCTTCACTTCCCAAAGATGCTAAGTTTATTCAAATCATTTCTGGTATTTTCTCTTCATGGGAAATGTAATATATATGTTCTATATAATAATATAGCTATTTTGTTGCGCGAATTATGTAGGTATACTAGATACTTCTTTATTGCTTAGTCTGTTTTCTTGTGGAATGGAATGTAGTTATGATGCTGCAGGATATAAGAATGCAGAAGAGTATTTACTAGAAATAAGAATGCATAAGATGTTTTCTAGAACGGGATGTTCAGATATGATATTAAAGAATGTACATATATGAACGTATGAATTATTTCAAAATATCTTATCAGAATTAATAGACGCGGATAGGGAAATTATTAAACGATAGACAATATCATCTATCTCCTGAGCAAGAGTGTAACTTAGTTAAATCAGTATATTTTCAATCGTATAAATTTTCATGTTTGTCAAATTCAAATTTATGTTGCTAAACCAAGTTTAATGTGTATATACATCAAAAAACCAAAATATGAAAATCGTCACATTAAAGCCTTTATAACAAGTGATTGCAATTATATTTTGAGAAAATTTTATAATTAGTTCAAACGCATTCGTGTAACTTTTATCAATCCATTATAATTGGAAAACATCTGAAAACGTATTGTAAGGCTAAAAGTAAATATTTATTACTTCTATTTGCTACTCTATAATACTTAGGGGCAAAATAAAGTTAAATACATTCAATAGTACCAACAGTTTTCATAAATATGCATTTAAAGGAATTCTTTCTTTTTTTTTTTTCAGTCTTAGTTCCCTAATCTTCAGTGCCTTAATGATAGTAGTAGATAAAAAAAAAATTATAACGATATTAATTTAATTTGTTTCGTCTTGGGAGCTGCCTTGAAGAATATGATTTATCAAACCAGTTTCTATTAATATTTTAATGTAATAACCAAATTCTTCACCGCTAGGAAATCAAACATTGGCAAAGACAGATTTTGTATAGACATATTTAATTTTTGCCTTATAAACATTTTCTTTCTGTAGAATAATGTATTTGAAATTTGAGTTTAAAAACTTAAATGCTTGTAAATGTTCAAATTAATTTTATGTATATGGAAGGTGTTTTGTGCGTTGGTGTGAACGTGGGGGTTTATGTAGGCTGATCGTACATCCCGTTTCGAAAAGGATAGTGTTGTTCTATCGCCGTACTTCTTGTCGTACGTATCTTGTCGTTTTTATTAAAATTCCAGGTTGGGCTCTTTTTTTCATAAATACTTTAAAGTATGTTTAAATGTATTATTTGGTATGATAAATAAATAATTAATCACTTTTATTTAGTATAATCATTAACTTAGCCGCCCAGACAGTATAGTGGTTAGGGGAGCCTTCTGTGGAACCGAAGAGCCTGGGTTCGAATCATGGAGAAAGCACAGATGTTTGTACCCCCTCGGATAGATGTAAGTAGTAACCTGGCTCGTGTTTTTATACCTCGACTTTATACCTACGTAAGCACAGAAATTAGCCATTATCATAAACGATTCCCGGGCGAAATATACGCATAAAAAGAAGAAAACGTTGAGACCAATCGTTAGTATTGGATTTGTAAAGAATTATTTCAAGTTTAATATTTTGATGATGTAATTTTTCATATGGCATACATTTATCTAAAACATTCCTGTTCCTATTTATGCTCATGGAACAATGAATAGCCATTTGTACACTCTGCACAAAAAACAAAATGGGACAGTTATATAGCTGTCGTTTAACTGGGCCGATTGACAAAATTTAACTTGCGTTTTTTATGTCTCGAAAGCGCGATTTAGGATATATATTCTATTTATATTATCATTATAAGGGCACAGCTCCGATCATTCCTAGGCGGCACAAGCCAGCCGTATGGTCAAAAAATGGGACTGGCCAGAAAAAAAAAACAAATATAAGAAAAAACAAAAGAAGTCCAAAATCTGAGTCTCTGTGCCGAATTCTGATTCTATCTTTGTTCGTATTTGTAATTTTCATTATTGTCTCTGAAAAATATTTCAAATTTAAATAGTTCTTTTTAAAATCTTCCTTAAAATTCTTTCTATATTTCTCTCTTGCACTCCGGGTAAGCGAGCATTCATGAAGCGCCTGGCGTCTCAAAACTTGTCACATATTAAGCATTTATCCTTATTCTATAGATGGAACCAATTAAAATAAGCCGGGAAACGCCCATGATTAGTCAGTACCTGATTTATATTAACATTATTTATACTATTCATCTCCTTGTTTAACTTTATATTTTTCATTAACTCTTTTTACACTCATGTCCATAAATTAAGGATAATGCAAAATCAGGCAAAGGAGGAGTTAGAAGCAAAACAAATGTGATTTATTGGTAAAGCTTGTTTATTAAACAAAAGGTAAAGAGCAAAAAAAGATGCTATATGTTTGATATTATTAAAAAAATTAGCGATTTTTTCTCCCTGGAGCAAATTACAAGAAACAACTATTTACAAAAAACCAATATTACATGGTTGGTATGATTGTTAATACATTGTAAGTCTCCCAGACGATGCAATACAGTCCGTACAACGCCTAGGCATGCTGAGTATCAAAGTATCGATCTGATCTTGGGGGATATTACACCATTCAAAAAGCAATGCTCTCCGAAGTTCGGGTAGACATGTAGGAGGAGGTTGACGGGCTGCAACTCGTCGGCCAAGCATGTCCCACACGTGCTCTACTGGATTCAAGTCCGGTGAGAATGCTGGCCAGTCCATACGGGTGATATCCTCCGATTGAAGGCATTCTCTTACGATGTTTGCTCGGTGAGGACGGGCGTTGTCATCCATAAACAGAAATTGTGCGCCCATGGCGCCCCGAAACAAACGTACATCTTGTTCTAGATTGACGTCCCGATAGATTTGGCTTGTCATGATTCCAATTTGAGCATGCAGGTCAGTTCTGGAACCCCAAACGAGCACTCCTACACCACCGTAACGGTGTCGTTCAATGATGTTTTTCTTGGTGGTAACGGGTACCTGGACCTCTCCATATGAAAGTCCGGCGAGAATCAGACTGCAAGCTAAACCTGGACTCGTCGGAAAACATCACACAAGACCACCGTTGCGGTGTCCACAATGGATGCTCTCTGCTCAAGGCTAACCGCAGGCGACAGTGAGTTGCAGTAAGTGGAACGCATCTGACAGGTCTACGAGCATGTAGACCAATCTGCCCTAAGCTTCTGTACACGATCTGCCTTGAAATTGTCGTACCAGTGGCTGAAGAGAGCTGATGAGACAGGTCTGAGGCTGTGCTCCGCCTGTTTCTTTTGGCAGTAACTGCCAAATATCGGTCCTCATTCGGCGTTGTAACTCTGGGGCGACCTGTGCTGAAACGTCTATTCACATTACCATCATCTTGGAAGCGTTGCCAAAGGCTGGAGATGACACTCTGGGCAATTCAAAGTTCGTCTGATACTTCCAGTCGGGTACGCCCACATTCCAGACGGCCGATAATTCTACCACGTAAAAAATGATCCAAATGAGTCCTTTGTGTCATAACTATTCGGTTATTGCACTGAAATGCTTATGAAGCGCCTGCGAACAATTTTACTTCTTTGCCTGTATTCCTTATATATCACTCTCTTACACTCCCGTCATTGTGACGTACCATCGGTGTCATCTGGTTACTTCCTGAAATTTGTATATGATTCTTCAAGATGTGTGTAGTGATTTTACAGGTGATATATTTATTTTAGAGTTCGATTTCCGCGTGACTCCGAATTATCCTTAATTTATGGACATTAGTTAGTAGTTCAAACTGGCTTTGTCCATGAAGGACTACTGTTTTCGTTTTGCGATTTTGCGTTGAATCACTATAAATGTCCGTTTCACTTTTCAAACTGTTGCCACCCAGTGTTAAATTCCTGCATTATATTTAAAGAAATTATATAATGAAAAATCTGCATAAATGTATGTATATTTTTCGCATTGTAAAACCATTGATGAATTGCCATTGATGAAACAATGGCACCTACCATTGATGCAACAATGGCACCTACCATTGATGCAACAATGGCACCTACAGCCATCGAATGTTGAATGACGTAATATTACTGCGAATTTGTTTTATTATCTATTTCGTATTTTGTAACACTTGAACGAATTTATGAGTAACAAACTCAAGGATTTCAAAGCGAGTGATGGCAACACTGTACGAAAAAAAACTTTTTTATCTCCAGCGCGCGAGACTGGTATCGGAATTTTTGAAGATATGCTCTTTTAAAATTTATTTTGTAATATTGCTGTTGAACTGAATTTTATGGTTTCAGTAGATTTAATAAAGGTAACACACAAAACGTTAAAAAAAAAAAAAAAAAAAAAGAAGCCTCTTTGGACGTAATGTAAAATCTGAAAGATATCAGGTGTTTTTTTTTTTTTTTTTTTTTTTTTTTTTTTTGCGTGCGTGAGATGCACAGCATGCTCTCGACACAGAATGAGGAAAGTATGTTTTGTTGCCAGTATGCACCAAATAAAGGATAAATTTTAAGAGGAACTTTTTTGACCGTTTTCAATTACAAGAAATACCAAACACATAAAATGTGCCACCGAAACTTTAGTTAATTTTCGAAATATAGATGAGAAGAAAAGCGGAACAAGTTTAATAATCAGCACGGCATCCATTCAATAATTTTCGCCGTCAGTGCTAATGAAATCAGCAGCCAAATGCAGAAATTTATGTGATGTTGGAGCTGTTTTATTGAAATAGTTTTGGGTGCTCATATTTTGCACCTTTCTCATTTTTTTTTTCATTTAATGTTAATGAAAAGCATTAGAAAAGAGACAGGAATTGAAGAGAAAATAGTTTAATGAAAAAAAAAAAAAAAAAAAAAAAACTGCTTTTTTTCGTTTCAGAAGCTAGTCTACTATTTTATTTCAGTTTTCATGTAATTAAAGAAAAGTCTGTGAAAGGAAAGTACTTTCGATAATAGTTAAGTAATGATGTAAGATGTCTGAAGCATTTCTTCCTTCCAAGTTCATATTTCAGTAACTATTCGTTTTATTTCCAGCATAATGAATTTCTAATTCAGTCTACTTTATTTGTTGACAGGAAAAAAAAAATCAATTTTTTATCTGATATCATTTATCAAGTTTTATTTATAGAGAACAGAACTTTTAATGCAGTTTATCAAAAGCTGGATAGCAAAAGTTAAAGAATATTAGTATTAGTTTGCCTCTAAGCCCTGCAAGCAATGTATCGATAAAATATTTCAATACCGGATTCAGGCCTGACGTTGACTTCCTAGCCGCCGTATGGTAAAGTTGCTACCGAAGTTCCTGGGTTCAAATCCCACAAAAGACAGAGATAATTATATATGCAAAGTGTCCGAGCGGCATGGGGGCATTTAAAACATGTGGTGAGCCGAAGGTCCTCTGGAGAGACCGATGATAAGGGAACAGCGGTAGGAGACTCTCGAATCTGCCCCCTGGGTGGTCCCTTTCAGAACTGAGGGCGGAACTGAGCATAGAGTCACTTGTTAGGTGCTCGAGGCTCTGGCATGGATGTTTGTAAATATATAGTGTCTGTGCAGCAAAGGGCACTCAAAATATGCGGCGAGCCGAAAGTCCTCTCGAGAGGTTGATGGTAGGGTAAGAGGTTTGGAAGATCCTCGAATACGACCATGGGAGCTCTCTTCAAAATTGAGAGTAGAACTGAGTATAAATTTGAACTGTCACCTATGGGATGCTCAAGGCTCAAGCCAGTGACAAACGCAGTCTTGTACTGCTTGCGACGACAGAATTCTTGGGATTGTTCTGATTACATCAGACTGTAGAGACATTAGGATTTTTTTGGAGGTCCGAGCGATGAAAAATTAGCAATCGCCTTCGCCGGGAATCGAACCTCGGACCTCTGGAATACCGGCCCAGCGTGCAGAACCACTGCACCACGAAGGCACGCTAGGAAGGCGGGAGAAATATCTTATATACTCCCCCTTTTAAAGAACGAGTGAGGTTTTTAGGGGACCCAATCGCCAAATCCTGGGTGAGGAGAATTATCATCAAACACCCTTTTAGTTCGAGCGCCACTGTAAAGACATTAGGTATTTTTGGAAGCTGGAAAGATGAAAAATATGTAACCGCCTTCGCCGGGAATCGAATCACGGACCTCTGGAATACCGGCCCAGTGTGCAGCACCACTACACCACGAAGGCACGCTAGGAAGGCGGGAGAAATACCTTATAAGACAAATGCGATTAGTAACAACAGCAACAGCCTCATGTATAAAGCAAATATGGGTCACTTTCCGAAATTTTTAATTAAATTTCATGCGACTGGTCCACTACTGTCAAAAATAGGGTACTTTCTTATTATTATAGCGCCCATAATTTAAACGGCGCCAATGTATGTCCCAAACTGTCGCCAAGTGATCGGCAATTAAAACCACGGCCCGTTATAGTTCCGCTCAGCACATGAAGAGTTCTGGATAAGTTTATTATTTGATAGAATCCATAAGAGGGATAATAAGTTGTAAGTTTACGGAGTGCATGGCAGATGCCCTTCATAATGAAGGTTTGGGGAGAATGTTGCTTTTGACTCTGCATTAAAACCATCTAAGCGGCAAAGCCGTATATATACGGCCTAGAATAATTATTGTGATATCTGTAAGAACGTATATATGCGTGCATATTAAAATATGTCAACGAAACTAAGGCAATATATCAAAAGAAAACAAATCCAGGTATGATATACCAGGAGAAGTTTTGCATTAAAATTTAAAAAAAAAAATTGTTCTCACAGTAGTTTTGGGAAATTTCTGCTTTCTTAGCGAAACCGCTAGCCGCCCAGAGGGTTAAATGCAGGCGCGAAAACATGGCAGCTAAGCATTGTATGTGAGAAGTAAACTTATTTACAACATAAGCTCTTAAAATGTTCTTAATCAAAACTTGGCGCTATTCGTCTCGCCGTTTAAATAAAGGAAGCCATAATAATAAGGAAGTACCAAAGATAGTTTACCAAATTTAGGAAGCAAGGAAAACAAACATTGATTGCATAGATATTGTTTGAACTAAGAGTTCCTAAAAATAATGATTTAATATATCATCTGTTTGGTTGATTTGATTATGGCAAAGCACTCGAAGGCTATCTGCCTAAGGGGTTAGGTTAGGTTATTTAATTACGGCAAAGCCTCGAGGGCTATCTGCCTAAGGGGAGGGATGCTTTCGTGGAGGACTTTCCAAGGAAAACTGGCTCGTATACACGTTACATATGGGGAAAACCATGAAAACACCCATGCAGCCAGCCCGTTTGCGGCATTCGAAACTCGGATCGAACTACCAGTGTTCAGCGACTTTAACGCTCGGCTGCTGGTGGGCTCTGCCTAAGGGGAAGGAATACTTTTGCTTAGGACTTTCTAAAGGAAACTGGCTCGTATACATGTTATATATGGGGAACACGGAAAACCCCATGCAGACAGCCTGTTCGCGGGTTTCGAATCTCGATTCAAATTACCAGTGTTCAGAGATTTTACCGCTCGGCTCGTAGTAGGTCCTAAGACAACATAGGAATGCAGAATAATCTTTCTGATTGCGCATTCTCTGACGCAGTGTATTGAGAAATAATCATCTTAATGATATAGCCACACATTGTATTTAAATAATTCATTACCTGCTGATGTCAATCAAATTGGAATCAATACAACCACCCACAAATACTGTATTTAATTTTCCTTTCATGTTAAATTTTAATTGGAGGAATGTATCTACCTCAAAGATTTCCGTCGAATTTGAACTTAACACAGGGAATAACATCCAGGGCCAGTTTAGAAAAGTCACGAAAGAGGAATAATCGGACTATAAATTAACAGGAAATTACTATTAAAAGCAATTTAGCTATATTTTAAAGAAATTTAATCTAGAAGTTAAATTTATTTGGTCATGTTAGCTAAACCAGTATTAATCTCTGAACGTCAAGAACAGATAAATCTGGTCACGAGATTTTTTTGTCACTTGGTCATTAGCTTATCATTTAAGATATTTTTCTGTCTTAATTTCTTTGATAATGAAATGTCATATTAACGAACGTAAGTTTATGAAAATAGAGACTAAAATCAGTAGTTAATAAAGGCTGTTTAAATACAGGTCTCCATGATAAATCCATCCCCCCCCGCCGCTCAGAGGCATAAATACATGAGTAATAATAAGCAAACTAAATGATAACTGGCATTAAAAATTTTTTTTACAGGAGAATTTGAACAATATCATTGAGTTCAAACTCGAGAAAAAAAATTGGTTAGAATAGTTTCCTTTTTACTATACGATATTTACATGATCGGCATTACATACAATTAAATCATGCTCTTTAGCGAATACAAACAACTACCGAAAACCTAGGACACCGTTCGAAATCACTGCTGTAAACCCACATACTTTTCTTTGGGGTTTATGTTTTCTGTAGACAGTTTTGATTTACCCTGATTTTTATGAGAGCAGCTTATCCGTAGCTTCGCAATAACAGAACTTATCTTTAGGTAGGACTTAATTCATCAGGATTTTAGTGCATTTTAAAATTAGCAGTATAAAAAATATATATCTGTCTGTCTATCCAGCTCTCTCTCTCTCTCTCTCTATGTATATATATAAGGAGAGAGAGTGAAAGACTGTGTAGTACTGAGATCTTTCTCAAAATATACGTATTATTGTATCAGACGGGGAAGAAGTAATCACTCTGATTATGTATGAGAATCCTTTTCGAAAAAATTAACAGTAACGCGATTGATTGATTGAGAATCAATTCTTTAATACCATTTCTTATGTGAGATTACTTTTAGCTTATTGATTTCACTTGGCTAAAAATGTCAGTAATCTAGTTCTTATAGGTTTTATGCCTAGGGTGTTTGATGTTTCAAATGAAAAACTACACTAAAAGTTTTTCCTGGTTCATCTTTCACTTTTCTCTTCAAAACTGAATGAAATTTCTTTCAGGCTAATCAGTGCCAGTTGCTACGCTTATATCTTAGACGTGTTTTAAATTAACGCAATACCTGTTATTAAGTTAGTCGGGTTGCTTCATCCATATTATGCATCACAAAATAAAATCGGAAATAGATTATTCAAATCTGAAGCTTCAATATATTTTTTTCGGTGCAAAGCTTTTTATAGCAACAATTTATGTTGGTTGATACGTATTAAACGTATCCATGATTGGTAATTCAATATAAAAAGTAAATTTGGAAATCTTAGTAGTAATAAATTGTTTAAAAATGAAATATTCAGTTGTATGTTATGTCTTTTGGGGATTTTCACAAGAGTCCTCAGAGAATAACACATTAAGAATGATTATTATAAATAGCTATGAACTTACATTATTAAATTTATCATTGATAAAATTCTAATTCAGTGCATTTTTAAAATTGTAAATGTATCTCTCTATAATTTTGTGAATAACTTTTCTTCAAATAAAAGCAAATGATAATATAAAATGCTTTAAACTATAATAAATGTAATATATTCCATTTTACCAATAACAACGTTCATCATAAGATCTTCTCTTGATGTTATGTATATACAGGGTGCTCGATACTGTAATATAAATAAAAAGCAAATACAGAGGACCAAAATAAACAGGTTTTGCAGCGGAATACGTGCGTCCAAACAGGGTGTTGACGTGGTACAAGGCGTTATTGAGCAAGAGATAAAAGCGGTCTGCTAGCGTAAAATACCATTTCCCGCGCGGTTTCGAATGATACGCATCGTTACTTGGAAGCGGAAAGTAACAACCTGATTTCATTTATAGAGCTGCAGATGGAAACACAGCAAGGGCTCAAAGAAGTACACTGCGAAAAAAAAAAAAGGAACAGTTCGATATCTCCCGTTCTACTGGGCCGATTGACGAAATTTAAAATGCGTTTTTCATGTCTCGAAAACGCGACTTAGACTATAAATTCTATTTACATATAGCATTGTTCTAACATAGGTAGTTTGACACAAAATCGGACTTTTACTGAAATGACACAACGATTTTTTTTCCGACTAACTACGACTACGACTCAAATTATGTCTAAAATTTAAATTTTGTAAAATTTGGTGCGAAATTTATGGAGAAATTCAAAAAAATATTTATTTATCTTGGCGTATTTTTTCAGCTTGCGCCAAGAATAACTCACTTGGCGAACTTCTTATTACATGGCAAACCATTTTTCTTTCCCTTCCATTGTGCAATAGCAGAAAAAAAGTCACATCGTTCCTACCTTTTTATATAGTGCATGAGCGGAAAAAAAGTTACATCTTTCTTACTTTTAAATAATTCTAACAAAGTGCCTAAACCACACTTAAATAAATAATAAAATAAAATAAAATTTATGAACTTGGTGTTTTAAGGCCTTGGAAAAGGTCATTCATTGGCTGGCCTCGGGGTTTGGCACGTCCTGAGCGGTACGGCTCTAGTAGCCAGGGGGTAGCTTCCCCTAGTTCGCTGGGTAATGTCCCACTGCGACGGGCAGCTCGAGCGACTGATAGGTAGCAAATTAAAGACCAGTGCTGGCTGGTACCCCCAGGTGGTGCACCGCCCTCTCTGAAAGGACAGAGCGGAGGTTGAACCGCTCTGGCCTTTCGCCTGGTTCTGAAGTGTGGTTGGACCCGTATATGCGATTATGTTCGCGCGGGCAAGGAATGCCCAAAACTTACTTGAGGACAACTAAAGGATTCAAAAGTTGAGTGTACTAAAAATAATTCTATACGCATCATTTAAACTGATTTTCAAATACAATCAATAAGATTAGAGTCGTAAAAGTACGCACAAAGACACATACACACACATTTTATTTTATTTAATACTTCATGCTAATACACATCAGACAGAGATTAATATTCTTTGCTAGCATAAACTAAGCCCAAAGTTCTAACAGACTTGCGGGAGGGGGAATTACCATTTCATCTGAGAAGAAGAAGGGGAAAGAAAGTTTTTAAGGTTAAAGAAAAAAGTCTTAGAAATGTTTTAATAAACCTTTTATTAAATCAGAACAGGAACATAAATGCATGACTCGCGCTTACAAATCAGCTAACTACTTGTGGCGGTGTAACTTTAAGCTGCAGTTAATTCGAATTTAGAGCTAAGTCTAGTAGCTAAGCTTTATTATAAATGATTTAACACGAAGTTGGCTCAAACTTTCCATTGGCGTAACAATTTAAATGTCGGCAATTATAATGTAAAGCCTAAGAAATAAGGCTTATCCGAGTTAGAAAAACCTAGCAACGAGAACCCGAGAGGTAGAAACACGTTTTGTATTACAATCTAAAAATCTCACCCTCACCTAATTAGCATTCTGGTAGGGAAACGGAAAGAAAAGTGACAGTGAAGATCTAAGGGATAAAATAACTGGTTATTCAAAATAATAATAACCTTACAAACTCATTCACTAAACTATTTTTTAAAATTTTGTTACTAGGCTCCAAGGTAATATTTAAAAAACACAATTTATGCGTAGATTTCGAATTTATATTACTATAATAACAAAAGTGTCCATTCTAAAAGCCCCAAAGACAAAAAATAATTCCGAAATAATACAGAAACTGTTTCATGGTCTTCAGCATTGGTTAACTTGGGGCTCAACAATACCGCAATCAATGTACACATATGACCGACATCAATTCGTGGTAGGAAAACCCTCTTTAAAATTAATCACTACCGTCAAAATGGGTACTCCAATCAGGGACAGGATAGCCTGTGACCGTTACACGCCCGTCCATAATTTCATGTAAACCCCAAGGCGCAGTCTCTGGAAGTGGCGATCAGCGCTTCGGTTTGTAAATGTTTAAGGAATCGGATCCGCCATCAACGATGTTTCCCAATTAGTACAGCGAAGAGTCGACTTACATGTTTGGATCCGTCGTTAGCATGGTTAAATAACTTTGAAACACGGACAACGTAAGTACCGTTAGAGTGCTGAACGTGCTCCCATTGGTGATCCAATCAATGAGTGAAAGTTGGGTATCCTTTCATTCGGGCAGTTTTCGAAATTTATTTAAAAGAGAGTAGAATAAGCTAGCTTGAGCAAAATTGTTTGGACAAAGCTTGTTATCAAATTTTATAAGTAACTCCTGCAGGACGCTATTCTCAAATTAGATATGAATAAGATGTTAGGTATACAGAGGAGGAATTAGCTGTCGATAGGCACGGATTTCGTTGCCCTTTGAATTATATTATTATTTGCTTAATATCTTGATTTCCGAGATATGTATTATTAAGATCTGCTATGGAATGACCAGAGGTAAATTTCCTTCCTTTTATTTTGAGCATATTGGAATTAGAAGTTTTCAATAATGGGATTAAAATAAGTATTTGTGCCATAAACAGTTTAGCTATACATATAATACTTGGTACATTTAAACAGTATAATAGTTTTATTAAGATTAATTAATTCATTTATACACGGTGTTTGTCTTCTTTGTTGGTATTGTAGAGTCGTTAGGTTATTTTGATGCAGGAGAAATGAAAAATGAGAAATGCCCTCGCCGCGATTCGAACCTGAACCTCTCGAATACGCGCCGAGTGTGCTACCATTACATCCCGAAGGCAAGCAGAAAGGAGGGAGAAAGTACCTTGTAGAGTCATTAAGGTATTTTTTTAAATCAGGAGATGTGAAAAATGAGCAGCGCTTTCGCCGGAATCGAACCGCGGACCTCTGGAATACGCGCCCAGCATGCAGACCACTACACCACGAAAGCACGCTGAGAAGGCGAGAGAAATACCTTATATACTCTTCTTTTCAAAGGCAGACTAGGGATTTTTAGGGGACACAGTCGCAAAATCCCGGGTGTGCAGAATCATCATCCACCACCTTTTTAGTTCGGGCGTCCCTGTAGAGTCATTAGGTTTTTTTTTTTTGTTTGTTTGTTTTGAAAGCAGGAGATGTGAAAAATGAGCGACGATTTCGCCGGGAACTAAACCGCGGACTCTGGAATACGCGCTCAGCGTGCAGACCACTACACAACGAGGGCACGCTGAGAAGGCGGAAGAAGTACCATATAACCTTATAGTATAAACTAACATCAAACTACTCACATATTTGAAGCGAATTATCGCTGTGTCTGAAGTTAACAATCGAGACCTGAGAAGGTTAAAATAACCTTTCTATTAAACCAGAACTTTAACATAAAATGCACGTCTCGTGCTTACAGAAACAGCCGCCATTTACGGCGAAAGTAACAGGACAGGAATAAACGCACGGGACACCAGGAATTTGACATTTGTGTTTACCATTTACCTTAGATATCTGTGGTGTTCTATGTTGTGAATTTGTGTTTATGGGTTTTGTTTGTTTGTAATTTTGTGTTAGATGTGCTTATTTATTTTTAATTTAGTATTTTTGTTTGTTGTTTGAGGGTGGCTAGGTTGCTGGTTGCCCTCGTTTGTGGAGAGACGGGGGCCCCTTCTTTTGAGCTATGGAAACTCTTGTGTCCAGGTGGGCTGAAAGGAGCCTCCAATTCGTACAACTCTTACAGGTACTGTCCTGTGATACAACTGATGAAGTGAAGCCTCCTACAAAAGCTCCATACAACTTAAAATACGAGTCAAATTCAAAAGTTAAACATAGCCGAGTAGTTAAAGATATTTTTCCCCCAATGGATACCCAAGCCGTTCAAAAACGTCGACCACTATTAAGGCCAAAAGTGATGGTCACTTTATTATGGACGCTCCTAACAGGTGGGCCAACTTTGCCTTCTAAGACGGGACATACAAATACACCCCTGCCTTCTCCGGGATTCGAACCCGGGCTCTTTGGTATTGCCGTTCGCTCTCCTAACCACTATACCGTCTGGACGACGTTGTCAAAGATTACATAATTTATTTTAAGTTGGCTCAGAACTTCTCTAATAATTAAATGTCAGCAGCAATAACACAAAGCGGAAGAATTACAATCTATCCAGAGCTGGCGAGACCAAGTAACGGGGCCTCGAGAAGCAGACACATGCCCTTATCTTACAGTCCGAAAACATCAGCTATAAATAATTTGCTGTCTGATGAGAAAACGGAAAGGGGAAGTTATAGTAAAGGCTGAAATTATAAATAACTGGTTAATAATTAATGCAGAATAATAAGAACCGTACACATTTTTATGGTATTCCTTTCTTTGTAAGTGATTAGTTTTCCAAGTAGCAAACTGGAAGATCCATGGCTTGGATCTCTTGAAATTAAAAAAATCATCAGGTATAAATCTACTCCATCGTATCGATGATACGTACAATATCGATGATACGTTTCTCAAGTCGCAAGAAATAAATTTGCACCAGTTTTACTGAACACATATATACATCTATTTAATAAAATGCACAATCTAACATACTACAATTTTAACGGATTACATGCTCTTAAAATAGTGAAAATTATTGTTTCTTTGTTACAAATGCATGTGAAGCATCAAACATCGATATCACGTACTGAGAATAAATTTTCAGCCTAAGTTTACTTAAATTTAAGGGCAGGTTATTCGAGAAACTCGTAGGTATTGAAATATTATCTTTTAAATTCATCATTAAAGTTTATATTTCTGTGTATTGCACCATATTTATACAGATTCGTGTCGAGTCTTTTATTGTATTTAGTTAAGCTACTAAGCATATATCCTAAACTTAATGTCCTTTTGTAATGTAATATAGTATTACGTTTTTTACTCTTAACAATTGTGTATGCTTTCTAAACGCAATAGAAAACGTACTTCATGTTTAAATGTAAGGATATTCTCTTCAGATTGTTAAAATATGTGAAAATATGTACAGGTAGTCCTATTACGAATTCAATGAAATTATCATATAAGCCTAGAAATTTATTGCTCTTCAAAAGCTACCAAATAAGTGCAGTAATAAAGCTACCAAATTAATAATATTAAAATGATACTAGAGGAGAATTGGTTTCTACAATTTAATACTAAAGAAATATATAAATGTAACGTAAAAAGTAGCACAATTGAACATAAAATTATTATCGACTGCAGTTTCATTGAAATTAGTCCAACGTTATCAAAGCCTTATTGATACGGAGAACATTGTGGTAGTTGTGATGCTACACTCGAAGATTATACTGCTTTCTTGAAAGAAAAGCTGCGAGTCTCGAAAAGTCTGGAAAGCTTTTACATGAGATGTCGATGCTGGTAGAAGAAAAACAACTTTGCAGGATTGCAGTTGGCCTCAGTTAATTTTTAAGGACGACAATTCTCATCCACATTTTGTGGATGATTTTTCATGAAAGTGAAGGCCTTAATGGATCTGTACGGATTGATCAGCCAGATCTCCAGACCTAAACCTTCTAGAGTGGGAGTTCTCCATCGAGAGGGAATACTTCCTGGTGAGAATTTCATAGTTGCAGGGAAAGAATATGGTCAGCCTTTCATTTACCAGTTAAGCATTTAATTTTAGTTTATGAATATAAAAAGTACTTTGATTGAAGTTTTGGTTTTTATCAACACTTTCTATACTTTTCTTGTTTAATTTATAAAACACATTAGAAAATAATCTAAATTTAAACATGTTTTTTGAGTTTAGGAAAGAAGGTGGAATGTCTAGCAGTGGGGTACATAGAATAAAAAATGCCATTGCTCTAGAACATGTTCGGGACGCTCTTCGGAGATCAATTGCGACTTTAATTCTTCTTCCTAAAACCCTTCAGGACCTTAATACAGTGTGTTGCCGGAAGGGAATGGACTTCACAAACTGTGTCCCATCTAGAATAAAATGACGCTGTTAGAATTATATGATTGTTAGCCCTAATTATACCCCAATTAGTTTCTTTTTTTTTGCGCCGATGTACCATGACTGTTGAATGATATGTTTTGTATGATTTCAACCTATTTCCGTATCAAATTTCGTTAAAACCCTTCCATCATTTCTGGAGATTATCATCAATGAAAATTGCCTTTATTTTGATTTTTTTTCATCTAAAATGTTAAGTGCTGAAAGAAAACCTGGAATTTTTTTTTTTTTGATTAAGTACCCAATTTATTAAAATGTTACGTAATAGGATTCAGATTTTCTTGATGTTGACTGAACTACTTGAATAGACAGAATTTAGGTCAAGATATTTTATTGTGATAACACAAAGCATGTGTACTTAAAAAAATAAAGTTACATCATAATAGGTCTGCTTCGAAAGAACGAATTAAGTTATTCCATTGATTGCGGAGTCTCGTAGGCTAATTATTCTCCTTTGCAATTCTAGTCAATCGAAAATCAGTGCATTAAATTGACCTTAAATTACTCTCAATGCGGTTTTTTCCTGCTTTTCGTATTGGACGACGCTTTGTTAATATGCTAAAAAAGTCTTAAGAGCACCAATCGTTTCTAAAGGCTTCACTTTTTTAAGGCATTATCTTTAAGATTTCTTTTGTATATTAAACGGATGACATTAGAGAAGATTTATCTTATATGTTTGAGGTGGTGAATAAACAATCTTATGAGAGCGGAATTCTATGCGGAGAGTAAACGGTACGCAGAATATTTACACGAAGATAAAAATTGGATTAAATTTAGATAACAGATAAGTACTTTGCTTTAATTTACACCGATTTAGGCAGAAAAACATCCTTTTACAAAATGAAAACATTGTAAATATATATATATATATATATATAATACATAGGTATATAATACATACCTTTGATTAACCGGAATGTGTATTAACTAGGCCTCGTTTAAAAAAAAGTTAAATTTGCTTACTATAGAACGATGAAATATTATTTACACAAATCATCAGGATAAAGAAAAAAAAAAAAAAAAAAGAACGTGCGAGGACAGCAGTCGGTCGTAGCCAATGATGTCTACCAGATGAACTATGCTAACAAATAAAATGTTCTCACTGACCTTTTTACGCAAGTTTTGAATTCAATGCCACTGCTCAAAGTTTCTGTTAAATATTGTTCTTTTTACCATTTATACTTAGCTACTTCGATTCTAATGATGTTATTTCTTCCTTTACTTAACGTCGCATTTTAGGAAGTGCCACAACATTTATTGTAAAAGCAACTACAACAATCGAACAACATAGCTAGTAAGGAAACTCTTAACAGTGAAAACCTAATAAGAACCTTCGGACATACCAAGTTAACTCTTCCGAATTTCTCGGCATGAGGAAATTGTTAAAAAATAGTGGAGAGCCTGTGAACTAAAGGCTTAAGCGCTAATGTTTGGCACTTGTAAAATAATAAAACTTATCAAATTCTAAAGACAGATCTGTACAGAAACCCAATAATCTTACACAAAATTGTAGAATGTAACCTCAAACTTTGCAGCGAACTGCAAAAGAGTAAAAGTGCAAACAGCACTGGAGCTGTTGCACCATAGTATGTACGTATGAAAGCATTAACGTGAAAAATGTAATTGTTTCTTTCCAGATCTCACAAACACTTGGGCAGGTGGTAGAAAGATATAACACCCACCAAAAAGGGACAGAGTCCGCGGTGTGGAAAACACCAAATACAACACATTGCAAGCAACGTCTGGTGGAGCACCTCGTGGACCCTGAGGAGTGTAGTTATCAGGATAATTAGTAAGGAAATAAATTATCAGGATAATTAGTAAGGAAATAAATTAGTGCGGTTGGACACTACCCACATTGGTTAAACAATGTTGTAACCCAGCGGTTGGACAATACCCACATTGGTTAAACAATGTTGTAACCCAGCGGTTGGACAATACCCACATTGTTTAACCAATGTGGGTATTGTCCAACCGCTGGGTGTCCAGCATACTTTACCCCATCTATATCCATATCCCAACTTACAATGCGTTCTTTTTGTTCTGAATGCTGATTTAACTAACATAACCAAATGAACATATTCTCTAGATTAAACTCTTTGAAAATGTTTGTAAATGTTTAATAGTATTTTTCTGTTAACTTTAATATGTGCTCTTCTTCTTTCCGATGGTTTTATAACTGTCCTTAATGAACCACGGTTTGAAGTTAATCGTGGAAATCAATTTCACGGTTAATCTAAAGTTGACAGCAGAAATAAGCTTTTACACAATAACGATGTGATTATTTTTCTAGTGTATGCAGAACAATTTTATCATTACGCTTAAAAGGTCATGGGTTCGCGCTTTAACAAAGTTATTGCATTTGGCTTTAAAAATAATATTTTATATATGATTGTTTTCGTGCAGTAAGCCCTGTTGGCATTAAGTTCCGTATCTACCACTTTCAGGGAGAGTGTTATAATTTTCTTTTGGTTTGCATAGGTGAATTCTTTAATAGCTTATGACTTAAGCTGAAGATGTGTCCATAATTCTCCCCCCCCCATAAAAGCTATATATAAGAAAAGAAAATCAGAAAAGCTACAGTTTTAAAGTCGCATCAGCGAGATTTTTAATGTATTTTGTAGTCTTGCTGAAATCGCAGTTTACCAATACCATGCAAGATATTAGTTCTTGAAAAATAACACATGGCGATAATATTTAATTGCAACATCCTTTTATTTGGAAAGTGATACGAACGCTAAAGTTATTTAAAAACATGTGATGTTGGAGGCCTTTAAAGTTCGCTATTCTCATATCCTCTGACTCTCTTTATCGGGCTCTGCTTACAACTGGAAACATCCCTTCTCAAGTGTCACGAAAAGAATAGACGAAACCACTGCAAGCACTGGTCATTATTTCAGGAACGAAATGCAATCTCTTGGTGAAATAAGGTGGGGTGAAAAGAATTTATAAAGTACTATCATGGCTGTTGTTGCCGCATAACAATATAGTTTGCTTCCACTGCTGTGAAATCTTGCGAATTTTTTCGAATTTGCTACTTTTGACAAACATGTACTATTAAAATTTATAGTTTGTGCGATTTTGCGAATTTTGTGCTACTCCATCATTTTCTTCCGCTACCTAAAATTTTTTAAAAATATCATAAAATATACACTGCGAAAAAAAAAGTGGGGAATAGTTGTATATCTCTCGTTTTACTGGCCGGATTGACGAAATTCAAATAGCGTTTTTCATGTGTCAAAAGCACGACTTAGGATATGTATTAGATTTATATATAGCATTGTTCTGATATAGGTATTTTGACACAAAATCGGACTTTTTCTGAAATGACATGCAAATTTGTTTCCATATTTACATTCTAGGACTCAAATTACGGCATACTGCTACTGTAAAAATCGCCCGAGTACTTTTTTAAAAAATTAACTCCTCAATCTTAATTGAATTTGGTATACATTTATTAATCTCTCTTTTTACTTCCTTGTACGAAGTAAAAAGGAAGTATTGTAATCGCGAAAAGTTTCAGGCAGCATATTCCAACGAAAATATCCATTTTAACCGCTATCGAATGCAATTTAACGATGTTTTTGCGTGATATCTGCACGTAAGGACAGAATAAAATACTGTTTTCCTTCAAAACAATTATAAAACTGCTTTAAAATTAATTCTGAAGAGAATTTTTCGTGGCGTCTGTACAAACGTATGTACGTACATACGTACGTATCTCGCATAACTCAAAAACGAGTAGCCTCAGAACGTTGAAATTTTCTATATAGGACTGCTATAACATGTAGATGTGCACATCGTATTTTGGTTGTAATCGGCCGCTCCAAAAGTATATAAATATATTTATATATATATCCTCTCTGTTACCCGGCTCAGTGATCTCAGTTTCTTTACTCTTATATGTTTGTAAATTGTACATTTTTTTGCTTTAAAAATGATTGAATTATGTTGCTGTTATCTTCCGGTTAAGGGTTTTATGCCTTTAGTAAATCTGTATGCAATATTTTTAGAATTATCAACAATTTTAAAATTGCTTAAATGCCGCTAAGTCTAATTTGATGGCGGCCATTGCTCTTGCTTACATTTGAAATAGCTGAGTAGCAGACTTGTTGCCAATCTAGAGAAACTTAGCTTCGCAACAACAAAGATAACGCCTTCATTTATTATTTAAATCATGCTTAATCCTTTCTGGAATTTTTTCGAGGAAATAAGCTTTTAAGATTTACTTCGTAATTTTTAATACAGATATTTTGAGTTTTTACGTATTTTTGCCTTGTCGCGAAGTGAAAACTGAATAAGAAATAATTGAATGAGAAATACTCAATCGTCTGTGAAAAACTGTTTCTTTTTTGTTTTGTTTGCTTAATTTCTTTTATACATAGTTCTAGCTTTATTATAGTATTCGAATAGAACATGTGGCAACGATTAGATAATTCTTTAAATGATATAAATTTTGTGCATTCTGAGTTATAATATGAACGAAATATAATATTGTTAAGCAAACCTAGCGCCAGAGTGTCGCTATGGTAAACAAAGTGAATTTTAAAGAATGCGTTTATTCTACTGTGGTTTAATCTAATTAGTTTAGATGAAATGCAAGAAAAAATGCGTATAATTTAATATTCCGTACAAGGACGTAGAACAATGCTATATATAAATCTAATATATATCCCAAGTCGCGCTTTCAATACATGGAAAATGGAGTTTGAATTTCGTCAGTCGGCACAGTAGAACGGGAGATATAGGACTGTCTCTTTTTTTCCCCGCAGGGAACGTGCTAAATGCTTTTATTAAAATTAATTCATAATAAAATTTAATATTTATTAATGATGGCAGCTGGGAATCCTGCAATCGTAGTCCACGTCCGCATGGGCACTCAGTTTTTAACACTAGTGGCTGATACTTTCTCATGTTTGATCGACTGTTTTGTTTAATAATTTAGTAGTTTGTAAGTCAACATCTGATTCAGATTGGTTGACTTCTTGAGTCAACATCTGATTGGCGATGTTGACTCGAGGATGGCATCCTATGTAAATGTGGAGGACATGGCGTCTTATGTACATGTGGAGGACTATAATTCGTCACCACTTCTGCTGTCATGTCTTAGGCGGGGTGAGCACGTCCTGCTAGCAAGTGGAGGGTTCATGTTTCCAGTCATGGGGAGGATGTAATTAATTTTACATGATTCCTGGTCCGAAAAAAAAAAACCTGACAGTCTCTACAGTGGCGTCCAATATAGATGTGGAAGACTATAATTTGTCACCACTTCTGTTTTCATGTCTTAGGCGGTGAGCACGTCCTGCTAGCAAATGGAGGATCCATGGTTCTAACCAGGAGGTGGATGTAATTAATTTTACATACTTTCTTGTCCGAAAAGACAATCCTGACAGACTCTACAATGACGTCTTATGTAAATGTGGAGGACTGTAATTCGTCACCACTTTATATTTGGCCTAATAAGACTCGTGCTTCACTCCAGTAACACTTTTTAGTGGAAGAATATATAATAAATATTTCATTTGTCCGGCCGCGCCTTTATGGTGTCAGGTCCCGCGAAGAACTAGAAGATCCTTGGTTCGAATTCTGGCAAGAACGCAGCTGAATTTTTATATGTGCTAAAACTAAAGTGTTTCTACAAAATTGCTGTATTTTTTAAGCAATAAATAAATTTTAATTACATTTTATTTATGAATATTTTCTCATCCATTTCGTTTTTGGCCGATGAATTTCTTTGAAACTCCTTCAGTCTGCTACCAACTGATTTACAAAAAGCGATTTCTTACTCTAACTGAAATATGAAGCTAATAGAGACTAATTCTCTGTATTTTAAATTCTCTCTTGTCGTATTAAGGAAAAAAGAGAAACAGATTAAAAATTTCCCGGATAGCTGCATTGAGTTGGAAAGCAATTTTGTTTTTTGCTACATCTTCTTAATAGCTCTTCCCCTCCTTTGCTATCTTTCTTTTACCATTAAAAGAAAGGATTTTGTTTTTCCCTCGCATTATCATCTATTTTTCTCGAGATTGCCCGTTCATAAACTTTAATACGATGCACGAGTTTGTTTTTGGATGCATTTCAGGTGGTGGCTTCCGTTGAAGAAAACTAGATGAAAGCTGTAAGAGTAAATAAAAAAGCAAATTTAGTTACAAACATAAAATCCAGCGAGCTGGAATGCTGCTAAAATGAATTTTGTTATGTAAAAACTTTTACGTTTAACTTCGAAGTAACATTTAGACGCTCATAAATAAAAACTGCCAAAAATATTTTCCGATATTTAACTCAGTTTATTGAAAAAACAAAATGTTTAACCAAATTACAATCCACTTTTATTTTTTTTTTCCATGAAGCTTTCAACAGATGTACTTGAATGCATGCTTTAAAGGCAAATACCTTAAAAATGTTATAAACATCAGAAATGATGATATGAGGATGGGTATAGCCATTCAAAACGTCACTGAAATGTAACAAGTAAGCGGTGACACAATATGAATAAATTCTTTTAAACTGCAGTATTTTCTTTAATTTTACATGAATCAGTTAATTTCACAATTAATGGAATTAATACATTTCAAGTTCTTAATTTTTCGGCTGTAAGAAGAATATTCATGCAAGACTAACATATGTAACTGAATACAGTGAACTCTTTCCAGCGATTATCTCCCAAAGACGATCACTTCTGAATATGACTAGTATTTCTGAAAATGTAATAGCTGTCTAAAATGAACATGATCACAGGAAAACAAAATCATCGGCAATCGTGGATAATCGTTTTAGAAAGGTTTCTCTAGCTTTGGTCTGTATGACAAAAATACTTTACCGCGAAGATATCCAGTTTGGCATCAGTTGTACCATTATTGGCGACTTTATCGTTTGCGCCGGCAAAACAGAAAAGTACCTAATTATTTAAAGGAAAATGCCAATCAGCTTTATAGCTTTTTAAAATAGCTGATTACTGATAGCATATACTTACTGATAACATTATTGATTCAAATAACGGATATTACTGATAACATTTCCGATATAATGCAACCAGTTAAAGAAATATTATATATTTTACAACTGTAGATTTAGAACATAAATATTCAGAGTTATGGAACCAGAGGGTATTATTATACTAAAAAGTGCGTTTAGAACCTATTATTGCTGAATATCGAACTTTTTGGAATTGGATAAGAATATCTTTCTTTTTCTTAGGAACTGGAAATTCCTAAGAATAGCAAGCATCAAGTATTGCGCAGAATAACAAACGAATTCGATATTCGACGACTTCCAATTTTCATTTTTGATCTAAACGGAATAAAATATTCCTTACAATATCATTTCGCATATGGAAATGGGTAAGATAAAAGCATTTGTGTGAAAGTGAGTTCTCAAGCGGTAGACTTCAAGCTTAAATCAGTTAACTTCGGGTCATTTACGTAGGATGGAAATGTCGTAAGCTTTCCAAATGCAATTACACTACCTGCTGAGCCCTTCATTTAACGCTGTTATTCAATCGCATCGATTGTTAATTCAATCGTATTACTGGTAGTAATATCTGCAATAAGTTTGGGATTCAAAGGATCATAATAGTAACATAATATGTTTAATATTTTTTAACAGTGATCTCAGCAATTTAAATTAGCAAAGTAGATCATATAAAACTTAATATAAATTTTTGCTCTGATTCCTTTCTTGTCAAATTGTTCCTTAATATCTTAAAAATTTCATAATTTCCTATAATATAATTTAAATATATGGATAGCATGAAGTATAACGTTCAATATATTGTATAACACAATAATTCCATTATGTGACACCATAGTTACACAGTAACATTTAAAAACAAAGTGTTATAATTAAACACAGATTTTGTAATTTGGGATATTATTTCTAAATCATCCAATCGTCTTTTGGTATCTTGAGTGGTTTTGACCAAATGCTATGTGAATACCAGTCAATATCTACAATGAAAGTTAAAATTTAAAGTTATTTAACTGCGCTAATTATTGTTAGAATTAATGTAAGCTTATGTAGAGTAATTAATTTTTATTAAATCTGAGGAAGCAAGCTTAAGAATATATCAAGTACTGCATTTTTAATTCCTTGTACGAAATATGGGAAGTATTGTAATCGCTAAAAATGTTCAAAGAAGATGTCTATTTCATCCGCTGTCGAAACCTTTTCAACGATGTTTTTGCGTGACATCTGTACGTACGGACAGAAAAAGGATTGTAAAATGCATTAAAAACGGTTTCAGAAAAAATTTCTTCTTGACATCTGTACATATGTACGTATGCATCTCGTATAGCTGTAAAACGATTAGCCTTAGAACGTTGAAATTTTGTATATGGAACTGCTATAACATGCAGTTCTGCACCTCGCCTTTACGATGCAATCAGCTGCACCAATCTTATATAAATATTCATAATAGGTTAGGTTAGGTTATTTAATTACGACAAAGCCTCGAGGGCTATCTGCCTAAGGGAAGGGATGCCTTCGTGGAGGACTTTCTAAGGGAAACTGGCTCGTATACACGTTATACATGGGGAAAACCACGAAAACACTCATGCAGCCAGCCCGTTCGCAAATATTCATAATAAACTTTCTTATATGTTGGTAAATTGTGCATTTTTTGCTTTAAACGTAATTCAATTATTCAGTTTTTAGGTTCCGGTTAAGGCTTTTATGCCTTTAGTTAAGCTACATGGTTGGAATTCCATCACTCATAATCGTGGATAATCATGGTTGGGATTCCTATACATAAATATAGAATTATCAGAAATTTAGAAGTTTAAGTGGTGAGTTAAGTCTAACGAATCGCCATTTGTTTAAATTTGAAACTCAGCAGAATAGTGAATTAAGTCAGTTTCTGCACCTTCAATATTTTTTTGCCGAGTGGGATCAAAAGTAAATTTCAATTCTGTGCACCAAAAAATCTGCCTTGTTGCATTCTGGCCGAATTGCTTGTTTTTGCGTAGAAACTCTAAATTTAAGTGTAAAAATTGTTTTTTTTTTTAACTGTTTAACTTTGTATTTGGTATTTTATGTCTTTCTGTATTTTGCAGTGTTTAATGAAGGCGTTTTAAGTATAGATGTATTTTTGCTTTGCCGCGAAGTGAGAACTGAATTAATTGAATGAGATAATGTAAATCTTGAATGAAAATCGAGGAAATAAGTTTAAATGAAATGCAACTAAACAAGTATATAATTTAATGAGTCCATACAAGGAAGCCACATCAGATTTGTTTTGTTAGTATATTACGTTTTGAATCTGATGAGTTTCTATGATCTATGATGTTGTGAAATCACTTAGAATAAAGCTTTATTTCAAAAATATTGCTGAAAAGAGAAAAGTGTTGAATAACCTAATATTTACGAAACGTAATTTTTCTTCATATTTTCCTTTACGTTAATTTAAAGTTTTAAAAAATGGAATATAACCTCGATTTTGCTGGGAACAGAATGCGGTAAGCATATTTCACAAGTGCACATCCGTGTAGCCACCGAGGGAGTGGCTTCTAGGATGGACCAATGGGCATCCAGTAATATTTATGTCATGTCACATTACTTATCGCGCGCTTAAGATTTAAGCAGGATGGTTGAAAATATTTTGCCACGCAATTTTCTGTCTACAATAATTAAAGCGTCGTCGCTTTCTTCTGAAAATTTTATTGCGAAGTTAGACCAAATATAAGCAGTTGTGACGATTGTGTAATAAATATAAGCAATTGTGACGATTTCAGTACTTAGTTGAAAGAATTTGAGATGAATACAAACACATATTGGATACTCCGCAAAAATATCCACGTGAAATATTACTTAATAAGTAGCGATAAATAAGATGAAGAAGGAAATATGTTTTTAACATCTGAGCCCAAGTGCTATTTTTACATAAAACTATGCATATGAGAAAAATATTTACACCAATTATATATGTAAATAGGAGTCCGCACTTTTTATTGCAGTCTATATGAAAAAGCTGTTCTATAATAATAGCCAGTGCAGAATTTTATTCAAAGTGAACTTTTCTAATTTGCATTCGTATATACATTTAGTATGTTAACTTTCACATTTAACTCTTTCGCATCGAGAGACAACCAAATCTGTTTTCAACAAACATCGAAAACGCCCGTGTTTACGAATTTGTCTTGGAATAGTTTTCCTTTCCCCCTGCGGTTTCATCCATAGTGTGCAGTTTCACATTAGGGCCGGATTGCACCTGCGAACGTCAATAGCTTTCCGTATTTCTCCTTTATTTGCTTCAAAAGAATGATTGACATGTCTTTTACATACACTAACGTTCTTTCCCCTCCACGTTAGTGTTCATACACTAACGTGGAGGGGAAAGAACTAGGTAGAAAATAAACGAGGCTTTGGGGCGGTTTGCCGTTGCCTGAATGAACAGGCGTTACGGGCGACTTCGATGCGAAAGAGTTAATAATAACTGTTCACTCTTAAATGTACTGTCTACACAAGAAAAATTCATGAAACAGAATGAATTTATCTTATTCACAACGAATATGTTGAATTTATTCACATACAACTTTTAATGTTAACAATAGATATAATCAGGTCATACGTAATATGTATTCTGAATTTCACTTTGTATTGTATTCACTTTCAAAATTAAAAGAATGCAAGCACTGAAATAAGAAAACACTAAATTCATTGTAACACTTCCAGTCCTTCTCAGCTGAATAATAAAAAAAACTGTACACTCGAACCCTCTGAATCCATAGGTGTTAGTAATTGCATAATATTCGAGGCTAATAGTAGCGAGATTTTCTACTATTACACCATACATTTAAAACTGCGAAACAGTAAACAACATACGCTCACATGCACGACAATTAAGCATCACTAGAGCAAAGAAGCTCATTGGTCGATTTTGGAAACCCCTCCCTCAGTGGCTCCGCTGATGTGCACTTGTGAAATATGCATACGGTAATCTTCAGTGAAACACGAGATATATTTTAGCGCGAAAGGAAAAAAAAAAAAAAATTCGAAAAAACACACATCGAATATATTTCTTTCCTTTCTTCCCCCAATATGCAATTTCCGTTTTATTCTTGGTATCCATTAATATCTATATGTAGTAATGGCTAGCATTTCCGAAAAAGAAGTAAAGAATATATAAACAAAATCGGAGAGAAAAAGGTGTTTTGCGCAGGAGGGAAATTTGGAAATGCATATTCTAAAAGTAAGTCTTGTTCCATATACCTCCTGGGGTCTCTTAATGTTTTGAGACTTCCCAGTATGTGAGCGCGTCGTAAAGTCTTCTTAGAAGCTTTTTTGTTTTGAGTTTTACGGGCCGTCTTTGCTGGCAATTAAATGGAAAGAAACTGCTTTTTATTCTCAGCTCGTGATTTCCTTTATAAGTTGGACAAAACAGAAGAACTTAAAGGGAGAGTGTGTTACTTATATTTACGAACATGAATAGTGCTTGCAAACAAATGAAAAGATGAAATAGTTATATGATTATTAAGATTTAAAAATAAATATAGCAACGAATTTTAATAGATATTGAAGAGAAAATGGCTAAATGATGGAGTTTACTAACTTTTACACAAGAGTAAATTGCTTAGAACCAAATAAAGGAATAAATTACACATATTTAAAGATTACATATTGCAAAGAATCTTAAAAAGAACTTGAAGGAAGAATACCTAAATGATAGTATAATTATACTTATGACAGCTTGAAAACAAAAGAAAGAATAAAATAGTAATATGACTATAAAGATTTAAAAATTACGCATAGCAAAGAATCTTGAAAGATATTGAAAGGAAAATGGCTAATTGATGGAGTTTACTAACTTTTACGGAAGAACAATTTGCTTGGAAGCAAATGAAGGTAGAAAATATATGTGCGATTTTAAGATCCAGTGTCAGATTTTAAGATCACACTAGCGGGCAAGCCCGCCAGCTGAGCGGGCTGAAGCCCGCTACCTCAGGGGGTGGATGCCTTCTTTTTATACATACACATACATACATTTATACACCACATAAATTTATACATCACATACTGCAAAAAATCTTAAAAAAGAACTTAAAGGAAGAACACCCAACTGGTGGTATAATTATGTTTATAGGAGAATTCATTGCTTGCAAACAAATGAATGGATGAAATAATGACATGATTATTAAAATAAGGTTTAAAAATGAAATATAATAAGGAATCTCAAAAGATATTAAAGGGATAATGGCTAACTGATTGGGGTTACTAACATTTACGGAACAATAAATTACTTGGAAGCAAATAGGATAAAATGTTGGCGCGATTACACAGATTTAAAGATTACATACTGTAAAGAATCTTAAAAAAGAACTTGAAGGAAGAACACCCAACTGGTGATATAATTATGTTTATAGGAGAATTCATTGCTTGCAAACAAATGAATGGATAAAATAATGATATGATTATTACAATAAGATTTAAAAAATGAAATATAATGAAGAATTTCAAAAGACATTAAAGGGATAATGGCTAACTGATTGGGGTTCACTAAATTTTACGGAACAATAAATTGCTTGGAAGCAAAAAGGATAAAATGTTGGCGCAATTATACAGAGTTAAAGATTACATGCTGCAAAGAATCTTAAAAAAGAACTTGAAGGAATGACGCCTAACTGGCGGTATAATTATGTTTATGGGAGAATAATGGGAGTTTATTGGAATATCTCAAATTGAGAGAATCGTACTACCGTATACGCTCACGTAATGTCCGCACTTTTTTCCTAAAATAACATCACTAAAATGCAGATGCGGACATTACACCGGTTATTCAAATGCCACGCTTTTTCTCGTGGATAATTTTGGGTGTAAATTTCATTTCGAACAGCCAAGTTAAGTTCTAAGTGGAAAAAAATGGCATAACTAATAAAAGTATCAAATTTAAAGTTGTTTAATAGCTATCTAAAATTTATAAACTCACTTTCTTCCATCCACATATATAAATTACCCCGCTTACGCTATCAACACTCGGCGCGTATTAGTTCGCACAGGAGCACAATATAAAAGCACAAATTAACCAACACTTGCAATTTTAATATTTACTTTTACACAAATTAAATAAATGTTATTTAAAAATATCTGTTCTGACACACTGTATGAAAACCCATTTCGTTTCATCATTCGCCGCAATCAGTCTTCACTCGCCTTGAATTTCGACGTAGGAATGCCTTCTTCTCGTGCCACAGCAAGCGCTCTTATTTGGCACATTTCTTGTGTTACTGCATACCCTTGAGCACGCATATCACGAACATACGCTACTACTTTTTTCCCAAGTTCGGAAACTTACATTTCGATCCACGAAACGCACGTCTTGTTTTGTTCGTTGCCGCCAGCTGATCACGTTGTTTGCTCCTTTTCCTCGCACACTTTTTGTCCTCCTTATAAACTCTTGCTGCTGCTCTTTTTACATTTTCCTGCGCAAATTCTACGACTTTCAGTTTAAAAGCTGCTGCATTTTTCCATTTCAAGAACGCTACTTTTTAACTAACACGAATTCCAAATGATACTATGAGTGAAAAGAGAAAGCTTGAAATACGCGAATGCTCCAAGGAGGAAGGAGGGGAAAGTAATTTCATTACAAAACAGTATTTCCTGGAAGCCACTGTGGTGAAAACCTGTTTGTTTATTATCGCGTTTGCCGAATGGATTGGCTGGCTCCGGTATTATGACTGAATAACAGCTGCACCAGAATGCAAGATAGTCTCTGCTTTCTATTAAGGCGTCAACCAAAGACAAAATAAATGCATATTTTTTCTTTAAAGATGCTTATTGACTAATGTCTTTGACTAAAGGGAAAAAGGCGATGTAAAAAAAAATATAAAGGAAGAAATTCTTAAATTTTCGGGCGCGGACATTAAGCGAATCACTTTTTTTTTGCATAAATTTTATCTGTACAGTTAGGGTGCGGACATTACACAAGAGTATACGGTATCACTGCTTATGGAAATTGGAGTTGAGATATATGATTTTGGAAAAGCCTCGATGGCTATCTGCCTAAGGAAAGGAGTGCTTCGTTGGAGCATTTTCTAAGCAAAACTCACTCGTATACACGTTACACATGGGAAAAAACACGAAAACGATCATGCAGTTTCATAGCCCAAAGACGATATTTTTCAATGCATGGTTTAAGGCGACTACATTTTGTATCATGATGGTTTAGAACTGCGAAGTTTTCTCCTTCTCCACCTCCCCACGATATTTTGTACTACGATATTTTCGCCTTGCTTTGTTTCCGGCGGCGACCGTTTTTCTTCTTTCATTCCCATAAAGAAAATACTTTGCGACAGAAATGTGAAAAATATTTATTTCTATTTATAATGGCATTACTAGAATCATTAATCATTAATAACATCACTTTGGTTAAAAAAAAATGGTGGAAACCAAAAGAGTATCTTAGCATTTCTAATATTCACATTTTTATCAACTATGTTAAGACTGTTCTAATAAACATTTCTTTTCACGCCAGCAAATTGGAAGAGAATATCGTCAATTTTTGTTCTAAGTTAAAGCTCCCGTTAAAGCGATCAAATTACCCACATTCAAAGTTTAATACTTAATGTCAGCTGGATAATTTAGAGTGCAAACATGTTTACTATAGTTATAAGGTATTTCTCCCGCCTTCTTAGCATGCCTTCGTGGTGTAATGGTCAGCACGCTAGGCGCGTATTCCAGAGATCCGAGGTTCGAGTCTCAGCGAGGGCATTGCACATTTTTCACGCCTCCTGCTTCGAAATAACCTAATGTTTTGATAGTAAAAACTTTTTATGGCTACCTTTTGGTTTAGTTTGATAGATTACGGCAAAGTTTAGGGGGAAGGAATGCCTTCCTGGATGACTTTATAAGAAATACAGGCTCGTATACATGTTAATCATGGAGAAAGCCAAGAAAACGCCCATGCAGTCAGCCCGTTCGCCTCGAATCAAACCCAGGTCAGAAGTACCATTGTTCAGCAATTTTACTTCTCGGCCGCTGGTGGGATCTTTATAGCTATTACCTTAATGCATCATTTTTGTTTGAATTTCGGTTAGTTAAACTCCTCATCATTTGAGATAAGAAAAATGCAAGCTAAATAACCTTATAAAAGTTTTTTCCTTCCTCACAGCTTGTACTGCTGAGAAACATTGTGAAGTGAAAAGAATGTTGTTTTTTTTTATAACAGTGGACGATTCGCTCGCCAAAGAACTCATTAACTTAACTTGGCGAATGAACAATGATTCTAAAAAAATGAAATAGTAGTTCTTTCACAGTTCACGAAGAGCTCTTGTTGGAAGGGTTCCAGGAATATATATGTGTTTTTCGTTCACGATCTGATTCACCTTACTTAGCGAGCGAGCATCTGATTCGCCATAAAAGAGCAGAGCTCTTTTTGAGTTTACTCACCGACAGCTCTTGTTGGAAGCGTGCTATTAAAGTTGATTCTTTTTTAAGGCACAAAAGAGTGTTTAATCTTCCATGGTAAAAAAGAATTTAATTTTTATCATTTCCCAACTTTTTCGAAAAATTTTTATTCTAGAATTTTATTTTTAGTTCTATGTAGAGAGGAAAGTTTACGGAATCTTAAAACTTCAGTTAAATGAAATAAGTTCAGGAAGCTAGCTTTTGATAGAGTCGATTCTTCCAACTCCATTCCCTGTTGGCATATTTCACAAGTGCACATCTGTGTAGCCACCGAAGGAGTGGCTTCTAGGGTGGACCAATGAGCATCCAGTAATATTTCTGTCATGTCACATGACCTTTCGCACGCTTTAAGATTTAAGCAAGATTTAAGGTTGAAAATATTTTGCCACGCAATTTTCTGGACATCGTCTATTTCTGAAAATGTTCGTTGCGGAGTTAGATGAAATATAAGCATTTGGGAAGATATCACTACCTGGTTGATAGAATTTGAAATAAATACAAACACATGTTGGATACCCCGCAAAAATATCTATGTGAAATATTACTTAATAAGTGGTAAATAAGATGAAGAAAGAAACATGCGATAAACATCTGAGCCCAAATGCTATCTTTATATAAAACTATGCAGATAAGAAAAATATTTACACCAGTTATATATGTAAATAGAAGTCAGCACTTTTTATTGCAGTCTACATGAAAAAGATGTTCTACAATAATAGCCAATGCATAATTTTATTCAAAGTTTTATTCATTCATTCACTTCACTAATTTGCATCCGTAATTCACTAATTTGCATTTAGTGTGTCAAATTTCATATTTAATAACTGCTCACTCTTAAATATACTATCTACACAAGAAATAATCATCAAACAGAATGAATTTATTTATTCATATTCAATTCATTCACATACAACTTTTAATGTTAACAATGGATATAATCAGATCATACACAATATGTATTTTGAGTCTTACACTTTAAAAATCAAAAGAATTCAAGCACTGAAATAAGAAAACACTAGTTTCATTGGAACACTTCCAATCCTTCTCAGCTCAATAAAATATAAAAATAAATAAATAAAAGAAACTATACACATGAATTCTCTTAATCCACATTTGTTAGTAAATGCATAATATTCGAGGCTAATTGTAGCCTGAGTAATTGTCTCGTTGTAAAGAGCGATAATATGCCGTGAACATCAATCCAAATATCAATGAGTGATAAAAATCGCGAACGTTAAATTTCAGCAATTAATCAAACTCATAAAACGAAAGAGCCCACCAGCGGCCGAGCGGTAACGTCGCTGAACACTGGTAGTTCGGTCCGAGGTTCGAATCCCGCGAACGGGCTGGCTGCATGGGTGTTTTCGCGGTTTCCCCCATGTGTAACGTGTATACGAGCCAGTTTCCCTTAAAGTCCTCCACGAAGGCATCCCTCCCTTTAGGCAGATAGCCCTAGTGTGCTTTGCCATAATTAAATACACATACGCACACATAAAACGAAAGCACGATGAGATTCTCTACTATTGCGCAATACATTTATAACTGCGAAACAAATGCAAATTAAAACGTAAACAACATGTGCTAACATGCACGATGATTCAGCATCACAAGAGCAATAGAAGCTCATTGGTCCATTTTCGAAACCCCTCCTTCAGTGGCTACGCTGATGTGCGCTAGTGAAATAAGCTGTCCGCTCTTTGCTTAAGCCTCGCTAACCATTCTTAATTCAATGTTCATTTCCGATGCTTTTGGTCAATGCTATTTGTACTGAATAGTGAGTCAAAAAGAGCTGATAAATTTCAGTTAGTGAATGTTTCTAATACGATTCCACAAAACAACTGTTTTGCCCATCTCAAATTCCATATCCCTTACGACTGCACTACTGAAAAACAATCAGAAATTATAAACTAGGGAAAGATTTGAAGAAATGTAATTTGGCGGTACTGTTTTTATAATCTTTATAAATTCGCATCATAAAAGACTAAGAAGTGGGCAGAAAAATAGTAATATTAGTATTTTGCCATTCAAAATTGTCTATCATGCTATCAATTTATTATTAAAAATAATGCCCATGGAGAATGCAAATTTATTAAGCCTCGCTAACCATTCTTAATTCAATGTTCATTTCCGATGCTTTTGGTCAATGCTATTTGTACTGAATAGTGAGTCAAAAAGAGCTGATAAATTTCAGTTAGTGAATGTTTCTAATACGATTCCACAATACAGCTGTTTTGCCCATCTCAAATTCCATATCCCTTACGACTGCACTACTGAAAAACAATCAGAAATTATAAACTAGGGAAAGATTTGAAGAAATGTAATTTGGCAGTACTGTTTTTATAATCTTTATAAATTCGCATCATAAAAGACTAAGAAGTGGGCAGAAAAATAGTAATATTAGTATTTTGCCATTCAAAATTGTCTATCATGCTATCAATTTATTATTAAAAATAATGCCCATGGAGAATGCAAATTTAGCACTTTTGAATCTTAATATAAAAGATCCATCCATCTTATTATATAGGACACAAAATTATTTCATTAATGCTCTGCTTGTCTTAAAATTTTTAATTTTTACTTCCTAATTAACTACTAGTCTTCGAAAAGAAAACAATTCGTAAACATTTCATGATGGCAAAATTAAGAAATTAAAATATAAATCCGAATAAGAAGAACAGATTTTCGATTAAGTTATAACATTATAATGCATCACGGAAACGACAGAGCATTATGGATGCATGTTTTAAGTGCACTTCATAATAAATCATTCTTTTGTTAAAATATAAAAGCTTCTGTAATATTTTTCACGAGCTGTCGAAAATCTAAGAGCTACTAAACTCCAGAAGTTCAGCAAATGCAAAGTGAAAGGGAAAGTAATAGAATTGAAGCTTTTCCTCGACTGCAAATGCGAGTTAAATTTTATTTCTGCTACATCTTTTCAGATTTATTCTTTATATAGGGATAGAATTCTCGGAATACAATTCAATAGTATTCATTTTTTATTTCTTTTTTACTTTACAATGGAATTCAATTTCTCGTAAAGAAGCGAAAGTATTTACATTACTTTCAGAAGAAATAACTCTTCTCAGAGGATGTTGTGAAGACTAGTTTGTGTTTCCCTTATGTTGTTACTAATACTTGGATTAAGTACTTTCTGTTTAGGATAAGCTATTATCTTGAACAGATCTAATTTAAATTGAACCTGTAAGTTTCTTTTATGTTAATTAACCAGTTATTTTATGTTTTGGATCTTCACTGTCACGTCTGTTTTTGCTTTTCTCACCAGAATGCAATTTACTTCGCGTGTATTTAAGGTGATGTTTTAAGTTTGTAAGACGACAGACAGTGTTTTGCTTCTCGAGGACAAGTAACTAGGTTGCTAAAGCTAAGATTTGTAGTCTTCGGCCTTCCTTTATAATTGCCAATAGTTGAATATCCACGCCGGTTAAGTTTTGAGCCAACTTCACGTTTGTGTAGCCTTCGGCTACTACCTTATTAGCCGAAATGGGCGTTAGCTCAGAAGGACTATTAATTTCGTTTTGGCATTTTTCATTGGCTCACTATAAAAGTCTAATTCGATTTTCAAATTGTTGCCACCAAATATTAGAGCTCTGTGTGGTGTAGTAGCCGCAACCGCTACGCAAACCCTGGGTTGTGAGACAGGGTTGAAATGAACTTCTAACTCAAGTTTTAACAATAACATGAATTTTAATAAGATGAAAACCTTAACAGTTGCACATCTTGACAGTATGGGACTTGGATATCTTTAGTCCCGTAATTTCAGAATTTTGTTCCAGGAAAAATGCACGAGGATTGATACACGAGGAATGATCGTTCTTAGCAGGCCAACATGCCCATAGCTCTAAACAGGAAAGTTGTGCCTTCTTCTCAGGAAGCCACCTTATATATGTCCCTGTGTTTACTTGTGCTGAACACCCGAGGGGTATGATTCTTTTACTCATACATAACAAAGTGTCCATCTCCTGACTCTGACAAAAAGATTTCTTTTACCTCTTTGTCCACTGGAGTGACCTTCGAGGCTGCAACCGGAATCATCAACAAAGGCACAGGATTTCACCACTGATATGAAAATTATTGCACTCTGAAAACTCATCCTAGACAAAGCACCTTTATGCCAGCTTATGACACCTGCATTATAGTTAAAGAAATTAAATAATGATGAATCTGTATCAACATATGCATATTTCTCGATTTGTGAAAAAAACAACAGTACCTAGAGACATCAAATTATGAATAATGTAACCCTCCACTTCAATATGGGCATCTAAAAGACCAAATATGGAACTTGTTTTATTATGTATTCCATATTTTGTAAAAATTTTAAGAATTCTTGATTAAGAAATTCAATGATGCACAGCGTTCCATTAACATTAATAGCGCGTGCATTTTCAAGCACGGATATTTTACGCGTGAGGTTTCTCTACATTTCTTACTAGTATTATGGTGGTAGCGTAACAACGCAAAGACGTTACAATGTCTAATTGTACTTTGCGTCGAATGACTTTGAATGATCCGTAAAAGACACGTCCTTTTGGGACGTTTCTTTTACAAACGTCCCAAAAGGACATTCTTTCGTAAAAGAAAAGTATAAAATCTGAAAGCTTTCAGTATCCCCCCCCCGAATTTAATTTTACATTTGACTTACTGTTACTGCAAGTTATCTCGCTACAAGCGGATGGCTGACATGTAAATATCAAATGTGCCTTCTGTTCTTATTAGTTTTAAGGGGATTCGTACACCTTAAAACCCATAAGATCTTCGAAAATGTGACTGTTGCAAGAATTGGAATACCTTTATTTATTTTAAAAGCAATGACTTCCAACGTTTTACAGCTGACTACATAATATAGCTGTATTCTGAATTAGTGATCAGAAAGTTTGTGTTGCAACAAATTTACACGAAAAATTTGGTCACAAAGCAGATTAAATATTTTTATAATTTAACCCGTTTTTTTTGACAAAATTTTTCGTTATGTTTCCACCTCGCGCACACAGTTTAAAACATTCTGCTGCATAACCTAATTCCATATTTAATATATAGCTTTTATAACATTTGGAAACGGCTGTGAACCAAAAATTCTAAGAATTTCATGTTAAATTTTTATTTTATTTGGAATCGAGTTCATAAAACGTATATTATTAATAAAATCTAATGTTTTCCCCCATAAAATTTTATAATATTAAAATATTCATCAGATTTTTGGTTCAGTTAAAACATAGGGCACATATAAAGAATTCCATCAGGTGTGTACCAATAGCCATTTTAAAATATCGTGCGCGCAAGGTGGAAACATGAAGAAAAATTTTGTCACAAAGCGGAATAAATTACAAAAATATTTGTGGCAACACAAACTTTCTGGTTACTAGTTTCCAAAGCAGCTACATTATGTAGTCAGCTGTAAAAAGTTGGAAGTAATTGATTTTAAAATAAATAAAATATCCCAATTCTTGCAATAGTCACATATTCGAAGTTTGTTAAGCGGTTTAAGGTGTATGAGCCCCTTTAAATAAAGGATCTTTTACATCTTTCTTGAATTTTAGTTGTTATTTTGGACTTCGTGATAACTTGCTTAACTTCTACCAAGAATTCAGTCACTATTGACTAACTGCAAAACACACCAATCCTATAAATCGAACAAAAAATATTAAGTTTTGTAAGCTTTGCTATTTATCTCTTTCTACTTGCACGTGAGTCTTGCCAAAAAACTGGCAGAATTAAATAATGTCTGAGAAGCAAAATGTTTATTTGTGAATTCTAAAGCTTGTGTTCATAAATCAACATTATTAATCAGAATGGAAAATAAAATTATTTCTCAAAAATAAATGATTTGGTTATTTTTATTGATGATAAAAGGTTTTCTCATTCTGCAATCAGATTTGTTGCAGTGTAGATTCATACCAGTTGTTTAATTTTAATAAAAATTTTCAGCTGCAACTTCTAAAATAAATATTTGATTTTAGAGCATTTTATTTCATTTCGAAGACGAGAAGGCTTCCGACCCCTGAAGCCTCACGGAACTGTTGCCACCTGTTCGGAATGATTTCATAATAATAAAATGTAGGTAGGACAGAAAGCATAAATATTCAAACTGTCGCAGAAACGAGTACCTTAATGTACACGGCAGAATCATTGATCGCATTTTCAAATATTAATAAACCGATATTATTCGTCGGGATGGAAAATAGAATTTAATATCCAAGGTTTATTTCGGAGAAACAAATGATTCAGCTATTTTTATTTGTTATTAAAACGTTTACTATTAAGACTGCAATAGCCTGTGACAAAATAAAATGGAAGTTAGAATGCATACATGACTCTAGGTTTTATTAAAACAGATATATGTAAATCTGTGACATTTAAAGGAAGAAATTCAGACTTCCAATTTAAAAATTTATTTAGAATTACAACAGAACCTTACGAAAAACATTTATATGTAATATTATTTAAGGATATTAAATTATTCACATTATTCGAACAAATTTTATTAGTGAGATAATGCACGCATACTTATTTTTTGTATCCGGATTTTTCATTCAAATTTTTCTACTACCTCTAAATCCTACAAGAGCTTAATGGCATTAAAATGAAATAAATTGAATTAATTTGCACTTATAAATAAATCTTCCGAGGAAATGTTATTTTTCTTAGATCTCATTTGCCAATTTATTACTAATGCTGCCCCAGCGTGGATGTTTTAGCTTCAGATAGTTTTTTTTTTTTTAGTTTTATGTAAGGAACTGCAGCCATTTCATGGTACTTAAAAACAGTTTTTCAAAGATTTCTACCGATGCATCGTACTTTAAGAGGTCCCTTTACAGAGACCTTAAAATGTCACTCTCAACAGGTTAACTAGCAACTTTTCAAAAAAGCTAGAATTTATAATTCGAATAGCTAATGGAAGAATTTCGTTTACCAGCTACTATTACCTGACCAGCAGCGAAGACTGTGTGCTACACTATCACAGGCCTCACTGTTATAAAATATTTTCGAAAATCATCTGCGGTAGTATCTGCTCATATTTTCGTGACCGTAAAGAACAACTGCTGTAATGCTGTAAAGAACAACTGCTTTAATGCTGTAAAGAACAACCGCTTTAATGCTGTAAAGAACAACTGCTTTAATGCTGTAAAGAACAACTGCTTTAATGCTGTAAAGAACAACTGCTTTAATGCTGTAAAAAACAACTGCTTTAGTGCCGTAAAGAACAACTGCTTTAATGCTGTAAAGAACAACTGCTTTAATGCTGTAAAGAACAACTGCTTTAATGCTGTAAAGAACAGCTGCTTTAATGCTGTAAAGAACAACTGCTTTAGTGCCGTAAAGAACAACTGCTTTAATGCCGTAAAGAACAACTGCTTTAATGCTGTAAAGAACAACTGCTTTAATACTGTAAAGAACAATTGCTTTAGTGCCGTAAAGAACAACTGCTTTAATGCTATAAAGAAGAACTGCTTTAATGCTGTTAAAAACAACTGCTTTAATGTTGTAAAGAACAACTGTTTTAATGCTGTAAAGAACAACTGCTTATCCATGTACCCTCTGCACACACACAAAAAAGGGGGGAACAGTTCTTTATCTCCCGCTCTATTGGGCCATTTGCCAATACTGAACTTGCGTTTTTTATGTCTGGAAAGTGGGGCTTAGGATGTATATTAGATTTATATATAGCGATGTTCTAACGTAAGTGTTCTAACACAAAACCGTACTTTTCTGAAACGACATACCGAATGTTTTTCCAGATTTCGGTACTACGACTCAAATTATGACTAATCCTTTAATTTCGCAAAATTTGGTAAGAAACGTATTCAAAAATGTATGTCGGAGCACTTTTTTTCAGTTTTCGCCAAGGATAATTCACTTGGCAAAATTCTTAATTTATGGTAACTTATTTTCCTTTCCTTTTCGCTCTGCGCGTACGGAAAAAGAAGTGCATCGTTCACACTTTGAAATAATTTTAAAAAAGTGTGTAAAACTAATTTGGGGTTATAATCGTTTATAACAAATATTTCAAATTAAAAAAAATGCCAGTATGTAAATTTAGATATATCTTACAAAATTTTGAATAAAAAGATCCAATTTTAATTCATGCTTAGAAATACATCTACTTTAAGATGACGGCAAAACGTTTACAGATTATAGTTCAAAAATTTTACGAAAAATTTATGAAAATTACTAAAAAATAGAAATTTAAAAAAAAAAATCAGAAAATATCCGCGAATTTTATTTTGATTGAACCTAAATTTCGAATTACGAAAGAAGGAATCAAGGAAGTTTAATAAAACAAGAAATTAATAAATATACAGAAAATTGAATTATAAGCTAAAATTTTGAAAGCTAATTGTCTAATTCGTGCAATTTTCACAAACTTTGGTACTTCGGCATAATAGTCGTAGGATCGAAATACGAAAAAAATATTTGTCATTTCGGAAAATGTCCGATTTTGTGTGAAAATACCTATGTTAGAAAAATGCTATATATATTGATAATATATATATATGATAATGGAATGACCACCACTTCCGCCCATGTAGTGGCAGAAGGCTAATGGCTATTAAGTGAAGCGTTTGGCCATTTAAAAATATTTTTTTTACCCAATAAATAATTACTTAAACACAACATAGTGTACCTCTTTTAAATATTGACTAAACAAATGTCTGAAAAATGTGTCAATTCATTACTCCAAAACATGAAATTTTGTTTTTTAATCTCTTACCTTAATGTTTTTTTTAAGAGGCACGAAATCCAGTGTACCAAATCAAATTCTCGACGAGTTATCCTAGATTTTAGTTCGAAAGTAACTATAGAAACAATTGGGTCTTCCGAACCACGAAATGAAAGATATCAGATGTGCCCTCGTCAGGATTTAAACCATGTATTTAAACTCCTAGACACTTGCACCAGAATAATAAGCATGTGGGAATGTCATAATTCCCTATGGAATTGGGACTTCAATTACATAACGGAGATACATAAAGTCTATACGAAGAGCTTTATGTAACCCGATATTCAACACGCAATGCTATGATTAAGTCTTTAAAAAATTAGGATTTAAACCATGTATTTAAACTCCTAGACACTTACACCAGACTAATAAGCATGTGGAAATGTCATAATTCCCTATGGAATTGGGATTTCAATTACATAACGGAGATACATAACGTCTCTCTATGCGAAGAGCTTTATGTAACCCGATATTCAACATGCAATGCTATGATTACGTCTTTAAAACATTAGGATTTAAATTAGATGTTATGGCAAAGCCTCGGGTGGCTTTCTGTCTAAGAGGGGGGATGCCTTCGTGGAGGACTTTCCAAGGCAAACTGGCTCGTATACACGTTACACATGGAGCAATCCACGAAAACGCCCATGAAGCGAGACCGATTTAAATTAGATGAAAAATACCTGGAGGAATTATAAAGTCTCTCTATCTGAAGAGTTTAATTTATCCCGGCATTCAGGATATAATGCTAAGGTTAAGTCTTTGTAAAACCTTAGGATTTAAATTAGGTGAGAAATACTTGCAGGCATAAAGTCCCTCTGTGTAAAGGGTTTAATTTAATCCGGCATTCCAGATGCAATGCTAATCATTGTACAAAAATAAATGTCTAGAAATAATTTCATTCGTATTAATTAATTTTTTAAATTTTTCTAGTTCAAAAGCAATAGATTTGTGTCATTAATAATAAATTATTATTCACAATCTTAAATGAGCTTGTAAGGATCCTAAGTTTTATTAACGTTTATTTTATTTTAAATCTTTACTATCACTTCTTATTTTCCACTTCCGGCCAGAATTAAAAGCTTTAACTTATTTATGCAAATTTGTCTTGCTAACGCCAAGTACTTAAGTTGTGGCTTTTTGCCTAGCAAGAGAGGGGAAGGAGTTATTAGAAGCAAGCCGCTTGCCATAGTAGTTTTACTCGGTTGCTGGTTGCCTTCAAGCCCAGAGGTTTAGTCCTCTTGATAAATTCAAACGTATCGTAGTTTTAGCAGCTCTCTGTACTACATACGGATTTTGTTAAATAACGGCCAATCTTAAAGTTAGTCACTTGTATATTAATCCAAAGTTAGTTTAGTTAGAGTTTTAGTTAATATTTTTATATTCTTACGTTCAGACCACAAGTGGTTGGTCTCTGTATTCCGAAGTTCCGGAAATCGCTGTAAAGATAGAAAAATAAAGGGTTTTGTATACCCTTCCTGTGTGTATTGTCTACTTCACAAATTATTGAACATACCTAGAGTAAGCTCCCTGTTCCGAGTCAGGATAGTTCATGTTTCCAAAGCAAGTAAAGAGGAATACAAGTCCTGATAAGCTAAAGACATTTTTTTCAGTTTTTGGTTGCTACCAGATAAATAAAATAATCTATGAAATTTAAGGAAAAGAAAGGATTGTATGTATGCATAATTTGCATCAAACTTTTACGTATAGATAAACATCATTTAATCTCATTAAAGGTTCAAAAAAAAAAAAAAAAAAGATCCTATTAAGACTTCCATTTCGAGCGTAGCAAATAAAATTATCCGCTCATCTCACTAAAGAAAATTACGCGGAATATCATTTGAAAGAAAAAGTTTGAAAGCACTATTAAAGCAGATACATAAAGAGTTTCTAATTCCTATAATCCTTTAAAAAGTATCATAATAAGATAATAGCTTTCTTTTCCGTTAATTTGTAACTCAAAGAGTGTTACAGTGTAAAGCGGGAAAAGGGTAATTTAAATAATGTTTTCGATATACAAAACAATTTACACGTTTAATAGATCCGTTTTTAGTCGCATCGATTAAACTTCCGCGCGTGTTAATTTTAGCTCTTCTGAAGAAGACAACGAAATATCATTAAAGTGACTGCGGACTTGAGTTTTTAAGCTTTAGGCTTGAGCTTTAGATTTAAGGAAAATTACTCGTGAATATTTCATGAAATATTTACCAAAGAAAAATATTTGATATTAACACTACGTTTACAGACGTTTGTTTGTATTTCTACACTTGCTATCAAATTATTAATAAACATGATTTATATTGTACTTCAGTCTTTCACAGCTGATTTAATATGATTCACTATTTTAATTGCGTTTTGAAATATTAATTCATTTGTTTAATTAAGGAAGATTATAAAACTAAAAATATTTTTTACATTGAGTTTAGCGGCATCGAATATTAAGGTATTTATTGCAGGAATTTCACGAGAGCTTTTATGAACCTTATGCACATTAACACTCTAATCGATATTATAAACGACACGACAATCGATATTATAACGGTACTGTTTTATATAAAATTTCCTATTTTCTTTTAAAATATCGCAAAAGTTATCGATAAAATGATATCGATGTTTTCCCTCCAGTACATTCACAGCAGCAAATCCAATTATGGAAAGGTTTTGGAGTAATATTTGGGTTTTATCTGATAAGGCGATATGTTATGTGCATAAAATGAAAGTCTAGAAAATAACGCTATTAGTTTTTCTTTTTTATTCTAAAACATTGCCTAATTATTGATTTTATCCATTTCTGATTAACTAGAGAATCCCTTGAGATACAAAATAAATATCCCTCGATACCAAACAAAAGTGTATTTCAAACTTTTATATATAAACAAAGTAAAAATAGTCGATACCTTTCTCACTGAAGCCATATAGATTTTCATCCTCAGAGATTTAACTAATATTAGAATATTTAGAATTCTAAGGAAAAATAAACAAACTTCAGACAAAGTTAGTGTAATAAAGCAAAAGATCTTTGGTTGAATTTATGTTTAAAATAACGTCAATTTAACAGATTTCTAAGACTTACTTATTTATTTTGTTTCAATAAACAAAATTAACTATTTGTGAAAATCTACAGTCGCCGGTGGCCGTTCAAACTACTTAAACGACCATACGAACAAAATTCAGGGGGTAATTAATTGAAGATTTGATTAAAATATGAATTCATTCAAATGTTCAACACCACTGGAATTTAGTATCGCAATCTTACAAAAGCTAAATTTTCAAGAAGCAAGTCGTTGAAAATTATTTTATTTTAATATAAGGGAGTAACTGCATTATAAATTATATCAATTAGATATAATCTTATGAAATAAAAATAATTTATAAGATAATAAAACTTACGTTTATTACATTTAAAAAGTTCAGTTTGTTACGCAACCGCACTTTTCATTTGAAATATAAATTATAGATATTCGCCATGTAGGTCAGCTAGATTTCTCAAGATGCTTAGATGATAAATTCTCCGGTAGCATAATGCGAAGTAAGGTATATAGGCGGCCGAACCGGGATAGTAGTTAGTGACTCTGACTACCGTACCGAAAGGCCCGGGTTTGAATCCCATAGAAGACATGGATGTTTGCAAATGTATAGTGTCTGTGTGGCATGGGGCTCTTGTCAGTTACAGGTATTATGGTGACTCCTTGCTACGGTGAATTTCGGGAACTTGCTCTGATTTCAAACAAGGAGATTAGTTACAACAATAACGACAACAGATATTTAGAGATGGGAAAATGCTGCTATGGATATTTTTAACGACAAGACGGTTCGCTTTTACAGAATTAATTTTTGTTTTTGTTTTTAGTTTTGTTGAGAAAAGAACTTTTCTCGTATTGGTACAAAAAGGTAAGTACATTACTGCTGCATTATATTATATATTTGCAACTGACCAGCTGTGAACCTTAAAACGCTATATTTCCGATATTAAGATAATTATGCGAATTAATTCCATGAACGGTATTGAAATTCGCTAATAGCGAACCATATCCCGTCGAATTATCGGGCCATAACTGGGCCGACCGATTCCCCCCCCCCTATGAAATCGAAATCTGTGTCAAGTATCATTCCGATAGAAAAGGTATCAGGGAAAGTTATTGCCTAATCACTAGGCTGAGAAATTTGTATTTGCCGGGTGGGGTTGTCAGACACAACCCCTCCCTAAGGTCTCTTAAAAGACGAGCTTTACGAAATCGAACTTGAAATGGGGATACTTTTGATGCAGACCAAAGTTATCATAATATTTCTAACCTTAAAGGTAGTTGAATAATTTTTGCTTAAGGCATCACCAAAATTCTCCCTGCGGAGAAAAGGAAAGCATGATGATATACACCTTTCTTTCAGATTTTCCTTTGCATTAAATCAGGGGCAATATACTAATATGCACACTACGCGAAAAAAAAATGCAAAAAAAGGACAGTTCTATATCTCCCGTTCTAATGGGCCGATTGACTTGTAAGGTTATTTTAATTTCACTAACAGTTTTAATTTCGAGTTAAACTTCTTCCCTATCAAATCTTTAACTTCAACTTACGACTTCCTGCCAGAACGTAGTTTTAGGATCACGTTTGAATACTTAATGAGGAAGAGCGGTATTTAATCGCGAAGTTCTACTTGCTGAGTTAGAGAGAATCAGAGTTTCTGTTTTGCGCGCGTCTGCCTTTTGTCTACTCTCTCTCAAAGCTGTTATTACGCTCGGCCGTACTAAGGCCCTTGATAAGCTTCGCAGTCAAATAGAGTTAAAAGGAGCGGTATTTAAACCGCGAAGTTTTTCGGTCTTGTCGAGAGACTTACCAAGTATTCTGTCTGCACGCGTCCGCCTTTTTAGGCTACTCTCTCGTAAGCTATTATTACACTCGGCCTTACTTAGGCCCTCGATAGCTTCACAGTCTATTAGCGTTAAGGGGTCAACTCGATTAGAATCTTGATAGCTTCGGCTATATCTCTTTAGTTAATCTTAGTTCTAGTTCATTTCTTAGTCTCTTAAGTTCAAGCCCAAGTGTCGGCTTTTATTGTACACTCCAAGACGGAGTTCTGTTAAATCTTATTGGAATAATAAAGGGTTAGTTACCTTTCCCTCTTGTTGTTTCTTGTCACAAGAACTTAAGCGATTATTCGCCAACTAGTTCTTAAGGTTACTCACTTTTGACTGCAGATACACAGTGGTAAACCTCACAGACTAAATTTAAATTGCATTTTCTATGTCTCGAAAGCGCGACTTAGGATATATACAAGATTTATATACAGCATTGTTCTAAAATAAGTATTTTGACCCAAAATTCGGACTTTTTCTGAAATAACATACCATTTTTCCCCCATATCTCCATCCTACGACTCAAATTATGCCTAGATATTAAATTTTGTAATTTTTGGTGAGAAATTTACGGAGAAATTTGAAAACTTTCTTGGCGAATTTTTTTTCAGTCTGCGCCAAGAATAATTTACTTGGCGAACTTTTTAATTTATAGCAACCTATTTTTCCTTCCCCCCCCTTTTTTTTTTTTTTTTTTTTTTTTTTTGTCCACGAGCCGAAAAAAATCATCGTTCATACTTTTAAATAATTTTTAACAAAGTGCGTAAACTGCATTTTCGTTAGTATCGCTTATAATAAATGCGCCAAATTTCAAAACGCGCCAAAATGTAAATTCCCGTGTATCCTAGAAAATTTTGAATGAAAACTCCAATTTTTTGCAGGTATGCATAGAAATATATCTACTTTAAGATGATGACAAAACTTTTATAGGGGAAAAAGTCTAAAATATCAATAAAGCTTTCATATACAAACAGCTGAAATAAACCTTTCAGCACGGGTAGCTAAAATTTAGATTAAGGGATGCAAGTCTCTACGACGTGAAAAGTTATCTTTCCGTTTCGTCTATCGATTCTTTTTCTCTTAAACAGGAGCAGATAACAACATTTTTCTCAACGAATTATGGCTGCTGATGAATTATGGGATTTATGAAACAAATGTAGATGATAAACTCAAAAGTTAAATTAAAAGAGCTTTGAAATGCATAATGAAGCCAATTCTACCTCAAAAGAAGACGACGTTTACCTTATTGGATCGCAGAAGAAATAAGCTACTGCATATTTTTGGTCCATGTAAAACAACCTCGATTGAGAAACTGCTATGTTATCCTAAGGCTGGTATCACATATCAATTTTTTTCAGACCAACAACTGCTTCAAACAATTTTTCTACCTGCTTTACCTCTCAAAGAAAGACGTATGATTTTTTTTCTTTCGCAAAAAAATTGTAAGTTGTTCATTTCCAACAGCCAATCAGCTAAAGGTATACAATCATCCATCATCGACCATCATTTGAAATAGAGATTTCAAATGATGGTGGATGATGGGTACTAACTCCAAAACTCCAAAACGATTTGCTGTTTCATATCGCGTGACAAAGAAGAAACACTGGTTCTAAAGAGTTGGTCTTCTGAAATATTTTGAATGTGTCATATGGGGAGCCGTTCCATTGGTTCTTCTTAAAGGGCCATTCCCACTAGGGTTTATCTGAGCTAACGGAGTCAGTTCCATATGTAGACTAGCTCCGCTATGCCTGCAGTTCAGCTTTTTCATCTTAGTGCCCTATGGAAAAAACTGATTTTGGAGATGGGTCGGCTATGTCAGTTGTCTCCGTTAGCTCAGATAAAGCCCAATGGAAACGGCCCTTAAGAGATACTATAGGGAAATTTCGGCAGCATGGGGGATATTTTTTATTGTCAGTCGCCATATATTTTTCAAAACCAAAATATTTCAGCATATTGGTACTTTACAAAATATACGGTTTATTGTAAAACGTTGTTCACGAAGTAAAGGATACTAGTCAATCGTTTATTGTTGCATGTCAATGTCAGATTCTATATACGCTAAATCTATGCGAGTGACACAATGCATTGACTACGATTCTGTATCATGACCTCTTCATTTTTTGGAATACTTAGTAATGAGCTAATACTTCGCAGCTGTTAAAAATATATATTTTAATTAATCTTTAAATTCGTATCGCAATAACCCAAATAAAGCGATAATTAGATTTTACATTTAATGCCGCAATAACCCAAATTTGATAACATTAGCCATGCAATACTGCCAAAAATATAACAATACCTTTAATTTAGCCCCGAAATAGTGCCAAAATGTAACATTTTCACATGTGAAATTAATATTTATTCAGAATCTTAAATTTTGTAGTAGGAGATTAGCTTCACATTCAGTCACATAGAAGACAAGGCAGACACCAGTTCCATGAATGATGCTCGTGAGTTCGTTGTTGATGTATAAGATACAGCAAACGTCTTAATGATTCGCGAAAGTTATTAAATATTTAACTACAAAAGAATCAAACAGGACCTCGTAGGGATGAAAAATGTTCAGCTAATTTTTCACCGAAACGCACTGCTTGATCGACAACATGTTTCTCCTGCCTTGAAGAAAAAAAATGGCGCAAAGAACTAATCTCAGCAGCCTCCTAAATTTATGTTTGATTTGGTTTATTTAGTTATGTCAAAGCACTCGAGGACTATCTATCTAAAGGCAGGAATAGAGGGCTTTCTAAGGGCAACTGGGTTCGTATATGCAGTACACGTCGGGGGGGGGGACGCCCATGAAGCCAATCTGTTCATCGGGATTCGAACCCCATACCAAACTACCAGTATTCAGCTACTTATCCTCTCGTTGGTGGGCCCCTTTCTTCTTTCTAACAAGGTGTTCAACTAGGAATACAATCTATATAATGATCGAATACTAATGATATTCACTGTTGGAAAGCATAAAAATATTCGCATGAAGCGGCACTAAAAAAATTTCAGACATATCACGCAGAAACGGCGAGGAAAGGTTGCTACACAACTCTCATTCGCCTTTATTCCCTAGAGCTTCCAAACTGATGTAAGAGTAAGAAAGACAGAGAAAAAGAAAGAACCCCCAAACCGGTTATTTATAGCTTTGTAAGCCGGTGTCATTTGCTACACAGTCGAACTGGAACTCGGAGTGGAAAATATGAGGGCCTAGCCGCCACAATCAACCAGAAACTAAGTCTTTTCTTTTGGAGAAATGTTTCACCAATGTCGCCTATGTACAACATGAGATTCAAAGCTTCTTTCTATTCCCATAGCCAGTATTCTGAGTATTTCGAACACTGCATAAACAGTTTTTTTTTCTTTTTTGATTTGCTGCTTAGTTCTTAAAAATATATTTTCTTTAATGACCTTACGGGAACAGTAATGGCTTCATAGCATTCCCAAATTTTCTTTTCTTTTCTTTCTTTCTTTTCTTTTCTTTCTTTTTTTTTTTTAATTTCCTTTATCTCTTCTGTTCGTTCAAAACATTCTCAAATTTTGCAAAGACTTTTGTTAAATAGTGGAATAAATTATGTCCTGCTATATGTTCGTAGGGATCTCTATAATAACTACGTTAGATGGACACAAAGGAAATTGACACATTGACATAAATAACAGCTCAGACAGTTGGATAAATAAGTAAAAGTAGTCCGTGAAAAGAGAGATAAGGCTAATTCTCCTTAAAACTCCATGAATATAGGCAAATTACATTTAAATTACTTTAAAATTAGTTTAACCACAGAGCAAAACCTCATTCTAGTCGCAGGACTCTATTTTGAACAGTATCCAACTGAGCTATATGGTTTTCAGATCCAGTACAGCTGACATCTGCAGCTTTCCACAAAAGGATAAGTAAGCTCTTCAGGAAGCTCCCGAAAAAATCGGCCGTACGTCATCAAAAATGTATATTTCTGAAAGTTCTAGAATATCGCCAAATTTGAGAAGTCCCCTCAGATTTGGCGGAAATAGTTGCTGTGAAAGAGCAGTCATTGTTTTTTTCATATCAATTTCTGTTTTTATCTATCTTTACAATTCATATATTAGTTTATTTAGAAGTGACAGATCTACTCCATAACACACAAACTAACACTAAAAAATAACAGGCGGCCATAAATGAAATTAAACAGATACACAGATAATTATTAAACGATAATACACAGATATGCAGATAATTATTAAACGAAATGCACTATGAAGTTAAAATGCCCGATGTGGATACCGCTTGACTTGTACAGACTATTAAATTATGCATATATTTTGCTGTATTTCATTTAAACATATTTCTTCTAATTTCATTAAAAATATATTTCTCATTCAATCAATTGCATTCTCAATTAGTAGCAAGGCAAAAGTACATAAATCAAAACATCTTCATTAAAAATTGTGGAATACAGAAAATCTTAAAATACCAAGTAGAGTTAAAAAAAAAAAAAAAAAAAAAAAAAACAATTTTTACAGTAATTAGTAATTTTTTTAAAATTAGTTTTCTACGCAAAGACTAAGCAATTCGGCCAGCGGGCAGAAAGACAAAATTTTCGGTGAAAAAATTGAAAGTTAAGTTTTGTCCCTACTGGGCAAAAAGACACTGAAATTGGTACACAAAATTGACTTAATTCACTAGTGTGTTAAATGTAAACAAATGACGGCCTCGTTAAGCCTACGCCACTTTTAAATTATTGATAATTCTACAACAATTACATGCAGATTAACTAAAATCATAAAAATCTTAAGCGGACTACAAGAACGACATAATTGTCACTTTTAAAGTACAAAATACAGAATTTACCAGTATATAAGAATAAAAAACTGAGCTCACTCAAACGGGTAAGAGAGTTAGAATATATATATACACATATATATATATATATAATTTATTTACAAATGGATTATTAAGTATCTTATCTCCTTAGATAAGATTAGTAGAATTGTAGTAGAAAGAAGAAACATGAAGCATTGAAAATTGAATTTTGAATTTTTTTTTTCTAGAAACATCAATTTGGATCATGAAAATTGAAATGGTAACTTTGGCAAATGAAAACGTTGAAATGGAAACTTTTGAAAATGAAAAATTAATCAATAAATCAAGTAATTATCGTCATTGATCGGAAATTGGGTGAATGTTAAGGGGGGAACAATTTAATCCATTTTAAATCCATACAATTTGTTTTTGAAAAACAAGAGTCCTTTATTCTTTCCGTACGTACAGATGTCACGCAAAAACATCGTTTAGATGAATTTAAGTGGTCGAATTGGATATTTTCGTTAAAACATGATACCCGAAATTTTTGCGATGATAATACTTGCTTTACTCCATATAAAGAAGTAAAATGTAATTAAAAATATATATAATATTGCAAACTTACATAAAACTTTAATCACAGAAAAACAAACACAAAGATTTGCGAAAATTTACAATATTTTTTAACGTTTTTTATTTTCTAAAGATGCAATACCATAAGGATAGTTAAAAACGTTACGCTGTTCCACGTGTGGAAATATGTAACAGTGTGAACAATTGCAAGGAAAATTCCGTAAAATATATTTGAACGTTGCTTTTTGAATTCATCACTTCTCTTTAGTTGTCAAGAATTCTTTGCAGAATAAGACTTCGTTTTATTGTTGCAGACGTGTAAAGAACCTTGTCCTGGAAGGATCGTTCTTGAGTGTTGCAGATTATGAATAAACACAAATATTTACAAAAAAATTGAAATATTTATAAATATTTGTAATATTTGTACGATTGTAAGAATTTGATATTGTAAGTATAGGTAAAAATGTTACGCTATTTCACATGTGCGACTGTGTAACGGTGTGAATAATTACAAGGAAAATTTGGCAACATATATTTGAATAGTTCTTTCTGAATTACGCCTTTTCCCTTAGTAGTTGATAAGAATTCATCTCAGAATAACGCTCCATTTTGTCAATATAGGCGTGTAAAGAGATTTATAGTCTTGCTCAGGACGGATCGTGCTGGAGTGTTACGGGTGATGAATTGTCGTGGAACCTTTTTAGCCAAAGTTTTGTTTCTGCCTGTCCTAGTCTGAAGAAGTAACTAGTTATTGTTACGTTTTGCAAGTGTGTTATTTCGTAACCATCGAAGAGAAAATAAAAGCTTTCCCACAGAGAAAATGAGTTCCGAGTATAAGACATGTTTCCTCTTTTTACAGACTACTTCTTTAATACAGCAGCTGTTAGCACATTTTTTTAGACGATTATGCTTTGCGGTAAAAAAAAAAAAAAAAAAAAAAAAAAAAAAATCATCTGCTTTGAAATTGTTTTTAACTGCAACTATATTTGTGAAAATCTAAATTACTGTCTGCGGCTTAACAGTTTTATTGTCATGTAAAATGCCGCTCTTAAAGAAGCAATGGATGGCAACCTACGCTAGCTACTAGCTACGCTAGTGTTCTTTCAAAAGAAAATTATTCTTCTCTAGTTATTACAAAATTCTCTGAAAGCCATGGTATTTCGATATATAAAGCTACGATAGCTAATAATGCCCCAAAAATTCTGATGTGTACACCACATGACTTCCTTGTATTCGAATATTAAATTGGAATATTAAATTATACGCATTTTTTCTTGCATTTCATTTAAACTTATAGGATTGAATTAAATCTACTTCGCCGACAGCGCATAAACCACAATAGAATAATTGCATTCTTTAAAATTCTCTAGTATTTGTTTACCATAGCGACACTATGGCGCTAGATTCACTTAACAGTATTAATAATTATATAACAGTTAACTTATATAATAATAATATAACGGAAACTAAGCTAACTGTTATATAATCCAATAATTATATAACAGTTAACTTATATATTTTGTTAATATTATAACTCATAATGCACACAATTTATATCATTTAAAGAATAGAATTATCTAATCGTTGCCACATGTTCTATTCAAATACTATAAAAAAGCTAGAATGATGTATAAAAGAAATTAAGCAAACAAAACAAAAAAGAAACAGTTTTTCACAAACGATTGAGTATTTCTCATTGAATTAATTCGGTTCTCACTTCCCGAGAAGGCAAAAATAGATAAAAACTCAAAATATCTATATTAAAAATTACGAAGTAAATCTTAAACACTTATTTCCTCGAAAATATTCCAGAAAGAAATAAGCATGATTTAATTGGCAATAATAAATGAATGCGTTATCTTTGTTGTTGCGAAGCTAAGTATCTCTAGATTGGCAACAAATCCACTAGTCTCCTGTTTCAAATGTAAACATCAATGGCCGCCATTAAAAAAAGGCTTAGTGGCACTTAGACAACTTTAAAATTGTTGATAATTCCAAAAATATTGCATACAGATTTACTAAAGGCATAAAAACCTTAACCGGAAGATAAAAACAACATAATACAATCATTTTTAAAGCAGAAAATGTACAATTTACAAACATATAAGAGTAAAGAAACTGAGATCACTGAGCCGGGTAACAGAGTGGATATATATATAAATATATTTATATACTTTTGGAGCGGCCGATTACAACCAAAATACGATGTGCACATCTACATGTTATAGCAGTCCTATATAGAAAATTTCAACGTTCTGAGGCTACTCGTTTTTGAGTTATGCGAGATACGTACGTATGTACGTACATACGTTCGTACAGACGCCACGAAAAATTCTCTTCAGAATTAATTTTAAAGCAGTTTTATATTTTTTTTTTGAAGGAAATGAGTACTTTATTCTGTCCTTACGTACAGATATCTCGGAAAAACATCGTTAAATTGCATTCGATAGCGGTCAAAATGGATATTTTCGTTGAAATATGCTGCCTGAAACTTTTCGCGATTACAATACTTCCTTTTTACTTCGTACAAGGAAGTAAAAAGGAAAAAACTTCAAAGTTTGGCTTCGATAAGGAGAATTGTTCCAAACACATATCCAAGAAAAAAACAGAGTGTTTCGAATACTGCAATGGTAAAACCGTTAATGCTCAAAGAAAATCAGCCAAGTCAAAGGTGAGTTACAAAACCGTTAAAATGCGCAATGCCAACTGGAAACAAAGTAATTAATATGTATTTGAATCTGAAAAGGGCGGAAAACATAATGTGCATGGTCTTTCTCCAAGACATATCGCCGAACGCAGAACGCGCTGCAGAATTCTTCATGAGAAACATTTCTGCGGAGAAAAATACAAAAATATTCTTACAGCAGATGAATCTTGGATGTATTTAAAGAACACAATGAAAAGAAATCCACTTATTTTCATCATAGAGGGGAAAAAATTTTAAACATGGTTCAAAGAATCTAAAGAAAGTTTTTCAAAGGGATTTAGGATTGTTGTTGGTTTTTGATATAACGACAAATAAAAAGTGTCGAAAATGCTTAACATCAACTCCACACATTATCAAGAACATATTTTATATCCAATGTTTAAATATGAAATAACGTTTCTTTACCTACAGTGCTATCATTCAGTAGAGCTGCAACAAGGAAAACCTAGCAGCCATACGTCAAAATCCACTGTTAGTTTCCTGAACAAAATGGAATAAGAAACGAGTATCAAGGTAGGTACTCTTCATTCATATCGCTACTAAATCCCCCGGTAATTAACTCATGGATATTTGAGCTTTTGGACTTTTCAAAAGTGGATTGTCCAAAGATCGACCTACAACACTCATTGGACTTCAAGGAACAATGGAAAACACCTCAAGAGAAATGGTATAAAAGATTTCTTCCGATACTATAAAAGGTTTTATTGTCTTGGAAATTACGGTGCAGAAAGATAGTGAAGAAGAAGGGGCATCAAACAGAACATTTAAAACAAAAACATTTTAGATAAAATACTTCTTTAAATACAATCAAAATCGTCTAAAAATGTACTAACAACCTCTGTACAAGGAAAAATATATCAGATCTGTAAATAACATTCTCCATGCTAATCATTAATAAAATATTTCAAAAATTCTTTTGAAAATTTCGAAAAGAAAAATATTTATTTATTTTACATTGAAGAAATTCAAGTGTTTCATGCAAACACTTCGATCTGTAAAGAAAAATGATTATCCACTGTGGTTTTGTTTAATTAAAGTAAAATTAATCTTTTCTAAATTACTCCCGAACAGGTTTAAAGAGAATTTTCTAATTATAACTTAAGACGTTCATTCCTTTTCATTCAGGTATTTCTTCTGCTATTCCCTCCCCCCTTTTTCAGTCTTTGAATAATATAATGCGAGGAATTTTAGTTGTTGGTTGAAAAGAAATTAAATTATTTTCTAATAAGAGGAACATTCCTTCGATGATGCTTTCAATCTGTCGGTAATTAAAAAACGAGGGTAGTAATTATTTCAGAACGCATTATATTAAGAAGTGTTTGAATTTAACAGCATAGTGGTTAGAAATTAAAAATTGCAATAAAAAGCTGTAGAAACCAGTTTGAACACATATTTCAAATTCTTTTACTTTGAAATTCTGGAATTAATGTTTCTTTGAGAAAAGTAATAATGATTATTGTAACGAACAATGAAACACTTTTAGGAACATATCGTATGATGACTGTCGAATTCAGTCCTATATTCACTTAAGATATACATTGCACATCTTAAATTGTTACTTTAATTTTCGTGTTCTTCAAAGACATATATTGCTTTATAGCTCTTGAAAAACAAAATACAAAATTATTACAATTCCAAATTAACTAAAAACTAAAATGAAAATGAAAAATTATTATTTAAATTTAAACGTAATTAATAAAATTAGTAATAGAAATAAAAGTAATCAATAAAAATGAGATTTAACTTTTATAATGTCAACTTCATTTCCCATTTCGGTTTAGAATGATTATCCATACTTGTTCTGCCGCTTTCTTCTTTGGATCTTCAGCGTTTTAAAAATATAGCATGAAGATTATAATTAAATTTTCCGTGCATTTTTTAAAAAGTATTTCAGCAATCTATGCACAGAAATTGAGAGACCTAAAATCATAGTAGGAAATTCATTATGATTTATCAAAACCCGCTTCTTTATTTCCCACCTAAATATACAGGATGTCCTAGAATTCTTCTCCTGACTACAAGTGTTCATAAGGCTCAAAAAATGACCTATAGACAAATACTTTTTATCTTCATTTAGATGTGACATATACACGTTTTGGTGTAAATATTTATTGTTACTTTATTTGCTGGATTACAGTGCTCGTTACGACTTTGCTAACGCCAAGCTGTCTGAGACTGAGAAGGGTACTGATTACCTGAAACATGTCCTTTTCTTAGATGTGGCCAATTTCAATTAAATTATGGTGGCAACCAACAACCTGCTAGAATCTAGGACTGCCAGAATCCCCATGCGCTCTACTCGAGAACGTCTCAGATAGCTCTAAGCTGAAAGTGTGGAGCGGTTTTATGCACAATAAAATCATACGACCTTTCTCCTTCAGTGAAGAGACGATCACAGCCAGTACCTCTAAAGTTTGGCTTCGATTGAGAGAAAGACAATACAGTTTTCCATGCGGCACGTAATGCCAATGTGTCCGGGGACTTTCCTCAGAGCCTATCTTGATGTGGCCAATTTCAATTAAATTATGGTGGCAGCCAACACACTGCTAGAATCTAGGACTGCCAGAATCCCCATGCGCTCTACTCGAGAACGTCTCAGATAGCTCTAAGCTGAAAGTGTGGAGCGGTTTTATGCACAATAAAATCATACGACCTTTCTCCTTCAGTGAAGAGACGATCACAGCCAGTACCTCTAAAGTTTGGCTTCGATTGAGAGAAAGACAATACAGTTTTCCATGCGGCACGTAATGCCAATGTGTCCGGGGACTTTCCTCAGAGCCTATCTTGATGTGGCCAATTTCAATTAAATTATGGTGGCAGCCAACACACTGCTAGAATCTAGGACTGCCAGAATCCCCATGCGCTCTACTTGAGAACGTCTCAGATAGCTCTAAGCTGAAAGTGTGGAGCGGTTTTATGCACAATAAAATCATACGACCTTTCTCCTTCAGTGAAGAGACGATCACAGCCAGTACCTCTAAAGTTTGGCTTCGATTGAGAGAAAGACAATACAGTTTTCTATGCGGCACGTAATGCCAATGTGTCCGGGGACTTTCCTCAGAGCCTATCTTGATGTGGCCAATTTCAATTAAATTATGGTGGCAACCAACACACTGCTAGAATCTAGGACTGCCGGAATCCCCATGCGCTCTACTTGAGAACGTCTCAGATAGCTCTAAGCTGAAAGTGTGGAGCGATTTTATGCACAATAAAATCATACGACCTTTCTCCTTCAGTGAAGAGACGATCACAGCCAGTACCTCTAAAGTTTGGCTTCGATTGAGAGAAAGACAATACAGTTTTCCATGCGGCACGTAATGCCAATGTGTCCGGGGACTTTCCTAAGAGCTTATCTTGATGTGGCCAATTTCAATTAAATTATGGTGGCAACCAACACACTGCTAGAATCTAGGACTGCCAGAATCCCCATGCGCTCTACTTGAGAACGTCTCAGATAGCTCTAAGCTGAAAGTGTGGAGCGATTTTATGCACAATAAAATCATACGACCTTTCTCCTTCAGTGAAGAGACGATCACAGCCAGTACCTCTAAAGTTTGGCTTCGATTGAGAGAAAGACAATACAGTTTTCCATGCGGCACGTAATGCCAATGTGTCCGGGGACTTTCCTCAGAGCCTATCTTGATGTGGCCAATTTCAATTAAATTATGGTGGCAACCAACACACTGCTAGAATCTAGGACTGCCAGAATCCCCATGCGCTCTACTTGAGAACGTCTCAGATAGCTCTAAGCTGAAAGTGTGGAGCGATTTTATGCACAATAAAATCATACGACCTTTCTCCTTCAGTGAAGAGACGATCACAGCCAGTACCTCTAAAGTTTGGCTTCGATTGAGAGAAAGACAATACAGTTTTCCATGCGGCACGTAATGCCAATGTGTCCGGGGACTTTCCTTAGAGCCTATCTTGATGTGGCCAATTTCAATTAAATTATGGTGGCAACCAACACCTGCTAGAATCTAGGACTGCCAGAATCCCCATGCGCTCTACTTGAGAACGTCTCAGATAGCTCTAAGCTGAAAGTGTGGAGCGGTTTTATGCACAATAAAATCATACGACCTTTCTCCTTCAGTGAAGAGACGATCACAGCCAGTACCTCTAAAGTTTGGCTTCGATTGAGAGAAAGACAATATAGTTTTCCATGCGGCACGTAATGCCAATGTGTCCGGGGACTTTCCTCAGAGCCTATCTTGATGTGTTGCAGATTATTGTTGTACCACAGATTCTGGATAATCCGGCCTTAACTTTCCAACAAGTTGGTGTGCCACCTCACCGGGGTTAGATTCCCGTGCCTATTTGGATTCAACATTTCCGGCAAGCTGGATCGTGCGTGATTGTCCCACAAACTGGCCTCCGCGATCAGCGGACATAACACCACTGGATTTCTTCCTTTAGAACAAGGACAAGGTTTAGCAAACGCATGTGAACGACATCGCAGGCATTACAGCGCAGAATTACTGAAGTCATAACATCCATCCATCCTTCACACAATGTGCCCACCAGCGGCCGAGCGGTAAAGACGCTGAACACTGGTAGTTCGGTCCGAGGTTCGAATCCCGCGAACGGGCTGGCTGCATGGGCGTTTTCGTGGTTTTCCCCATGTGTAACGTATATACGAGCCAGTTTCCCTTAGAAAGTCCTCCACGAAAGGCATCCCTCCTCTTAGGCAGATAGCCCTAGTGTGCTTTGCCATAATTAAATACACCACACCACACCACACCACCTTCACACAATGTTGACCAACACAGGAATAGAATAGAATATCGACTGGATATCCTTCGGGCAATGAAAGAATCACACGTAAAAATTTATTAAGTGATTACACACAAAACTTGAATATGTTACATGCAAATTCTAGGTAAAACATATTTGTCTATGTGTCATATTTTATGCGTTATGAATATCAAGACTTATCTTAGCTCTTTCCTTTATGCTTCCCATTCGCTCCTACGAATGAATTTTCACTGAAAAGTACCATTGAAATTTAATTAAAAAAGTAAATTTAATTTAACGGTTTCAGTATAGTGACTACTACATATGTCAGGACACCTTTAAAACTTGAATAAAAATACAAATGTATATAGGTTAGATTAGATTTTCCTGAAGTATTTTTCGTATGATATCTTTATTCGGTTTCTAACCCAATTATGTATGAAGTTTAGCCAATTAATGATTTAATATTATTTTTAAATAAAAATTAATTAGCAACATTAAAAAAAATCAACAAAAGCATTGGGAACTGTCAGAAAGTGTGTGTGATTATGGCAAAGCCTCGAGGGCTATCTGCCTAAAGGGATGGATGCCTTTCGTGGAGGACTTTCTAAGGGAAACTGGCTCGTATACACGTTACACATGGGGAAAACCACGAAAACGCCATTTTGTAACTGCTGCACGAATTTTTTTTATCAATTTTTGTAATTCGGCTTTTGATGAAATGATTTGCTTGTTAGCTACAGCTTCACTTAAATTTGGAGGTTGGGGAAGTGTGTTGATCATCTTTTGTTGTACAACAATCATAAGTGACTATTATAATGCTTAGTATCATTGTCTTGACACCATATCGAATTGTTTCCGATAATCAGTTTCTGTGCTGATGTTTTCAGCTTCTTAAAATGTTCGTATGTTTTTCATTTTACACAGTCCTGCTGCAATTATGCAGTCCCACGCTTTCAACATCGTACTTTACTTCCAGTTCCAAACATTTTAGATTTATTGCATTTTTTTCTTCACCAGACAATAACGTAAAACGCCTGAATAAAATGACACAAATCTTCCTCCCATCCAGAGATTTTAGGGTGATAATGTTCCATTTGTCATTGCGTTTTCAAATAAAACCCTGAGTTGTTGTTTATTTTCTTGTTTTCACAGTGCTCGAACAATAATTCATTCCTGTGTAAGAATTATTCTGACTTTCTTAGAAGAAAGCGATATATTAAATCTTTTGCCGAGTTTTGCCAAAAGATTTAAAGCATTTAATCGTAGATTTCTTAAAATATTTGCCGAAAAACACAGACCTTGGAATCCAGCTTTGATGGATGATCAGTTCATTTCTTGTTTACAATTCGGATGTTTTCTTTGAATTTCTTTATAAAATTAAAACTAGCAGCAAATTCAATGTTTTCGCAATTTTCCTAACATAATTATCAATTTTGAAATAAAAAATAACTAGTTTTTTAAAATTCATTTAACATTTCTTTATGATACTGTGCTATGATATCAAAGAATGCACTAAACTGGAATTTATTTGCGTAATAAAGCTTTAGATATAAATATCAGTTGGTATTAAACTATTAAGATAATTTTAAAACAAAAATATACCTAACAAAAACTTCTGCAAAATCTCCATTTCTATGTAGGAAAGGGAAACGAGTCTTAACACAGTTGTGATTTTTTTGTATTGCTGATTAATTTTTAAATATTAAATTATTCTTTAGAGAAATGTTATAAATAATTCTGAAAGGAATTAAATAACTATGTGATTTAGGAAGTAGAAATTAAAGATTCTAATTTAGTCTGAGTATAGTGCTATTGTTACTGCAAGATTGAAGGGGTACCATTCGTCTTTTTGCAGCCATTGTCAGTTGTTCCTGCATTTCATTTTTGAATATGCTTCTTCAAACTAACCCAATGACTCTATAGTATAAAAAGAAAACAATACTAGAATTTAAAAACGTATATTACATTGCTAAATTAAAAACAAAATACACGAAGAGACTCGCAGCCTGCATATTACAAAAAAATCTAATGTGTACACCACATGACTTTCTTGCACGAAATATTAAATTATACGCATTTTTTCTTGCATTTCATTTAAACTTATTGGACTGAATTAAATATATTTAGCCGACAGCGCATAAACCCCAATAGAATAAATGCATTCTTTAAAATTCACTGTATTTGTTTACCATAGCGACACTCTGGCGCTAGGTTCACTTAACAGTATTATATTTCGTTCATATTATAACTCATAATGCACAAAATTTATATCATTTAAAGAATAGAATTATCTAATCGTTGCACATGTTTTATTCAAATACTATAATAAAGCTAGAGCTATGTGTAAAAGAAATTAAGCTAACAAAAAAGAAATTTTTCGCAGACGATTGAGCATGTCTCATTTAATTAATTCAGTTCTCACTTCGCGACAAGGCAAAAATACATAAAATCTCAAAATATATGTCTTAAAATTACGAAGTAAATCTCAAACACTTATTTCCTCGAAAAAATTCCAGAAAGGATTAAGCATGATTTAATTCGCAATAATAAATGAAGGCGTTATCTTTGTTGTTGCGAAGCTAAGTTTCTCTAGATTGGCAACAAATCGACTATCCTGCTGTTTCAAATGTAACAAGCAATGGCCGCCATCAAAAAAAAGTTATTAGGCATAGCGGCACTTAAAGAACTTTAAAATTCTTGATAATTCTAAAAATACTGCATACAGATTTACTAAAGGCATAAAAACCTTAACCGGAAGATAAGAACAACATAATTCAATCATTTTTAAAGCAAAAAATGTACAATTTACAAACATATAAGAGTAAAGATACTGAGATCACTGAGCCGGTAACAGAGCGGATATATATATATAAATATATTTATATACGTTTGTTGCGGCCGATGGCAAGCAAAATACGAGGTGCACATCTACATGTTATAGCAGTCCTATATACAAAACTTTAACGTTCTGAGGCTACTCGTTTTTGAGATATGCGAGATACGTACGTACGTACGTTTGTACAGACGTCACGAAATATTCTCTTCAGAATTCATTTTAAAGCAGTTTTATAATTTTTTTGGAGGAAAAAAGTCTTTTATTCTGTTGTTACGTACAGATATCAAGCAAAAATATCGTTAAATTTCATTCGATAGCGGTCGAAATGGATATTTTCGTCTAAATATGCTGCCTGAAACTTTTCTCGATTACAATAGTTCCTTTTTACTTCGTACAAGGAAGTAAAAAGGAAACATTAGATTTTATTTTTAATGTAGTCTATAATGTAGGGTAGTGTGGCGCAAGGAAGTATTCCTTAAGAAAAACTAGGTATAAATCGCAGGTCCTTTGAAAAAAATATGTGTCGTAATAATATCTTGCGATGTCGTTGCCGATATTTACTACAGTAAAATTCCATATAGTATAATCTCTTGGATAAAATTAATAAAATTTATGAACTCGAACTTAATACGACTTAGACAACCAGTATTCTACGTCGCGCCACTTATATCTCAAGTCATACTACGTTTAAAGTTGGGCAATTATAATGAAACTTCCTTTTTCTTAATTAATTTATTTAAACAATTAATGACAACAATGATCGCAAAGATATTTTTTCATATTATTGTCACATTTTTTTTTACTCAGCCCGAACGAGCGTTAGCTCAGAATGCTATTAGTCTCGAACCAGATTTAAATTGATCCCACGCTGTCTCAATATTAATTCCTTGTACTATTTTAAAAGAAATTAAATAAAGGAGAATGTTCATGAATAAAGGAGAATGTTCATGAATGTAGGTATGTTTTTCGCATTGGGAAAACGACGGCACCTAGAGACATTACATTCTGAATAATGTAAAATTCCACCCGAAAATGGGCACCCCCAAGCCCGAAATTTTAATTTCGAATTTATTTTATAAGTTATTTCACATTTTGTAAACGTTTAACGAATTGTTAATTAAAAAATTGAACCCTTTCAAAGCCAGCGAGAACAACACTGTACAGGAAAAAAAGAAAAAAAAAATTACGTCCAAAGGGGCCTTTTTTTAACGTTTTGTCTGTTACCTATTATTTATTAAATATCATGCATGATCTTTGCACTTAAACAATAAAATTCAGTTCAATAGCAATGTCGCAAAATAATTTTAAAATAAGCATTTCTTTAGAATTTCCGATAAACAGTTCCGCGCGCTGTAGATAAAAATGTTGTTTTACCCCGTAGATTGTTGCGATTGCTCGCTTTGAAATCGTTGTGTTTGTTAATCAAAAATTCGTTAAAGTTTTACAATATACGAAATAAGTAATAAAAAAATCTGAAAGGTTTCAGATTTTAAATTACGTCCAAACGGATGGTTTTTTAACGTTTTGTGTGTCACTTTTATTTATTAAATATCATGTTCTTTGCACTTAAACCATAAAATTCAGTTCAGTAGCAATGTCCAAAAATAATTTTAAAATGAGTCTATCTAGAACTTTCGATACACCGTCCCGCGCCCTCTAGAGATAAAAATATTTCTTTTCCCCGCCGTAGAGTGTTGCCATCGCTCGCTTTTAAATCGTTGAGTTTCAATTAGCTATAAAGTTGCACATATTTTGCAGAAATTTAACTTTCGGGTTGTTTATTCTCCCATCAATAAAATTCCAACTTCTATACTCAAGGACCCCATTCCGGATATGAATTCCTGGGGTATTTATAGGATTCCTTGCCAGTGCGGTTTAATTTACATTGGCCAAACTAAGAGAGCCTTAAAATTTCGCGTCAAAGAACATGAGGCATATGTTAGAAAAAAGGAAACGCAGAAGTCTTCTGTTGCTCAACATTGTTGGTCCGAAAATAACACTTTCAATTTTTGTGCTGCCAAAATTATTCAAAAAACATCTTCCATTGGAGAACTGGATTTTCTAGAGGCATTTCACATTCATAAAAATCTTTCTGTTCTAGTTAACGATCCTAATTCCAATGCAAATTTGCCTTCGGCTTTTAGAGAAATTATGTTTTAGTTCTGGTTTCGCCAACAGATGGCGTCACTTGCTTATTCTTGTTCAGGCTTTCTTATCTTATCTAATCATTATTTCCTATCTTGTTCATTTGCGGTTTTGCAGCTGAAGATGATGGTTCGGTAAAACCATCGAAACTAGTCCTGTGAAAATTTTGTAGGTATAACGCTGATTTTTGTTGTTTGACTTCTGAATTAGTATTTATTCGGCGTGTTATTGTGTCTTAATCGTTGAGTTTGTTACTAAAAATTCGTTAAAGTTTTACAAAATATGAAATCGATCATAAAACAAATTCCAAATTTCAAATTTGGTCTTCCACGTGCCCATATTTGCAGGACTATTACGTCATTCAAAATTCGATGGCTCTATGAACCGTTGTTTCATCACAATGCGAGAAATATACATACATTTATGCGAATTTTCCATTATTTAATTTCTTCAAATATAATGCAAGACTCTAACATTTGGTGGCAACAGTTTGAAAAGTGAAACGGACATTTATAGTGATTCAACGTAAATTCGCAAAACGAAAACAATAATCCTTCAGGGACAAAGCCCCTTTGGACTTAAAAAAAAAAATACCTCCAGCGCGCAAGACCTTTTATCGGAAATTCTAAAGATATGCTGTTTTTAAATATTTTCTGATACTGCTGTTGATTTGAATTTTATGTGGTTTAAGGGTGAAGGAACATGATATTTAATAAATAAAGAACATGATATTTAATACACGAAACGTTAAAAACTCCCCTTTAAGCGGGATATAAAATCTGAAGCCTTTCAGGTTTTTTCAATTATGATTTATAGTAGTAGCACTTTATATACATTATTCGCAAGAGTGAAAACACTCAGTGCAAACAGACAAAGAGAAAACAAATAACCAAAAGTATACATAAACATACAACTGTGTGTACCTGTCCTTTGCATTTTAGGCACGGAACCATATTCTCTTCGCAATCTTCCTCAAAAATTTCAGGGAGGCGTACACCATGTGAAACTATGCGGTTGACTAGGGGGTAAATCGTCTTGCCGGACGAGGCACAGTTGGCGTGATATTACGCCTAATATTTAAAACATATTACTTAAGCGGTAGCAGGGCCGGATTTACGTATAAGCTACACAAGCTATAAGGACCCCACTTTCTTGGAGGCCTCCCAAAAATTAAAATATAGTATAACTAGTATTAAAATATATTATAACAGGGTCCCATAACTCGAATATCTTAGAGTCTTATCAAGTCTAAATCTGGCTCTGAGCGGTAATACGATTTTTGCAACCTTGCTCTATGGATGAAGTAAAGTTAAGAAATGTTTCTTTTAACAAAATATCATATCATCATATCAACAAAATATCATTTCATATAACAAAATATCATCAATATGTTAGAAACCTATTTATTTATTTATGGCTCTCATTATATGAAGTAAAAAAACATCTTCTGCAAAATGTTTCTAAGAATCCCAGATAAATTTTCTTTTTAGAGAATAAACATAATATTGTAAACAGTTATATCGTGGCCTTCGAGAAACCAAGCCACGGTTATATACGGTTATAATATTAACAAAACTTAAACGTTCATATGCATCCTCAACTGGAATCTGTATCTGCTTATCTCCGAGGCGAGTTTATCGGAACTAGAAATATTAACACTTTTCAAAGGTGTGAGTAAAAGTTTACACTGATAACGCCCACGCAATTTGAAGAAAGAACTTTGAAGTTTTAGTCAAATTTGTTTAATAAGCTTTGATAAAACCACAACAAATTGACATTTGTGGCAGAATTAATATTTGTATTAAGCTAAAAAGATTAAAATATTTTTTACGTTCATTTAATAATGAATTTTGTGAAGCGAATTAGATAAAGAAAAACCTAAATTACTGGAAATTAATCCTTAAAGAGCTATGAAACAAGCAAACATATAATTCCTCTCTCTGGATTCCTATTTCTAAGAAATACCTTCTTATTTACGACGGTTTTTAACCGAAAGGGCCAATTTGCCCAGAAGGGCTATTAATTTCGTTTTTGCATTTTGCCTCGCCGACTGTAAAACGGCGTTTCGCTTTTCAAATTGTTGCCACCAAATATTAGAGCTCTGCGTTATATTTAAAGAAAATACATAATGAAAAATCTACATGAATGTATTGTTACGGATTTTGTATTTAGTTGGCTATTTTTAGTAGAATTGTAATTAAAATTGTTTTATTTTCCCGTGCAATGCAACGTGTGACGAATTTTAAGAGAAAGCTACGGTGGAAAATAAAACTACAAGAGCACCTGCATTTAACATTTAAATAAAAGTTTATCTCCGTAATTGGTATTTAATTTGAATAAATGTAATTGACTACAATGTTAACTGTAACTGTAATTCTATGCTTTTTGCTTTCCAGAAATTGCTACAACTCTCTCGTGCGGGAGATTTAAAAAGCTATAAAGCCAGAGAGAGAACATCTCAGCTCAGTTGTTGTTTAGATAACTGTTGTGGTTTATTGTAGCGAATTCGTGGTGAGATCGGTTTAGCTTTCTCTGGGCTTTGGATTGCGAGCTTTTTGTTATATTTCTTGCGATAAGATACATTTTATTAACTTTTTATTGGACTTTTGCATTCAATCTGTTACGAACCAACAGTATGGGCCAACAGTAGGCACGCAACAGTATGTATGTTTCTCGCACTCTGAAAAAAAAAAAAAAATTCCTAGAGACATAAAATTTTGAACAACGTAGTCTTCCACAGTCTTGGAAGCCCAAATTTGGAATCTAGAATTTATTTTATGATCTATTTCATATTTTGGAAAACTTTAACGAGTTTCTGATTAACAAACTCAACGATTTCAAACTGAACAATGACAACACTGCAGGGAAAAAAAAAAAAAAAAAAAAAAAAAACACTTTCGTCGCCAGCGCGCGAAACTGTATATCGGAAATTCTAAAGATTTGTTATTTTTAAATATTTTGTGATATTGCTGTTTAAGTGAGACACAAAACATTAAAAAAACGCTCATTTTGGGCGTAATATAAAATCTGAAAGCTTTCAATTTTTTTAAATTGTTGTTGTTAATATTATACCGTAATATCAAGGCTCTAAGTGAAGTAAGGGTAACATTCATAGATATCCCTTTTTTTTTTTTTTTTTGAAATAGTGTAATAATGTAAAATTTTACAAGTACTGTGGGGTGCAGCATCGGATATGACATTGACTGATTGATTTATTGATCGATCTATCAATCTAGGCTTAACATACAATAGCTAGGGCTTACTTTTCTTAGTTTCTCGAAAGGAAACGTTATCTTGAGAACAATGAAAAGGGAAAGAACGACTGTCCAAAGCTGGAAATTCGAGTTTAATTTTTTTGAGATGGAGTTTCTCTCAAACGGGGAAAGTTCTGAAACTTTTCCCGTTTGAAGAATTGAAAAATCAATGACTGTTTTTTTAACCTGCAGCAGAATGTTAGATATGGGCTTTATTATTCTATATTAAATTATTCTGCATTTCTATTCCGATATTGTAATATATTGTTTGTATTGCTGCGATATCAAAAAGAAGAAGAAAAAAAAATTAAAAATTGTTAAGCTAACTGTAGTCTGCATTAAAAAATGGATTAAAATACGATAACGGTAAGTGCCGAATTTTTTAATTTCTATAGTAATTAAAATTTGATGTGTAAAATAAGTCCTTTTGGGTGTAATATAAGTGTGATGGTTATTAATAAGAACAATTAGAAGTGCAGAAATACATGTAAATAACAGATTTTGACATATGTAAATGGCAAAGTGGAAAACATCATGTTTGATTAATTCGAAATTCTGTATTTTAGGTTGTTTCTTAAACACTATTCTCAAATTCAGGAATTGTTGATGCATAAAGCCAGTTTATTTAAAAAAAATTGTTAACATTTTGTATTTCATATTTATTTTCACACCCGATTTTATTAAAAACGTTGCTTTTTTATTTGTGATATTAGTAATCACGACAGGAAATGAAAAGAAGACAGAAGAAACGAAGAAGAAAAGAAGACATCAGAAAATTTGGATCTTCTTAAGTTTTTGAAAAAAACGGAATGCACGGATTTTTCCTGGAGCATTAAGTCCTGTCAAAAGCCAAACGGTTAGGACCTCTGAACACTGACAGTTTCACTGACGTTAAAAGTTTGGAAAACGTAATGGGAGTATAATAGTTTTCTGATTTTCATTATGTGTAATGTAGTGAATATTAGTCAGATTTCCCCGAAAGGTTTTCCACTAAGCTATCCTTTTCCTTAGACAGCTACACACACTGGCCAATGAATTAGAAACCTTTGAGATTTTCATTATAATACATGCTAGAGATGAAGTATACAATTTTTTTATAACGTGGGTTACACGTGGTTAGAATGCTGGTATAAGAAAGGTGTTTTTACGCTGAATGAAGTAAAATGGGAAAAACGACAGATCTTTCACCATTTGAAAAGAGGGCCTATTGTTGGTACTCGTTTAGCACGGGCCTCAATTTAGAAGACAGCAAATGTCACTGTGTTCTCAACCACCCATAACGCCATGTTATCGGTGTCGTCACCGACAAATTGTACGACAGAACAGGGACTCTACTGTGCTTCACCTGACACAGTCGTCAACCAAGGCTCTTCTCAATAAATCTGAACTTGAACCATGGTCAAAGAATTGCAGAGGATAGGAATGCATAGTCGGGTGCCTGGGAGAAAAACCACTCATTTCTGCCCGGCATACAAGAATTCCTTTGCAGTAGTGTCGAGGAAGAAGACATTGGACATGTGAGGATTACAAATGGGTAAATGTAGTCAGATGAATCACGCTGCACCTTATATTGCACTCATGGAAGACGTCGAATTTGGCAAGAGCCCCATACAGCCATGAAGCCATCTTGCCTTACTGGCAACATGCAAGAGTCTGGTGGGAGTATCATGATATGAAGCATGTTCTGTTGGCATGGAAGTGATGCCCTGGTGTTCCTCGAGGGTAAACAAACAGCAATGAGATACCTGGCAGATCAAGTGCACCCTGCAATGTTGCATGTTAACCCTGATGGCGATGGAAACTTCATGGACGATAATGCAACCATACATCATGCCAGAAGTGTTCAAAACTAGTTCAGTGAACATCAGTCTGACTTCCAGCACCTTCCCTGGCCACGGTATAGCCCGGAATTCCATAGAAAGTGTGTGGGATTTGGTGGAAAGACGCATCCGCCAGCACTCTCCTCTTCCATCTAATTTACAAGATCTAAAAAGTTGCACAGCCAATGCATGGTATTCTCTGGACGTAAGTGCACTCCAAAGTATGAAGATTCGACGCCCAAACGAATTAGATCAGTTATCCGTGCAAAAGTGGTCCAATATAATATTGATCTTGGGTTTCTAATTTACTGACTACTGTGTGTATTACATACGATATAAAATGCAAAGTTGACTATTTCAATTAGTGTTACTAGATTCTGAACACAAAATAATCTGTAAAAGCCAAGTTTTTACCTGCTTTACCATTAAGCCAAATTCTCACAATATCGTAAGAGATCATTTCTTGAAAACTTAACAAATAAAATGAATTTTGATTTTAGAGAGTACAATAAATTAATTCTTACGCTAATTATCTGAATATTCTTAGGGCACAAACCGTAATTTGTTTTAACTTTAAAAAATGCATAAAACATTTGAAACGTCCAATTCCTTTATGAGTAGTTGATTTACAATGAATTTTTATTACTTAATAATTTTACTAGCTTTATATATGGAATACATACATTTTTATTTAATTGCAGTTTTATGGAATACATGACTTTAATGATGAAGATAAATGATTTCTCATACTGTGACACTAACTGGATTTTTGCCAATTTTCAAATTTTCAATTCATAAACCAGAGTGATTCATAAGCACTGCCAGTCTGGCGTCAGATTTTATTTTCTTCGACTTCAAACACATTAATTTCCATTAAGAGCCATAAATCAAATTTTGGTTTCTTAGATAATAAATAATTATTCATGCGTGCGTATGACAAACAAGCTATTTAAGCCTGAATAGGTTTACGTAAATAGCAAAGGCCTTTTTTGCTTATTAAGAATATAGCTTTATTTGCAACACTTTTCGTTCACTATAGCTTAACGTTATCTGTATGTCTGATTTTCAAGTACTTCACTAGATATTTTGCTTTAGCTAGCTTAAGTGGCTCCCATAACCATATGATACGATTTTTTAAAAATTTTCTCATGGCATTCCTAATAAGAATAAATATTCTTTTCATAGGAAAATATTATATCTGAATACATGAATATATGTTATGAAATTACTAAACTGAAAGAACGCTTTTGCTTTTTTGCATCGAGTTATGTTGCAAGAAAGGTAACACGTAGCAAACGATAATTACTAAACAAAATTCTTTATCTTTAATAGAAAAAAAATCTGATGTGGACACCATATGACTTCCTTGAACGGCCTATTAAATTATCGCAATTTTTACTACACTTCATTTACGATTACTTCTATTTGCGAACTATTGTAACTTAAATAAATAAGCCGATCCCTCAAGGCAAGTTGAAAACGACATCAAAAATTACAAATTTCGAAATTAAACAACCTATTCAATTTTTGTCGTACCGGGAACAAATGTTTTGCATTTTTATTTTTTCTTAAAGTGTATAAAAAATTTTTACAAATATAAGTATAGGAGCTGAGAGACCGCATTAAAAGATATATTTCGTTATTTTAGGAAAAGTTTTTAATTTTTTAAATTTGACATTGCCAAAACCTGAATATTTTCGTCATTTAAAAGATTTTCATATCTTTTCTGCACTGTATTTAAACTTATTCCCTCGAATTATTCTAATTTAATTAACCAGTTCCTCAAGGCAAGTTTAAAATGACATCAAACACTTTTCGTCATTTAAACACTTCTGTAATTGGATGATAATCAGTACGGCCAACGATTGCGAAAATCAAGTCCGGGTAAAGACGTATAAGCCGGGCAAACGTTTAGGTAAATATATATATATATATATATAACATCAATATTTTTTCTATTTTAAAACAAAAATTAATTCTTCTTACTAAAGTTTTACAAGAAAAATGAAATTCAAATTAACTTCATCCACAGTCTTCTGAAAAACACTAGAGTGGTCTATACCCTATAAAACGTTTTTAAGAAATGAATTTTTTATCTGAATGCTCAAATACAGAGGATGAAGAAGGATGTTTTTAAAAGATTTTACAGTACATGCTTGTGTACATTTGTATTACTTATATAATTTTTTTCTTGACTTCACTTCTATTAACAGAGGGCCTGGAAGCTAAATTTGCAACCTTAAATGTATGTTTTTGAATTTCGGTCTTTTGGATCGTTATTTCTTTGTTGGTAAGCTACAATTGTAATGTTATCTGTTAACTTTTATGTATATTTCATTCTTATGTATACATCATTTATTTTTTATGTATTTTGCATTTTAATTTCAGTCCTAAATTTAGTAAAAAGTGTTTAATTAATTTCTTTGACTTTTACTTAAAATGATACGGCACTACTCTGCTACATCCCACACTCCGACACGGATACGAAAACAATAAAAATTAGCAAAGCATCAACCTTGTGTTTCGCGTAGATTTAGTCACAGCAAACATTGCTGGCATTGAAGCGGCTTTAATATAAAGGACGCTGACAAGCACATACGTAAGAGCGTCTTACGTCTGTCCATCTACCTCCAATCGTCGTCCAGTCATTCAGTGTCGCAAACAATAAAAATTAGCAAAGCAACAACCTTGTGTTTCGCGTAGATTTAGTCACAGCAAACATTGCTGGCATTGAAGCGGCTTTAATATAAAGGACGCTGACAAGCACATACGTAAGTGCGTCTTACGTCTGTCCATCTACCTCCAATCGTCGTCCAGTCATTCAGTGTCGCAAACAATAAAAATTAGCAAAGCATCAACCTTGTGTTTCGCGTAGATTTAGTCACAGCAAACATTGCTGGCATTGAAGCGGCTTTAATATAAAGGACGCTGACAAGCACATACGTAAGTGCGTCTTACGTCTGTCCATCTACCTCCAATCGTCGTCCAGTCATTCAGTGTCGCAAACAATAAAAATTAGCAAAGCAACAACCTTGTGTTTCGCGTAGATTTAGTCACAGCAAACATTGCTGGCATTGAAGCGGCTTTAATATAAAGGACGCTGACAAGCACATACGTAAGAGCGTCTTACGTCTGTCCATCTACCTCCAATCGTCGTCCAGTCATTCAGTGTCGCAAACAATAAAAATTAGCAAAGCATCAACCTTGTGTTTCGCGTAGATTTAGTCACAGCAAACATTGCTGGCATTGAAGCGGCTTTAATATAAAGGACGCTGACAAGCACATACGTAAGTGCGTCTTACGTCTGTCCATCTACCTCCAATCGTCGTCCAGTCATTCAGTGTCGCAAACAATAAAAATTAGCAAAGCATCAACCTTGTGTTTCGCGTAGATTTAGTCACAGCAAACATTGCTGGCATTGAAGCGGCTTTAATATAAAGGACGCTGACAAGCACATACGTAAGTGCGTCTTACGTCTGTCCATCTACCTCCAATCGTCGTCCAGTCATTCAGTGTCGCAAACGATAAAAATTAGCAAAGCAACAACCTTGTGTTTCGCGTAGATTTAGTCACAGCAAACATTGCTGGCATTGAAGCGGCTTTAATATAAAGGACGCTGACAAGCACATACGTAAGAGCGTCTTACGTCTGTCCATCTACCTCCAATCGTCGTCCAGTCATTCAGTGTCGCAAACAATAAAAATTAGCAAAGCAACAACCTTGTGTTTCGCGTAGATTTAGTCACAGCAAACATTGCTGGCATTGAAGCGGCTTTAATATAAAGGACGCTGACAAGCACATACGTAAGTGCGTCTTACGTCTGTCCATCTACCTCCAATCGTCGTCCAGTCATTCAGTGTCGCAAACAATAAAAATTAGCAAAGCATCAACCTTGTGTTTCGCGTAGATTTAGTCACAGCAAACATTGCTGGCATTGAAGCGGCTTTAATATAAAGGACGCTGACAAGCACATACGTAAGTGCGTCTTACGTCTGTCCATCTACCTCCAATCGTCGTCCAGTCATTCAGTGTCGCAAACAATAAAAATTAGCAAAGCAACAACCTTGTGTTTCGCGTAGATTTAGTCACAGCAAACATTGCTGGCATTGAAGCGGCTTTAATATAAAGGACGCTGACAAGCACATACGTAAGAGCGTCTTACGTCTGTCCATCTACCTCCAATCGTCGTCCAGTCATTCAGTGTCGCAAACAATAAAAATTAGCAAAGCATCAACCTTGTGTTTCGCGTAGATTTAGTCACAGCAAACATTGCTGGCATTGAAGCGGCTTTAATATAAAGGACGCTGACAAGCACATACGTAAGAGCGTCTTACGTCTGTCCATCTACCTCCAATCGTCGTCCAGTCATTCAGTGTCGCAAACAATAAAAATTAGCAAAGCAACAACCTTGTGTTTCGCGTAGATTTAGTCACAGCAAACATTGCTGGCATTGAAGCGGCTTTAATATAAAGGACGCTGACAAGCACATACGTAAGTGCGTCTTACGTCTGTCCATCTACCTCCAATCGTCGTCCAGTCATTCAGTGTCGCAAACAATAAAAATTAGCAAAGCATCAACCTTGTGTTTCGCGTAGATTTAGTCACAGCAAACATTGCTGGCATTGAAGCGGCTTTAATATAAAGGACGCTGACAAGCACATACGTAAGTGCGTCTTACGTCTGTCCATCTACCTCCAATCGTCGTCCAGTCATTCAGTGTCGCAAACAATAAAAATTAGCAAAGCAACAACCTTGTGTTTCGCGTAGATTTAGTCACAGCAAACATTGCTGGCATTGAAGCGGCTTTAATATAAAGGACGCTGACAAGCACATACGTAAGAGCGTCTTACGTCTGTCCATCTACCTCCAATCGTCGTCCAGTCATTCAGTGTCGCAAACAATAAAAATTAGCAAAGCATCAACCTTGTGTTTCGCGTAGATTTAGTCACAGCAAACATTGCTGGCATTGAAGCGGCTTTAATATAAAGGACGCTGACAAGCACATACGTAAGTGCGTCTTACGTCTGTCCATCTACCTCCAATCGTCGTCCAGTCATTCAGTGTCGCAAACAATAAAAATTAGCAAAGCATCAACCTTGTGTTTCGCGTAGATTTAGTCACAGCAAACATTGCTGGCATTGAAGCGGCTTTAATATAAAGGACGCTGACAAGCACATACGTAAGTGCGTCTTACGTCTGTCCATCTACCTCCAATCGTCGTCCAGTCATTCAGTGTCGCAAACAATAAAAATTAGCAAAGCATCAACCTTGTGTTTCGCGTAGATTTAGTCACAGCAAACATTGCTGGCATTGAAGCGGCTTTAATATAAAGGACGCTGACAAGCACATACGTAAGTGCGTCTTACGTCTGTCCATCTACCTCCAATCGTCGTCCAGTCATTCAGTGTCGCAAACAATAAAAATTAGCAAAGCATCAACCTTGTGTTTCGCGTAGATTTAGTCACAGCAAACATTGCTGGCATTGAAGCGGCTTTAATATAAAGGACGCTGACAAGCACATACGTAAGTGCGTCTTACGTCTGTCCATCTACCTCCAATCGTCGTCCAGTCATTCAGTGTCGCAAACAATAAAAATTAGCAAAGCATCAACCTTGTGTTTCGCGTAGATTTAGTCACAGCAAACATTGCTGGCATTGAAGCGGCTTTAATATAAAGGACGCTGACAAGCACATACGTAAGTGCGTCTTACGTCTGTCCATCTACCTCCAATCGTCGTCCAGTCATTCAGTGTCGCAAACAATAAAAATTAGCAAAGCAACAACCTTGTGTTTCGCGTAGATTTAGTCACAGCAAACATTGCTGGCATTGAAGCGGCTTTAATATAAAGGACGCTGACAAGCACATACGTAAGAGCGTCTTACGTCTGTCCATCTACCTCCAATCGTCGTCCAGTCATTCAGTGTCGCAAACAAATGACAAGGATATGCGGGTAGGGTCTGCTGAATGTTAGAAAGTGTAGCTTCCGGAGTTGTAGCGGTAGCGCACTCGATGAATTTGGTACATACGTCAAATCATCTACCGCGAATACTCACAGTTTTCCGTCCACTGACCGAAAAGTGTGTTGAATAAATTGCTAACAACCGTGTCATCTGTTTCATCGCTCCAAAAATCGTGCCCAATGTCTCGGCAGTATGACCATCCTGCTTCCCCAGAGGCTGCGATGCAACTGCTCTGAAATACGCTCATTTAACCATTGATTTCATTTGATGGATTTCGGAAACGTTATGTTTTGTCACGGCCAATAATTTTAACTGCGACCTCTCCTAAGTTATACGAAGTTATGCTCCGCATCAGCCGATTTGTTCATTCTTGTTGCACCGTACACGCACTCTGAATGTTTAATGACCTGCATAGCTGGTTTTAAAGTATTTTGTATGCCATTTGTGGTTGCGTTCTACTGTACAGTGTACTTTAGTCGCATGTTCACATATTATTTTTTGGATTGTTTGGTTAAAAATAGTGGGAAAGCATGCTTAGTCTACTTGGTTGCCTTCGTAAAGGAGTTCGTGAAGGAAATGGTAGTAATAAACCGCTTGGTCTACACGATATCTGCCGATTGCGCGAGCTATAGTAATCGGTTGCGCGCCGTGCCATTCAACGGTTCAGCTGTGTACCCGAACTGGTGCAAAATGTATACTTTACATGACATATATATTTCAGTGTAACGAAAGGAATTGTGAAATAATAAACAATGCTTATGTACAAATAGTAATTTTAAGACGTCTAGGGTGTATTCATAATCGATCAGTTGACAAAAATAATTGCATGATGGATATGATGAGTATAAGTGTTTGCCATGATGGGTATGAGAGTTTTTCAATTCTTTATACGAAATTATATCTGAAACGTATGAACGTAACGAAGCTTTACGGGGAACCAAAGTAACAGATCATCCAGTTTCGTCAGAAAAAACTGAAGAAAACAAAATAGTGACGTTACAATCAAAGGAAAAATATTCGATGTAGAATAAATCCAATCGCTTGTTCTAATAATAATACGTGTCATTTTATGCACAAATTTCTCATCACGAGTCAGACTCGTGGCTTTTGTTTATGATACAAATTCTTTATCACGAAACAGACTCGTGGCTTTTGTTTATGATACAAATTCTTTATCACGAGTCAGACTCGTGGCTTTTGTTTATGACATAAATTCTTTATCACGAGTCAGACTCGTGGTTTTTTATGACATAAATTCTTTATCACGAGTCAGACTCGTGGCTTTTGTTTATGATACAAATTCTTTATCACGAGTCAGACTCGTGGCTTTTGTTTATGATACAAATTCTTTATCACGAGTCAGACTCGTGGCTTTTGTTTATGATACAAATTCTTTATCACGAGTCAGACTCGTGGCTTTTGTTTATGACACAAATTCTTTATCACGAGTCAGACTCGTGGTTTTTGTTTATGACACAAATTCTTTATCACGAGTCAGACTCGTGGCTTTTGTTTATGATACGAATTCTTTACCACCAGTCAGACTCGTGGCTTTAGTTTATGGCACAAACTCGTGGTAAAGAGTAACGTACGTGGTTATAGGGTTATAGGGTTAACGTGCTATTTAACCCTATATACCCAAGGTGGTAGCGCTAATACGTCAACCGAAGGGTTAACGTATTAGCGCTACCACCTTGGCGCAGTTTGGCGGTTTTTTACAGAAGAAAAAGGTGATTCGGTGAATTTTTTGGATTGCAACCTACATTAGATATGGTTGCCAGAATTTGACGACTCCTACTAAGGTGGTTGCGGTAATAAGTAAGTACTAAATTGGTTTTTACTCTTGTAACAATAGGGGAAATAACGAAAAAAAAATTGCACGTAGCCTCAATCAGTGAGACCTAGATGCGAGACGAATACTACTGTTCAGTGATTTTATTCCTTTTTTTAATACCCTTCCACTGAAAAAGAAATGGAACGCGTAAATTTGAAAACTGTATATGAAAAGCAAGCGACAGATAATACTGATTACGACGAAAATGGCCTTCAGAAAATTAAGTAAAATTCAACTAACAAAACCAAGCGTGATGAAAAGGGGAAAAAGTAGATAAAATGTAAAAATTTCATGCAATTAAAACGAACTTACATATTTTTAAAATTCCGTCAAGATTAAAGTTTCATCCAATGCATTATTAGCTGCGATTGAATAAGTTAGTAGTTTATGAAATTAACAGGGTAATTTTTATTTATTCTGAAGTGAATTTTTTTAAGCGCCTGATAATGATATTTATTATGAACTCTGATTTACTTCCCTCTTGGTCTGTTACTATGGTCGTAATTTCGTCATCGATTTTTCTGATAATATGTCGAGTTCAGATTTACAACACACATTATTTGTCGATGTCTATACAATGTGATGAAGCGATTCTTTCAAAATTGGAATTAGAGTTTTGTTTTTTTTAATTCGCTCATATTTACGCTTAAAGAAGAAACTAAAAACAATCAGAGATGTATTTCTTTACACCATCGAACAGGGCGGAAAAAATCATATAAATGAAAGTTGTATGAAAAGAGTAGTGTAATAATCATAAATAATTAATAAATATTTTTGTAATAAGTAATTAATATTTAAGTATTATTATTTAAAACTGTAGACGAATTTTGTAAACAGAATTATTTAATCTCCTGTTTTTATAAAGCTGTATGATAAAATAAATTTTAGTTTTGGGTTCATTAACTATCACATTCAATTTGAATAAAAGCTTAGGAACTACTCTTATATGCGCCCTCAGGTCGCCAAATTTCTCGCCAAACTCTACGCCGCCATATTACTACTTTAATGTTTTGTCTACATTTCGAATTTTAAGTCTAAACTGTCTCCAAAAATGCGGTTTTCGCACATTCAAAAAACACATTTTGAAGACACAATTTAAGCTAAAAATCCGAAACAAAAACAAACAAGTTAGATACCAAAAACATAAAGTTTCTAATCAAAAATATTTGACAAGAATTCATGTACACAGCGATATGTTTTGACTTCAAAAAACATCTACGAATTACACACTCTAGGCAGCGAAGAAATCTACGAACTACGCACACCTAGCTTCAGTAAATTAACATATCAACAATAAATTTCAAATAATACCATGTACATAGCATTCTGTTTAAACTCGAAAAAAAAAAATCTACGAATTGCACAATCTAGGCATTGCGTACAAATCAACGAAATAAACTAAACTAAATTACAAACAATTCAAAAAACAACAATAACAACAAAAATTCATCGTAACATTCTAAAAAATAACATTCTAAAAAATAAAAACAGTAAAATAAAATGCACTTACTATAATACATTCCTGAATAAAATTTCGCCAGTCACACAACGTCTCTGAACAAAAGTGCCACGATTTTGCTATATCACATGTCTTTCTCAGATTCAAAATTTCAAAAGTAACGATAAAAACTTCCTCCAAAGTTAACTTACGACACCAAAACTACAATCCAAATCTTAAACTACGTTGACAACCACATACTTTACCAGCAACCATTTGACTGCAAATCCACACAAGAATTATCAGGAACGCCCTTCTTCGTCCAAGTTCTCATAGCAGCTCCGCATTTCGGACTCCGTTTTAAAAGTCCCACAGAAATTCCAAAAATACACTTTAATCCTCATAAACACACACGTGAACAAAAGACTCGTTAACAACTTCAACATCGTACCTTTTAATACTAAATTTACTTTCTACACAATCTAAAATACGCGATTGAAATCTTGCCATCCCGTCTATCATTGCAACATAGGCCATTTCAAAACACGCACGACACGAACCAACGAGCAATTAAACCACTCCAGCAAAAGATTTTTTAACGTCAACAGGGTTGCCATACAACACGCAACCGCGCCAAAAACCAGCGCAGAACACATATCGCCCCATTTGGTGAAATGAGGGCGCATATAAGAGTAGAGCTAAAGCTTATCGTATAGAAAAACTTTTTTTAATTGTAATTTACTTTTCTTTGTATCTGCAATCACTTTAAAAGCGGTATTTCAAAACGAAACTTCATTCGGGTTTGAGGATTGAAGGTTTGGTTTGGCTTATATATTTTATTTTATCATACAACTTAATAAGCAAAGCACTCGAGAGCTATCTGCCTAAGAGAAGGGATGCCTTCCTGGAAGACTTGCTAAGGAAAACTATATCTTATACACGTTACACAAGGGGAAAACCACGAAAACGCCTATACAGCCAACCTGTTCAGCGGGATTCGAACCCCGGATTGAACTACCGGCGTTCAGGAACTTTTCCGCTAGGCCGATCTTTTAATACTGATCCTAAAAGTTAAATTTTTCCTAAAACATCAATATTTAACATTTTGCCTAAGTTATAATTTTGTAAATATTTTAAAACTTTCGAAGAAAACATATGTTTGATTATATACTAAATACCTTTCTTTGATTATATTTCAAAAATGCATAAAACATTTTGTAAGCTATTTAAGTACTGCTGGACGGGAAGCCACTGTATTTATGTATGGTATTTTTTACATTTGAAACGTACGATCCCAATGCTTATGTTTCCTAGTTCCATTGCATTGATTTGCGGAATGCTTCAGAAGCACGTACGAAAAAATATGTTGTTAATATAACTTACCATCACCGTACACGAAAATCTAACAGTCTAGAGTATTTTCGTAAATGTCGATACAAATATCGCTTAACGACTCAGGAATTCTTCATGTAATATTATACTTCTTGTTAAATAAATAATTTTAAATAAATTATTTCATATTTGTTCCAAAAATATTTTCAACTCTGTTTCATCATCAAGCTTACAGTCAGAGAAAATAAATGTTCTGTTTCCTGCTAGTCTCAATATATATATAGGACTCAATGTATATATGGGACTATGCATATTTTATTATGCAATTAAAGCAGAACATGAGAGCGTGTAACCCGTGCCTTAAGCCTATAGGAGTATATAGATGCATAGGCGTATGTATGAATTCCATATCTTCCCCAAAACTTATACGTTTTTATAAGTAAATTTTATGCTTAGTCTAGCGTTCTTATTGAACAACATTCGCTGACAAATATAGCCTCCAAATAATAACTCTCGGACTTGCATGACATTGTATGAAGAAAAATGACACGAAGTTTCTACCATTCAAGGAGGCTCCAATTCGCGAAAAAAAGCTGTAAAAGTATATGTTTGTGTATAACATAAACAGCACGTAAAGCGAGACGTTGTTGGAAATGATTTATGGCGGTTTGTAAAGAAACCATAAAGGGGCGGGGAGGTCCTTTCAACATAGCTATTCGCCACTTACTTCCCACCCTCTGAAAAGATCCAGCAAGACATACAGGGGTTGGACAAAAATATGGAAACACCTTTAAAAAAACATGTTTCTTTGCTTAATATGGTGTAGGAAACCCGTTGGCATCCAAAACAGCTTGCAGTCTTCTCGGAATGGATAAATACAGTTCCTGTATGTTTGCCAAGGGAATATTATACCATTCTTCCTGAAAAACGGTGGAAAGTTCAGATAACGATGTTGGCGGTGGATAACGAGAACGCACTTTCCGTTCCAATGTAGACCACAAAGGTTCGATAATATTTAGGTCTGGTGACTGTGGTGGCCAGGGGAGATGGGACAACTCATCTTCGTGCTCAGAAAACCAGTCCTGGACAATGTTAGCTGTGTGAACAGGGGCTTTGTCGTCTTGGAAGACACCATCACCATCGGGGAACAACGTTTGTACCATGGGATGAATTTGATCGGCCAAAATGTTCACATAAGTCTTGGCAATCATGTGCCCTGACACAGTTATCATGGGGCTAGCAGAGAACCACGATATGGCTGCCCAAACCATAAGAGAACCACCGCCATGTTTCACTCTTGGCAACAAGCAGTCTGTATTATAGGCTTGAGATGGCGTTCTCCAGACGTAAACTCGGCCAGAAACAATGTGAAAGAAGACTCGTCAGACCATATTACTCGCTTCCACTGCTCTATAGTCCAGGCATTATGACTTAAACACCACCTTTTCCTGTTACGGGCATTAGCATCACTGATGAGTGGCTTCTCAATTGCACACGGCCAGCAATTCCCTGTTTATGAAGCTCCCTTCTAATTGTTTTGGTACTCACAGGGTTCGGTAACACAACATTCATTTCAGCAGCAACTTTTGCAGCTGTGGTCTTCTTATTTTTCGTCACAATTGCCCTTAATGATCGTCTGTCACGATTATTCATGACACACTTTCGTCCGCGCTGTGATTTAGCAGATGATGTTTGTTCCGCTTTTCAAATATGCGGAATAAATCTTCGATACAGTACTTCTTGAAACACTAAACACCTCGGCTACCTTGCTTACGGAAGCACCCACCGTACGTGCTCCAACAATTTGCCCACGTTTGAAGTCTGTTAACTCTGACATAATGCAATGACAACCTCACATAACAGTACTCCGACAACAACTGAACTGTTCAGCACATTTACGAAGTTGTATAGGTGGCGTCAGTAGTCAAAAACGCCAGCGCCACCTACATATTTCATTAAAATCAATCTTTCTTTTCAAACATGCATTTCACAAGGTGTTTCCATATTTTTGTCCATCCACTGTATATATGCGAACAGACTTCAGAGGATATGTTCTGCAGAGCAGTGTAAACTTTCAAAGGAAGACACCTTGGGATGGAATTGACAAGGTAATGGCGCTATCCAAAATAAGAATTTTATATACGTGCATTTGTCACAACGTGTTATGTAACGTGTTACAGATTTTACGCGTCCTGTACTTAAAATTATATACATTCAGCTACAAATAATTTTGTACAGCTTAGCGGGAGCAACGATAAAAGTAAATAAACAAAATTGTTTAAAAATCTGAAAGCTCTCAGATTTTAATGCACGTCGAAAGGGGCGTTTTTTTTAACGTTTTAAGTGTTACCTTTATTTATTAAATATCATGTTCTTCGCACTTAAAAAACTTAACCCATAAAATTCAGTTCAAGAGCAATATCTGAAAACAATTTTAAATTGAGCATATCTTTAGAATTTCCGATACACAGTCTCACTCGTTGGAGATAAAAATGTTTTTTCTGTACAACGTTGCCATTGCTCGCTTTGAATTTCTTGAGTTTGTAAATCAAAAATTCGTTAAAGTTTTACAAAATATGAAATCAAAACAAATTCCAAACTTCAAATTTGGGCTTCCAGATGCCCATATTCGCAGGAGGATTACATCATTCAAAATTGAATGGCTCTGGGTACCATTGTTTTATCAAAATGCGAGAAACATGCATACATTTTTGCAGATTCCTCATTGTTTAAATTCTTTAAATATAATACAGGGCGATACTATTTGGTGGCAACATTTTAAAAAGTGAAACAACGATGATAAGGAATCGACACAAAATGCCAAAAGGAAATAATAATCCTTCTGAGCAAATTGCTATTTGTCTTAATAATGACATTCCGTTTAATGTTATTAAATGCCTGTAAGATCAGCATCCTGAAATATATAAACTAAATAATGCTAAAAATTACTGTAGGAAAAAATAGCTAGCTAAAGTATTTAAATAATGATAAGTTAGACGATACTTTGGGAAAGAGTGAAAAACTGAAAAAATACGTATGAAATTTTAATTCTTTATTATTACTTATTTGTTCCTTTCGGGCATTTATAAAGAATTAATGAAACGTTGGCAAAAAGTAAGTGAGGAAGTTTTTATAACGTTTGATTTTTGAAACCATTTTTGAACGGTTATATTTTAATATATTCTAAGGCAAATACAAAAATAGAATAAGTTTTGTTCTAACTAGAAAACTTTCATGCTTTCTGATTCATTAGAAACGTCTTAAGAAAGCTAAATAAATTTTGTTTCAGTAATGATAGATGTGTCATGGTTAATGATTTGCATTAACGATTACGTACAAGGAAAGTTGGCTGGTGGCTGATGGACTAACGCTTTCTGGAGAGCTTGATTTTTTAAATTCTGCCCCTGTGATATTTTATTTTGTGTTGCAAGAGATGCTTTCGTTTTATTAACTTGTACTTGCTCAATATTCGAAACAGCTATACTAAAATATGTTTATTTATGTACAAGTTGTGTAGGAATTATCAACTTTTATATCAATGTGTATGTGTCTGTAAGAATTATAATCATTTATATCAATTTCTATATATACATATATACACAGATAAAATTCAGAATTTAATTTCCAATAGCCTCTGAAGTTTCTTTTTACTTTCTTGTACGAAGTAAAAAGGAAGTATTGTAATCGCGAAAAGTTTCAGGCAGCATATTTCAACGAAAATATCCATTTTGACCGCTATCGAAAGCAATTTAACGATGTTTTAGCGTGATATCTGTACGTAAGGACAGAATAAAAGACTCGTTTCCGCCAAAGAAATTATAAAACTGCTTTAAAATGAATTCTGAAGAGAATTTTTCGTGGCGTCTGTACGAATGTACGTACGTATCTCGCATAACTCGAAAACGAGTAGCCTCAGAACGTTGAAATTTTTTACATAGGACTACTATAACATGTAGATGTGCACCTCGTATTTTGGTTGCAATCGTATATAAATATATATATATATATATATATATCCACTCTGTTACCCGGCTCAGTGATCTCAGTTTCTTTACACTTATATATTTGTAAATTGTACATTTTTTGCTTTAAAAATGATTCAATATGTTGTTTTTTTCTTACGGTTAAGGTTTTTATGCCTTTAGTAAATCTGTATGCAATATTTTTAGAATTATCAACAATTTTTAAAGTTGTTTAAGTGCGCTAAGCCTTTTTTTTTGATGGCGGGCATTGATTGTTTACATTTGAAACAGCAGACTTGTGGATTTCTTGCCAATCTCGAGAAACTTAGCTTCGCAACAACAAAGATAACGCCTTCATTTATTATTGCCAATTAGATCATGCTTAATCCTTTCTGGAATTTTTTCGAGAAATAAGTGTTTAAGATTTACTTCGCAATTTTAATATAGATATTTTGAGTTTTATGTATTTTTGCCTTGTCGCGAAGTGAGAACTGGATTAATTGAATGAGAAATACTCAATCGTTTGTGAAAAACAGTTTCTATTTTGTTTTGTTTGCTTAATTTCTTTTATACACCATTCTAGCTTTATTATAGTATTTGAATAGAACATGTGGCAACGATTAGATAATTAAATTCTTTAAATGATGTAAATTTTGTGCATTATGAGTTATAATATGATAGAAATATAATACTGTTAAGTGAATCTAGCACCAGAGTGTGGCTATGGTAAACAAATACTCTTGAAGTGAATTTTAAAGAATGCATTTATTCTATTGTGGTTTATGCGTAGCCGGCGAAGTAGATTTAATTCAATCCAATAAGTTTAAATGAAATGCAAGAAAAAATGCGTATAATTTAATATTTCGTACAAGGAAGTCATGTGTTGTACTCATCAGATTTTTTAATATAGTTAATAACGTTAATAACGTTATTTGATAAATACATTAGGATTTTCTTCGAAGCTAAAGAGATGAAAAATGAGTAATGCCTTCGCCGGCAATCGAAGCACAGGCCTTTGGGATACGCGCCCAGCGTGCTGACCGCTATATTATGAAGGCATGCTAAGAAGGCGGGAGAAACACCTTAAAATTTCTCTTTCCTATTAAAACAAATAATAAGCTAATAAGACATTTTTCTATTCAAAATTAATCCCATTCTTATGATTCTTATATATGGTATAATTTAGAAGTAGGCAGTCGTGGTATTTGTACAGAATTTAACGGAGAGTCAACTAGAGAAAATGAAACCTGTAAGGCCTCGTTTAATTTTTAACTAGTTATTTTATGTTAATGAACTTTCCTATTCTTCTCGTTTCCCATTTTCGTCCCAGAATGTAAATTTCTAGCTCGGGTGCTATTCAAATGAGGTAGAAATAAGTTAGTGTTGAAAAGAAGTTTTTAGAGGGTAGAATCAGAGCGTGTTCTGCCTGCTGAATTGCACGTTGTTCATTTCGATTTCCCTGAGAATAGTTACAACTTGGATAGCGATGGCCGAGGATGGCCAAGGCAGCTTGTGGAATATTCCAATTTGTAAAATATCAGCGATTTTATGCAGAACTATCAGAAAATCTAGTGCAGCTCCATCTACTGAAACAGGCATGGATTAATCGTTAGATGAAAATTAATCTTGCTATTTCCGTTCTTCCATCTCTGCTTCTAAATCAATAAAGTACAAAATAAGGCAAAAATGCAAGCTTAGTTTGGAGGTCATTAGTGTCTCCCATCACCCTTTTGTCCTGAACATGAGGGACCTGTACCTGTTGGCTCTCGAAATTCCGGTTTAGTTAAAATATATAATAAACAAGAAAGTTACTGTTATACATAATTTTATGTTTTACTCTGACGTGTGGCTCTTGATGTTCATGATCATCAAGATAGATGAGTGGGTCCTTGCAATCTCAGAATACACGTAAAGAATCCGCAGTGATATTTCATATATTATTGTACGTATATACGTACAAGGCGTAGCGTAAGAAGACAGGATTTGCATTGTTGAAACTGCTGCATTTCGATTATATAACACTGTCACTTTACTTGAATTTATAGTTTACAACCTATAAAATTTACGAAACAGAATAGGATACAATCGTCAAACGGATTCAACTATTCTTTGAAATTTTATTGATACGTATTGATATTCTGCGTGAAACTTCTTCGTGCTTATTATAAACGTCTAAATAAATAAAATAAAATTTTTAAAAAATCTGAAATGTTTCAGATTTTAAATTAGGTCCGTTATATGGGGCTTTTTTTTAATGTTTTGTGTGTTACCTTTATTTATTAAATATCATGTTCTTTACACTTAAACCATAAAATTCAGTTTAACAGTAATGTTGCAAAATAATTTTAAAATGAGCATATTTTTAGAATTTATGATACAGAGTCTCGCGCGCTGGAGATAAAAAGGTTTTTCTTTCCCCGTAGAGTGTTGCCACTGCTCGCTTTTAAATCCTTAAGTTTGTAATTAAAAAATTCGTTAAAGTTTTACAAAATAAGAAATCGATAATAAAACAAATTCCAAATTTCCAATTTGGGCTTTCAGATGCCCATATTCGCAGTAGGATTACGTCGGAAGGCTGTAGGTACCGTTGTTTTATCACAATGCGAGAAACACACATTTATGCAGATTCTTCATTATTTAATTTCTTCAAACATAATGCAGGACTCTAACATTTGGTGGCAACAGTTGAAAAGTGATTCGCCGTTATAGTGATTCGACGCAAAATCTCAAAACAAAAACAATAGTCCTTCAGGGACAAAGCCCCTTTGGACTAATAAATAAAAAGGGAAAAAGAAAAATCTAAAATATTTCAGATTTTAAATTACGTCTAAAGGGGCGTTTTTTTAAAGTTTTGTGTATTACCTTTATTTATTAAATATCATGTGCTTTACACTTAAACCATAAAAGTTAGTTCAATAGAAGTGTCGCAAAATAATTCTAAAATGAGAGCATTTTTAGAATTTTCGATACACAGTCCGACGCGCTGGAGATAAAAAATGTTTCCCCCAAGTGTTGCCGTTGCTCGCTTTTAAATAGCTGAGTTAGTTACTCAAAAATGTATTAAAGTTTTACAAAATATGAAATCGGTAATAAAACAAACTCCAAATTTCAAATTTGGGATTTCAGATGACCATATTCGCATTAGGATTACGTCATTCAAAATTGGATGGCTCTAGATACCGCTGATTTATCACAATGCGAGAAATATACATACATTTATGCATATTTTTAATTTTTTAATTTCTTCAAATATAACGCAGGACTGGCAACAGTTTGAAAAGAGAAAAGACATTTATAGGAGTCCGACGGAAAATGTCAAAATTCGTTTTGGCGAAAAAGCGAAATTACGAATCCTTTGGACTAAAAAGCGAAATAATACTTTTTCAGGAAATCAGCATGAAAATATTTCTCAATTACACGCCCTCTTCACCTGATATTAAAGCAAATAGAAAAGCAATACACAGATTTTTTTGTATTAAATGAGTAAATAAAAGGGAAAAGTTTCTTGAAAGAAGCAATCGATAGATAATAATGAAATGGACTAACAGATGGATAAAAGAAATAAAATCACGAGGGGACATACATATAAAGTAAAACGAAAATAATGTCGCATTAAAATACGATTTACGTCGCGATTTTTATCGATTTAGCAGATAAGAGCTAAATACCAAAAGTCTTGTAGACAGAAAGGAGTTGCCAGAAAAGGTGCTTTATTAGTTTTGTTAAGAAACTACAATAAAACCTTAACTCGCTTTTAGTATAATAAAAAAAAACTTTTTGATGGTTGATTTTAAATCTTCTTTATAGTTGTGTTATTTATAAACCTTTACAACACTTAAGTTTATTAAATCTTTTCTTTACTTTGATTTGTAGGCACAGAGTTAACTTTTATTCCTTATCGTAATAATTATTGAGTCACATAAAATATCTCCGCGCGTTTTTGGTACATTTTTGAACAAATGTTTCATTTATTGAAAATCAATTTTTATCAAGTACATATTGATGATTATTATCTACAAACTTTTGCCACGTTTCGGGTATCTTCATAATTCCATCGGTGTAGAACTTCTGTGGTTTTTGGTCGAAAATCTTGGAGGAGTGATTTTCAGCGACTCTTCGGTCGGCCAATTTTTTACCATCAACATAGTTTAGCAGTGACCGAAGAAAATGGTAATCAGACGGTGCTAGGTCGGGCTATATGGTGGATGCATCAAAATGTTCCAACCAAGTTCCGTCAATTTGTTCCAAGTCATCAAAAATGTCTGCCCTTTCTAAACTCCCTTTAGAATACAACTCCCTTTCTTTTGGCCAATTTTGGTCGCTCTTTCTGTATTGCTTCTTTCAAACGGTCCAGATGTGCACAATACAGGGCCGAATTGATGATCTCGCCAGGTTGCAATTTATGTGGCACCCAAACATTGAGCTTCTTTTTGTAACCTGCTCCTTTCAAATAATTCCAAGCTGTTATGTGGTTGATGTTTAGTGCCTCTACTATTTCCTGACAGCCTACATGCCGGTCCTGCTCCACCAGTTGCAAAATTTCATCGACATTTTTAGTGACTGACCGACCAGAGCGAGGTGCATCTTTTATATCGAAATTTCCGGAACGGAATTGAGCAAACCAATCCTGGGTCCTTCGTTCACTCACTGCACTCTCACCATAAACTTCATAAATTTTTCGGCCTGTTTCTGTAACATTTTTACCTTTTTTATAGGAAAAAATCTGATGTGTACACCAAATGACTTCCTTGTACGGAATATTAAATTATACGCATTTTTTCTTGCATTTCATTTAACTTATTGGATTGAATTAAATCTACTTCACCAACAGCGCATAAACCACAATAGAATAAATGCATTCTTTAAAATTCACTCTAGTATTTGTTTACCATAGCGACATTGGCGCTAAATTCACTTAACAGTATTATATTTCGTTCATATTATAATTCGTAATGCACAAAATTTATATCATTTAAAGAATTATCTAATCGTTGCCACATGTTCTATTCAAATACTATAACAAAGCTAGAATGATGTATAAAAGAAATTAAGCAAATAAAACAAAACAGGAACAGTTTTTCATAGACGATTGAGTATTTCTCACTCAATTAATTCAGTTCTCACTTCGCGAGAAGGCAAAATTACATAAAAACTCAAAATATCTGTTTTAAAAATTACGAAGTAAATCTTAAACGCTTATTTCCTCGAAAAAATTCCAGAAAGGATTAAGCATGATTTAAATAATAAACGAAGGCGTTATTTTTGTTGTTGCGAAGCTAAGTTTCTCTAGATTGGCAACAAATCCACTAGTCTCCTGTTTCAAATGTAAACATCAATGGCCGCCATTAAAAAAGGCTTGGGAATTAAACAACTTTAAAATTACTGATAATTCTAAAAATATTGCACACAGATTTACTAAAGGCATAAAATCCTTAACCGGAAGATAAAACAACATAATACAATCATTTTTAAAGCAGAAAATGTACAATTTACAAACATATAAGAGTAAAGAAACTGAGATCACTGAGCCGGGTAACAGAGTGGATATATATATAAATATATTTATATATTTATATACGTTTGTTGCGGGCGATTGCAACCAAAATACGAGGTGCACATCTACTAGTTATAGCAGTGCTATATACAAAATTTCAACGTTCTGAGGCTACTCGTTTTTGAGTTATGCGAGATACGTACGTACGTACATACGTTCGTACAGACGCCACAAAAAATTCTCTTCAGAATTAATTTTAAAGCAGTTTTATAATTTTTTGGAGGAAACGAATCTTTTATATCTGTCCTTATGTACAGATATCACGCAAAAACATCGTTAAATTGCATTCGATAGCGGTCAAAATGGATATTTCCGTTGAAATATGTTGTCTGAAACTTTAGCGATTACAATACTTCCTTTTTACTTCGTATAAGGAAGTAAAAAGCATTAGATAACGTATTTCTTCAGATATTTCACTCATTTTCAAATCAATATAACTTTTTTACACAAGCAACGAATTAGAAAACTATTTCTACAGACAATGGAAGCTGAATGTCACCTTTTAAGCACATGTTCGTTTGAGACTATCGGGTGAGTGTTGCCGGATATATAAGCATCAACACCAGCTAGTGGCAAAAAATCGCGGAGACTTTTTATACGACCCAATATTTAAATAACTAAATTCTAAATTTCATGTAAAAAGGTATTCAAATCACTAGACTTATATAATCATATTTCATATGTATTATATATTTTATATTTCATGTAAAATGTATTCAAATCACTAGACTTATATATTAAACTATATATCACTAGACTTATATAATCATACTGAATTTATAAATCTGTTTGAGAATTATGCAGCCGTTTTCATTCATGAATTAATTACTGTTTACCAATTTATTATTGTAATTGATTCATATTGTGAAACCTACAAAGAAGAAAATATTTCAGCTGATCGAGGTAGAAAAGATTTGATTACGACCTATAAGTCATACATGTTAACATTTATATTAATGGAATTTTGTATAGCAATCAATTCGCCCAAGGTAAGCGAATAATAATGTCTAAAAGTTTGATTAAATTAATAGAACAATGGTTCTCACTTATTATTCCACCATTCCAATGTGAAGAAGATGGATAACACTTTGTAGATCATAGTTTAATTTATCATATTTTCTTTAAATTTATCTGGCATATAAATTTCAAAAGATAAGTAAAAATGACTTTTTAATATGCTATATATGTATAGTATATATACATATATAGCATATTAAAAAGTCATTATATATGTATAATATTAATTAAATATTATACTATATATGTATAATATTTAAATTTTATTATATTTAATATGTATCTATTATTTATACAGTTACTAGTATAAACAAACGTTCCTAGAATGGAACGTGATCAGCAGTTATCGCTTCAAACTATTCAGAACTCAGAACTCAAGGCAATGCAGGTTAGGTTAGGTTAAGTTATTTAATTACGGCAAAACTTCGAGGGCTATCTGCCTAAGGCGAAGGATGCCTTCGTGGAGGACTTTCTAAGGGAAACTGACTCGTATACACGTTACACATGCAAGGCAATGCAGAAAGCATCAGTTCTAACTCTGAACTCAACTGCACTGCTGTTATCTCCGATCTTACATAGTTTTCCTTCGTTCTGTAGAGAAATTTTCAGTACCTTCGATTTCTCGAAATTGCTGGAAGGTATATACAGTCACAGTTATAGTTACACGGTTACACATGTGAAAAACCAGGCAAGTGCTCATGCAGCCAGTCTGTCCACCTGGAATCAAACTCATCGAACTATCAGCGTTCCAGTGACTTTACCGCTCAGCTGGTGTTGGGCTGTGTTCTATTAGTTCTTATTAATTAAAATTATGCATAAAATAAATTTATAATGCTATTGAATAAAACTTTTCTGTTAACATATTTAAGAATGTGTAAGGAGTAATAGATTAAGAATTACTTCTAATATTATTATGTAATTTTCTTCTAAAGGAATTAAAAAATAAAGACAAACAAAAGCTTCTTTAGACTAATTAATTATTCTACTATTAAAAGTCATATACAACTGGAATTGACATTCCAAAATTAAATAAATGCATTATTAGGCGATAAATCAAGTTGTGCATAAATATTAAATATGAATACGCTCATCTCAATTATTTAAAAAACTGAATGTGAATATGTTAAAAATTAAGAGAAAAAAGGTTTCTAGATTATTCGCTAGAAATGTTACATCTTGAAAAATGAACCAAAAGGATATATATATATATATCCTTTTGGTTAATTATTTATCCTTTTGGTTCTTTTGGTTCGTTCTTCATATATACATGTGATGTACCAGCTTTTGTCCGGAATGAATAGATTGGTGAAGAATCATAAATGTAGTCGTAGCTTAAATTATCAGACGATAAGTTTAAAAAACAGGATCCATTTATCATTATTCAGGAGAAATAGCAGTTACAAAATCAGATATCCGGAGTAAATAAAACGAATTACTAATAACTTTTTGTATGAAGTTTACTGCATCGTTACATTAAAGAAAAGCCCCCGATATTCCTTTGCGAGTCCTTTTATAGCCTCTGGAAAGGCGGAGCTTAAAGAAATGACGTCAACCTCGTTAGCCATTCCAGTTCGCTTTAAATATTTCCAGAACATTCTATAACTGTACGTGTAGAAAAGGCGAGAAAAACAACTTGACTACGGGGCTGTGGATTTAATTCTACGTACTTTCAAATAAGAGAACGTCGCCATTAAAAATGAAAGCAACATACAATTAGAATTTATGTGTATTCTTGACTATGGAATTTTATTATTACATACATATATATATATATATTGTTACGGATTTTGTATTTATATAGCAATTTTTAGTGGAATTTGTAATTAAAATTGCTTTATATTCTCGTGCTATGCAGCACGAGACTTATTTGAAGGGAAATCTACGCCGGAAAAATTAAAATACAGGAGCACGCGCATTTATCATTTTTAATAAATAGATGTATCGTAATTGTACTCTTTTGCTATCCAGAAAAATAGAGAAACTTCCAGAATCTTCTCGTGCAGGATTAGAGGTTTATAAAAGCAGGAGGAAAACATCTCAATTCAGTTGTTTAATTAGCGCTGTTATTAATTGTAGCGAATTCGCTGTGAGACTGGATTAGCTTTTTCTGTTTTGAATTGAGTTCTATTCAACGTTTTAGTAGTTCAAAAAATAAATATTGCGTGAGATATTGCGATATTGTACGAATATCTTTGAGGAAATTTCAGCATTTTGTTTTGTTTCTTGGGAAAATAATAGATTTTATTTACTTTTTATCGACTTGTGCATTCAATCCATTGTATTGATACCTATTCACGTAGAGAAATTTTGTAGTGAATTTGTATTCCTTCTTGGCGTTATTAGGCGTTACGCATTTCGTAACGCCGAGCAGCAGGATGCAAACAAACGTCAGAAATGTGACATCACTCATTGTAGGCGGAGTTATGGTGAGTCTCATCTCGATTCTCATTGGCCAAACTCAAGCCATTGTCTTAACAGTGCACACTTTGCTTATATGCTTCCTGATATATGAATGCCTAGCGACTTATCCGCTCAACAAATATAAATGAAATTTATGACATTATTATTTGAAAGTGAGCGCTAGAGATTGTAATTATTTAAAATAGAGTTCTCACGGTTACGGTGAAGTGAAACAATTTCGAAATTTTCGAATGCCGACACACACTTTCTTCCTAGATCATCGATCAGCGAGCTAAAAAACCATAATTAATATTGAAACTATAGACCTATAACGAAAACTGCCGGCGTAAAACATTTGCAAAGATCATTGCAAAGGACCAATCAGAACGCAAGAGAGGAAAGAAAAAAAATACTGAATTTACAAGCTTTCAACGTGTACAACATTGGAAGATATTGGATCATCTCCCATAACTTTGCAGCTTCGTGGCCATCCCGATCCCCCGACCTTACTCGTTGGATTTCTACCTCTGGGGTTAGCTGAAATCTGAGATGTACACATCAAACCCATGATATTTGCCAGACCTGAAAGATGTCATAAGATGTGACGATATACAGATTCCTTCTGCGATTTTCCTCATACAACCCGTTACGATCTGCGAAGGTGAGACGCAGAAAGCTTCTTAATTCCAAAAAAAGTCTTTTTTGTCTTCTTCTTTCCTGTGTCGCAATTGGTCCTGTACAATTCCCTTCTTTGCAAATGTTTTGAGCCGGCAAGTTTCCTCATACGCGTATTGTTCCAACACCATTTATTGTTTTTAAATTCATTTATGGTATGTTATTATGTATTTACTTATGGCATGTTCAGCTTGCGCACGAAACAAGTGGATGCTGCCGTTCGAAAATTTCGAATTTTGTTCACTGTAACCTTGATCGTGAGATATCTATAGTATTAACTCATCACAATTTCGAGATCATACCTTCAAATAGCAATATCTGAAATTTCATGAGTGGATAGGCTGCTACGGGCTGCTAGGGGTTCATCTATCAGCGAACTTTTTTTATGACCACCCTGTATATGTACACTAGTATATGTATCACTACGATGTGTGCACTAGTATATGAACGTGTTTCAGGTGATACATATATTAAGCAGGTTTCTTATTACGTATGCGTATTTCTCTGAAATATATGTCATAATACGTATGTTAAACATCAATTTGTTACTGAACGGAAAAAAAAAATATGAAAGCTTTCAGATTTTACATTATGCCCAAAGGGGCGTTTTTTTAACGTTTTGTGTGTTAACTTTATTTATTAACTCGGCGGAAGTCGCACCAAGAAAAGTTACTAGAGTGGGCGCGTGGGGTATCACATATTAATATTTAAAATGCGATAAAAACAGTTTTATTTTATTTTAAAGCTGTTTTTCATGTTCTCGTGTATTATAAATACGTGAATAATAATTGGGTTTCAAGAAATTAATTTCCAAAATAATCTTAGAGTGAAAAATAAGATAAATGAAAATAATAAAAAAATAAACATCATGCATCTAAGTTTCATTGCATCTCTAATACACAATGCTTATTTTATGTCTTTACACTTTGAACGAAATACATTCATGTGCTCTTGGCACAGAATGTTTTCACATTTTAAACATTGCATTCACGTTCTTCTGTCCAATTTATCACATTTATCACATCTTTCATACTTAGTTGTTTCAAATTTCATGTATTCGTTTTAATTCTTCGTCGAAACTTTTGCTTTAGTTTTGCATGCAGTACGTCAGTTTCTTGGTAAAGTATTAATCTCTGATCTTTGTTCAAGACTTTTTTTCATTAATTGTAATGCTAAGTTCTTCAAAAACAGACTTCTGTTTCTGGTTGGAAGATTAGCAGTTGAATGTAATATAATTCAAGCATTTGTTACAGCAGTATTCAATGCAGGAAAGAAAATTATCATTGACCACCTTCTTGTTATACTGGCAGTTCAATAATTGGCTGACAATTCATTCCCCATGTCCACTATTCCTTTAGTCATATTATAAAAACATATAATTCTTGACGTTTTATTTTCTCCAACAGTATCATCTACAGTACAATCGTTATATAATGTTGAAAGAATAAGAACAGTTTTTCCTTTTTTAGGAACATTAGGAATTAATGCTTTATCTTTTGCGAAACCAAAAACACCGTAGAAAATATTCCTAGTTTCATCTTCAGTTTCCGAAATGCAATCTTCATCGCTTTCAAATATTTCTAATAAATCTCACAGGCGTTGCATCTCCAGTTCATAGGGAGTCATTCTTTTTACCATAATGCGGTTAGAAATTTTTAAGAATTTAATGTCAGGTACTTTAAAATCACTTGCGAGTAGAAATATTTACTGTTACACTCTAGACATAAATTTCTGAACTAAATATTCGGTCAGAAAAACACTTACGCGAACAGGCGCGTGCGGTGTGTCATACCCCAGTTCCAACAAAATACCGATAAATTTTTTTCTGAAACACACAGGCAAAGAAAAAGCGGTTCTGAAAGTCAACCACAACTAGAAACTCAGCTACTGAATGCAGCACAGAATTTTAGTTTCACAAGTTAGGAATATTCCACTTTTATGTAGGGGTAGGGTATAATATACCCCACGCGCTTTCCCGCGGGTTAAATATCATGTTCTTCGCAAGTAAACCATAAAATTTAATTCAAATAAGCAATATCGCAAAATATTTAAAAGAGCATATATTTAGAATTTCCGGTATACAGCCACGCGCTGGAGCCTTTTTTTGGGGGGGTACAGTGTTGCCCTTTCTCGCTTTCAAATCGTCGAGTTTCTTAATCAAAAAACTCATAAATGCTTTACGGAATATGAAATAGGTAATAAAACAAATTCTAAATTCCAAATTTGGGCTTCCAGATGCCCATATTTGGTGGAGACGTACGTTATTCAAAATTTGATGGCTCTAGGTACCGTTGTTTTATTACAATGCGAGAAATATACATACATTTATGCAGATTCTTCATTATTTCATTTCTTTAAATAGAATACAGGGATCTAATATTTAGCGGCAATAATTTAAAAAGTGATTTGCCGTTTATAGTAAATCAATGCAAAATACCAAAACGAAATTAATAGCTCTTCTGGGCAAACTGCCCCTTTGGGCTAAAAAACATCTAATGGTATGAAAAGCTCTAGCTTCTGAAAACATATTTCGTGCGGATATGAAGCTTCTGTATGTTTTATAAGTATTTTTTCAAGATACACCTTCTAATAATATGAAGAGATTAAATGAGTCGATTGTGTATAAATGAGTCTATTGTGTATAAAGCACATAAGAAAAACCTTCCACATATGAGTTCAGAAATGTTTGATGGTCCTGCATAAGCCTGAGTGTTTCGAGAGGTTTTCATACTCAAATGAACTTTAAAGTAACATATTAAAATCCTGTATATTATCATAGCGCATAATAGCTTAGATTATTGCTTCAAAATATTTATTTCGTAAAAAGAAAATGCAAAGGCTATAAAAAGTACTTCTGATTGATAAAATAAAGTACAAAGATGCATCTAGCTTAAAAGCATTTATTCGTATGGGTAAACAAATATTGCATTCAAATCAATATTACGGAAATGAGGAAAAAAGTATGTAAACTTAACAACAGATGTTGGTTAGCATGCAGTTTTGTCATTGATCTAGACATAGAAATGTCTTTCTTCAAGCATGTTTTCAGATTTGGCTTTTCTTATTCGTATATCAGGGAAAACAAAAGACTTAAGTCATTAAGAGCACCTATTTGTAGCAACTTCGTCTCAGTTTTTTTCTGGAATTAAGTGCCTGCATGGATTATGCAATAGCGCATTGGTGTTATCTGCCCAAGGGAAACAGAAGCTTTAGAGGAAGATCTTTTTCACTGGCATTACCCCGCATCCGTGTTTGTGTGAGTTTACGCAAAATAAACTCAAATATGAGTTGCGACTTTTATTGGAGAAGCCTTTCACAAAGGTTCTTTTCTATAGCGGGTAACTAAAAGCTACTTCTCTATTCTACTTGTATTTACGTCTAACACAAAAACCTTATGTCAGTTACACTGAAAAGGAAACCAAATAATATTTGAAATAAATGAGCTTAACAGTAAAATTATAGCTAAAATCCATTATTAGTTCAACTTTTGAAGATCCGTTGGCGTATGCGTAAAGATTGATATTGTCTCCATGGCATGAGTGTGTATAAGCAACAATGACGCACAGAGGAAAATAAATTTCTAAAGCTGTTTTTGGGACTTAATTTAATTTAATACTAGAAACTCACTTCCATCAGCAACAAACATGTGAAATATCAGTAACATATCTATATATGTATGTATAATATCTCTCTCTCTCGCTCTATACATATATATATATATAATATTTGTATCTATATATTTACTGTATACATATCTATATATGTATACAGTAAATATGAAGAAGGGAATGAAAGCAAATTACACTCTGTTAGAAAAATATATATGCATCCAGAAAACATTGAACATTGCCTACGAAACGAGGCATGCAAATGCAGTTTGGTGAGTTATTTAAATGATTAAAATTCCATCACCAATATCCATTGCGGAGTGATACAATGCGCATCTAAAGTGCGCAGCTGGTAGAATACAAAAGGTCAGGTAAAGCGAGTGACGAGTATTTTCAGCTAATCTGATGGCTTAGATACACGACATTGTAACGAAAGTCGCCTTTAAGACGTACTCAACGAGGGCGTTATGAAAAGTTGGCAGAGGGTCGAACTGGTGGATTGGCTGGCATATTCATCGGAGGGGTATGGTCATTGTCCATTATTGGAACCAGAGGCTCAACGAAGGCATATTCAGCCACCGTATGTGCTTGGGACGTCTCCGGGCCACCAATGAGAGAGATGATCTCGCAATTAGAACAGCTGCCACGTCCGTATCAACAGTTTCGCTATCATCGATTCAACGCCATTGGCCAACTCGCAGAGATATCAAGATATCCAGTGATATTCACAGAAGACAAGGAGACGTTGGGATCAAATCTCGACTGCTATTAAGGGGACCGTGGACTTTGAAAAAGCTAAAAATCGACCAAAATATTGAAATTTTTGTTTTACTCTCGTTGTATTACATATACTTAACTGCATCGTATGTAAAAAACCGAATTTAAATATTCTAATTTTTAACGAAGTTACAAGCATTTAAAATGTGTAAACAACATAAACTTTGCCCTTTAAATTTTGGCGAAAATGTAAACAAATATGTTTCAACAGTTATTTGCTGATATTTATATACTTATATATTTAATTCTTTATAAATCTGGCAATATAGCGTTTTAACTGTAACTGCCATTTCACTGTTTACAGTTTAAAAGTGTTTTCCTCGCTATTTTCTTTAGTTCTTTTGCTAAAAGTGTTTTGCTGTGTTTTATACAACTACATTTTGCAGGACTGTTTATAACTGAGTTTCTTGGACTGGAAGAACTGCAGATTAATTTATAACCTCTTGCGTAAGAGTATATATATATATATATTTATTTATTGTACATTATGCATGCCATAAGTCGTCGTTACCGTAAGCCTAAAGGGCGACCATCGAAGAAAAAACTTGCAGCTGTCAGCAAAATTGAAAAACGATGGGCAGCTCATTCGGAAAATGACGTGACATTGAACAGTGAAGAAGTTTCTTCCAAAAATAAAAACAATTTTTTCTGAAAGTTCTATAGTTGAAGCGAGTACTTCAATAAGTGCCAGTGTAAAGAAACTGAATGAAAGTTTATTACGAACGTCTGACTGTGGTGATAACCGAAATGATGATTCATATATTTTGATAAATCGTAAAATGTGGAATCCATTGCTATGTAATATAAAGTGTGACGAGTGCTCAACCAACTCTTTAGATATTGTTTCGAAAGGAATATATGGATATTCTACAAAACTTGAATTAGTTTGTAAAAACTGTGATAAAATATTTAGTTCAACATTTTCAAGTGAGCGGGTAAAACGATCAAATACTTTTGATGTGAATACGAAACTTGTCGAAGCATTTTTGAAAATAGGCAAAGGCCACGCCGCCTTAGAAGTGTTTTCCATGATTATGGGAATTCATGCTATGGACAAAAAGACATTTGCTAAATGTTTACACAGTTTGTCTGAAGAAAAGGGGAAACTAAAAGGTGATTTCCTTCAGTTTTCTCGAAATATTGTTCGAAATAAGCATAAAAAATTAATTAATATAAATAATGATGAGTGTATAGATGTCACAGTGTCGTATGATGGCACATGGCAAAAACGTGGGCATACATCACTGTATGGAATAGGTATCGTCGTAGATGTCTTGACTGGGTTAGTTATCGACTACGAAATTCTGTCAAAATATTGTCCTGAATGTGTATGCGCGAAAAGAGATATGGATGTTGACAGTGCGGAATTTCATATATGGTTTGAAAGCCACAAACCAGAGTGTTCCAAAAATTTTTCTGGTTCGTCTAATGCTATGGAAATGAAAGCCGCAGAAATTTTATGGAAACGGTCTATCAGTACATGTAATATGCGATATGTTGGGATACTTTCTGATGGGGATGCGAAAACATATCAACATTTATTAACTCTGAATCTTTATGGTAATGACGTAAAAATTAGTAAAGAAGAATGTATCAATCATGTGGCAAAACGTTTAGGGGCAGGATTGCGCAATAAAGTTAAAGAGCTGCGTTCCAGAGGTATATGTATCGGTGGACGAAAAGAAGGTAATCTGAAGGAAACTACAATTTTAAAGTTAACAAACTATTACAGAAAGGCCATAAAAGATAACATACCGGATATACACAAAATGAAATCTGCAATTTATGCAAGCTTACTACACTGTTCATCTACTGATGTCTCACCAAAACATTCGAAATGTCCTACCGGTACGTTGTCATGGTGTTTTTATCAACGTGCAGTAGCAAATGAAGAGCAGCCGAAAGCACATAAAGCCATGAAAACTAAAGTATCTGAAAGTGTTCTTTCTCAAATATTGCCAATTTATCAAAGGCTAGCTAGCACAGAATTGCTGTCCAGATGCATTTCTGGTAAAACACAAAATGCTAATGAAAGTATCCATAGTTTAATTTGGAACAATTGCCCTAAAGAAGTGTTTATTTCTAAAAAAAGGCTAGAAATGTCAGTATTATCAACAATTAATGAATTTAACTTTGGTTGTGTAAATGCCATAAGCGTAGAACAGGAAGAAGTGAACTCGTTTTCCCTACTCATTGCAAAAAAGCGCGATCAGCGTCGCTTGAACCAAAGTAAAAAGAGAAGTTTACCTGCATGGAAAAAACACAGAAATAGTAAAAAATATTGTAAATCACTAAACGATAATGCAATTATAGCAAATGAAGGTAAAACATATGGTGCTGGTGATTTTTAAAAATTTCATTGAGTATACGGCATAAATTGTTTTTACCTGTATAACTTCGAATCACTTAGCAATTTGTCATATGTTTATTTTTGTCATATTTAATATTATGAGATTAAAAATAGTTAAATCTTACAAAAATGTTATCGAATGTTTACAAATTTATATTCAAAGTTAATTTGCTGTTTCTCATGACCATGTATTAAAGGTAAGTTTGAAGGAAAACTTTAAATTCATTTTTCTCAAAACAAATTTTTTCGCAATTTGTGTGTTTTGAAAATGCTCCATGCGTCTCATTTTTAGTTAAAAATGGATGATATTTGGAAGAAACTATATTGTTATATGTTACAGTAGATCTGTGTATGCATTTTTAGATATGAGGTTATTAAGAAGTTTAAACTTGTGAAAACCTTTAACAAAAGGTGAAATTTTTTCGAAAATTGGGTTAAGTTCACAAAAATAGCCTTTAAAAATTTTTTATCATCATATTCAATAACGGATACACAAATACTTTTACCAAGCCTTTATAAGTAACATAAAGCAAACATTAGGAAATAATATTAAAAATTGGAGCGCATGGAGCATTTTAAATTTTTAATTAAAATAATTAATTAATTGCTTTAAAAATTTTTAATTTAAAACAAATTGAAATTTTGAGCATATATTTTGTTTACTGATGCTATAAGATGTACATGTATAAAATTTCTTGTTGAAAAAATGAAAACTTAAAAAAATAATTTTTAAAGTCCACCGTCCCCTTAAAATGCTTGCTCGCCAATGTTATTCCGTCACAAGCAGTATCATCCTACATGGTGCCAATCTCGCTCAAGCTAGACAGTGTCCAGTTAGAGAAATGGGATTTTCAGCGAAGAATCGTGCTTATCTCTCAATGCTGATGACCGCCGCATACGTGTCTGGAGAGGGGAAGGTGAGCAGTCCAATGTACGATTCGTTACCAAGCAGCACACAACCAGAACACATAATGTGGAAGTCTAGGGAGTGATCAGCTGTGAGAGCCATTCACCATTAGTAGCGCTGTGAGGTACTCACACGTTTGTTCAAGACCTTCTGCAGCCAATCGTACTTCCTATGCTAGCATGTAGTCCAAATTCTGTTTTCTAGCAGGACAACGCTAGCCACATACAGAATAAGTTTCCCAACAATGTCTCTGACGTGCTAATCCTCGACTGGCTTGCCAGGTCTCTAGACCTATCGCCTATCAAACATGTTTTGGACATGTTGGGCAGGCAAAGTCAACCATGTACAAATACGCCCCAAATCGCTGACCAGTTGCTCCGTTTGTGGCGCAGTCTACCCCACGTGAACATTCGCAACTTAATAGACTTCCATGCCCAACTAATTATCGGCATATACAGCTGCCAGGGATGGCTTTACCACTTACTGATTTTCAAATTCCTTGTATTAGTTAATCGTAAATAAAACGTTTCTTTCTCTCGGATTTTTTAACATTTGTTTATCTACTCTCTATTACTGCCATAACACTATATTACATAACACTATATTACTGCCGAGTGCCGTAGTTGTGGCTCAGTTTTATCTGGCTACATATATAATTTTTTGCAACATAGTGCGCTTTTTATACAATTTAATGACATAACCGTTTTCACTAGTCAACAAGGGATATGCAGTCAAAAATTAAATTAGCTAAGTAAAATAGACATAGGATAATCATACAGGGAATGAAAGACGAAGCAGTAATAGTAAACATAAGTGTAAAATTGAAATAAAGTCATTTTTACCCATTCATAAACAATATTAGATGACGTAAAAAGGAAAAACAAAAAAGGTTCTGAAAAGCAGCACCGACCATATGAAAGATAAAACAGCAAGAAGCAGGAAAAATTTTTGTGACAGCATCGAAATCTAATTGGAATCGTCAGTTGCCATTGGAAATATAAAAAGTTGACATTAGAACATTTTCAGAAGAGTTAAAAGTGAGAATTTAACGAATCTGTCATAAAAAAAGAGAAGAAAAAAAAAGAGAAAGTCAAAGATGAATTTATCAAATTCACTGCATTCTTCACCAATATGTTTTAGTGCAATACGCCAGTTTGAATTTACTATGAGTTTCTGCCCTCTTTTCCAAGTACGTGCCGGTCTCAGAGGTAAAGTATGTCAGACATTGTCAGCAGTTCAGAAATTTCCAACAGCATTACTCAGTATTTTTGCTTCGGTAAATGTAAAAGTAATGTTTAAACGTGAAAATGCCAGGAAAGTCGAATGTGTATTTTAGAATGTTGTAAGTTTTTTAAAAAATTCTGCATGCAGTTTATAAGCATGGATAAATTAGAGAACAAAAATGTGAATTTCTTGATCAATTAAAACTGTATCAGAAAACTTGTAGTTGTAAAGAATTTGGTTCCTTAACTTATAGACAGTATTTTGAATAAATACCTTAAATGTTAAGGAAAGAATCTGGAATGCTTTCATTATGACAGAGCGTAGTGAAAATACCTACCGAAAGTGAGGGGATTGTTTTACGGAATAAAACAGCGGTCTGAAACTAATGGACTAAAGAATTTTTATGCGGCTATGCGGGCAGCGAATATATTTCCCGTAAATTAATTAAGATTAGTACAAGGCAAGAATTTGAAGATAAAGTTTTATGATTTTAACGGTTTTTTGAAACCAGTTTTACAGAAGATTCATTACTCAAAGTGAATAAAACTCCCGAAAATTTAGAAATGGAGCTAATTAATAAGTACTGTGATATCACTCCCATTCAAATATTTCAAAATGAAAATTTTTATTAAAATTTATTAGTACTTGTCAAAAGATAAACATACTCAGTTACGAATTTTGCAATAAGAACAATCGCTTTGTTTGGCAGTGCATTTAAACGTTAACAGTTTCATTTCCAAGTTGAAAACTGTCTACAAAAAGAACCAGACTAATCTACAAATAAATATGAGTATCTACCAAACTTTATGAAATCTAATTTATATATGTAATAATAAAATTCCATAGTCAAGAATACACTTAAAATTCTAACTGTATGTTCTTTTTATTTTTAATGGCGACGGTCTCTTATTTGAAAGTACGTGGAATTAAATCCACAGCCCGTAGTCAAGTTGTTTTCCCCGCCTTTTCTACACGTACAGTTATAGAATGTTCTGGAGATACTTAAAGCGAACTGGAATGGCTGACGAGGCTGACGTCATTTTTTGGAAGCTCCGCCTTTCCAGAGGCTATAAAAGGACTCACAAAAGAATATCTGGGTCTTCTCTTTAATGTAACGATGCAGTAAACTTCATACAAAAAGTTATTAGTAATTCTTTTTTATTTACTCCGGAAATCTGATTTTTTTGTAATTGCTATTTTCCCTGAAATATAATAAATGGATCCTGTTTTTTAAACTTATCGTCTGATAATTTAAGCTACGACTACGAAGATCTATGATTCTTCACCAATCTATTTATTCCGGACAAAAGCTGGTACATCACACACACATATATATATAATATTCCATAATATCTTCCTGGACTGCATAATACATAGTGGAACTAACGGCTAGTCCTAACTCTAGGGTGCGGGTGAGACTACAGATTACGAATAGGGTTTGGTTGTTTGTGTGTGTTCTTTCCTCTCCTCAAAGTTGGAATATTTTCCATTCCCTGTGTTGCAGCCAGCGCAACGCTATATATTTAACGAGGTATTTTCTCCCTCATTCCTGCATGCTTTCGTGGTGTACCGGTAGCACACCAGGCGCGTATTCGAGAAGTCCAAGTTCGAGTTCCGGCGACGGCATTGTTTATTTTTCACGACTCCAGCATCAAAAAAACGTAGTGACTCTGCGTTGGCGGCATGCAGGTAGGAAGTAAGATGGAGTCGCCCTAAACAAGTTTCTCCCGTACCCTGCTCTGAAGCACCGGCGATCCCTACGTGGTGACCAAAACATTGGGTCATTTACCATTGAGTTCTATGGGATTTGACGCGTTCGGAATATTTAAGTATTTTGTCAAAGGCAGATACATGCTTTTTGCAAGCACATGCATAAATACCCATACATATTTCCTATTTTTCATTTCCGGCATGTGCAAATCTTTAATTTCTGTGCATTCACTATATTTTTCGTGTAAAGTAATTTACACTTATTTAGCATACACCCGAAAGTTTTACATAAATATATATGAATATAATTTGAATGAAAATTATAAGTATTATTTTTAATACCCACTCAACGGTCAGTTTTCTTCAAAATTCCTCCACGATGGCATCTCTCTCTTTAGGCAGATAGCCCTTGCATGCGTTACTTAATTTTAAAAGGTACATGTTACAATAATATAAGGATGTGAAAAAAATTTGTTTTATTTAAAACATTTTGACGTTTGGAAAATAAAATAAAAGTAGCGAATACTATATCAAGCGTATCGAAAGACGTATACAATTTTAAATGTACCGTAAGGTATTTTTCATTCTTTAAGCATAACATTTTTCTTAACTTCTATATTTTTGTAGTGCAATAGCTTAGAATTTTATAAAACAAATTCATAATCAAAATCGCTGTTGTTAGTTATCGAAAAATAACGAAGATGTGATTTTTGCGTAAATGTCACTAAACTATACAAATTGCTATTATCCATCACACTATGAATGTTTCTTTCATGCGAAAGTGTCCCTTTTTCGAGTTCTATCGAACTGTCATGTGTCGAAATACTATCAGAATCTTGTCAAGCGAGCTTCTGAATGTAAACAAAGAACACCCCATCTGGTGACCCAAGCTTCAAAGCAGTGCTTCACTTTTAGCGCGGGTTTTCCCCTCCTCCCTTTCCTACCTCCATGGTTGGCGGCCGAACAGGGAAAGGTGGTGGATAATTATTCTTCACCACCAGGATTTAGCGACTGGGTCTCCTAATCCACTGTCTCCATTTAAAAGGCGCAGTATATAAGGTATTGTCTCCCTCCTTTCGGCATGCCTTTTTTGTGTAATGGTAGCACACTCGGCGCGTATTCGAGAGGTCCAAGTTCGAGTCCTGTCAAGGGCATTGCTCATTTTCATGACTTCTGCTTCAAAATACCCTATTGACTCTACAGCGCTCCCAGTGATAAGGTAAAAAAAGAATTAAATTTAAAATAAAAAGAGACCGATGGATTTGGCCATTATTGACACTGAATTTCAAATATTCAAATAATTTAGGTATTAAAAGTAATTCAATTTTATATTTAGGCATTCAAAATTTTCTATTTAAAACTATTGTTATTAACTAATATTGTTAAACAAATATGTATATGTCTTATGTCACAGATTGCCGAGTATTTGTCCATGTATAAATTCTTTAATGTTTTACAATAAGTTCGAGACGAAGGGTGAGGAATGATGGTGTGACCCTCCAGTATTTTATTGGAGGGTTTCACACGACAAAGGAGGACATGACGCAAAACCGATTAACCATAATGGTAAGGGCCCACGTCCTCCGTTTAAAAAAATATTCAAATAATAAATGGATGGATCATGATCAACGTATGCACGTACGTACAGACGTCACGGAATGGATACGAGAACATTCGATTCGTTGAAATATGATACCAGAAATGGTTCATGATTACAATATTTATTTTACTTCACACAAGGACGTAAAATGTAACACTTTCTTTAATCTTATTATCCTTTTCTTCATTTGTACTATTCAAGTAATAAATGGTGCATTAACGTACAGAGAAAGCAACGCAATTTAATAACCACATTTAACCTCACTATTTGCTTATTTTCAGTCCACAAACGTATTTTCAGTTTCCCAGGCAATACGAAATCTTCTCACTACGAATATTATGTATTTAATTACTTTAAAAATTACTGCAGCTATCATAATACAAACTTTATTCAAACCAGAATAGCGTTTAATTAAGTAATGTAAAGTACTTTCTGGACGATTTATAAAAATTAACCAATTACTAAAATTTTAACACACACAACAAATATTGCTAATTATCAAAGAATAAAAGAATGGTATTTCATAAGTTTTGCAAACGCATGGATTACTCTTAATGGCTTAGTCTGAGTAATGAGCAAACCTAAATATACGCAGCTGCGATTCTTATTATTACTCTCTTTTTAATGCGGAAAGCGTTTAATGAAATGATCTGAATGCATAACGACGAAGTCGTTAAGATCCATTTACCACTAAAATGAAACTACTCATAACGATTAGTGTATCCCTTAGAACTGCCTAATATATGAAAATCTGTTGGGAAAAGTAGAATTTTTATTACTGTTTATAGCCTTTTGAGGAAGATTTAATGTAATATACAGCTTAACTGAGCTCGAAGAGAAAATTTAGTACCTAGCTCGTTTTTATATTTTGATGGAAATGAATGGGATTTTCGAATCGTCAGAATATTTTTTAATGATATGTATGTATTGTTAATGAAGATCATGCAATAAATATAAAGCTTTTGTAATGTATTAGCAGGATGTTAAAATAAATTAAATGCACATTTATTCTGAAGCAGGAAATTCTTCGGATACAAAAGATGCACGTTGAATGGAAATGAGAATTAAAGAATTTAAGCATACAAACAATAGAATCATGTCTCCGCAGTCCTAGTTTCGATGTCAATAATTTTGCACTGTTTTCAGAAATGGCTTTTGAAAACTGAAGAAATGGACAAAATGTACCCCCACGTGTTAAGATGGGGAACGTGTTATGTTCTATTGTGGGATTCCTCACAGTGTAATTCGAAGTTACTGTAGAAAGTGAAGACCCTTAAGAACTGATAAGCGAATAATCGCTTGAGTTCGTGTGACAAGAAATAACAAGATGGAAGGATAAATAACCCTTTATTATTCAAATAAGATTTAACAGAACTCCGTCTTGGAGTGTACAATAAAAGCCGACACTTGGGCTTGAACTTAAGAGGCTAAGAAGTAAACTAAAACTAATCTTAACTAAAGAGATATAGCCGAAGCTATCAAGATTCTAACCGAGTTCGAGTAATTCGAAGTTACTGTAGAAAGTGAAGACCCTTAGGAACTGATAAGCGAATAATCGCTTGAGTTCGTGTGACAGGAAATAACAAGATGGAAGGGTAAATAACCCTTTATTATTCAAATAAGATTTAACAGAACTCCGTCTTGGAGTGTACAATAAAAGCCGACACTTGGGCTTGAACTTAAGACGCTAAGAAGTAAACTAAAACTAATCTAAACTAAAGAGATATAGCCGAAGCTATCAAGATTCTAACCGAGTTGTCCCCTTAACGCTAATTGATTTCGAAGCTATCAAGGGCCTAAGTACGGCCGGAAGTAATAATAGCTCACGAGACAGAAGCCTAAAAAGGCGGACGCGTGCAAACAGAATACCTGGTAACTCGCTCGCCCAGACCGAAAAACTTTGCGGTTTAAATACCGCTCCTTCTCATTATGATTCAGAAGTGAATCTAAAACTACGTTCTGGCCGGAAGTAGTAAGTTGAAGTTAAGAATTTGACAGGAAAGATGTTTAACTCAACATTTAACTGTTAATAAAACTAACATATTAATAAAATTAACAAATTTAACTGTTAATAAAACTAACATAATCTTTACACTAATAAGTATAAATGTAGAGGATGTAGAGGACATATCATTTACCCTATATAAGTATGTGTTAACCCCTAACACTAGTCATTTAGAACCCCAACACCCTCCCGACGTATTCGAGCTTTGGTGAAACTGTGGCTCCGGCCACTACCGCAAGGCCTTCCACGGCCGGCAGCATCACCGGAACTTCTGGGTTTCAGCCTTAATTTATCTTACGTCAAATTTATCTTACAAATTTATCTTACCTAATTTATCTTACGTTACATTACATGGTGCACATAACGAAACATAGTTGTACATGTGCATGTTTTCAAGCCATTATCTATTGTAGTGGATACAAGCATCCTGTTTCACGACATTGTTGCGAGTAAATAACTGTAATGAAATTTGAGATGAAATTTTAATGTCACTTGTGTAATGAAAGGCTCCGAGAGGGCGAAGCTGAGGACAGACAAGTAATGCCACAAGAGCAACTCCGTTTAACATTTATGTAAATGACTCTCGCTAAATTGGCGAGATATCGGCAAGCTGCGGATGATTTTGGCGATTACTTATACTCGAAAACTTGGCGGAAAATCGACCAATGTTGCCAACCTTGGCTATCATTTGGCTACATTTGGGTTCGGTCTCTGTGTAACTGTGGTACTGTAACTGAACAGCTGTTATTTCCTCCCTATGTGTTACAATAACCGCATCCGGCCCTTATGTGTAACTTTAACCGTATATTTACCAGTAATTTCTAGAAATGGGATTTCGGTAAATTTAAAATTTCGGTAAACTATTTTTGTAAGTAGTATTAAAATGGTCAAAGAAAGTGTTAGTATAACAGTGCTGTTATCCAGGATTTTCCTTTAAGGTTGTAGAGACATTATGATTATCTGAACGCAGGAAAGATGAAAAATTAACAAACGCCTTCGCCGGGAATCGAACCACGGACCTCTGGAATACCGGCCCAGTGTGCTGACCATTACACCACGAAGGCACGCTAGGAAGGCAGGATAAATGCCTTATAAGGTTTTAGGAAAAGAAGCATTACTGTTTAAATCAGATATAATGATGTATTTATCTTACGTCAAATTTATCTTACAAATTTATCTTACGTAATTTATCTTACATTACATTACATGGTGCACATAACGAAACATAGTTGTACATGTGCATGTTTTCAAGCCATTATCTATTGTACTGGATACAGGCATCATGTTTCGTGACATAGAGATTCTACTGAAGAGTGCTTATTTTTGAGAATGTTCGAGGAATAATACATGAGGTGAATAGGTAAAGGCGATAAAATTTCCGTAAACTCTGAAATTCGTTTACTTGATATCAATAAAAGTAAGCATGTATAAACTTCGAAAACTGTCATTGAGAAGCAAGTAGAATATTTTCCGTCACTGAAACTGGTAGTTTCATTTTATTTTAGAGTTATTGCGATTCATCAAATTTTTCTTCGCAGTATAATATCTTTTCCAGAAATAATATGCGTAGGTGGCAATTTTCTCACTATAACATAATAGTTCAGTTTAAAAGTTTTCTCCTTATTACTCTAAGTATATTCGAAAAGCTGATAAAATGATTTGTGCCAGTATTCTGCTTTAAAACGAGACGATTAATGCAGAAAGCAGCAAGCAAATGACGAAATCATCCCGATTATACACTGGTGTGCAAAAATTAAGGACGAAGTCGAAAAATTAGCATATCAGCTGAACGAACAGGCAGAGCGGACAGAAAGACTAATCAGGAGATTAAGTAAGGTGATGTACATTAGCACATGCGCAGATATGCAGGTAGACGTAATGGGGGAGTGCCTGAGTAGTATAAAGCATGTTGTCGGTGTAAGATCAGTATTTCTGGCAGAGATTGCACGCCGTATAGCAGTTAAAATCACACCGAGTTGCTGCCTCGGCGAGAAATGGCGAATAATCAATCTGTTAGACGACATCTGGATGCTTTTACCCGAGGTCGAATCATTGGGAAGTTGGAGGAAGGCCGCAGTGTGACAAGTGTGGCTGCAGAGTTCGAAATTGTTCACAGCATCGTTTCACGACACTGGAGACAATTTCAAACTACAGTAACAGCTATCCGGGGGCTTAGTAGTGGTCGTCCACGAGGAACCACACCCGCAGATGACCGGTATATTGCCTTACAGGCCAGAAGAAACAGGCGGCAGACAGCGGGAGAAATCGCTAGACACACGACACAGGGTGTCGTGTGTCTAGCGATTTTACATTACTCATGTCCTTACGTATTGGGGATCTTACACGACACAGGCGACTGGACGACCGATATCGCGTTTTGCCGTGGCCAGAAGACTGCACGGTGGTGGTCTGTTTGCACGACGCCCTGTACGGTGTGTACCTCTAACGCCTGCCCATCGGAGAAGGCGTTCTCTGTGGTGCCGGGAAAACCGGAATTGGAGAGACAATGAATGGGGACGAGTACTCTTTACAGATGAGAACAGATTCAGTCTGAGTAGCGATTCTCATCGCATACTCATCTGGAGAGAGCGGGGAAGCCGCAATCATCCCTCGAACATCATTGAAAGGGACAGGTATGGAGGTGGCGGTGTTCTTGTTTGGGGAGGCATCATGCTTGGTAGTCGTACAGACCTTCACATCTTCGACGCAGGTTCAGTCAACGGGACCCGTTATTGTAACGAGATTCTTCTTCCATATGTGCGTCTTTTTAGAGGCGCTATGGGTCCGCAGTTCCTTTTCATGGACCACAATGCACCATGTCATCGCAGCTCTTAGAGAGTGAGGATATTGAACTTATGGACTGGCCGGCACGATCTCCGGATCTCAATCCCATCGAGCATGTATGGGATTTTCTAGGCAGACGCTTGGCAGCTCTTACCTTACCACCAGTAACGATTCCGGAGCTTCGATTCGCGCTGCAAGACGAATGGGCAGCAATGCCTCAAAAACTCATTGACACCCTCATTCTCAGCATGGGCAGACGCTGTGAAACCTGCCTAGCAGTCAGGAAAGATTATATCCCCTATTAAAAACCGGATGTTTCTTGCTGGACACCCATCACAGGGATGTTTCGGCCTTCAGTCGCATTGCGCTCCATGCTACTTTTTCAATAAAGCTTCTTTTTATCCCTCTGATTTCTCTTTTAGTAAGTGTTGCTTACATTACTCATGTCCTTACGTATTGGGGATCTTACGGTATTAAATGTGTTGATTTGGAAAGCTTTTGTACAAAGTTATTTTGAAAAAACCGTCTCGTCCTTAATTTTTGCACACCAGTGTACTTTGAAAAGTAGCTTTAAAAAGGAGATAAGAAACAAATCAAGCATGAAGATGCCTAAAAACTATAAATAAATGAGGATTATAATTCAAATTATCAGCAAAAATAAAAAGATTTTTAAACAAATTTTTATAAATCTACGGGTAATATGGTTTGCGGATCAAAGTGTATTTTAAATCCTTTTTCAAGATATTATAACGTTCCCCCTTTTATGTTCTGGTGATGTAAGTGGTGAGCACACGTTAAGCGGAAAGTCCGTGACTAAGTTCTCAATATAACTGATTATTTTAGTTTCCTCCATTTTAAAAAATTTAGCGGTCTCTACACTAGAGCTCAAACTCTCTTACTGTGCTTAGAAATTTCGTCAACTTCAGTCAGCTTTTAAGCTCGGGGAGAATGTAAGGAATTATCACATTCTTTTGTTCTTGTTCTTGTGATGTGAATGATTAGCACATATAGCTAGTATTAGGAGCCTTATGGTTCTAATTATAATGTGATCCAGGTGATTATACATGTTTCTTGGCTTCGAAAAGTCTTGATTGTCTCTAGCAGAACAAAATCGGAAAGATTTAATTTTTTAATTCATTTCGCTTTTCATTTATTCAAATTAATCAAATTAATTATCTTTCATTCATTCAAATTACTTATCTTAAACATTAAAAAAGTATGTAAGGTTTTTTATGTTAAATAATTAGTTATTTTATGTTATGGATCTTTACTGTCATTTCTTCAATCCGTTTTTCCACCAGAATGTAAATTAGTTTAGGGGTATTTAAGGTAAGGTTTTTTAGATTGTAAGGTAGACCGTGTTCTGCCTATCGAGGAGATGTTACTAAGTTGCTTGATAGGATAAGATTTGTAGTCTTCGTCGTTGTATTATAATTGCCAACATCTGAAAATCTACGCCGGTTAAGTTTCGAGCCAGCTTCGCGTCAATTGATTTGTATAGCCTTCGGTTACTGGTTTATTTGAATTTAAATTTTACATCTTAAATTTTACAACTTACTTTGCTTTAAGTTATCTCGCCACAGGTGATTGGCTGAGTTTTAAGCACCAACTGCACCTTCTGATATGTTTGAGTTCTTTTGCACGCTTCTCAAGTTTCAGTTGTTATTTTATTTTACACTTAGTGATAATTTGCTGCTCTAAAGCTTATTTGGAGTATATGATTGCAAAGAAGATCCCTAAACTTTATAAATAAAATATGAATATTGGAACAAGGTTGCTATACAACTATACAACAGAAGATCACCTTTATGGAGATAAGATTCTTGATGGCTGATTTTAAAGCATTGATTTAAGTTTTTTTTTTGCATTCTTTTCCTTAACTATATTAACAACTCTACTTTAGCTATGTAAAATTGTTTTCCGAATAATGCCTTCTTCATTACAAGCCGCAAAACCGATCAGTTAAGTCTAATCTAAACTTTATTGTATCGTATAGAAATATATTACATAATAATATATTGCATAATAAGTAAATGCTATATATCGCATAGTAAGTAAATATATAAACAAGAAATATTCCGAAGTAAAAAAATACAGAGAAATATTTCAGGGAATTCGGCGTCATTTTTCCAGTCCACTAAAGAAAAATATGCTTCGTATCTTCTTTTCAGAAGTAAATCATTTCATAGACATTCGGATATGAAACATGTTTTTTTTAAAAATTCTCTTTCCTGAATATGTTCAGAGACAGATATCCATTCTTTGTAGGATATCGTAATATATTTTGACAGTGTAACTGATATTGACGTAATGTGTTTTGACGCTACATTTGATACTGAACACAGCTCTCCAAAAATGTTTCTCTAGAACGGAAAAGATAAGAGAGATAATATTGCTTGGAAAAGTCAGTGTGGGATTAGATATGTTTGGTTAGATGATATATAGTTGGAAGGCATCATACCGGAATTGAAACAATGAGTACTGAAAGCTTTTTATAATTGAATATCATTAATTGCAAATAAGAATTTCTCAGTAAAAATGAGACAAAAAATCTGATATAGAGATCACATGACTTCTTTGTACGGCCTATTAAATTATGCACATTTTATTCCTGTACCTCAATTAAAATCATTTCCTGGAATTATTCTAAATTAACCATTCCCTCGAGGCAAGCTGAAATGACGTCAACAACTGCAAACTTTGAAATTAAATATCGCGGTCAATTTTGGTCTAACAAGAGTCAAACTGTTTATGATTTTATATTTCAATAACGAAAATAAAACTTTCCCAAATACAACTATAGGAACCGGGAGATCGCATTAAAAGTTAGATTTCGTTATTTGCCGAAAACAATTTTTTGTTTTAAATTGACATTGGCAAAACATGATTAATTTCTTCATTTAAAAGCACCTCTGCAATTGGAAGTATATGACTACGATTGTGGGAAAAAAAAGGCGGATAAGGACTTTTCAGCCAAGTTAGGGGAAGTTTATATTTTGAAAGTATGGAATGGGAAAGTGTATGTAATGAAAAAGACGTAGTAACATTGGCTACGTCCTTTTCATCACAATGTTACTACGTCTTTCTCATCACACGCATACATAATAATGCGGATTGTAATAGAAAATGGAGGTGCACAACTAGATGTTAATGCAGCATCATAAACAAAATTTCAACGCTCTACGGCTAATCGTTTTTTGAGTTATGCGAGATATATACGTACCACCCCCGAAAAAAAGGGGGACAGTGTATATCTCCCGTTCTACTGGGCCGATTGACGAAATTCAATTTGCGTTTTTCTTGTCTCAAAAGCGCGACGTCGGATATGTATTAGATTTATATACACCATTGTTCTAATATAGGTATTTTGACACAAAATCGGACTTTTTCTGATATAGCATGTTTTTCCATTTTTCAATTATACGACTCAAATTATGCCAAACTACCATGTTTTGTGAAAATCGCACGAGTAGTTTTTAAAAAATTAGCTCTCAAAATTTTAGCTCCTCCATGTTAATTGAGTTTGGTATATATTTATTAATCTCTCTTTTTTTGATAAACTTATTTGATTCCTCCTTTCACATTTCGAAACTCAGATTCATTCCAAATAAAATTCACCCATTTTTTTATGATTTAGTTTTAAAATTTGTATTTTTAACCAATTTTTATAAATTTTTCAAAAATATTTTTGAATTATAATCTACACTGGTTAGCATAAATTAAGGAAATATCACAAAAATAGCGATAACTCCCTCAAAAATAAGCCAAACCGTGTAAAATTTGAATATGTTGCCAAGTAAGAGTAGCTGAATAAAACTGCAATATGCAAATTAGTGGCGCTGCACTCGGAATACGTCATCTGCGAGGAGAATAGGTGTATTTAATTATGGAAAAGCACACGAGGGCTATCTGCCTAAGGGGAGGGATGCCTTCGTGGAGGACTTTCTAAGGGAAACAGACTCGTATAAACGTTACACATGGGGAAAACCACGAAAACGCCCATGCAGCCAGCCCGTTTGCGGGATTCAAACCTCGGACCGAACTACCAGTGTTCAGCAACTTTACCGCTCGGCCGCTGGTGGGCACGAGGAGAATAAAAAGTCCATGTTTGAGAGCAAGCCCACAAATTTCACTGTGATAATGACATCAGAAATCTAAGATAGCCAATTCGTAACAATGACCTGCAGGCTTTGGAGGTGATTACAAACCACAGATTCGGCATCTAGGAGGTTCAGCCAAGGACGGCCAACTGCTACGAGGAGCGCTGATGACCGATATTTGACATTATGTGCCCGCAGGAATAGAACCGCTACTCCGACTCTTCTTAGATCCTGCCTTGCTGCAGCCACCGGAAGGTTGGTAGCACTGTGCGTAGAAGGCTTCAGGAAGGTGGTCTGTATGCGACCAGCCATTTGCGTACTGCTCACGTCACGCCATAGGAGGGACCGTTTGGAGTAGGCACGACAACATGTCTACTTGACGCCTGATCAGTGGAGGGTTGTTCGCTTTACGGATGAGTCTAGGTTTAGTCTAGAAAGCGATAGTAGGCGTTATTTGATATGGAGAGAACCTGGAACCCGTTACCATCCGTCAAACATCCGTAAAAGAGATGCATACGGAGGAGGCAGTGTCTATGTTTGGGGTGGCATCTCTTTGGGTGGAAGCACAAACCTCCATGTCTTTCCAACGGAAATCGTGAATGCTCTGGTTTATAGAGATGACACCCTTGATGCTTATGTGCGCCCATGTGCCGAGGCAATAGGTGATGCTTTCCTGTTGCAGGACGATAACGCAAGACCACACAGGGCTCGCATCGTAAATGATTATCTTCAACAGGAAACAATTATGCGCATGGAGTGGCCAGATCGATCTCCGGACTTGAATCCTATCGAGCACGTTTGGGATGCTTTAGAGAGACTTCTAACTGCTTTCAATCCGCCCCTCCAGACCCTTGTCGCGCTTGCAACTGCTTTGCAAGAGCAATGGCTCTCGCTTCCTATGGAACTGATAGACCGCATAATTGAAAGCATCACGCATCACTGTATGTGCTATATTGCTTCTAGAGGCGATCATATTCCATATAGAAGATATTTTTTATATTGCAAACTGACACCTTCGATTTGTTCATTTTATACATGTGCTAATTTCTATACTACCATAATTGTCAGGTAATTTATTTTTATGTTATTTGATACCTTGCTACGTGTTGTATATTGTGGGTAAGTTTCATAATATTCTACATGTAACTTTTTCAGTAATCGTGATTTTTCCTTAATTTATGATAACCAGTGTATAAAATTTTTACTAACATCTTAAAGTAGACGTACTTCTAAGCATACCGGAAAAAAAAAATTACAGTTTTTTTTATTCAATATTTCCGAAAATATACGTGAATTTATATATTGGCACGTTTGGAATTTGGCGTATTTGTTGAAAGCGATAAAACATCAAATGTGGTTTAGACACATTGCTAAAATTATTTGGAAGTGGAAACGCTGTGACATTTCCCCTGCTCACGCACAACGTAAAAAGATAGGAACGAGGTGCTTTTTTACCGCTTCAGCATAAGTGAAAGAAAAATTGGTTGCCATAATATTAAGAATTCGCTAAGTGAATTATTCGTGGCGCAAACTGAACAAAATTTGTCCCAAGATAAATTTTTGAATTTCTCCGTAAATTTCGAACCAAATTTTGCAAAATTTAATATCTAGGCATAATTTGAGCCGTAGAATCGAAATATCGAAAAAAATTGGTATGTTATTTCAGAAAACGTCCGATTTGGTGTGTCAAAATACCTATGTTAGAGCAATGCTATATATAAATCTAATATATATCCTAAGTAGCACTTTCGAGACATGAAAAATGCAATTTGAAGTTTGTCAATTGGCCCAGTAGAACGGGAGATATAGAACTATCCTCCCTTTTGTTTTCGTAGTATACATACATACATACGTATGCATGTACAGACTTTACGAAAAATCCCTTTTGAGTCAAATTTAAGTCCATTTCGGAATCCGATTTGGAAAAAAAAGTCCTTTATTCTTTCTATAGCTACAGATATCACGCAAAACAAATCCACTAAATGGATTCGGAAAATGGATATTTTCGTTGAAATATGATATTAAAAATGTTTCCTGATTACAGTACTTCCTTTACTTCGTACAAGGAAGTAAAAATGGGAGAAAGACATTTGCCAAATTTAAAACAAATTTCATTGCATAATCTGTAGAATAAAATTTTAAATTAATGCTAAAATATTTTTAGAATTTTCATATTTCAGTATTAGAAAATGTAAATATCACAGAGGCATAGTGAGAAGGAATAAAATGCGGGAATTTCGTTCACACCTGCGGCACAGGGTCTAAGCCGCACCCACTTAGGGAAACTATATTTGCGCACGCGTGGACCCGTGTCTACAGTTTTCCCGTTTAGATTTCGCGCGTTCGCTCTGACTGGTCGACTGTTATTCTAAGTCGGCATAAAGTTCAAAGTTTTGAAGTTCAAAGTTTCAAAGTTCAAAGATAAAGTTGAAGGTTTTGAACTTTATACCAAGAGCCCTAAACCAGATTTTGTGGCGTAGCACAGACTGGTTGCTTGGCAACGCAGCTCGGCTTAAACCACTTAAGCCCTTTATACCGTCGTCTGAACACAGCTTAAGAGACATATGGACTATACAGTAGACGCTGCTTAATGTGATAGCGGTTAATGTTATCATTCGGATACATTTTCGCATTGATACTTTGATACTTGTCAGTTAGGCTGGCCTCAGCGCAATATCTATCGCGCTCTTACCAACACCTCAATCATCTCTGGCTAGGGCAAACCTCGCATGAAGATCTTCGAGTGGTAAACACTGTGAGTAAGCGAAAGTAGAAGTAAATTAGGCCCCTGCCTGCGAGAATTGAAACTGTGAGAAAATAAAATAAATGTGAAATAGTGGAAAGGAATATGCGTATTATTTAGATATTGTATGTAAAATGAGGAGTAGCATACGGACGGAGATTAAAGTCTTCTTCCAGGAGTTCGTACCTGAAATTATTTGCATAATTAACAATGTTAGTGTTGGTGGCCTTGGTATAAAAGTTATTATTTATTTTCCCAATGTAAGTTTTGATGTCATCTAGTTTTAGGTCTTTGTGTAGGTCGGTGTTTCTAATGAACAGTGGAGAACCCGTTATTTTTCTAAGAAAGTTATTTTGAAAAGTTTGAAGTTTGTTATAGTCAGATTTTGAAGCCCCGCGCCAGGCTGGGGATGCATAAGTAAGAACTGGGCGTAAGATGAAGATATAGATCCTTCGTTTCCTGGCAAGATCAAACGTAGTTGAGATAATAATGTTGTTAAGTTTTCTTCCCACACCTGTTGCTTTGCCTATGGCTGCCGTGACATGAGGGTTCCAGGTAAGTGTGGAGTTGAATTTGACGCCAAGATATGTTGCCTGAGTGACTTTTAGGGACTTTTTCATTAAATAATGTCACGCCAACATTCACAGTTTTCTTGCGGTGACGACCTATGAGCAAGAGTTTGGATTTAGTTGCGTTAATACGAGTTCTCCACTTTACAGCACCAATGTTCGATTTCATGCATCCGGCTCTGGATGCGAGTTATAGCATGACTAGGGTTGAGTGAAGAAGACAGAATAGCAGTGTCGTCAGCGTAGCAGGCAGTAATGCAATTAGTATTGTTGTCAAACATCGGGAAATCCACGGCATAAATTAAGTAAAACAAAGGCCCCAGATTAGATCCTTGAGGAACGCCCGCAGCAATGTTTCTTGGGGTGGAATAATGTTGACCCTGTCTGACTGAGAACGTTCTGTGACTGATAAAGGAATGGATCATAAATACTAACTCTCGGGTGACATCGAGAGTGGTGAGTTTAAAAATTTCGCATTGCCTAGTCCCGCCCGTTTGTATAGCACGACAGCGTCAAACGCAGTTTTGGTTCGCATTGTGCAAAAACACTTAGGATCGTGCAGAAGGGCTGTTAATTACGTGCTGCAGGATAAACAGGTCACATGGAAGTTCACTCTTCTCCAGAAAGAAGGAATTTTTTTTTTATCGAAGGCAAGAAAGTTCCCGTGTCATGTGGTGATCCTCTCGTCAGCTGTTTTTGACGCCTTTATTTCATATTCGTAGAAGTAAGGGCAGAGCTTCGCATTGCTGTGCAACGCTAGAAACCAAAAATGTTGGGTAAACATATGAACGTTACTTGAAAAATTGCATATTTCATTGCTTACTTTTAAATATAAGATCCTTAAAAATAATGGAATTATATGTTTTAGTGAAAATATTCTTTCTGCAGCTAAAACAAAAAAAAGGGGGTATGCACCCCATTTGAGCGGCGTCTTCTCTGCTCGCAGTCTTTATATAACATGGCCATTTACTAATATTGTGATTTTTTATGCAAGAATAATTTTCATTCTTTTTTCCTAAAATAAATTTGGTTCCCTCTATTTCAACTGTGTATAATAATGCATACAGATGCTAAGCCAAAAAATCAAAACGACATATGACATTTATTTACTATAATATTACTGTCATAATTAATTAAATAGCTAAATAATCATTCATTATCATATAATTATTAAAACTAATTTTTAAGAACTTTTTTTATGTTTATTGATTAATGTACATATATTTAGTTCAAAGATAAAAAGATACATAATACTTATTAATTACTATTAAAATACTTACTTAATATCGCAAAATTATTATAATCAATTATAATAATTATTATATTATAATTTATTGTAATGAAAATTACGCAGTATATAATAATTAAAATAATTACAATGCAATGATAATTATTTATTACGCCTTTTCATAAAATTATGCATATATAACACAATTAAGCTTTGGAAACGCTTATATTTTTAACAAATAAATAAATATATAAATGCAAAAATTTAAACACATTATAACAGAACAGTTGATGATCAGACAGAACAAATGATGATCAGAATACCATCTTAGATTTTTTTTTACTTATTACGTGCTCAGCCATTAGGCACTACAGGGAAAGGAAGGGAGGCCCTGTGGAACTGTGGATCTAAGGAAATTTGGCTCATATCCACGTTACACATGGTGAAAAACCATGAAAACGCCCATGCAGCTGGCCCGTTCGCCGGGACTTGAACTCCGGACCGAACTACCAGTCTTCAGCGGCTTTTACCGCTGGGCCGTTGATAAGCCATTATCTTGGATTAGTTAAAAGTAATTTTCTGCCTTGTTAAACATGTACTCTTTGAACGTAATGTAAATAAACAGGGGAAAAATAAGAACGGAAATCAATGTTTCATCCAATCTGTATGGTAAACAAATCGGTCTGAATGGCGCATGCGTGTTTGTGATAATGGTCGTGGCCGGCACGGTTAAACTATATACGAAAACATGGAAAATAATCGCTTATTAAATCAACACAGTTAGTACGATTATTATATGAAGTATTTTTTAAGTTGAAATTAATTCGTTATTTATATATAATATTAGATTAAAATAGATTATATGTTATTCACAGTTAATCAACAACTTTAATTACTCATCAACATTTTCATAATATCGAAGACAAAACGAAGATCTTATTCATCCTCAATTGGGAATATTTTTCACCCATAGTCGGCACCCATTTATTTCGAAATTAAAACAATAACACTTCAGAGATGCCCAACGTTTTCCCTCCCGCGAAGAACATTTTGGCCTATCGCGAGCACATTTCCAAAACATCAACATTTTTGTTAATGTTTTGGAAATGTGCTCGCGATAGATGCGTGACCGCGTGTGGGTGGCAAGGTCTATTTCCAATCTTATGTGATACATCTGAAATATTAATTTCGGGAAATGGGTTTAAGATGAATAATAATATTGGTTGACCTTTATGGAAATCAGAGAACCGGAGTTCAAAATTATGTTTCAGTGCATTTAGGTTTTCCGAGTATTTTTCTCTTTCAATTGCCTCGTGGTTATTAATATGGCTTAATAAATTCTGAAAATGGGTGAAATTTGTTTCTTTCATCTGATTTATCCACAAATTTAACTTTATCTGAAAAGCAGTTACAGTCCCAGTCAATAGAAAAAGGGTTTTTTTTCTTTTCCCTGGAGATCTTCGTTCAGTTTGTTCAGTTTAGCTGTTATATCCGTGAGAAAATACACTTCGGTTAACCAATTATTATCGTCGAATTCTTTATAACCTTCGTTTTCGGATTCCAAAAACTGCTTTATTGACGAAAGAAGTTCTATAAATCGTAGAAGTACTTTTTCCCTGCTGAGCCATCTAACATCGGAATGAAGGACTAAGATTCCATGTTCGCTATCAAGTTCATCAGTCAGCAATCCATTATTTTATAACGTCTTGCAAGATATCTCTTATGACTATAAATGCTTACCATATTTTAACAATTAAGAAATATAAATGAATGGTTTAAAAAATGTTTTGTTCATAATAACCTAATCGGGCTGGCGAGCACATAGAAAACGATCGGCGAGCACAAGGTTGGGCACCGCTGCCTCAGAGAATTAATTCTCTTTAAGCTTTAAAAGAAGAGAAAAATACTTTTTCTTCTAACGAAATTTTCAAGAACCTTCTTTAGGTCATTTACGCAGTTTTTAGGAGATACTCTTTTTCATAAAATATAAATGGCAAACTGGCTTATCTAATTTAGTTTTCTTAAATTTGAATTGAAAGTGTACATTAGACACAGCGCCAAATTTGAGGATACATTAAGGAGAACTTAATGACCATTAAGAACCAAAAGAAAAGGCTAGTACCGTGTTTAACATATCTTAAAGATGAGCCCTGTTATTGAAAATCCATTCTTTCAAGACTAGTCGTAAAAACAAGAAATTACAACAAAGAATAGATATTCAAGAGCACTTGAGTTAAGCTATACAATTAACCAATATCAAAGGTCAATGAAAAAGAACTGTAAACAAGATCTCTTTCAACGGGAAAAAGAGTCTTGAAAGGGAAGAGAAAAGAGGAAAAAAGAAAAAATAAAAGACATTTTTTAAAGTAGAATTAAAAGGTCATTAAAGGACATAATCATTAAATCAGATAACTGCCTTGGGGCAATAATTGTTTTGAAATTTTTAACTATAAAATTTTATCTTTATGAGAATAACTCCTGGAAAAATGTTGTAAGATAAAAACATACTTTTATATCTTTTTAACGTAGCACAACGTGCCTGAGTGAGGTTTGATGGGAAAGCAAAACTTAAGACGCTATTTGAGGTGCGCACGACTTCGCAACTACAAATATTACAACCAATCTAAGTACGTCATTAGATCGATAAAAGAACCCATTAGCAAACACACAATTTTTTTTTTAATTATACATAGAGTATACGCATAGTAACGCGTCAAAAATAGCTAAAGTTTGGTGAAGCTCCGTGAACATGCGTGACCGCGTGTGGGTGGCAAGGTCGTTTGATATACAGACAAGATTGTCCGGGTGCTATTTGTTGTATTTTATTTTGTTTCGCTTAGTTAGTGTTGCTGCGATTTATAGAAATTTAACGAGTGTAGCAGACTGTGTGCTAATAGAACTTGCTGTTAAGAATAAAAGAATACGGGATTCAGAAGCAGGCGATATTTGTATGGTTGATATAATTTAATTGTTAATGGGCAATCAAGATTTATTCTAGCATCCGTTAAATATTCATCCAACTGTTAATGCATGAGATGAGAGGATGTGCTTGTTTAGTGCATTGATGAAATATTTTGGCACTACCCTATTGATCGATGAAAAGTTTCATGTAGATACACATTTTCCCATTAGTTTGATGGGAAATTTCAGTGTAGACGTTAAACGATATGAAAAGGCATTTGATTTCACGAAACATCATTTTAATCTCAATATGGTGTCAAGTAAATGTCCAAGTATACTTGGCAATTCATTTAGAGATTTAACATTTACTAGGAATATAATTGCAGACATCTTAAATTACTTTTCATATCATCGATCAATTTTGCATAGGCTCATTTTGAATGCATACATATAATAAAAGAAAGCGTCTGTCTGTGCGTGTGTCTTTCGTTCGTGCTGCGCGTAAGCTAATAGACCCAGAGCTACGAAATTTGATACATAGGTGCATCGAGACAAGAGCCAGTGCACGTCAAAGCGATTTTTTCAAAATTCGAAACAGAATTTTTTTGTATTTTATCTTTTTTGATGAAATCGCGTCATTTTGAATAGCTTCATTCTCTTAGAATTGTGGTTTGGCAACAGTTTTTCATTCAATGCTTTGTATACTGGACTGCTGACTGTTGAAAATATGAGATAAAATGCTGCTTATTTTCTTTTGATTTTTGGACACGCAACAAGCACATCGCAATCTTCTTACTCTGCCGCGCATGCGTCTCGCGAGGCACAACAGAAAGAAATTTCTTTTTTTTTTTCTCTTTCTCTTAATTAACTAATGGCAAAGAGGTTTGTATATTTTGAATTATGTTGTCCCTAAAGCACAATTTTGACTGGTTATTGCTTTCTGATGATAGTTTCATTCTTTTAGAAATGTGGTTTTGGCAGCAGTTTCTAATTCATTGCTTTGGATACTGGACTGCTGACTGTTTATCTTCAAAATATGAGATTCATTGCTTATTTCGTTGCAATTTTTTACATTACGCTTTAATTATATATAATTTAATTATATAAAATTTTTTGCGATTTGTTTTAGGAAACAAAGTTCTTAACTTCCTTTATACCATTTGAATTCATAAGATTTTGCAACGGGAAGTTGGTTAATTTATTTATTAGGATAATTAATATTTGTATTAAGGGATACTGCTTATTTCATTGTTAATACTTTTTATATGTAATACATTTTTATTGAAATTTGTATGTGTGTGTTTTTTTTTAATTTTGATAAAACTGTTCTGCGAAGTAAAATTCTGTGCAGTTTTTAAATTTAACGTTTGGTGTTGCCTTTAGGCACTTTTCCCGTACATTTAAAAGCCAGACGAAGGCTGGTCGCGCCCACCAGCGGCCGAGCGGTAAAGACGCTGAACACTGGTTGTTCGGTCGAGGTTCGAATCCCGCGAACGGGCTGGCTGCATGGGCGTTTTCGTGGTTTTCCCCATGTGTAACGTGTATACGAGCCAGTTTCCCTTAGAAAGTCCTCCACGAAGGCATCCCTCCCCTTAGGCAGATAGCCCTCGTGTGCTTTTCCATAATTGAATAATCCAATCCAATCCGAAGGCTGGTCGCTTAGCGGCTAGTAAAAAATAAAAGTAAAGTATATGTTTGTGTTTAAAATCTTTTGTTTGTTTTATTTGTTCTATAACATCCTCACAATTCCGTTAGTAATACGCATTAAACACCAGAGACTCTTTAAATTAAAAGAAAAATTTTAATTAAATTAAATTTAAACCGTTAATTTTTTAATTGTTTAAGTTGTTGCAACGGAAGAATTAAATAAATAAATAACCTGTTTCTGTACTGACAAAGACGCAAACTAAAGTTGCACATTTTAAATTTAAAAATAATCTTATAAACAAAATCAAAGTAATTCCTGTCTCTTTTCAGTCCAACTCTTAATAGGCAGAAGTAAACAGTGTCAAAAATGCAAAATTATATTATCAAAAACATAGGCAAATTGAAAAAAAATGCGAAGTAATAGACAATTTAAAAAGATATTTTGAGTAGATCGAGTCCAGAAACAAAACTGGCAAAAATAGTAATCCGATAATTGAAAAAGAAATCATATGGAATTTTTTTAACCGAAAATAGGAAATAGCAGAATTATATGCAGATTTTGTAAATATATAGGCCATGTATAAAATAATAGCGTAAACCATAAACAAGCAAAAAAACCTTAAAAATCTAATACAATTTTTACTTCCTTGTACGAAGTAAAGAAAGAGTATTGTAATCGCGAAAAGTTTCAGGCAGCATATTTCAAGGAAAATATTCATTTTGACCGCTTTCGAATGCAATTTAAGGATGTTTTTGCGTGATATCTGTACGTAAGAACAGAATAAAAGACTCTTTTCCTCCAAATATATAAATAAAAAAAAATATAAAACTGCTTTAAAAGGAATTCTGAAGAGAATTTTTCGTGGCGTGTGTACGAACGTATGTACGTACGTATCTCGCATAACTCAAAAACGAGTAGCGTCAGAACGTTGAAATTTTCTATATAGGACTGCTATAACATTTAGATGTGCACCTCGTACTTTGGTTGCAATCGGCCGCGCCAAACGTATATAAATATATTTATATATATATCCACTCTGTTACTCAACTCAGTGAGCTCAGTTTCTTTAGTCTTATATGTTTGTAAATTGTACATTTTTTGCTTTAAAAATGACTGAATTATGTTGTTCGTATCTTCAGGTTAAGGTTTTTATGCCTTTAGTAAATCTGTATGCAATATTTTTAGAATTATCAACAATTTTAAAGTCCTTTAAGTGCCGCTAAGCCTAATAAATTTTTTCATGGTGGCCATTGCTTGTTTAAAACAGCAGAGTAGTGGATTTGTTGCCAATCTAGAGAAACATAGCTTCGTAACAACAGATGTAACGCCTTCATTTATTATTGCCAATTAAATCATGCTTAATTCTTTCTGGAATTTTTTCGAGGAAATAAGTGCTTAAGATTTACTTCGTAATTTTTAATATAGATATTTTGAGTTTGTATGTATTTTTGCCTTGTCACGAAGTAAAAACTGAATTAAATGAATGAGAAATACTGAATCGTCTGTGAAAAACTGTTTCTTTTTTGGATTGTTTGCTTAATTTCTTTTATACATCGTTCTAGCTTTATTATAGTATTTGAATAGAACATGTGGCAACGATTAGATATTTTTTTAAATTACGTAAATTTTGTGCATTCTGAGTTATAATATGAACGAAATATAATACTGTTAAGTGAACCTATCGCCAGAGTGTCGCTATAGTAAACAAATAGAGTGAATTTTAAAGAATGAATTTATTCTATTGTGGTTTATGCGCTGTCGGCGAAGTAGATTTAATTCAATCCAATAAGTTTAAACGAAGTGCAAGAAAAAATGCTTATAATTTAATATTCCGTACAAGGAAATCATGTGGTGTACACATCACATTTAGTATCAGGCAACCGAGTCAAAAACATGTAAAAAAGAAGTAATCCAACATATGGAAAAATGAAAGAAATAAATAAAAATGTGATCTAAAAAGAAGTAAAAAAAAGTAAATAAATAAATAAATAAAAAAATAAATAATAAATAAATAAAAATTTAAAAAAGGAAAATAAAGAAAAAATGTATATTTAAATATATATAACGCACAATATATCAGAATCACTAATTTCATCGCAACATTTAATTTTCTCCGTAGCTCTGTATACAGTTTTCATTAAACTTAACATTGTTAATTAGTCAAATAATAAAAAGGCAGTTTCCAGCCCCCACCCCAGGAAAAATTAAATGTTTGTAGGAAAATCAACTTTTCTCGGAAAGAAGTTCGCCTTTACAATTTATTTTAATATGCTTTTTAAAATATTTTGCAATATATTTTACGTTTTCTAGATCAATTTTCCTTTTGCAAAGTATTATCTACCAAAAAACTTTTTAAATCGCTTTTTGGTGTAAGAATTTGCTTTTTAATTAATTTTCATACCAAATTGTGTATGAACTTTATGTATCCAGTGCTAATTAATATTAAATTCGATTTTTTATTTTTTTCAGAAGTTAATGGATGTAAATATCAAAAATTGTTTCTTCTAATAATTAATTGTTCATTTTCGTCATCATGCTTTTTCTTAAGACTCCATTCTCTCCGCTTTATATTCTTCATTTTCTAAGATAGTAAGATAGTAGACATTTTAAGCTGATATGATTGCATTACTAAGATAGTAGACATTGCATTACTAAAACAAAATAAGATAAAAGATAAAAATTTAAGATATAAGATAAAAATTTAAGATATAAGATAAAAATTTAAGATATAAGATAAAAGATTTAAGACAAAATAAGATAAAAGATTTAAGATAAAAATTCAATGCGCTTAGCTGCGCATTTGAATTTTTATCTTACGGTTCATAAGGCATCATGAGCCAAAACACGTTTGCGCAAAGTTATAGAAAAGATTATTTGGTCTCAAGATCAGTTTTCTAATCTGAAATGATATAATAAAATATTTGATGTGGACGCCACGTGACTCCCTTGAACGCCCTCTTAATATTATACACAATTTTTGCTGCACTTCATTTAAACTTTTATTTCCTTGAATTTCATCTCTTCTCAACATATAATAAAAGAAAGAGTCTGTCTGTCTCTGTATGTGTGTGTGTGTATAGTATACATTGAAGTTCTAGACGCTGTCATATGTTTTACCTTGTACTATTTTTATTTGCCTTGTTTTGCAAATACTAATAGAATAAGCTATTCTTAAGCATATAAGGCATTTACCAAACCATATCGGTTAAAACTTCATCTTTTAGTATATTATTCTTTTTACTGTTCTTATTTTATCAATTTTGATATTTATTATTTCGAACGCTTCAAAATATATATTGGAACTCGATACGTGTTCTACGGTCTTTTAAAGTATTCACTGCTGCAATGGGATTTAACACCCCCCAAATGGGCTTTTGGATTTTTTGGAATTTATTGATTAGGCATTAATAATAATGCCCCTGTACGAAACAAAGCATGATCAATAAATTCTAAAACAAAACATTTAAAAAAGTTCCAAAGTGTAATATTGTAAGATTTTGATATCAATATGATATCCTGAAAGGAGGACATATTTGCGGCATTGCTATTGAGTCGCACACCTTAAACAATATTATTTCAAATGAATATATATCTAGGGATTCATATCAAGTGGCAGATATACTTTATTTCTACAAAATACATTGAACGAATGATAAAAATGCATGCAAAGATGATTGTTCAAAATACAATTTCCCTTTTCGCTCGACTGAACTTTGCGAATACACTAAATAACAGCGATTTTAAAATATAGCACAAATGTAATTTTTAGCTGTAAGAATGGTATTAAAATAATCAAAATTCAAGCTGATTCATTGAAACATTATTGTCAATTAAGTTTTCCAAAAAATGCCCATATAGGTTAAAAACAAAACTCTGCATTTTTTTTCAAGAAGTTGAAAAACGTTAATCAGTTAAAAAATAATAATAAAATATATGTATGCTCTTTCTTTATCGCACACTACCGTTATTATAACAGTGGTCTGAAACTCAAGTTGCATGCGGGCCGAAGGCAAAATCTGAAAGCATGTGACTGGCCGAAATTCTTTTTTTTTAAACAAAATCGGAGTTAACATATATATTATTGTGTGAACTCCGCAGATATTCATTCTGCTAACCAATTGGGGACAGCCTCAAGGAAATTATTACGTCAGAAATACCAACTCAAGAAAAAAAAAAATACGGAGACACTAGAATGCTGCAGCGCCACTAACTGCGGCTCGGCGACCTCCATTTACTGATTAACACCTAGTAGGAAGCTCCTCAACGGCAGAGTGGTAAAGTCGCTGAACACCGGTAGTTCGGTTCGCAGTTCGATCCTTTTGGACTAGCTGCCAGTATGGGCGTTTCCGTGGTTTTCCCCACATGTAACGTGTAGACGAACGAGTTCTCCTAAGAAAGCCCACCATAAAGGCATTTATCTTCTTAAACAGATAGTACTGGAGATGTTGGTGTATTTAATTAGGCAAAGCACACTAGGGCTATCTGCCTAAGGGAAGGGATGCCTTTCGTGGAGGACTTTCTAAGGGAAACTGGCTCGTATACACGTTACACATGGGGAAAACCACGTAAACGCCCATGCAGCCATCCCGTTCGCGGGATTCGAACCTCGGACCGAACTCCCAGTGTTCAGCGACTTTACCGCTCGGCCGCTGGTGGGCCCCAGATAGTACTGGAGAGCTTTGCGATTGTGACAAGGTCGCATAGATGTTCCTTCTCAGATTTCGTCCAGGGAAGCCGAATTCCGAATGTAATGGTGCCTCTTTCACACCGGAGAGAAATCCTATTGAAACGAGGTCCCATTGTTAATTATTCTGGTTTCAGCCTCCAAGGTCACTCCAGCGGTTCCAGGGACACAGAATCAGTCTTTCATCGGGGTCGGAATGTGGACATCTTTGTTAGGTACGAGTGGTGGAATTCCACCCCTTTGCCCCAGAGTTCAGCGGAGGGACACCATGAGTTAATAAAATTTTTGCAGCCAGAAAGGAAATTGGTTTGAGAAGAGTCAGGATCTTTCTGCTGAGGCTATGGGCATTTTGGTCCACTAGAACTAGGACTCCTCGTGTATGCTGTTGATCGCGCACATTCATGTTTAATAATTTTTTGAAATTACGGGACTGAATATATCCGAGTCCCACATCGTCATGAAAACACCTGATAATTTTTTTTTTTATTTAAATTCAATTCATGTTACTTTTAGAACTTGAGTTAAACGTTTATTTCAACCCTGGATTACAACAGAGGCTTTGAGTAGCCGATTCGGCCACTACACCACAGTACAATCAAATAAACCAAATTTAAACCAAATACTTCCGTGAGACGTTCTCTCACATTTCCTCAATGACATGGCCTAGAATACACACTACAATGACGTAATACTCAGTAAAAAAAGAAAACCCTAATCTATTCATTTTCCCTTTCAAATAACATCTCGAACGTAAGGTCAGTTCATACCTCTGCATCTCTAAAAGTGCTAAGAACCGCATCTAACAACAAATATGCAATCAAAATGCCATCGCGGGTTGTGCGAAATTGCACTACAGCACTGCAGCTTAACAAAACAACGAGCTATAGATGGGGATGCAATAGATTTCGCTAATCAAATCAACTAACTATACCTTTTTTTAATCTCTAAAGAATTTAGCGCAAGTAACATTCATTGTAAATTATGTGATGTTTAGGACAAAAATTTCATAAGCGAGGCATGTTCAGAGATGCTGTACTGCTGTATTTAATTATGGCAAAGCACACTAGGACTATCTGCCTAAGGGGAGGGATGCCTTCGTGGAGAACGTTCTAAGGGAACATGTTACACATGGGGAAAACCAGCATGTTCAGAGAAATAAAATATAAAGTTAATGAAGATTAACGAAATAAAGATGCGGTCACATGAAACGCAGATAATAATTTAAACACTGAAAAAGCTGGCTTGCAACAGTGCTAAAATACCAAGAAATAACATTAAGATCTAATCATATTAAGTAATTAAAATATCTTGCACATGATAAAAACGTTTCTCTTGATATTTCTGCTTATGCTGTAGCAGCGAAGATTACATTCCAAATAGCTATCGCAACATGTAATGATTGTGTGAAAGTTCACAAACATTGCCACATGGTAAAAGTATCCAAAATAATCTTTTCAGATTGCTGTAAAAATATACCGTTATAGTTTGAAACACAAATAAAAATTATTATACTGCAGAACTGGGAAACATTCTGTAGCATTAGCAGATACCTAGATTTTAAGAAGAGCTACAGTGCAAACAGGTTTTATGTTTTGTATGCGAACGCCATTTCTGATTGTATTTTATTTTTTAATGATTTCTTAAATTTTAAACTCAGTTTTATTACGGCTGCTTGTAGCTATTTTTGTCGTTCAGAGAATAAGATGTATGAAATGACCTCCCTTCTTCGTGCCTTTTTATACTGTAGGTAGTTAGTACGGTCAACGAGCAAATGAGAGGCATGGGGTTCGAGTCTCAGAAAGAACGCACACGTCTTTTCACTTTAATTGTCTCGAAAGGCATAAAAACTCTTCAATGATGTCGGAAAAAAATGTGGTTATGATAACACGTCACCAATAGACATTGATCGACTGGGTGTCATGCCTCTCTCCAGTCATCGTTTAAGTGGAGAAGAATAGTGTTTGTTTGTGGGAGGCAGCCCGCACACATACCACAAGTGGCTTAATATAAACTGTCCCAGTTACAGGCTCAAACACAGCAGACACACTAAAGAAGGACTCCCACAGTTGATCCATTATTATTTATATAATTATCACAATCTTTCTTGATAGACTTCTCGCCTTGTCAAAATGTGATAAAATCCTTTCCACGCTAAAAATTCAATTTATGATAAAAATTTTTCCTCAGATCTTTTAAAAGTCGGCAGATCTCCAAGAAGTGTTTAGCGTCTTCAGTTTTATCTCAGCTGCAGCAGAGGTTGGAGTTCTGAAGATAAAACCATAAAAAAAATAAAAAAAAATGGGCGGACTTTTAAAGTGAAATGGACGGAAATGAAATTTTAAAGTGAAATGGACAGATTTTAATGGGTCATGGAAAACGGCGATGACCCGTTAAAACTTGATTTAAGTATATGCCAGTGCATGTTTGTTATTTTTTGACTGTTACCAATCGCGTATACTTTTTAGTTTTATCAGAGATATTCCACCTTTCCTTTCTAAAATTTCTAGATATACTTTTTCATAAGGGTCACGATCTTTCCCTTCGAGTCCTACAGTTCAATGATTTCAATGTCATTTTATGTAATAGACTCTCTGCACTCTTGTTGTTCCAAATCATTAACTTCAACGTCTAGTCAGTGGCCCAGCAAGGGCCAAGCGGTAAAAGTGCTGAACACTAGTAGTTCGGCCGGCGGGATTCGAATCTCGGCGAAAGGGCTGGCTGAATGGGGGATTTCGTGGTTTTCCTTATATGAAACGCATACACGAGCCAGTTTCAGTTAGAAAATCCTCCACGAAGGCATGTCTTCATTTATGCAGATAGATCCTGAGTGCTTTGCCATAAAAGTAAACATGCAGTAGTACTATAATACTAAGAAATAACTTAAAAACTTAATCATTAAATAATAAAAATATTTTGCGTATGATGAAAACGTTTCTCTTGATATTTCTGCTTGTTCTGTAGCAGTGAATTTTACATCCCAAGTAGCTATCTCAGAATATACTGATTGTGTGAAAATTCACGCACTTTGCTACATGGGAAAAGTATCCAAAATGATCTTTGCAGATAGCTATAAAAATGTAGTGTTATAGTTTGAAACACTATAAGTGTAATCATCTCAGGGAGCATTCCCTATAGAATTTAAAAAGACTATCGAAGAATTATATTCTAGCCTTGTGAAACAAAACAAAAAACTAGAAAAAGGGTGTTTAAGATCCCTTTATTCGGACACAAACGTAACAATAACCCAATTTGAGTTTACACAAGCCGAGAAAATACGTAACAACGAACAAATTCAAAATGTGGTGGATTAGCCTGATAGCTCAGAGAATAATTTGACAAGCAGGTAAGGCTCTGGTTTGTAGAAAACCGGCGAGACAAAGCCAAATGGCTAAAACACTCAACGCCACTAAATCAAGTCGCTAATAATCACGGCACAAGGTGGCCTGGAATAAGCACACACGCTCTAAAACTAACTTTCGAAACTTTTGCTTAAGCACTTCTTTTTACCTTAATCTGAATAAACGCTCGCTGTCTCATTTACATTCTGGCATCAAACGATTGGGTGAAAAGAGAGTAACAGATATAGTGGTAACTTTGTAGGGTTTATATTTATTTTAACTAACACTTATTTTAAGTTTAAACTATCTTTCCTGTCAAGCCTTACTTTCCCCTGGAATTGCCAATGCCAGAGTATGTAAATTTTAGTAGAACGCGCAAGGATTCAAATTATCAGCGGAAGCAATGAGTTAAATAGAAGGGAAACGAGTTCGAAAGTGTGCTTTCTTGCTTCACGAGCGTGGAGGTGGCTAGTTAGAAATTGAAGAACCACGCCTTTCGGCCTGTGTGCTTGCCTCGGCAGTTTGTTAATCGTTCAACGTAATATTCAGAAGTTTGCTGAATTATCAGCGGTATCTTAGAACGCGGTGAGGTTAGTTACGTTTAGAGAGCCTCGTAGTTAGTCACTTGTTATTATCTCTTTTCAGTTTCTTATTTTTATTTTACCGCCGGATCGGCGTAGTTTGTGAGCGTCAAGAGCACGCATTTGTAATTTCTAAAGTTGAATAAAAAGGGACTTAAACCTGTTCCAGTTCTCAGCAGTCACCACTACTGTTGCGTGCAGGTTGGAAGCGCGCAACATTACAACTTAAAATGAACTATTAGTCAAAAATATAAAGATAAACCTCACAACACAAATAAAAATTATTATATTGCAGCAATGTAAAAAAATTCTGTTGCATAAATGAACCAAACCAACGTCTAGTCAGCAAGTAGAAGTAACTAGTTCGAATCCCAGCAAATCCACCGTTGACGTTTCACGTTTCCTGGATCCGAAAAATCCAAAAGTTTTTTAAAAAAGGACCCAGCACGTGTAGGTGAACTGATATAAAATATACCAAGTCTTGTAGAGACATTAGGTTAATTATAAGCAGAAAAGATGAAAAACAGCAATCGCCTTCGCCGGGAATCGAACCACGGACCTCTGAAATACCGGCTCAGTGTGCACAACCACTACACCACGAAGGACGCTAGGAAAGTGGGAGAAATACCTTATATACTCCCCTTTTTAAAGGGCGACTAGGGTTTTAGGGGACCTAGTCGCCAAATCCTGGGTGTGGAGAATCATCATCCACAACCCTTTTAGTTCGGGCGCCACTGTAGAGACATTAGGTTAATTAGAAGCAGAAAAGATGAAAAACAGCAATCGCCTTCGCCGGGAATCGAACCACGGACCTCTGAAATACCTGCTCAGTGTGCAGAACCACTACACCACGAAGGACGCTAGGAAAGTGGGAGAAATACCTTATAGTCTTATAATAAGTAATTTCTATGCCCAAATCCGTTCACAAAATTTCTATGCTCGAGTTATGGTATGCTTGGATATGCAGAAATAATACTTTATATCGTAATAAGCAAACTCTAAGTTACTCATTAAAACATTGTAACAAGTCTTAGATAAAATATGCAACGCATTTCCGTTACTACTACGTGATAACAGTCCAGCAATAAATTTGGAACAAGTTCATTTTAGAGATATGCAGCCAGATTACTCCTTTCGGCATATCTAATAAGGACAGCGTCGCACAGGAGCTCTCCTGGAATAGAATTTATTCGGCTTCGTATCTGAATATATCACATTCTGCTCCTGCAAAATATGAAACCCGAAGAATAACTCCAGCATTTTTACTCCTCACATCTGCATTTGCTTATCGGTATTGCGCCGGCGATAACAGGAAAACTTTCATTTGAAGTAGGAAAGTGGAATCGTTGAGAAAAGTTGCAGTTTTTTTCTTTATCAAACATGGTCCGAGAAGATATACATATTATTAGATTTTATTTGTTTATTTTTTCGCAGAAAGCTTTTGCTTAAAACAGATGTATCAGTGTCAGTTTCGTGAAAGATGAAAGAACATGTTTCGCAAAGCAACGCATTTTAGTTGGATGAGTATATCTACAAGAATATTTCCATGGTCTTTAAAATTTTTATTATTATGAATAAAAATATTTATGGCCATATAAAAGTTATTACTGTTCTTTAAATAAAAAGATCTAATGTGGATATGTTACGGTGAAACACCCAAATCTGGAGAATGTCGACTTTCATCGGTGAATGTCAACATTCACATAGTCACTTGGTGTATGTCCAAAATATTTTCCAAATACTCTTATGTCTGACTTACACCGGTGAATGTCCACATTCACCATGTACTAATGGTGAATGTTGAACATATAAGAATATTATATTTCCTTCTCCGTAATTCATTCGCGAAAAAACGCACTTGAGACTCAGAATAAGAACTTAAGAATATAAGAACTTAAAACACACAGTACATTCAAAATGGGAAAGGAAAATAATAGAAGTTATAAACTTACCAAATTACGTGATTCAAATCTTATTTATTGCAACAACTTAAACTATTATGACACTTTCAATTGCACAAGAGGCCCTTGCTTTTACAACTGCGTTTATTTGTGGAACACTTCCTTTTGGAATGGCAGCGTGTACATATAACTCCTCTCTTTTCGACCTACACCAGAGCATATCTGTGATTGTCGAAATGCACCGGTGAGGGTCCGAATGTACAAGAATGTAAAGAAATATTCGATCTTTCACCGACGTTTTTTGGTGAATGTTGACATTCTCCGGTGAAAGTCGACATTCTCCAATTTCGGTCTTTCACGGTAACAGATACACAACATGGCCTCCTTGTGCAGCCTAATAAATTCTGCACATTTTTGCGGGATTTAATTCAAATTTATTTCCTCCAATTATTATAACATAATTAAGAGATCCATCAAGTCAAGGGGAAAGTGACATCACAAATTGCAAATTGGGAAATTAAATGCACAGGTCAATTTTGGTCGTACGGCAGTCAAACTTCAAATAATGTTATTTTTTCATAACAGAAGGGCCAGGGTTCGAATCCTGGAGAAGTCATAGATGTTTGTATATAGATAGATAGATGTCTGTGCGGCATGGGGACACTGTAAATATGCGGCGAGCCGAAAATCCTCTCGAAAGTTTTGTAGCAGGGACGAGGGGTGGGAGACCCTCAGACCTGTTCCCCCAGGCTGCTCTCCATCAAAATTGGGAGCGGAAGTCGTACTGTAAACTGTATGGTGCTCAGGACTCTTGCCAATGACAGGCGCAATTTTGCACTCCTTGCCACGATGAATAATTTCGTGGGATGTTATTGTCAAACAAGTGAGATAAGTCACAACAACAGCAACAGCTTTTCCAAATGTAACTATGGGAACCGGGAGATCGCATTCAAAGTTAGATTTCTTTAATTGTCGGAAATGAATTTTCACTTTATTAAATTTGACATTGCCAAAAAATGAATATATTCGCCATCTGTAACAGTTTTTGTAATTGGAAGTATATCTTTACCAGGCTCGGTATATATGTATACCGGTATATAGGCTATATCCGGTATATATATATATATATATATATACAGTGGATGGACAAAAATATGGTAACACCTTGTGAAATGCATGTTTGAAAAAACAGATTGATTTTAATGAAATATGTAGGTGGCGCTGGCGTTTTTGACTACTGACGCCACCTATACAACTTCGTAAATGTGCTAACAGTTCAGTTGTTGTCGGAGTACTGTTATGTGAGGTTGTCATTACATTATGTCAGAGTTAACAGACTTCGAACGTGGGCAAATTGTTGGAACACGTATGGTAGGTGCTTCCGTAAGCAAGGTAGCCGAGGTGTTTAGTGTTTCAAGAGGTACTGTATCGAAGATTTATTCTGCATATTTGAAAAGCGGGAAAACAACATCTGCTAAATCAAAGCGCGGACGAAAGTGTGTCTTGAGTGATCGTGATAGACGATCATTAAGGGCAATTGTGACGAAAAATAAGAAGACCGCAGCTGCAAAAGTTACTGCTGAAATGAATGTTGTGTTACCGAACCCTGTGAGTACCAAAACAATTAGAAGGGAGCTTCATAACCAGGGAATTGCTGGCCGTGCTGCAATTGAGAAGCCACTCATCAGCGATGCTAATGCCCGTAACAGGAAAAGGTGGCGTTTAAGTCATAAAGCCTCGACTATAGAGCAGTGGAAGCGAGTAATAGGGTCTGACGAGTCTTCTTTCACATTGTTTCCCACTTCTGGCCGAGTTTACGTCTGGAGAACGCCATCTCAAGCCTATAATACAGACTGCTTGTTGCCAAGAGTGAAACATGGCGGGGGTTCTGTTATGGTTTGGGCAGCCATATCGTGGTTCTCTGCTAGCCCCATGATAACTGTGTCAGGGCACATGACTGCCAAGACGTATGTGAACATTTTGGCCGATCAAGTTTCTCCCATGGTACAAACTTTGTTCCCCGATGGTGATGGTGTCTTCCAAGACGACAAAGCCCCTGTTCACACAGCTCACATTGTCCAGGACTGGTTTTCTGAGCATGAGGATGAGTTGTCCCATCTCCCCTGGCCACCACAGTCACCGGACCTGAATATTATCGAACCTTTGTGGTCTACATTGGAACGGAAAGTGCGTTCTCGTTATCCACCTCCAACATCGTTATCTGAACTTGCCACCGTTTTGCAGGAAGAATGGTATAATATTCCCTTGGCAAACATACAGGAACTGTATTTATCCATTCCGAGAAGACTGCAAGCTGTTTTGGATGCCAACGGGTTTCCTACACCATATTAAGCAAAGAAACATGTTTTTTTTAAAGGTGTTTCCATATTTTTGTCCAACCCCTGTATGTATACCGGTATATAGGCTATATCCGGTATATATATATATATATATATTAATTTATTTACTGAGTATTGATTATATTATCTCCAAATATTAATTTTAGTAGAAGTATCTAAAAAGAGTGAACCCATAGGTAGGAAGTTTAATTCCGAAAATTGTTTTAAAGTAACTTGAATGTAAATTTAAAAATGTTTTACGGGGACTTGAAGTAAATCATGAACCAACTTTCGTTGTTCCCTTAATTTCCGATCAATAGCAATAATTACTTGCTTTTAATTTAATTTCTTTTTCCAAATGAAATTTTGTTATTCATGATTTACTTCAAGTCCCCGTAAAACATTTTTAACTATTTACATTCAAGTTACTTTAAAACAATTTTTGGAATTAAACTTCCTACCTATGGGTTCACTCTTTTTAGATAATTCTACTAAAATTAATATTTGGAGATAACATAATCAATATTTCTTTAGTAAATAAATTATTATTATCTTACGTTGCAGCAATTGCGTAAGTATTAGAATAACTTGCTTTCGAACTAAGTGAATTTAAGATCATACAATTATATATATATATATATATATCCGGTATAGATGATATCGGTATATAGACTATACACGGATATACTACATATATATGTGTGTGTATGTGTGCAAAATATAAAAAATAAGATGGCTTTGCTCTGCGCGAACAGGCAACCTATATTAACTTTCCGCAATTTCGGGATCTTCCCACTGGAACAGTACTTTCGAGAACATTCTGGCATGTTATATAACCGCTAGTATAAATACGAAGTAATACTTAAAGTTAGCTACTAAATACTCTAATCCATAAAATCACCAGCCTGACCACTTTCTCGATTTTCACCTACGAAAATGTTCCATGGAATTTTAGTGCTTGACATCATGGCTGTTTCATGGAGTTTTAACGCTTGACACCATGGATGTTCCATGAAGTTTTATGCTAGAGTGTTTTGTTTTGTTATGAATTGACAGCATCCGCCATTGGGTGGCGCTTCGAGCGTCCTGTTTCTGGAGTTATTCGATTGGAAGAACAAAGGTGTTAAGCCTAATAATACCAAAAACCCGCGCATAATATTTATGGCCGTAAAGCACTGTATTACACGTAAATAAAATTTTTATGTGTATTGGTAGTAAGTGGAATGATCACTTTCCTCTGGATTTTATATTCGAACATAAATCTAACGAATATTAATGTGGGTACACTGGCTCCAAACTTCAAGACAGGTGACAGGTGACGGAGGACGGGGACGCCTGGCGTATAACATAGGTAAACAGGCATATGTCCCACGTCCTCCACTATCTCGAAGAAGCAACTCGCTGGAGCCCCGTGAGGCTGCACCGGGAGTTTACATGGCCATACAGGTGCTAGATGTCGGGTAGTTTTTACATAGGACGTTGTTAATAACACAAAGTAACTTAAAAAAGAATATAAAGGATAGCATTAAAACACTAAAACACTCATATAAGCTGAAACACATAGATATACAAAATTAAACGTAAAAGCATAAAAACACACTCGTAATTACGTAACATAAAGACATAAAAACACACACGAGAATACATATCATGACACATAGAATACATATGGAAACACGTAGAGCACATAAATGCAAATATTACACACAGAAGAAACATATGAGACATAGTAACGTGTGCGTAAAGCAGTAGCGCTGTGCGGAAATATGCTCAGTTCACATAATACATAATGTACATACTTTCATTAGGGGCTTCTGTTGCATGAATTACATATTTCGTTGCATACACTACATTCGTGCATTGTACGGATATTGTATATTTCGATTTACGATAACACATCATTCCATTGGGTGCCCAGTGCTTTACACTGATAAACATGTCAGTAACATTATTTCTGCAAGTTGGTGGCTATTGAAAGCAGATGTTAACACGAGGCTCAAAATTGAATGTGGAATGTGTATTACAGAATGTGTACATACTGCGAATATCTAATCGTTGAGTACATTGTCTGCCATGCTACTGTGGCTCGCAAATGTCTTGCCCTAGGGCGTTGATTTGCTGTACAACTGCACAGATACTCCTTATAGCTGGCGGGTGTTTGATTATGAAACGAAAACTTCAAGACAGAACGATAATCTCACTCTCGTTCCAAAGCAACTTCAATTTCAACTACAAGAATTAAAACATATGTTTCTGTTGTAGATCTCAGTGGCTTCAAACAATGCGTCATTTCGCTTAAACGTTTTAAAAGAGCACAATTCGGAAGAAATGAGATAATGATAGAAAGTATTAATGCAAAATATCTAATCAGTTCTCATATATTAGTTAGCAGACATTAACACATTATGGATAAAGTTTGATTAACTGCGCCAAATACATGCCAGCTTATTGTGAGAAATATCCTTCACATTGTCAAAAGTTACGTTCACTATTTTGATATATGTTTTTTCTCGTCGCAATCGCTGGCACATCAGCAGTTATTCTTTTGCTAATTGCTGACATTTACTTCTCGATGTATGAAGTGGATATTCTTATTTTTTTGTAAATCTAATTTAATTTTGGAACAACATATTTTGTCTAAATCAATGTCCAGAAGTAAATTGTTCACGTAATTAATACATCTTAATTAATATTTTATTATTTCATGAAAAAGGAATAAATTAGTGTCCACATAATTAAAAAAAACTACCTGCAATTCAGTTGCAAAGTTAAAATAATTTTTGCCAGCATTTTAGTTTTGCTTAACGGAACAGTTATAAACTTATCATATATTAGAAGATGACATGAAGGATGAAGAAAAACATCTGAAAATTGTCTCAATCAATAACCGAAACAGAGAAACGTTCTTTGCTTTTGACTGCTAGTCGGCAGAATTTACTGCTTTAATTCTATAAAAATCAAATTTCGTAATATCGGGAAATAAAGGCTAAAATAAAAATAAATTCTAAAATGAAAATAAATTAATTTCAGACTTCTTGGCCCACAATGCAATGCTCACAATCCTGTGTGACAATTAGAATTGCGTTTAATGCCGTTTTGCTATCAAAATTTATGTTTTCTCTTATTTACGAAATTCTGAAAATGTGTTAAAATGCTCCTATATATTAAAACCAGTACTCGTTTTGTTAAATAATTTATAATGCTAAAAATGTTCAGGGGGATAAATTTTTATTACAAAGTAAGACTCTGCAGGTTTCGCGATATTAATATCAATGGAGTATAATATTGAAATGGATTTATGTAGAATAAAAAGACATACCTGTAAATCTTCCTTATCCAAATATACACTGCAGTAATTCAATTCTCCATAGGATCTATAAATCAAAGAAAAAAAATCATGCATTATTCACCAAGGAATAAAAGCCAAACGAAAACGGCATTTTAGTACGTTTTTAAGCATGAGAAAGATGCGCGTGAGAAATGACATCAGTAATTATAAAGTATTTATGAATATATATCATTATTTAACAGAGAGAATATTTAAAACAAATTCAACTATTCTATATAAATCAGAATCTAATAAAAAATTCTTACTAGGTGCAATAACGGAAGAACAGAAGATGCAGGAGGCGGAGAAAACAATGGCTAATCTTTGGAATATGGTAACAGGTAGTTTGGCGACATTTTGATAAGGCGATAAAGATTACTAGCTAGGACTTTAGCAATAATCCGAGAAGTACACAGTTTAAATCACAGATTATTTTGTCTCAGAGAAATGAGAGATCATGAGACATGTAATGCGATATTTTTCGGAAAATTCCGATCGTGATTTTAGCTAATAAGCACTTAGAAACAATTTCGCTGCTAAAGTGCAGAATCGCCCACTTATTTGTTTGGCGCTTTTTACAAGAGTAAGAAGAATTAGATTTTTGTCAATTTTCTTTGACTTTTTAAGTGAAAATAGGTCGATGTGTACATAGATAAAGACAAGAGTGTGCGGAATGCCATTTTTGTGCAATTCTGGATGTTTTTTTTAAGTGAAAATAGGTCGACGTGTACATGGATACCGCGTATGTGCAATTCTTAAAAACGCGCGAAGCAGTGGGCGATTCGGCACTTTTTCCCAATTTCGCACCTAATCTTCGTCATGATTAAGCACTTTTGTTCCATAAAAGTTCTAGCATAAGCGTAATTCGGCTAGCAGATTGTTGGAAAAATGTTGAAAAAAAAGAAAAAAAAAAAAAAAAAAAACATGCCTTTACTTCGTGAAATCAAAATGGCGTCCAAAAAAATACTAGCAGGTTGCTGCAGCAGGGTTGGTCGCCAAAGTTTCGCCAAAAAATCGCCAAGTCACCATTATTCAAAAATTCACCAAAACAACTTTCTAGTATGAAATGCGAAGGAAAAAGCGTACAACATGCACTTGTACAACATGCGAATGCGTGGCATTCGCCATTGCCACTGTAGATTGCGTAGTGGTGTGTCGTGACACTACATGATATTAACTGTAAATGTTTTGTAAATCTTTGCAAATAGATCCTCGATAGAAATCTTGAAGGTGTTATGTCCGCAACATTTACATCCCCACAAGAGTCATCCCGTAGTGGCATGTTCAATAGGTTTCGGTTTTAAGGGTGTATACAGCATGAAACCAAGTCTTCAGACAACATTATTTTTAAAGCAAAATGATAACGATACGGTCAGACAGCACACATTAATATGAGAACATAGTATTAAAGTATCCTGGACTCAATCATGATACGAAACAATGTGGACGACTAAAAACAGTAAGCCACATTACTTGTGTATAAATTATACATTGTTAAGAATTTTGTACATATGTAAATAATTTTATTAACATTATATGTAAATCGCAGTATTTCTTATTGCCTCGAAAGACGAAACAAGATTACAGTGGCAAGTCCATTTAACATCGAAGTAAATGGTTAGTGCCAAACTGGCGATGGATTTTGGCAATTAATTTTTGTCGCCAAATTTGGTGATAAATCTCCAAAATCCGCCAAACTTGGTGAACATTTGACTACATTTGAGTCCTATTACTGTCTAACTGTTATTGGTCTAATTCCTACATATAATTCTAACTGAATCCATGTAACTGTAACCGTATATGCCTTCCAGAAATTTCAAGAAATCAAATTTCTCGCCGGGAAGGGAAAACTATATGAGACAAGAGAGTGCATCAGTTTTCAGTTTTACTCAGGGTTGAGTTCGGAATATTAATATATCTCCGTGCGATCGTCGCTCTTTGGATGCGTTTTGCATAGAGTTGTATTTAACATTCATAGCAGTTTGAAGTGGTAACTACTGATTGTGCTCTGATGTACTTTGGTACGGTCCCTGTATCAACGTAATAGGTATTGCAATCGAATAAATGTAATTGACTAGTATGTTAGCTGTATCCATAATTCGTCCCTCATATTGCTTTCCAGTAATTTCAAGTACGAGTGCTATTGTGAAAAGTTTCAGAACTGTGAAATGTTTCTTTAGGTAAAATAAATTTTATTAAGCTGTGATCGTTTCTGTGTACATTCAATCCATTACGAAACCGTAAGCACGTAAAAATATTATATCTCTTTTGATTTAGTTGCTTCCGCTTTATGTACGTGGGGGGTTTTTAGCGGCCGACACATTTTTAACAAACATATTAAATCAAAATAAACGTTAATGAATTTGCTCGGAAAATTCACCAATGTGAAAGGTACCAGAGGAAGTAGTTTGGTTGCAAATAAAGTAATACGAAAGGGGTGAATTTTATTTTAAGCCTCATATTATAACGCCAACTGCGTAATTAAATAAACCTAACCTAACCAAAGATCTTTTGCACCATTTTGAATCAATATTGTTCTTCGTAGAGCGGTTACGCAAGCCATTAATCTTTCACTACCATCTCTGAAACGTGTGTGCGTGATTATGGCAAAGCCTCGAGGGCTATTTCCCTAGGATGCCTTCGTGGAAGACTTTCTAAGGAGAACTGGCTCGTATACACGTTACACATGGGGAAAACCATGAAAACACCCATGCAGCCAGCCCGTTCGCGGGATTCGAACCTTGGACCGAACTACCAGTGTTCAACGCCTTTACCGCTCGGCCGCTGGTGGGCCCATCTCTGAAACGAACACCGCCACGAAGTTGAACTGTTTGGGCAGTTCAACATTGGAACAACAGCAAGGTACAAATTATTATTGAATGTACTAAACATCGTACAGAAGTAGAAACGTTTAGTAAAATAGTCCACTGAAAAAATTGTAAACAAGAATTATTTACGATCATCTGAACTCGGCGCAAAAGTCAGCTGAAATTATTTGAAATGCTCTGAACATAATGTAAACATTAACAGCAATCACTTAAAATGCTCTAAATCTGGGATTAGTTTATTTACAATAAAAATTTATTTCAAATAAGAAATATTAAGGTCTGTAGAAGGCAATCTATTTATATCGTATGCTTAGTCATGCAAAATATTACAACTAAACAATATTTAAGATTGTAAAATGAAGACGACGACTATTCTGACGTATTTTTGGAAAGTCCGGGAAGAAATATTTTGTTTTTAGTGCAAGCTAAAATTTTCCCGTAAATAGAATAAACTATGTACTTTTGTTTCTAAAAGGCAGCACATATACACATTCTGCACTAAAATAATGCCCTTTTCAGGCCTTTCTTTTGTGACATGTTCTAAAACTTTGAAAAGTTTATTCTTTTGTTACAGAAAGAATCCATAATGTGGCTTTATTTATGAAAGATATTTTGAAAAAGGAGGATTTCGTTCGAAAGCGAAAAATAAGGCAGTTCGAAAATTTGCCATAACAAATTTTGAATTAATTCTGAAAGCATACAACAGGCAATACTGCAAGCAGAATACAGATAATCTAGATTTTTTAAAAATAATAATTCAATAAATTTGGTTCATTAAACATCGCTGTAGAAAAACCACACGAATTAAGTGAGAACCTATGGAACATGCAAATTGCAGAACTGCTTTGTTCGTGGGTTTGTAAGTATTAGGTAATGTTTCACAATTATGCATATTTTGTAATATAACGTATTGTATTATGTAAGGTAAACATAATGAAATGTATACTATTTTGAAATTTGTTAACTACAGTATGAAGAACGCAGTATGCAGTTTGAAATGGCGGGTTCTGCGTCAGGAGGCGCAGTAGGGAGCCTAGCCGCAGGCGAAACGCGCAGTGAGATTACTAATAAGCCAGCTATCTGTTAAAAAGAAGAACCGAGATCAGAGAGACTTTTTGATAAGAGATTACCTTTCATTAGTTTCTCCATCTATAATTTTCTTTAACTTAAATTTCAGGATTTTCAGCCATTGTATTCTGAAAATGTTATTCAGTTTTTGTTCATATATATATAAACATATGTTACCGTGAAAGACCGAAATTGGAGAATGTCGACTTTCACCGGAGAATGTTAACATTCACCAAATACGTTGGTGAAAGATCGAATATTGCACTACATTCTTGTATATTCGGACCCTCACCGGTGTATGTCAACAATCACAGATATGCTCTGGTGTAAGTCTAAAAGAGAGGTCATAAAATGCCATAATAGTTTAAGTTGTTGCAATAAATAAGATTCGAATCACATAATTTAGTAAGTTTTTTATTACTGTTATTTTATTTTCTCATTTAGAACGTACTGTATAATTAAGTTTTTAACTTCTATTATTTTCCTTTCTCATTTTGAATGTATTGTGTGTTTTAGGTTCTCATGTTCTTAAGTTCTTATTTCAAGTCTCAAGTGCGTTTATCTGCGACTGAATGACGGAGAAGAAAATATAATATTCTTATATGTTCAACATTCACCATTAGTACATGGTGAATGTCGACATTGACCGATGTAAGTCAGAAATACGAGTATTTGGAAAATATTTCGGACCTACACCAAGAGAGTATGTGAATGTTGACATTCACCGGTGAAAGTCGACATTCTCCAGATTTCGGTATTTCACCGTAACATATGTATATCCTTAACACCTCTTATTTTCGAGTTCATATTCGCCCGGCCTTAATTTTAAAAGTAAAATTTTAATTATTATCGTATATTTTAAGCTTTTTAGTTTCCCATATATTCCTAATTTTAACATATTTCTTAAATTTTCTGTTCACAATGACGTTTTCCATAATTTCAACTCAATTACTAATTTTTATTGTTTATTTCATATTACGAAGATTTTATTTTTATATATATATTAACTAATATACTCTTACTTTTAACTCATTTATTATATTTTCCAACCATAATTCTACATATACGCGTTATTATTTAATATAATGTTTATTTTTACACACAATTTTTAACTTGTTTCATACTTTTTAACGTTTGTAATTTTTAACAGCTTCTAAATTTTAATAAATTGTTATAGTCTTTAACATTACACAAATCAAATAAAAGTTATGCATTAGAAAGTTTTAAAAATTAACTAAAATTTAAAACATGTTTTTCAAATGTTAAAAAGTACAGTAAGGACTTTTTAACATTTGAAAAAGTAAGAGTTTTAAATGTTGAAAAGTAAGAAAGAAGCTAAAAATTACGTTTAATTAAATAAAAGCCATGGGCATAGTTAGAAAATATAACAAATTAATTACTATTTAAAATTTGCAAAAGTTGAAAAGTATGAAAAGGGTTAAAAATAAATAAGATAATGAATAAAAACGCATGTTTGAGTAATTATGTTAGGAAAATGTAAGAAATGAGTTAAAATTAAGACTAGGTTGGTTAAAAAGTGTGAAAAATAAAAATGTACGTAAAATGAAATAAATAATAAAAACAACTAATGCAATTAATTTTAAGTAAAACGTCATTATGAGCAGAAAATTAAAGAAATATATATTAAAACTAAAAATATATAGGAAACTGAAACCCTTAAAATATATGCTGATAATTAAAAATTTACTTTTAAAATTAAGGACGAGCGAGTATGCAATTAATTTCGAAAACAGGAAAGTATTAAGGAAAGATAAGCATAAAATAATTACGGAATAACATATTCAGAATACAAAGCGATTAAGGGGGCTCATACACCTTAAACCCCTTATGATCTTCGAAAATGCGACAGTTGCAAGAATTGGGATATTTTATTTATTTTAAAAGCAATTACTTCCAAACTTTTACAGCTGACTACATAATAAAGCTGCTTTGGAAATTAGTAACCAGAAAGTTTGTGTTGCCACCAATATTTTTGTAATTTAATCCTCTTTGTGACAAAATATTTCGCCATGTTTCCACCTTGCCCGCATGATATTTTAAAAATGGCTAATGGTACGTACTTGAAATTTGATGGAATTCTTTATATGGGCACTATTTTCTAACTGAACCAAAAATCTGAAGAATATTTTAATATTGAAAACTTTTATGGACGAAAACATTACAGATTTTTTTAATAAAATACATTTTATAAATTCAACTCAAATAAAAATTTAACATGAAATTTTTAGAATTTGGGGTTCACAGTAGTTTCCAAATGTTATAAAAGCTGTATATTAAATATGGTATTAAATTATGCAACAGAATGTTTTAAACTGTGCGCGCAAGGTGGAAACATGCTGAAACATTTTGTCACAAAGCGGATTAAATTATAAAAATATTTGTGGCAACACAAACTTTCTGATTACTATTTCAGAAACCAGCCATATTATGTAGTTAGCTGTAAAAAGTTGGAAATATTTGCTTTTAAAATAAATAAGTTATCCCAATTCTTGCAACAGTCACATATTCGAAGTTGTTACGGGTTTTAAGGTGTATGAGTCCCCTTAAATATTGGGAATAGGCACTAAAATTTAAATTAAAGAACCCTTTGATGGTTATGAACGAGTTCAGCTCGCAATCGAATCGTGCTTCATAATGCGCGCAAACGAGTTCCGCTCGGGAGCAAGATTTTGACCGAAATTGTTAGTAACGAGCACTACTCGAGTAGTGAAATTTTTCCAATGCGCACTGACGAGCTGACTTCGTTCGCCATTATTATTCTGCACTGATTGTGTTTCAAACGAATGCTACTCACGAAATTTAGTTAGTTTTACTGTCTACAGATGGCAGTACGAGTTCCATGAATTTCTTTGCATAATGAAGGTGGATTTTTTTTTGACCTTGTTCATTTTATACGTATTTTGGCGCGGTTTTTAGGGTGGTTGTACAGTAAAATGGCTCAAAAGCGAAAGTTAGATAGTTATGATGATGATTATGATTGTGATACAGAAAGCTTATCAAGTTTTGAATCTGATGAAGACTTTGTTCACAGTATTTCAAACTCAGAAGACGATTCAAGCGATGAGGAAGATTTTTCGAGTGTTCGACAGTGGTGTATAATTGATTCAAGTTCTCACGCTCCTAGCCGATTTAGCCGACACAAACAGATTTTTAGGTAATTACTGTATTTATACTGTGCTTCATAAAGTTTTACATTAGTTGTATTTATTTAGTCCTTTCAATTCAATATTTGTCTTATATTTATAATTAACTATTATTATTTATATAATTGGTTATAATCATTTATAATTTACTATTTAATAATTATTTTAAAGTACGTAAAAGCTGTTATTTATGTACTACAAATATTTTAAGAAATTTTTAAAACGCGCGAGACGAGCTATCTACGGCATCGCCAGAGAAAGGTGACATTTTCGGAAGAACGGCGGGGGAAAACAGCTGCCACTTTCGACTACTGTTTACTCCTAATGCTGCGCGAATTACGTAAATGGAAACTGCTCATTTCCATAACCGTCAAAGGGTTAAAGAAAATTGTCGCCGAAAAATTGTTTAAAATAAATTAATCAAAATAATTTCTTATCAAAACGTCTGCTTTATTTCGGTCCTTTTCCTTATCAGATATCAGGCTCATCGGCAATCAGTCTGCTCATTTCGCTGTAGTCTTTGCTCCGCACTCCGCCTCCTGATGTAGAACCGTTTCATGCTACTATAATAACTATTATTGTTTTGATAGTAAAGTAACGTTACGCAGTGTTGTTTTGTTATATTTTGCAGCATTATTAATAAATGTAAAGTAATCTTATAATGTCTGACTAAAACTCAGCTGCGAATGCAATCCTAATTCCATTTCACAAGGCTGGTACGTATCAAGAATTCATACACTGTGAACTTTTGATAAGTCACACGTCCTTTGATTCTAACATTTAGCTAAAGCAGATTGGCAACAGTGTGTATTCATCATTCGATTAAGCGGCATGTAAAATCGAGATTCTTACGAACTATGCAGTCAATGTAAATAAAATAATGTTTTGCTAATATTGATGAAGGATAATTTTATTTTCTTGCGGCATGATGTACAACTGATTTGGCAGAATTCGTTTAGTGAATGATCGCTTTTTTAAGATACACATATTCGTTTAGAGCCAGACACATAATTAATTTGCAATCCTTTCGTTAATTGCATGCTTAACCTAAATCTGTTAATACTTGTTACAATCAGAAAATGCGGCAGTTTCAGAAAGATTGGCATGTGAACATTCGGAAGTGTTTCAGAAATATTAGGAACACGATCACCAATCCCAAATACTAATCTAGCGATCGCTTAATAATAACATGGAATCATACCCATTCCCTATTGAGTTATCGATTCTTTGTAGACAATTTAAATACTTACACGAAATCTATTACCAGTGGTACGTCACAATTATTCCAAACTTTAAAACAGTTAGCGTTCCTAACACAGGTTAATGTAGAGTGTACACGAATCTTGCATTCAAAGCGAAGGAATTGCATCTTATTTGAAGAATCTTAGAAGGATTGCATCTTGTTTGTTTCCAAGTGCATGAAACCGGATTGCACATGATAGGCCTATCTCGAATAATAAAAAAAAAAAAAATCTGAAATGTTTCAGATTTTAAATTACGTCCAAAGGGGCGTTTTTTAACATTTTGTGTGTTACCTTTCTTTATTAAATATCATGTTCCTCGCACTTAAACCATAAGATCCAGTGCAACAGCAATATCGCAAAATAGTTTTAAAACGAGCATATCTTTAGAATTTCCGATACAGAGACTCACGCGCTGGAGATAAAAATGTTTTTTCTGCACAACGTTGCCATTGCTCGCTTTGAAATCCTTGAGTTTGTTAATCAAAAATTCGTCAAAGTTTTAAAAAATAGGAAATCGATCATAAAACAAATTTCAAATTTCAAATTTGGTCTTCCACATGCTCATATTCGTTGGAGGATTACGTTATTCAAAATTCGATGACTCTATGTACCGTTGTTTTATCACAATACGAGAAATATACATACATTTATGCAGATTTTTCATTATTTAATTTCTTCAAATATAATGTAGGACTCTAACATTTTGTGGCAACAGTTTGAAAAGTGAACCGACATTTATGAGTCCGACGCAAAATGCCAAAACGAAACTAATAGTCCTTCGGGATTCAAATCCCTTTGGACTAAAAAAAAACGGAAAAGTTATGGCAGACGTCAAAATCTTATTCAGGAGCGAAGAGAAATAGGAGAAAATGATTAATGATAATTTGCACAACACGGTTTAATTTCTATAACTCATTATATAGCAATGCATTAATGCTCAATATTGACCAGTTTTATATAACCGAATATAAACCATTACGATGACTGTTGTAGACAAATGTAGTGGCTTGCAAATCGAGAGAATTGTAGCCGTCTATTCTCTCTAAACCTTCTGGTTCTGGTAGAAACTATTTGCTTTAAGAATTCCTCATTGAAGTTCTTGAATCTTATTAGCTCATAAAAAAGTTTCTATATTTGAAAAATGAAATCTTTGCACAATTGTCTTCATTTGAATCGATCCATTCCTAATCTGAATATCCTTTGAAAGTTGTCACCAAAATGTCTGAAAAGATTAATTTTATTGTCGTCCAAAAGAAAAGAAGCATTCTGTAAAAAAGGAACACGTTGTTTCAATTTTAATGGACTTGAATTACCAATATTATCTTATGGCGGGCCTCAATCTCACACTCTGAATCTCCTGAAAGAAATTTAGTATTCGCATCTGAAAATTTTGAAGTAATTTTATCTCCTAAGCATTATTTCGATCTGGAACATTTCTAGGAAACTGTAGAAAATTTCTAGGAATTGATGCATTTTTACGAAATTTTTTGATTCAATTATACTGAGAAAAGAACTCAGGATTCAAGAATTTTTTTGTGCATAATTTACTAAATTTCATTTATATTTCCTTAACAGATATACAGGAATTTGTTAAAAACTAAAAATTCCTCTTCATCGTTTTTATCTTATATGAAGAATTCAAGAGATTTAAAATTAAAAAAATTTGAAAGATTGCAAAACTTTAAAGATCTCTCCCATCTTAGTTTTGTTTGTTCCATAAAGGACAAAAAAAAAAAAAAAAAAAAAAAAAAAAAAACCTTGCACTTAAATTCTGAAATAACTTTACAATTACAGCTACTAATACAATGTTTAACAAGCCAACAGAATCTTGGAGAAGGTTTACATATCCCACACTCAGCTTAATCGCACAAATGGTAATAATGTTTTCAATTTCACTGTCCTAAAAATTCGAGTATTTGAATGACTTAAACGATTATCTTCGCCATGGTAAGCCTGAGTAATAAGTCGGTAAAATTGAAACGTAAATTATACATTTCAGTCAGTTTTAATAATTGTGGCATTTATGACAGAAACAACATCAAATACAGTCAAAAGTCGTTAATTCGGACACCCATAATCCGGAATGATCTATAATCCGGACCTCAAAGCTAAAACCTTTCTGCGCATGCGCCGCGTTGACGCATGCGCATAGGCGTTTACGCGTGCGCGTAAGACCTTTACGACTGCCCATATGCGTGTGCGCAAGTGCAGAATACGTTTTCGCGTGCGCGTTTAATGTATAACGGACGGTATAAGCTAAAATTATCTAATTATCTATTTCAGTTAATGTTGATGATTGCGTTGTTCCTTAATCTTCGAACTGGATCCGGCTTATAACTTTTTTCAGACTGTAAGAGCATTTTTATAAAAGTAAACTTGAACTTTCGATTATGTCAAATGGAATTTCCGGTGCTGGAGCGCCCAAAGGATCTACAAAACGAAAGTATGTTTCGATGTCCATCAAACAAAAAGTAGAATTGCTTCAAAAAATGGATAAAGACATGAAGAAGGTGACAGAGAGGTTAGTGAAAACGAAAAAATTTCGATTGACAAGTTAGTCGGTATTCTCGGCACAGAAATTACGGGAGTTGAACAGCGGAACTTTGTAACTGAACAAGATTTTATGTCTGTTTAAAGAATTAAAGAGAAAGTATTATCACATAAAACGAAGCAACTTAAACAACTTACATTCAAAGAAATGTTTAATAAAGTAAACAAATAAATATTAAGCTCTTTTTTTTTTTTGTAAATTTTGATACCCTTTAGATCACAATTGTTCTTTATTTCATAAATTATGGTTTCATATTTTTAATTTTAGAATTTCTGCATGCCATCTTACGAGATTTAAACTGATGATCTATAATCCGGAAAAATCGATAATCCGGAATCGCCGAAGTCCCGACGAGTCCGGATTATGTATAACCATTCTTGTATTAAAATAATGTATTCCGTAACTGATTCATAGGGGATGATGTATAACTTGTTGTTACTACTCAACATGCTGGGAGACGTAAACAATTTGAAATTGTTTTCGCCAGGACTCGAACCTTGATCTCTCGAATGTGCTCCGAGTGTGCTACCGTTACACCACGAAAGGATGCAGATAGAAGGTAGAAAATACCTTATATACTCCCTTTTTAAAGGGCGATTGGGAGTTAGGGAACCTAGTCGCCAAATCCTGGTGGTGAAGAATCATCATTCACCATTTTTTAGTTCGGGCGCTGCTGAAGAAACATTAGGTTATTTGGAAGCAGAAGACATAAAAATGAGCAATGCCCTCGCTGGTACTCGAACCTGGACCTCTGGAATACGCGCCGATTGTGCTACCACGAAGGTATGCAGAAAGGAGGAAGAAAATACTTTATTAACTTAACATGCAGATCTGCTAATTCCGATTTAAAGGATGTGCGTATGCAAATTATGTATTAAAAATAAAACTGTAAAATTCAAGACAGGAAAAAATCTTTTCTTCTTAAGCGATGTATCAGAGATACAATAAAACTCAATAAACATTATGGTTAAAATAACGTGTTCTATTCTTTTAATAAAAAGATGTTGAATATTTTCAAAGCAAGAACATTGGCTTAAGTACTTTAAATATTTATGCAAATACTGTGTTTCAAGTAGCATAAATATTTCTAGTTTTACGCATTAAATAACTCAGCAAAAAGGATTATTATGTTCTTCATTACGTCGTTCCGAATAAATCGAATTTACTTACAATATTCTAGGCTCAGATGAATAGACAGTTTAAATCTGCGTGTATTTAATAAAACTCCGTATATCATCAAATAAATTTCGATGTATTCTGCGAATAATGCTTTATGTCGAACATTTTTGCCGTTGATAACCAGTTGAAATTTTTTTCCCTGTTTCGTTTTATTTTCTCATCATTGAAAAATACTAGCAGCAATCATATATAATTTCGAGAACTCGAGATTTTAATGGAAATTCGCAAACGAGAATTTCCTAATTCGATTTAAATTACATTTTACAATATTATTTGTACTTGTGCTCATCCGAAAATAAGTTTATGCCAGAGTGATTTCTGAAATCAAAAATTGTAATTTCCGAGAAGAGGTTTCTGGATAAGAAAAATAATGATGCAAAAGTTGGTTGATGTTAAGAATCAAACTTTGCAGTTGGCATCGTATATTATTTCAGGTACAAATTAGATTTCATTTTAACCCAGCAGAATTATATTTCTCTGGATTCTAGATGCACAGAAATTCAATTATGAAGATAGCTTATTTTTCTTTCTAGCATAAGTAAAATTAAATACATTGTTAACGCATTTACGTATTTTTAATTTTTAGGCAGCTTACGTAATTTTAATTACGCAGTTTTAATTTAATTTCGTAATTTTCATTTTTATGTAGTTTTTGATTTTTAATTTAGTAATTAAGTTAAAAATTATGTAAAACGTAACTTAAAAGTCATATAGATTTTGAATAAAGCTTTATACCAACTTTAAATGCGATCAAACTAAATATTTTTCCATCAGTTTTTTCATCAGCAAAACATTTTCGGCAAACATTCAGCCAATACGTCCTGGGAGTTTATTATTTCATTTTTTAATCAAATAAATAGCGACGATTATGTTCAGTACTTTTATTTCGTAATCTTCAAGTTAAATGTGGTTTAAATACATATTAAACACTAGGAAGTGTATTACTCTAGATCCTCCATTTTGCGTTGAATCACTTTTGAGATATATCACTTTTCAAACAAAATGTCGAACATATAGTATTATTATATATAGAAGGTGACCACCCCTGTGGTATGGAACTGCTAGTATAACCTATTTTGTTGTAAATTTATGTAAATACTGAATTCTACATTGGTATTTACATCGGTTATAACGGATGGATATTTAACACTCAAAAATATCATGTCATCGAATATTTACTGTCCAGACGGTAACATTTATCGATTTATCGCTTATACTGATTTATCTGTACCTTTGCATCGAATGATTTGTGCTGTCCATGACTTTTAAAGTAATGCTTATATAACTTATTTTGATAGAATTTCTAACGCTTATAACGACAAAATATCATGTTGTCGAATGTTGGCTTTTTGGACGATAACGTACACCATTAATGCTTATAATATATAATGCATATAATATAATGCTTAAAAGTACGCTCACGTTTTGTGTCGAATCATTTTCCCAGTGTATCAAATTTCAAACAACACTTAAAGAGTTTAGCTTATGACATCATAACTTTACGTCGAATCACTTTTGCAGTTATCACATCTCCAAATAACGCCTCGACGCTAATGACACAAAGAAATCACGTTGTCGAACGTTTGTTTTTCGAATGATAACATACAAGCTTGCACACTGTTTAAGGCACAAAGCTATATAAGAGGAACTGTCTTAATTTTGTGTTACATATGAGTAAATCAAAAAAAAATATGTAATTAATTATTTGATTCAGAATTATGGCAACTGGATGAAAAGACGCTTTATTATCCGATATTATATTAGATCTCTGGCAAGCAAAATTAGATGGACGCGGTTAAAAGAGATTCTTGTATCACTTTGCCTGTTATCAGCTAATGTTACCAACCATTAACTGACATTTATGACATCCTGTATCTTCAGAATATATTTTGATTTTTGCACAGGAAAAATGCGCTTAAATTACGAAAGCGTTAATCTTAATAAGTCTAAAGGCATACACCTATTAATTCTAATTACTGAATGACTCAGCAGATATATTAAAGCCACGTTTCTCTGGATTAATGGCACTTTCATTTGGAAAAAATTCAGAACCATAATATAGCGGTTAAGTTAACCCTAGCCACGCAACTTAATGTTACTCAGGAGATCATCAATACATGATACAAAGAAAAAAATAAACGCAATATACAGACAGAGCAAAGAAAATTATTTTTAAAGTTGCATTCAATTAGAGTGTGTCTTATAATCACTCTTTTCCCATTTTTATACACTTGTTTAAAAAATACTTTTTTTCAAAAATGGGGCAAATATGCAGCAAGTTTAATAGATGTTTTATAATCAGCTCGCCGAAATCTGCTTTAAGTTCTTTATACTGATAATACTTTTCGTTAAAAAGTTAAAATTCGAACTTAAAAGTATTTAAAAGTATTAAATGTTTCAAGGGTTTCATTCAAATGTGTTTCTGAAGGTTTTTGGAGCCATAAATAAAATAATCTTGACTTCGCGTGAAAATTACTTTTCAGAATCAAACAGAAAAAGTCCATAAAATTAAAAAAATGGAAATTAAATATAGATAAATACTACTCACTTATTAGTTTAGAAGGCAAACAATGAACATTTTATACTATCTTCTGCTCAAAAAGAAAGAGATTAAAAAGAAAAACTTCAATTTCCACATTTTATGTTTATAACTACTTTTCATAAAATACTTTAAAATGAATTAATTCACTCATAATCATTCAATACCCAAGTAGATATATATTTTATATCAAAGATGTTAAGGCTGAACAATTTCATATATATTTTCCTTGGTTTCGAGTATGTTCTGCACATATGCAAAATATTTAGTATTCCAATATCTACTTTCGCAAACAATAGGTAAGCAAAGTCAACATGTTATTCCATTCAACTAATACTTGCATCTTTCAAAAGTTGGATAAACATACGTCTTTGAAGAGTTTCTAATATCTGTTTGATTGAGACTATGCACCCTTATAAACTATACTGTAAGAGTTTTCAGCGTATGTTGTGATTGAAACTTCCTGAATGATGTTTCAAGTAATTATAGTTTATTTTTCAATAACCTGTCGGAAAGTCAAAAATCTACAGGTCTCATAAACGTTAATTATTTATTTTACTTAATAATTTTCGGAAATATTTTGCATAGTAATTCCTGAAGTCTCATTCATTAATTTCAAGTATTTCTAGAAATTAGTTATTATGATTTAAAAAAATTCTCTTTATATTTGCAAGTAATGTATTTTGCTATGAGTTACCATAGCACTTAGTGTGAAATGTGATTGTAAAAGTAATTAAGTAAAAAACAAATTTCATGATTATTCTTCGGAATTACTCTATCGAGTCTGTTTCGAATTTATTTTCTGCAAAATCCAGCGTGAATCGACAAAGTGATATTCTGCAAGAATGTTTCATTACAAAATACATTTTGATTAGAGCAAACAATATGCTGTCTACTCTAAAGAATACAAAATCTCCAGTTAATCAACTGTTGATTACCAATGAGTTGTGACTCGTCTCACTTGTCTAATAGTAACATCCGAACAAATCTGCCCCCCCGAATATTATCTTAGCGAGAAACGCATGGTTGCATCTGTTGTTGGCATAGGATTTAAGCATATTGTAAGTTTGGTGCATAATGATTACAATTTTGACCAATTTCACCCCAATTTTGAAAACGAATTCCGCCAGAGGTAAAGAGTGCCACAAAGATGCTATACATTAACATCCAAGCCATCTTCAGAACTCGAACCTAGGCCCAATGATAGGGAGACAACAATGCTAACGATTATACCGATCAGGGAGTCATTATTAATATTGTATAAGCGATGGTACAAATAGCATAATCAATAAATCTTTTATGTGTATGTAAGCAAATCTGCATGTCAGGATTTTGGCAGTACTTCTTAGGTACCTATAAATGGCTGATATTAACGACGGCCATAATCTGTAGTGTGTTATAATGTCTACAATACTATGAAACGCTAGTTTGTATTTCTGTGGACACTGTGCTTGAATTTATATATCAGCATTCTGAAGAGCCCCACTGGATGGCATAACAGGATAACAAATGTTGACTGCTAATTCGAAACCAAGTGTATTTGTCTAAGTTCCACTAAAAGGATTGCCTGAAGTTGTGGTCTAGTCCTCCTATTTGCGGAGTCCAAGTCCTATTTGCGGTAACCAAGTCCTCCTATTTGCGGAGTCCAAGTCCTATTTGCGGTAACCAAGTCCTCCTGTATCCTGTAATATTAGTCACTTTTTGTTTTGCAGCCTGGGAAGCATTCAGGGTCATGAATCGGTTAAACAAGAAATGAGTTCGACCATTCTAGTCCGTGCATAACAAGAAGTAATGCTCAGCTTCAACGGGGAAAGAAAATAGGTGGACATTTAATGAATAATCATTTATCTCGTGCAATTCTTTTTTTGTAAACGATAAAAGTAGTGACAGTTAGAAAATAGTTATCATAATGGAGATTATTTTCGTCAACTTGAAAATTACACAGTGTTCTAAGTGATGTGAAGTGCAAGATATTATGATATTTTATGAGCTGCGGAGTAGGAGTTAAGTCTGAAAGTATTTAAGAATGTTTTCATGATATTCATAATTTACGTTTCTTAATCATTCCTCTCATGTTTTCGGTTTTATTATATTTTATGAATATAAAAATTTTGAATTGCAGTTAATAATTGCATGAAATAAGTAATACAGTTTCACATATTTCATACTTGAAAACTACTACTGAAATTGAATTTTTTATGGCTGTGAATCCATATAAGCTAACTGCGACTACTTTTACACCAGTACAAGAGAAGCCAGGCAGCGGTTCAGTTATTTAGTATGTCAGGTGACTCTTTAATTAAATTCAGAATATTAACATTTAGCAACAAGAATTAATGTATGGTTTGGTTTATTTGATTATGGCAAAGCGCTCGAGGAGTGTCTGCCTAACAGGAGGGATGCTCTCCTGGAGGGCTTTCTAAGAGAAACTGGCTCGTATACGCATTACACGTGGTGGGAAATCACGAAAAGAACCATGCAGCCAGTCCGTTCGCCGGATTCGAATCCCGGACCTAAATACCAGAATACAGTATCTCTACCGCTCGGCCGCTGAAAATTGACGTTATTCAAGTAAAATACATAACAAAGTGTCCATATCCAGACCCTACTGAAAAGACTTCTTTTACCTCTTCGTCCACAGGAGTGACCCTCCAGGCTGCAACCGGAATCATAAGCAAACGCACATAATTTCGCCACCGATGAAAATTATTGCACTCTGAAATCTCTCATCCTAGACAAAGAACCTTTATGCCACGCTTTTACAGTCATCACCACAATTTGGCGATTGGGTTCCCTAATACCCAGTCCCCCTTTAAAAAGAGCAGAATATAAGGTCAGTTTGAAAACCTAGCAAGCACCGGACCACGCAGAATGTAAGGTATTGTCTCCCTCCTTTCTGCATGCCTTCGTAGTGTAACCGTAGCACACTCGGCGCATATTCGAGAGGTCCAGGTGTCAGTCCAGGGCATTGATAATTGTGTACGTCTGCTGTATCAAAAAACCAAATTTTTCTACATTGGCTCCAGAACTAAAAAGGCGGCGAGTTGCCCTTTAAAAGGGGGGGGGGAGCATATAAGATACATTAGGTATTTCGCTGTTCCTCCCTCCTGGCAAGCCCAAGCTCCCCTTATGACTTTTGGTATATAAGATATGTTCTGCCGCCTTCCAGTATGGCTTCGTGGCGTAAGGACTAGCACACTGAGCGCGTATTCGACGAGTCCAGGTTCGAGTCCTGGCGAGGGTACTGGTAATTTCTCATATACTCCTGCTTGAAAATAACTTAATATCTCTACGGATTCACAAATATAACATTTCACTTTCATTATACTTTTAGAAATTTCAAACTGGTTTGATGATATATCACCTTGAGGCATTTGCTAAAGTTTGCGCATTAACTTCGAATTTTAGAAGAAAATTAACTTCATAACGTAAAGGAAATTTTGTATGAATTTCGCAGAATGTTGAGATTAATTAGTAATCAAAAACGTCTTTGATTAATGAAATGTACTGTATAGTCAGGTGATAAACGTACAGAAGTAATCTACCGCTTAACTTAGAACTTTGCTGTATAGTAGAATGCAAATAAATAATCACCGCAATAAGATCTTGCAATAAGTTGTGCTGTGAAGAGCAAGTCCCTTCTGTGATTTGTTTCCTCGCATACTGTACAAGCCATAATAAATCCTAGAAACAAAAATGATAGGCCCAGATTTTTATATTCTGGGCAATATTCTTTAATAATGAGCTCTCCGGGGCTTGCAAAATCAGACGGAAGCCATAATAAGAGTCAATAAGAGCAGTAAGAAGTTATTAATCGCCATAATAAGAATATTCTTTCATTTTTATCTCTTATTAAACACCGCCCTTAGGATCGTAAATAAATCTAACTCCATAAATAATTTTGTTCGGTTTCCTTGCATATATTGGCAATTAAATTTCGCGCAGAAATTTTGGAGCACAGAGATTGCTTCGCTTGGTTACGCAATATGTGTTTCACTCTAATGAGTTGCTTTTATGATTCTGACTATAGATCTATTTTAATGAGTATATCAGTTACAGAGGGAATGCATCGTTTTGGTTGCACAAGTGTTTTATCTTAATGAGTTACTTTTACTATGCTGACTATTGATCTGCTTTAATGACTTACAATAAACAAAACTAACTGCAAATATGCAACTTAAAATTCGGAATTCCGGGTATCCGGGTTCTTAAGTCATCCTTAGCGAATCAAAATTAAGCTTATTATCTTAATTTAAAATATTTAAAGAATTATAGGCACCTTTCCTAAGAAAGCTTTTAATAGAATAAATGCAAATGAAAGCTATTATTCACATCTGATATTCACAGGGCATAAATACTATTTTAGCATAGTTGGTTGGGGTTTACTTTAATTACAAGCATATTGATTCAAAAATATTAATTAAAACAATTAATACAGAAATTGGTAACCTTTATTCGATTTATAGAAATGAGCAGTCACGCAGAAAGCACCAAAAATCAAAAAATAATACTTTAAAATTTTTACACTTTTTACATAAAAGGGCATGTTTACTTTATGAAAAATGACTTTTTTAATATTTTGCTGTGAATGTAATATTCTCTATAAACCATTAAATTTGAATTTGAAACAAATAAATGTTATTGGTTGAAATAATTTTCATCTAATATATGTGTGATAATATATAGGGAATACTTATAAAATGTTTTAGTTATTGCACAGTTTCCTTTACACGTACTCCCATATCGCACATAAATAAGCAAGCCAAGCGAGAGGGAGGAGGATGAAATATTAACTTATAAAAAATATGAAATTCATTTTGTTATATGATGGAAGGGGTTTCAAATCGTTTAATTCTCTTTACATACTTTATTCCGAAACAACTTTATAAATCTTAATGTGTAGAGATATTAGGCATTTTTTTGGAAGCAGGGAAGATAAAAAATTAGCAACGCTTTCGCCGGGAATCGAACCACGGACCGCTGGAATATCGGCCCAGCGTGCAGAACCACTACACCACAAAGGCACGCTAGGAAGGCGGGAGAAATACCTTATATACTCCTCCTTTTAAAGGGCGACTGAGGTTTTTGGAGACCCAATCGCCAAATCCTGGGTAAGGAGAAACATCATCAAACACTCTAACACCCTTTTAGCTCGGGCGCCACTGTAGAGATATTAGGTATTTTTTGGAAGCAGGTAAGATGAAAAATTAGCCACCGTCTTTGCCGGGAATCGAACCGCAGACCTCTCAATTACACGCTGAGTGTGCTGACCACTAACACCACGAAGGCTCGCTAAGGAAGGCGGGAGAAATACCTTGTAAATGTGCATAAAAACTGATTTGTGAATATAATAACTGTTTAATCTTACTATCATGAGCTGTTAAATTGCTTAATAAACAAAATTTCGCAATAAAACGTACCGAGTGCGACATTCTTCTGACCAGACTACGAAACCACAGATGAAACACATCGCGTTTGCAGTCTTGTATGAGTGTCACATGATTTTTCTCTTCAACAAGTCTACTGTCTAAATGCAGACTTCGCTCGCGTCTCCGTTTGGACGATATTTCGCCGGCGACGTCCGTTTTGTTGTGTGACTCATTAAATGATGAAGTCACCCATCAAGTTCCTGGGCTTGGCCTTACCCTGTGCGGAACAAACTTGAAGGGTGTACATATCTGTTGTTGGGCATAGCATTAAGTCCATTTAACTGTAAGTTCGGGAGAGAAAAATTGAAAATTTGTAGGAAAAGCAATAATGGCTTGCGCGTTGACGTAGAATAGCAATTAGATTTGAAAACAATTATAGCAAATGTTGACTGCATATCTTGAGGATTAGTTGGCTAAGTATAACCGCAATTATTTGTTGTAATGGAGAAATTCAATTCGCTTTCGGAGGAGAGTTAGTCAGAATCCTCACCGGTGGAGCTAGTTCATCTTCCAGTGGAGGCGTCTGATGGTCATCTGGTTCGAGTAGCTGCCTTGTTTATACGAGAAAAGTAATTTGTGAATGGCTTGCGCGTTGACGTAGAATAGCAATTCGATTTGAAAACAATTATAGCAAATGTTGACTACATATCTTGAGGATTAGTTGGCTAAGTATAACCGCAAATATTTGTTGTAATGGAGAAATTCAATTCGTTTTCGGAGGAGAGTTAGTCAGAATCCGCAACGGTGGAGCTAGTTCATCTTCCAGTGGAGGTGCCTGATGGTCATCTGGTTCGAGTAGCTGCCTTGTTTACACGAGAAAAGTAATTTGTGACCGTCGTGTGAACGCACCTTTATTAGACTTTTTCCCCAGATAAAGACGGAGCTAAATTATTATACTTCCTGTTTTAATTCGCGTTACAGATTGGGTGATCACGTTGGCCAGGTTTGGCGACTAAGCATAATGGCACCTCTACCAAGGAAGTAACCGAATTTTTCTAGCTTTGGACTTATAAAAGTTATTGAAATAAAATACAATGGACAAAAATGTATAATATAATGGCACCTCTACCAAGGAAGTAACCGAATTTTTCTAGCTTTGGACTTATAAAAGTTATTGAAATAAAATACAATGAACAAAAATGTATAATATAATGGCACCTCTACCAAGGAAGTAACCGAATTTTTCTAGCTTTGGACTTATAAAAGTTATTGAAATAAAATACAATGAACAAAAATGTATAATATAATGGCACCTCTACCAAGGAAGTAACCGAATTTTTCTAGCTTTGGACTTATAAAAGTTATTGAAATAAAATACAATGAACAAAAATGTATAATATTCTCTCACTTGGATTGCAGTAAATATGTCTTTGCCCTTTCGACCCGAAATCAAACCCAGGTGAACCAGCTGGCTTCATGATTATTTTTGTTGTTTTTCCCTATATGGAACATGAATAAGAGTGATTTTTTCTTAGAAAGCTGAAGTTATTCCAAGTATCCCTCCCCTTAGGCAGGTAGCCAATGTTGTTGTGTCCGCATTACGTGAAAGAAGGGTTGCCAGAGATAGGTTACACTTCTATTTTGCACCCGAATTTTGAGGAAGAGTACTCCGGGGAAGGTGTCCGGGGTACGTCACCCCTCTCCCTTTCCAGCCTACCACACGAGAGGACTTTTGGCTCGCCATGTACTATTTGCTCTCATGCCGCAAAAAAGACACTATACATTTACAAACATCTAGTATATCGTATCCGAGATTCTAATCCGGGCCCTTTGGTACCACAATAGGCTCCTCTAACCACTGTATCGTCTGGACAACTAAATAGCCAATCTATGCTTCATATTAGAAAAACTTAATCTATCCTCTTGGTATCTCCTTCGCAGTTACACGAGAAAAAGTTATTCAGCTAGAGCCGCAGCACCACGGTGCAGGACAGGACAGGACAGGAAAATGTGCACGGGCCCCACGACATCGTCGTAGACAAAAAGGGTATTGCCCCACTGCACTACCTTTTCCTGGCATTTACTAAGACAAAAGATTACATTTCAAGTCATTACATTACACAGTTGTCATAATAAATTACATTAAAGTAACAAGTTATTTACACAGGAAGAACAATTATACAGATAAACTGGGGTACAGGTAATCGAGGTACAGATATATTGGTATACAGGAATCAATATGGAGATAACATGTTACAATTAATTAGGTGTTGCAGTTTGACATTTGTTGGTGTGCTTGGAGGAATGCCTTTAGCATTTGGGAAGATGGATGTGATGTGAGTTATAATGCTATGTTATTTTTGTGTTGGTGGTATCGTTGTGTGATTGTGCACAGATTTTGCAGAGTTTACTTTGCACAGAGTTCATTGTGCATAGAGTTCAATGTGCACAGAATTGTGCGCAGCAGCATGGAGAGACCTTTGTATAGTGAGTATCAGATAATAGTGTAAAGTTCAAAGTACTGCGCTTTGGCAGTTTGAAGGCACTGGTAGTTGATAATCATCACTCACATAAATAGTGATGACTTAGGATAGGAGCACTCTGTGTTGAATATGATATTTGAATCATATGAGTACCTTAGATTGTTTCCATGGAAAATTAAATGGTGAAGCTGCAGATTAGGTGTCGTTCTTCAGTGGGAGGTGAGAAAACAGTCATGATTCTTTGGACAGCTGTGGGGTGGCACTTCGATTGCTAGGTATTCATCATTACGTCCGTTTTGTTATTTATGAGTGGCATAGTTCTCTACCTTGTTGTTGGCATAGTTCTCTACCTTGTTGGACAGCTGTGTGGTGGCACTTCGATTGCTAGGTATTCCTCATTACGTCCGTTTTGTTATTTATGAGTGGCATAGTTCTCTACCTTGTTGTTGGCATAGTTCTCTACCTTGTTGGACAGCTGTGTGGTGGCACTTCGATTGCTAGGTATTCCTCATTACGTCCGTTTTGTTATTTATGAGTGGCATAGTTCTCTACCTTGTTGTTGGCATAGTTCTCTACCTTGTTGGACAGCTGTGTGGTGGCACTTCGATTGCTAGGTATTCCTCATTACGTCCGTTTTGTTATTTATGAGTGGCATAGTTCTCTACCTTGTTGTTGGCATAGTTCTCTAACTTGTTGGACAGCTGTGTGGTGGCACTTCGATTGCTAGGTATTCCTCATTACGTCCGTTTTGTTATTTATGAGTGGCATAGTTCTCTACCTTGTTGTTGGCATAGTTCTCTACCTTGTTGGACAGCTGTGTGGTGGCACTTCGATTGCTAGGTATTCCTCATTACGTCCGTTTTGTTATTTATGAGTGGCATAGTTCTCTACCTTGTTGTTGGCATAGTTCTCTACCTTGTTGGACAGCTGTGTGGTGGCACTTCGATTGCTAGGTATTCCTCATTACGTCCGTTTTGTTATTTATGAGTGGCATAGTTCTCTACCTTGTTGTTGGCATAGTTCTCTACATTGTTGGACAGCTGTGTGGTGGCACTTCGATTGCTAGGTATTCATCATTACGTCCGTTTTATTATTTATGAGTGGCATAGTTCTCTACCTTATTGTTGTAGCTTGTCTATGATTAGTTTAATGTTTTTGTAGGTGTGTTTATGGTTATGCCGCTGACTATTTAATTTCTATAGTTTCTGGTCTGGCGAATACCGTGATGAGCCGATAAAAAATAGGATATAAAGTAATTAGATTTTATTTAGAGGTATATATTATTATTTAGAGGAATTATTTAGAGGTAAATATACACTTTAAAATATACACCAAGTGCTTTAGAATTCTGTATACAGTAATAATACACTGCAGAATTTCTGTAGATCATGAAATTCAAATAGTTTCATACATTAATAGACAGTGTTAAATAAAACTGCTTCGTGCTCAAAGAACCTTATCAAAATTTACAAGGTGCAAAACAAGGAGGTATCAAAGTTATCAGTAAATTATAACAAAAATTAAAGACATCTTTTTTAAAGACAAAAAAAAATTCCATTATATTGCCACTGACACTGACAGCAAGATGACGATTTCTGAAAGAGGAAACTTAACGTTTACTTACGGAAAAAAAAAAAAAATCTGTTTACAATTTTTCAATAGTTTGTCATAAGTAGCAGATTACGTTATAGTTATTATATTATAAACATAAGTAAAAACTTAATAAAAAAGTATTTTTAAACACAGATGTATCTTACATTTTATGGTTTAATTAAAAATACAAATTTTTAATGGAAGTAATTAAATTAATAAAACCAGACAATTTTAAAATTTAAATAATGCCAATCCAAGGTTTAAAATTAAACAAAACGGTAACATTATCGTGGCATATATTTTAAATAAAGTTTTAAAGATTTATATCATATCGATCAAATAATATAATAGATATAATATAAATCTATTATATTATATTATAAATCGATTATATTATATTATATCGATCGAATCAGGCACAGACTCTTTTTCTTCAAGAGCAGAAAATACATGCGAAGACGGAAGGTAGATTATGTTATTTGAATACATCCAAAGCTTTCGAGGACTACCTGCACAGTGGGAAGAATAGTCCTTCGTGTAGGACTTTTTATGAGAAAATGCTTCGTATTCACGTTAGACATGGGAAAATCGCGAAAATCGACATTGCAGCTAGGCCGTTCGCCTGGGACTGAATCCAGGTTGAATTCCTAGCATTCGGTGGATTTAAGATGGAAGTAGCGACAATCATATTTATAAAAGCATCAAGAAACAAGCAAAAGGGTAACAAACATAACCTATCGAAGAAAAAACAATCAAACGGATCGGGCTAACATCATCGAAACTAACATACTGCAGCTATAGTTTAAATTATGGTACAATAAAACGCCAAGATGTATTAGAAAAAATCTGATGGGTACACCACATGACTTCCTTGTACGGAATATTAAATTATACGCATTTTTCTTGCATTTCATTTAAACTTATTGGATTGAGTTAAATCAACTTTGCTGACAGCGCATAAATCACAATAGAAAAATGCATTCTTTAAAACTCACTCTAGTATTTGTTTACCATAGGTATACTCTGGCGCTAGATTCACTTAACAGTATTATATTTCATTCATATAACTCAGAATGCAAAAAATGTATATCGTTTAAAGAATAGAATTATCCAGTCGTTGCCACATGTTCTATTCAGATACTCTAATAAAGCTAGAATGTATAAAAGAAATTAAGCAAAAAAAAAAAAAAAAAAAAAAAAAAAAAAAACAGTTTTTCAAAGACGATTGAGTATTTCTCATTCAATTAGTTCAGTTCTCACTTCGCGAGAAGGCAAAAATACATAAAAACTCAAAATATTTATATTAAAAATTACGAAGTAAATCTTAAACACTTATTTCCTCGAAAAAATTCCAGAAAGGATTAAGCATGATTTAATTCGTAATAATAAATGAAGGCGTTATCTTTGTTGTTGCGAAGCTAAGTTTCTCTAGATTGGCACCAAATCCACTAGTCTGCTGTATCAAATGTAAACAAGCAATGGCCGCCATTAAAAAAAATTATTAGGCTTACCGGCACTTAAACAACTTTAAAATTGTTGATAATTCTAAAACTATTGCATACAGATTTACTAAAGGCATAAAAATCTGAACCGGAAGATAAAAAAAAAACATAATTCAACCATTTTTAAAGCAAAAAATGTACAATTTACAAACACATAAGAGTAAAGAAACTGAGATCACTGAGCCGGGTAACAGAGTGGATATATGTATAAATATATTTATATATGTTTGGTGCCGCCGATTGCAAACAAAACACAAGGTGCACATCTACATGTTATAGCAGTCCTATATAGAAAATTTCAACGTTCTGAGGCTACTCGTTTTTGAGTTATGCGAGATACGTACGTACGTACATACGTTCGTACAGACGCCACGAAAAATTCTCTTCAGAATTAATTTTAAAGCAGTTTTATAATTTTTTTGGAGGAAACGAGTCTTTTATTCTGTCCTTACATACAGATATCACGCAAAAACATCGTTAAATTGCATTCGATAGCGGTCAAAATGGATATTTTCGTTGAAATATGTTGCCTGAAACTTTTCACGATTACAATACTTCCTTTTTACATCGTAAAAGGAAGGAAAAAGTAACTAAAATTAGAGATATTAATTAAAAAGTCGGAAAAAGTCTCGCAAACTGGAGACGAAATCTGCTGTATTTCGAAAGTTGTTGCCACTGCTCGCTTTCAAATCTTAGAGATTGTTAATAAAATTTTTTTTAATTTTACGATGGATTAAAAATAGCGTTGCAAAATAGTTCTACTTAGTCAATATTACAATATGGGATGATGCAAATTGTTATGTGTGCCCAGTCAACACGTATTCTATATACATAAGGAAGAAAGTATGTCTGTGTGTTTGTTCGCTACTAACTCAGTCACTACTATAGCTATCGTCACCAAACTTTCTATAATTCTTTTCTGGCTCCTGGAAAAGATCGATGTCTGCTTTTCTCCCAAAAAGGAGCGAAAATCTCAGAGATATTAATTAAAACTCGGAAAAACAATAATTTTCGCCCTCATTTTTCCGAGTGGCAACAGTCTCGCAAGCTGGCGAAGAAAATCTACTTTTTTTCCAAGATGTTGCCACTGCTCGTTTATCACGCAAAAATCACGCAAAAACATCTTTAAATTGCATTCGATCGCGGTCAAAATGGATATTTTTGTTGTTATATTCTGCCTGAAACTTTTAGCGATGACAATACTTCCTTTTCACTTCGTACAAAGAAGTAAAAAGGACGCCGACTGAATGTTCCATCCTTCGTCCTTTTAAAACTAGATATGTCCTGCCTTGATCCATGCAGTTATTCAACATAAGTCTCCTGGAATTATTTCTAAGACATTTACAATAAAAATTAAGTTTGCATTTCATAAAAAAAGAGGTTCTTTCCTGATTGGGGCCATTTACCAAAGAGAACGTTCGTTGTTATAAATGGATTCAAGCGCAGACAACATTATCTTATGTTAAATGCATTAGCATACAAATTACGTTTTAAATATAACAAGATCAATTGCAATTACAATACCAGCAGTTTCTATCGTACCGTCTTTATAATGTAAGGGATTATATTCCAATTAATGAGAAACTTCAAAGAGCAAAAAAAAAAAAAAAAAAAAAAATGGCGAACATAAAAGTGGATTGGAAGCGATTTTAGGGAAATCTGCTTTCTTAATTAGAGGCTTGCTGTTATTATATTGCTATGGCAACAGCTTTCCTCGGCACTGAGATAATAAACGCCTTTTGAAACTGATAGAGAAAATATAAACCAAATAGAGTTGTAGAAGGGAAATTAGTTATTATTAAAATCTAACTTGTTTAATCTCGACTACAAGTCTACGAAACGGAATTCTCTCTCAGCGTTACGACCGGAAAATTCCGTACAGAAGGTTGCCTTCCACATTCATTATACATGAAAATTTCTGCTAGCTTTTAATGTATCTGATTTCAGTTTGGATGTATATAGGAAGAAAAGGAATCAATGTACAAAATTAAAGAGTCATTTTTTAATTAAAATCAAGAAAATATTCCTTATTCGTGACATTTTGAGGAACTCTGAAATTTCAGGGCTAAACCCGTAACGCTCAGAGGATTAAAAATGAACGGCATTTGTCAGATTTAAACACACTTTCAGTACTTAGGTGTTAAAATAATTCATGGCTGCTTTTTATGTTAAAAGTCCTCCTAAAACTATTTAAAAAGTTTAAAAATTATATCTCAAACAGAAAACTTTTAGCTAAAACAATAGCTGAAAAATTACAGTTGTTATGTTACATTCAGTCAAAATGCAAAAGATTTACTAAATTTGCAAATTTGAAATTTCTATGTTGCAGACTCCAGACAGTTGCAAATGCGCTTCTTCTGAGCTGTCTTTACTAAGTGCTTGAACACATATGATTATGTTATGCTAGTTAGCAGGTTAGGCAAAATACACGAGGACTTAATTTAGAAATCAAACAACAAAAATCAGCGTTATATTTTCAAATTTTCACAGGACTAGTTTCGATGGTTTTACCAAACCATCATTCTCAGCTGCAAAAGCGCAAATGAACGAGATATACTGATAAGATAAGATAAGAAAGCCTGGACAGGAGATAAGCTACTGACGCCATCTGTTGATGAAATCAGAACGAAAACAATTTCTTTAAAGGCTGAAGGCAAAGATGATTGGAATTAGGGCCGTTAACTAGAACAGAAAGATTTTTTTGATTGTGAAATGCCTCTAGAAAATCAAGTCCACCAATGTAAGATGGTTTTTGAATAATTTTGACAGCAGAAAAATTGAAAGTGTGATTTTCGGACCAACAATGTTGGGCAACAGAAGACTTCTGTGTTTCCCTTTTTCTAACATATGCCTAATGTTCCTTAATGCGAAATTTTAAGGCTCTCTTAGTTTAAAATATATACCTCAAATAATTTTATGACAGCATGTATGTGAACAACATAACCATAAAGTCGAAAAAAATGTATGATTATGTTGTTTTTGTTTGTAATATGTTGTTCAGGTTGGGTATATATAAAGACTTGGTATATATAAAGTATCAAACTAAATTTATCCGTTTCCAATTTTGTAAGGCTTGTATTGTTATTAATGATTCACACACACAGACGCAAAAACAAAATTTACCTTGTCCAACAGCAACTAAGTATGGTTACTACTCATGTGAAAATGTACAAAGAATTTTACGACAGAATACTTTTATATTTTAAGAACTTTCTGAACCAATATTAATGTTGCGTGCGCGCGCGTGCGTTCGTAATGGATTGAATGCACACAAAATCGATGGTAGCTTAATACAATTTATTTTGACTTTACAGTTTGAACTGAAAGTTTTGAAACTTTACAGTTCTAGAACTACCCTTAAAAGCACGTACATCTCTTCTTGGTATAACAGAGCTCAATCAGCAATTACCACTCCAAACTATTAAAAACGTTAAACACAACACAATGCAAAGAGCGAAGCTAGCACAGTTTCAGAATCTTCCGAAATCAGTTCTGAACTAAAAACTGAGACCTGATGCTCTGTTCTGTCTTACATAGTCACCCCCCCAGCTGACGAGAAATTTCTAGTACCTTCAGTTTCTCGAAAGTACTGAAAGGCACGTAGGGTTCAAGTTACATATAAGGGTCGTTAGTATATCGTTTAAGTTACATATTAGAGTGGCAGTTGACATATAAGGAGCAATTACATTCATTCAGTTACACTACCAATTACTGTTATACAGGAACGAGTCAGAAACATCACCAAATGTTCGCCAAACCATCTCCAGCTTGGCGATATATCGCCAATTTAAGGAGATAGCCATTTATCTCAATGTTAAATAGATTTGCCCCTGTACCCTAAATTTTCCGGAAGAGTTTCGGTTTTTGAAGCATTTCATGTTATATTATACAAGAGGTGCAACAGTTTCACACATAATTTCACTAAAGTCATTTACATGTATATAAAATTCGTAAGATTAATTTATGAAAATAGCGGTGGACAGTGATTGAATAGATTTTGCTTAGCTACGTAAACGATCATCAGGTCACTCTCAAATTATAAACAACTTTCAAACACTAATTCTTATTGCGCTATCTCACAAAATCTCCTCAATAATGGAAGCCGTAGTAATTTATAAGAAGAGAAAATCTAACACTTAAATTTTTAGTCCAAAGAGGCAATTTGTCATGAAGGACTACTATTTTCGTTTTGGCATATTGCGTTGGTTCATTGTAAATGTCCGATTCACTTTTCAAATTGTTTCCACCAAATATTATCGCCCTGTATTATATTTAAAGAAATTAAATAATGAAGAATCCGCCTAAATATATATATGTTTCTAATAACGTACATTTCCACCCGAATATGGGCATCTGGCAGCCCAAATTTGGAATTTATTTTATTGTCTATTTCATATTTTGTAAACCTTTAACGAATTTTTGAGTAACAAATTCAACAATTTCAAAGCGAGCAATGGCAATACTGTACGGAAAGAAAGAAAAAAAAAAACTTTTTATCTCCAGCGCGCGGAACTGTGTATCGGAAATTCTAAGGATATGCTCATTTTGTAATTATTTCGCAACATTGCTGTTGAACTGAATTTTATGGTTTAAGTGGCAAAAAACCTGATATTTAATAAATAAAGTTAATACACAAAACGTTAAAAAAACGCTCTTTTAGACATAATTTAAAATCTGAAACCTTCCAGTTTTTTTTTAAGTTTTATTTACTTTTTTTTTTCAGTTTAACTGTCATAAGGATTAAAAATGTAATTTGAAATAGCTTGAGAATAATTTTGCATATTTTAGAAACTTCTAACCTTTTACTTATGACATATTTAGTAACTGCTATTGTAAAAAAAAAAATACAAAAACTTAAAAAGAAATAATAATTAAAAAGTACTCTGAGATTGTTCTTCGTATTTCCTTTCGTAACCCTCATTAACTAATCTCATAACTACTAATTACTATTTGTAGTCCTTTATAATGTTAGGTATTTATATGACTTTTCGATGTTTTTTAATCGAAATATTTGCTACTTGCTAGTTAAATAACTTTCCTGTGCTATTAAAGCTAATTTTACAAAAAAATTATTTTTAATAATTGTTATTTGAAATAGCGTATTTGCAATAGATTTATATATATATATATATATATATATATATATATATATATATTTGTGTGTGTGTGTGTGTGTGTGTGCCTTCAGCGTTTGTGGTAAGAAAAAAGTATTTGAAATCGATTTTGTTTCTCCGACATACAAAAACATTTTTTGAAATCTTTCTAAATTATGGGATGAAAAAAATTTTATCTGGCAGACCTTTTTTTTTTGCATTAGATTTAACAAATTAACACTTTTTATAAATCTCCTGCTGTTACTCCTGTTCTGTTGCCAATATCTCAGGTGCAATTAATTGTAGCATAACGATATTTATCGTTCCCAATTTTTTTTATTTGCTATCTTAGAAATTTTAAAAACAAGTTTTAAGTTATGTTATACTTTCAGACAGATTTATGCATGTAAAATGCTTTCAAACAGAAACATGATTTAATATATTGGGTACTTTTTACTGCCTATTTACATTATTTAAAGGATACTGTTTTCTTTAATAACGAAGACTAAAACAATTAAAATGTTTCTACTTAAACTTCGCATTCATTTTGACACCTCAAAAGAATTTTACTTAATTCCTAATTAAAATTGACACGTACTGAAGTACTTTCTTAAAACTCTCGGAAAATTGTGCGATAGTTAAAATGTGAAAAAAAGGTTAATTATGAAAATATTTCATTAATTGACGGAATAATTTTATTTTTTTTCGTGCAAGAAGCAAAATTGAATGCTTAAAAGGAAACATATTCCATAAGCCATTTTCAACTTTGTAAGAAATAATTTTGAAAACAGCATTCAAATGTAGAATAAAAAGGGAAGAATCATTTAATAGATGGTTAAAATTTACATGTTACCATAATTATATATTTTTTATTACTACCAAAATTTATTTTTGTTACGTACGATAAGATGTAAGTAGGACAAGAAAAAGAGAAATTAATTACTTTTATGAGAAAATTCAGAAACAAATTTGATTAATTATACTAATGATGCAAATACTCATTATGCAAATGTTTCAAGCCAAAGTAGCAATAAATATTTTAATTGCTTTTATACGTTTATTTTTATGAGTTTGTATTTAAGGAATCTGAAGTTAAAATGAATTAAAAAGTCGCCTAGTTTTCTAGTAAGATAACTAGTAAGTTAAGAATGATTAGACTTTATTAACCCAAAATAGCAGTTAAATCATAAAATTAAAAAAAAAAAAAAGGCTATTAGTCTCATTTGGGCATTTTGCGTTGGTTCACTATAAACGGCATTTCACTTTTCAAATTGTTGCCACCAAATATTAGAGCCCTGCATTATATTTAAAGAAATTTAATATTGAAAAATCTGCATGAATGAATGTATGTTTCTCGTACTGTGAAGAAGCAACGGCACCTAGAGACATCAAATTTTGAATAAAGTAGCCTTCCACTGGGATACGGGTATCTCGAAGCCCAAATTTGTAATTTAGAATTTGTTTTATTATCATATTTTGTAAAACTTTAACGAATTTTTCATTAAAATCGTCAGCGATCTCAAGCGGGCAATGGCAACGTTGTACAGAAAAAACATTTTTATCTCCAGCGCGTGAGTCTCTGTATTGGAAATCCTAAAGATATGCTCAATTTAAATTTACTTTGCGATATTGCTGTTGAATTGAATTTTATGGTTTAAGTGCGAAGAACATGATATTTAATAAAAAAAGGTAACACACAAAATGTTAAAAAAAAAACGCCCCTTAGAGCGTAATATATAATCTGAAAGCTTTCAGATTTTATATTACTCTCAAAGGGGTAAATAAAAATTATAATAATGTGATAAATAACTTTATAAAGTTATTTATTATTTTGTCATAAATAACTTAATAAAGTTAGGTTTTTTAAAATTATAAAGTTATTAATGATATTTTAAGTAATATGCAACATCAGTACTTTTCCATTAATGATAGCATCAGAAAAATCCTTCTTGCTAATTGCGAGAAGTCGCCAAATGTGGCAATTCGTAAGAAAGATTTTGTTTGCCAACAACCTTTCACAAATTGCCGTTGCACTGTAGCTTGAGAGATCTTTAATTTTTATTTTCATACCACGTCATGCTAGTACATATACAGTGGATGGACAAAAATATGGAAACACCTTGTGAAATGCATGTTTGAAAAGAAAGATTGATTTTAATGAAATATGTAGGTGGCGCTGGCGTTTTTTAATACTGACGCCACCTATACAACTCCGTAAATGTGCTAAACAGTTCACTTGTTGTCGGAGTTCTGTTATGTGAGGTTGACATTGCATTATGTCAGAGTTAACAGACTTCGAACGTAGGCAAATTGTTGGAGCACGTATGGTAGGTGCTTCCGTAAGCAAGGTAGCCGAGGTGTTTAGTGTTTCAAGAGGTACTGTATCGAAGATTTATTCCGCATATTTGAAAAGTGGAAAAACATCATCTGCTAAATCACAGCGCGGACGAAAGTGTGTCCTGAGTGATCGTGACAGACGATCATTAAGGGCAATTGTGACGAAAAATAAGAAGACCACAGTGGCAAAAGTTACTGCTGAAATGAATGTTGTGTTACCGAACCCTGTGAGTACCAAAACAATTAGAAGGGAGCTTCATAAACAGGGAATTGCTGGCCGTGCTGCAATTGAGAAGCCACTCATCAGTGATGCTAATGCCCGTAACAGGAAAAGGTGGTGTTTAAGTCATAAAGCCTGGACTATAGAGCAGTGGAAGCGAGTAATATGGTCTGACGAGTCTTCTTTCACATTGTTTCCCACTTCTGGCCGAGTTTAGGTCTGGAGAACGCCATCTCAAGCCTATAATACAGACTGCTTGTTGCCAAGAGTGAAACATGGCGGGGGTTCTGTTATGGTTTGGGCAGCCATATCGTGGTTCTCTGCTAGCCCCATGATAACTGTGTCAGGGCACATGACTGCCAAGACTTATGTGAACATTTTGGCCGATCAAGTTCATCCAAGTTCATGGTACAAACTTTGTTCCCCGATGGTGATGGTGTCTTCGAAGACGACAAAGCCCCTGTTTACACAGCCCACATTGTCCAGGACTGGTTTTCTGAGCACGAGGATGAGTTGTCCCATCTCCCCTGGCCACCACAGTCACCAGACCTGAATATTATCGAACCTTTGTGGTCTACATTGGAACGGAAAGTGCGTTCTCGTTATCCACCGCCAACATCGTTATCTGAACTTGCCACCGTTTTTCATCAAGAATGGTATAATATTCCCTTGGCAAACATACAGGAACTGTATTTATCCATTCCGAGAAGACTGCAAGCTGTTTTGGATACCAACGGGTTTCCTACACCATATTAAGCAAAGAAACATGTTTTTTTAAAGGTGTTTCCATATTTTTGTCCAACCCCTGTATGTATACTTATTAACATATTATACTCCTACTGACTTTTACTTTTAATAAAATACCTATTTGACAAATTTACACTACATCTAATGCATAATTTTTGTAACTAGAGTTTGAATTAATAAATGCCATTTCTAACACCTTCTATTTTAAATTGAACAACTGAAAAAAAAATTATTCTGATATCACTTGGTAATAAATTTGTTATTTTTCTTTTTCATCACGTTCTATATACATATCATTTTATATTTCAACGTAAGATTTATATTCAAATGTCATGTGATGTCAGTTTTGCATTTGCACTTTATAAGGTATTTCTCTCGCCTTCTTAGCGTGTCTTCCTGGTGTAGTGGTCAGCACGCTTGACGCGTATTCGAGAAGTCCGTGATTCGAGTCCTGGCGAGGGCATTGCTCATTTTTCACGTCTCTTGCTGTCAAAAAATAACTAATGTATCTACAGTGGCGCCCGAACTAAAAACGTTGTTGGATGATGATTCTCCACCACCAGTATTTGGCGATTGTCTCACCTAATCTCCAGTCGCCCTTTAAAAGGAAGAGTACATAAGGTATTTCTCCCGCCTTCTTAGCATGCCTTCATGGAGTAGCGGCCAGCACGCTCGACGCTCGACGAGTGCTGGCAAGGGGGCTCAAAAAAATACCTAATGTCTCCACAGCTTATAATAAATTAAGTAATTTTAACCATTGATGTGTTTGTTTCTTGGATTTAAAGTGGCAGAATGAGATATATTCCGATAGTCTTAGAGATCACGTGATTTGCGTATAGCAAATGTAAACCAACAATGTAGATGACCTCAGAGGTCACGTGACTTATATATAGATAACGTAAACAAACAAGATCATTCTTCCTCTTCTCCTCTTGCGGAATGTACTTCATTGCTTCTTTATTAAAATACTACGAGGAATTGCAATACTTTTGTGTGTGTGCATGCTTCTTAACGATTGACGATTTTATTGTTATTCAACATCTTAAGGTTATCTCAACTTGATTCAGCGCGAAACTGGCGAACCCATATGGTGACTTTTCATGTTTGGCAACAATTTTCTGGTGTTGTATTTAATGGAAACGTACATCATTATTTTTCTTAATTTGAAATCCTGACTGACGGTTTCACTCATATATCGTTCTACTTTCAGCGCTCTATAACAACTAACTCAGACAGCTTCCGGAACAAAACATGCTAATCCTGCAAGTTATTCAGCTGAACTTGGAAAAGTATTTTTCTGAATAAGCGGATCATATGCTAACACGGGAGCCGCTGAACATTGGTAATTCTTACCTGGGTTCGATTGCAGGTGAATGGGTTGGCTGTATGGGTGTTTTCGTGGTTTTCTCCATGTGTAAAGAGAATATGATTTAGTTTTCTTTAAGAAATCAACCCCACTAGCGGCTGAATGCCTAAGATCCCTGAATACTAGAAGTTCGACCCACGTTCGATCTCAATTGAACAAGCTGATTGCATGATTGCTTTCGGTTGTGTTCCCTATGTATAACATATATACACAAGCCATGTTCCCTTAGAAAGTCCTCTACGAAGGCATCTCTACCACAGGCAGATAGTCCTAGTGTGTTTTGCGATAATTAACTAAACCACCAGAACTTATGCTACACGAATGAAACAGCAGCTAAGTTTTAAGAGCCAGATTTGATTTTATGGCTAAGCCAGGCTGAGATTTGATTTCAAGATTGATTTTAAGCCTGATGAAAGTTAGATATGAGAGAAAAATACCATCTAATTATAAACGAATATAAACATTATCAATTTAATTTACAACAAATCCAGCTCAAGTTTTTTGCCTGTTATCGTACATTTGTAGAAAAGTCCTCTTTTCAGAAAGGTATTTGTATGTTTCAAACATAAACTTACAAACTCTATTGAAAATAAAAATGTTTGTATATTTATATCAGTACACTAATGAAAAACTATGTGAAGTATAAATGTATATGTAGAATGAATATTTAGTATTATTACCATAGTAAAAAATGCAATAATAATGTAAATTCTGATGCTCGTTTTTACCTTTCAATTCAAAAGGAAATATTTATACAGAAAATGATGTGTGCTATTTTTAAAGCGCGGCTGCTATAAATTACCTCCTTACTCGCAGGATCTGGCATCTGCGGATTACGTTTTGTTCCGTGAATTGAAATCCTCCCTAACATCCATTTTGAGAACATTTCAGAAATTCATAAATTATCTGAACAGAATGAAAAACCCTTCAAGTTGCTTCTTTTAGAATCAACTTAAAATCTCTGAGAGATTTAAATGTATTATAAGGTATTTCTCTCGCCTTCTTGGCATGCCTTCGTGGTGTGGTGGTCTGCACACTGGGCGCATATTCCAGAGGTCCGCGGTTCGATTCCCGGAGAAGTCATTGCTTATTTTTCATCATTCCTGCTTCCAAAATACCTAATTCTCCACTGTATATAGTAGGAAAATTGTATATAAACACCGATAAAGAAGATTAATTCAGATCTCGGCTTTTTATGAATTTAACCGCAAAATTCTGTAGACGCATTGCATATAAAAATGGAAAGCTTAATAATCTAAGGGGATTCATATACCTTAAAACCCATAAGATCTTCGAATATGTGACTGTTGCAAGAATTGGGATAACTTATTTATTTTAAAAGCAATTACTTCAACATTTTACAGCTGACTACATAATATAGCTGCTTTTTGAAATAGTCATCGGAAAGTTTGCGTTGCCACAAATATTTTTATAATTTAACCCGCTTTGTGACAAAATGTTTCGTCATGTTTCCACCTTGCGTACACAGTTTAAAACATTCTGTGACATAATTTAATTCCATATTTAATATATAGCTTTTATAACATATGGAAACTACTGTGAACCAAGAATTCTAAGAATTTCATGTTAAATTTTTATTTTATTTGGAGTTGAGTTTAAAAATTGTATTTTATTAAAGAAAACCTCTAATGTTTTCATGCATAAAATTTTTTAATATTAAAATATTCATCAGATTTTTTGTTCAGGTACAAAATAGTGCCCATTGAAGAATTCCATCAAATTTCAAATATGTACCATTAGCCATTTTTAAAATATCATGCGCGCAAAGTGGAAACTTGACGAAAAACACAAATGGATTAAATTACAAAAATATTTGTGGCAACACAAACTTTCTGGTTACTAGTTTCCAAAACAGTTATATTATGTAAATAGCTGTAAAATGTTGGAAATAATTGCTTTTAAAATAAATAAAATATCCCAGTTCTTGTAACAGTCACATATTCGAAGATCATAAGGAGTTTAAGGTGTAAGAGCCCCTTAACTAAGCCATGAAACTGACAATCATTTTATAGTAAAAAAAAAAAAGATTTAACACAAAAGAAATTAAATTTTTTGTAATATACTTTCTATGACCAACCAGAGGGGAGAAAAAGATTCTCGACTATTTTGCGAACGGCAGGACCTATTTCCCACAGAAGAAGATTAAAGTCCGAGTGTCCAGCTTTTGAACAAACTTTGTTAAAGTAGTTTGGAATCTACAAAAATTTTCCGAATAAAGCTTTAATAGATGGCTCCTCACAGTAAAAAAACGAAATCCAGAACTTGCGAAAAATCCTTGAACAACTTGTTCATTTTCAGTGGTTACATCGAAGAGTTTAAAGCTTTATACTGAGACCACTTTTAGAAGCAACACATTAAGAAGAAAATAACGGGTCTGAAAGTATTTAAAAAAGTGGAAACAATAAAAGATTTCAAAGCTTACGTGAGATTCACTAATGGATCCGATATTTTTAATCCTTATGAAGCAAAATTATCCTTTAATTATATTCCGAAGCGTGATTTAAAATGCGGGTGAAGAATGTTTAAGTTGCGCATTTATCGATTCGTTTCGAGAAGATTCTTTTGAAAATAATAGGTAATCAGTTATCGTTGGTGGGAATAAATCTGATAATAACCTGGGGGAAGACATATGCACGAAAAGCATGAAATGAGTTTTTTTTTTCTAAACTATCTCGCTGAAGGCAAAATAAAAAATAAAAAAGAAAATAAATAAATAAAAAAAATTCACATCAATTTGCTCGATTTTTGTAAATATATGTAATCATTTGTATTTGCTTGTTGTTAACTTTGTGTTGTTGCTTGTCTGGTGTAATCAGAACAAAACTACGAATTATAATCGCGGCAGGAAGTACAATATAGTGTCTATCGTTGGACATAGCCTTGAGCATCATGCAAGTGACAGTCCGATTTCACACCATCAACCTCTCAAGAGGACTTTCGGCTCGACGCATATTTTCAGCACCCCCATGCTGCACAGACACTATGTATTTACAAACATCCTTGCCGTCTCCGGAATTCAAAATCGAGCCATTCGGCGTTGCAGTCAACGTCGTTAACCACTTCCCGCCTAAGCGGCTGTGTTTATTTAATCATATTTACGTTTTATGCGTTTTTGTAATGTTGTGCACTGTTTTCAGTCCAAAGGGGCTTTGTCCCTGAAGGATTATTGTTTTCATTTTGCGATTTTGCGTTCGTTCACTATAAATGTACGTTTCACTTTTCAAAGAGTTGTCACCAAATGTTACAGTCCTGTAATATATTTGAAGAAATTAAATAATGAAAAATCTGCATAAAAGTATGTATATTTCTCGCATTTTGATCAAACAACGGTACCTAGAACTGTCGAATTTTGAATGATGTAATCCTACCGCGAATGTGGACATGTGGAAGCCCAAATTTGAAATTTGAAATTTGTTTTATTATCGATTTCATATTTTGTAAAACGTAAACGAATTTTTGATTAACAAACAAAGCGAGCAATGGCTACGTTGTACAGAAAAAACATTTTTATCTCCAACGCGCGAGACTCTGTATCGAAAATTCTACAGATAGGCTCAATTTAAAACTATTTTACGATATTGCTCTTGAACTGAATTTTATGCTTTAAGAGCGAAGAACGTGATATTTAGTAAATAAAGGTAACAGACAAAATGTAAAAAAAAAAAAAAAAAAAAAAAAACGCCTGATTGTGAACTGAATTAATTGGATGAGAAATACTCAATCGTCTGTGAAAAACTGTGTCTTTTTTGTTTTGTTTGCTTAATTTCTTCTATACATCGTTTTAGCTTTATTATAGTATTTGAATAAAACATGTGGCAACGATTATGTCGCTATGGTAAACAAATATAGTGAATTTTAAAGAATGCATTTATTCTATTGTGGTTTATGCGCATATACAATAAGTTTAAATGAAATGCAAGAAAAAATGCGTATAATTTAGTATTCCCTACAAGGAAGTCATGTGGTGTACACATTAGATTTTTTCTCAATATGAAAATGCCATTGAATTAGAAAAATAAGCGTTTTTTTAGAAAAATCACTTTTCGTCATTCTTCCATCAGTACATTTTCCTTTTAGGCTTTTTGTTTACACATTTTCGAATTCAAATCAGTATTAACCAGGGAGAAGGCGTTAACAAAATAACAGAAACAAAAGTTTAATATTAAAGGAAAATTATCTAACTTTCTTATTTATTTCTTTAAGAAATTTTATTAATATACTATGCAGAGGGTAATTTAATCTTAGAATTAAAAAAATCCCCGAATGTTTTCACTCATTTCTTTAAGAAGCTTAAGTTAATATATTATATATAGGAGAAGACTTATATGCAAATGTAAAATAAAGAAGTAGGTGGAAAAAAAGAATTAAAGAAAAGGGTTGCTTAGACTCGCATTTATTTTATACAAAATTATATCGATTTATGTAAAGTACGCAGATGTGTGACTACTAAAGTTCTTTTGCTCCAGGAGAAGTGGTACTTTGTATGCAATTTATCGAAAAGAGAAAATATAAAAGAATAATTTAATAAATTAACGGATAGATAGCTAATGAACGTCGGGGGCAGCATCTGGGTGAATATTTTTATAAAATTATCTTTATTTTCACTAATGACTTCTGGTTTTTTTTAACCACCTCAGACCTTTCATGTTATCTCTTAAGTTTTATCAGAATTATCTCTCCGAGTTCTGTTTTAAAAACAAAGCACCATTTTACAGATGAAATAGGTGAGGTGACGTATATCAGCTTATTCAATTAAATTTATAAGTCTCAACTTTTTATATATGGATGTGCATTTTCATTTGAGTTTTCCGTATTTGAAGACGAATAATACCAATTCAGTATTCTAATAACGTAAAAGTGTAAATAAACGCATAAAACACTTTTTTCCGATTTCATGGTGTGTAGAAAATTTAGGGCAGCTAAATAGAAACCTCTATTAGGGTTCAAGCCGCTTTTGTGTGAATATTGTTTTGGCTTCTCTCCAAACAAAATTTTAATAAAAGTAATTCAAAAGTCCTATTTCCAAAATTTTCAAAAAAATATTTTATTTCAGAATTACAATGTATAAAGCACATTAGAAATTTTTCAAAATAAGAAACATGGAAAAAAAATCTGAAAGCTTTCAGATTTTATATCACGCCTAAAGGGACTCTTTTTAAACTTTATTTATTAAATATAATGTTCCTCGCACTTAACCATACAATTCAATTCAACAGCAATGTCACAAAATATTTAAAAGAGCATATCTTTAGAATTTCCGATACACAGTCCTGCGCGCTAGAGATAAAAAAGTTTTTTTTTTTTTTTTCGTACAGTGTTGCCATTGCTCGCTTTGAGTTTCTTTGAGTTTCTTAATCAAAAACTCATAAATGCTTTACAAAATATGAGATAAATAATAAAATAAATTTCAAATCTGAGGTTCCAGATGCCCATATTCGGGTGGAGACGTACGTTATTCAAAATTGGATGGCTCTATGTACCGTTGTTTTATCAAAATGGGAGAAACATGCATATATTCATGCAGATTCCTTATTATTTAATTTCTTTAAGTATAATACAGGGCTCTAATATTTGATGCCAGCAATTTAAAAATTTATATAGTGAATCAACGCAAAATGCCAAAACGAAATTAATAGCCCTTCTAGGCAAACTGCTCTGTTGGGGGAAAAATGCTAAGTACTGCACATTTAATTTATTCCGTTGCAGTTTTGTTCATAAACTATTAAGATAAATTTTAAATAAAAAAGAATGCTTCTCTTTACGTACTATAGGTGCTCGCAAATTTCTTTTTATTGCATTTTTAAAAGCAATATGTGTAGCACTAATATCAAACTACATTAAAATCCGACTATCCGTGCCTACGGACCGAGCGGTTAAGTCGCTGAACACAAGTAGTTCGAGCTGGGTTCGCATCCCGGTGACCGGGTTAGCTGCATGGTTGGTTTTCCTTATGTGCAACGTGGATACGAGCCAGTTTCCTTTAAAAAGTCCTCCACTAAGTTGACTCCCCATTAGGCAGATAACCCTCGAGATACCTCTTATATACCATTCACCAATTAACCTAAGCTAACTGACGATCCGCTATTCAAATAACCGGAACGTTCAAGTTAATGGAATGGGGCGTTCAAGTAAATGGAATAATGCAAAATTTTAAAATTTTTTTATAGATAACTTAATAAAAGGAGAGACAAGTAAAGCCATTATAAATTACATATAGAACTGAGAAACAGCATACTTATAACATCTCAAATGTGAAAACACTTACACAGTTGTATTTTAGACCCTGATTATACCTTACCTAACCGTTATATCTATTGTATTGTTCCAAGAATTTGTTCCTGGAATTGAACACTCCTCATAAAAAGAAAAGTAAGGAGTTAGTATGACACGGAAACATATGGAGGAATTCCAAAGTTTACGACAGTCGTTTAGTCCATCTATTCTTAGAAATACTTTTGCCAGTATGCTTGATGTCGAGTATTTTTGACAAACAAAAACAATCGCCAAACACACTGCGATATAGTGCAAAGAATGGCAAACGTGCGACGTCATAGTAATGATAGAACCATCGCCAAGTTTTTCTTTTGGGGTAAACCCAATAAATTTTCAGAATGGTAGTATAAGTTTTGCAAAGGGTTTATAAGTCAACTGCTAGTTGTTTGTTTTTCTCTCGCATTCTGAACAAATGATTAGAATTTTGGATCTGCTTTAAAGGGAACAGCATGCAATATAGTATTTTTAAAATTACAGGATGCTGGTATCACGAAATTTTGCATTATTGGGTACGAAAGGTGATTTTATTTGAAAACACATAAACAATGGCGATGTAATGTGAAAACTTATGACAGCCTATTTCATTTCTTTAAAAGTTTCGTCCGTAATTTGTATCTCACAGTTATCTAAATAAATAAAAGCAGTGAGCTGTTGCACACTTCTGGTGGAATAATGGTCGAAAGTTTGGTGGCATCTCCATTAACGAGGAGTGGAGAAGATTTCCTAATGGAATAAAATGTTTTACTTTGATATGTTAAAGGCCTATGAAATTATATCGACTTTTAAGTCTGAAATGCATTCCCGGACACCAAAATCTTACATAATTAAACGTAAGGTTTTTGATATTCATGTGATAACAAACAAGATGAGTATTCTTATAACTTTAGACAGAAGTTTATTCTGTTTGTTTGGCTTTTCTACGCCGAATTGCGTTTTTCTTGCGATCAATTCTTTGGAATTTTCCTGTTGACATTCGGCATTTCCAAAGATTTCTGGATCGTCGGGCTTTTATATTTTATTTGAGCTGGGTCATTACTCTTAAAGTATATGAACAATAATATGAAAAATAAACTGATAATTATAGCTGCTGACGTTATAAGGTATTGTTCCCGCCTTCTTAGCATGCCTTCGTGGTGTAGCGGCCAGCACGCTCGGAGCGTATTCGAGAGGTTCGTGGTTCGAGTCCCGGCGAGGGCGTTGCTCATTTATCATCTCTCCTGCTTCGAAATAAGCTAATGTCTCTACAGTGGCACCCGAACTAAAAAAGGTGGTGGATGATGATTATCCACCACCAGGATTTGCCGATTGGGTCCCCTAATCCCCAGTCGTCCTTTAAAAGGTGTTGAATATAAGGTATTTCTCCTGCCTTCTTCGCACGCCTTCGTGATATAGTGGTCAGCACGCTCGGCGCGTATTTGAGGGGTCCGTGGCTCAAGTTCCGGTGAGGCCACTGCTCATTTTTCATCTCTCCTGCTTCGAAATAACCTAAAGTCTCTACAACGTTTAGTTAACAAATCAGTTTAAATTTTGTTCTTTGAGTTCTTTTACATTATTAAGGTCAATAAAGGCTATATTTAATTCATTTACCTCCTTTTTCAGTTTGTCATAGGGACACCACCCAGCGGTAAATTCGCTGAACACTGATAGTTCGGTCCGTGGTTGAAATCCCGCGAGCGTGCTGCCTTAAAGGTTTCCCCATGTGTAACGTGTATACGAGCCGGTTTCTCTTAGAAAATCCTTCACGAGGGCATCCGTCTCCTTAGGCAGATAGCCCTTGAAGCTCTGCCGTAATTACCGAACCAACCAGTTGGTCCTACTGGTCCTGGTGGTTCAGTGTATCACTAGGTACACTGAAGTTATACCATCACTATGTACATACTACTACACCGAACTAAGTTACGCACACCACTAAGTACACACTAGTGCACTGAATCATTTAGTGGTACCATTGAATCAGTTTTATGTTTTGGTGTAATGCAATAATTATTTAATCTCTTTTTGAATCAACATACCCAAAGTGAAATTGGAACCTCTTACATTCGTAAACTGGTAAAAACACTTCCCTAAATATCCAGTGCAACTGTTGATCCAGAAGGAGATTAAACAATTATTGTATTACACCAATACATAAAACTGATTCAATGTTACACAAAGTTTCATCCAAAAGCAAATTTATACGATCGCGAAATTACGTATTATAAATTGCTCCCCATTTCATACAGCTTCCAAATTGTTTTCCGGGTTCAAAGATAAAACGTGTGAAAGTATGAATAATAGTAAACATACTTGATATCTTAAAAACAGGGATTCTCAAGGATGAGGTGACCCGGCTATAATATATCCACTGCTAGCTGTGCTATTTAGAGCTATATTCGAAGAATGTAATGAACGCAGAACTTAAATACCATATTTAATACTATATATCAGGGGTTCTCAGCCGGTGGTACGCAAGAGAAAAATAGGTGGTACGCAAAGAAGCAAAGTATTTTTAACTATTAAATTCAAAAATTAAAACCCCTTATCTTAAATGACTTTTTTTTCTCTAACACTCGCAAATTGATGCGATCTGAGCTTTCTTCAAGAGTGGTGGAGGTAGTAGTACTTTGTAGTGGTGATACTAAAGAATTTCAATGTTTGTTTAGATGGTACACGTTAGTCAAAAGGTTGGAAACCGCTGCTACATATAATACTAACTATACATAATAATAATAATTATATATAATAATAGTGAATACTATATTTAAATATTTACTCATGTTTTCCCTAAATTACATTTGGGTGTAAATTAGCGTTATTGTCATAATTTTAATATCATTATTTGCTTGCATTTATACCACAATTGCAGAAATTTCTCTCATGCTTAAACCTCTCAATTTACTACAATTCTCATTGAAACGTAATAAAACCTCTTACCCCAAGGCAATACCTGTGCTACTTAATGCCTTACGATGGCCATACTGAACATAAAAATTTAGATTCATTTGTGTCTGTATTTATAACCTAGAATTACAGATGCTTGCATATATACAGATGCTGTTCACACATTTTTAGACGATGTGTATTGTATTCACAAAACTAAATTACATAAAACTGTGTTTTAAATGTCCTATTTGACATCCCTTATTCTGAGCTATCTTTCGACACCGCAATTTCCAGGATAATAATGCCTTTTGAAGTGGCAAAAAAGGTATTCTATCCCATTCCTCCCGAACAGCTTTCCAGAGTCCTGTTAGGGTTTTGGGAGAACGTTTGGATAACGCAGTTTTTAAAAGTCCGAAAGCACAAAAATCCATAGGCGACACATCGGGAGATTTAGTAGGGATATCAGCGAATGGTATGGCCTTGAAACCAGTTTTTTGTTCCATTTCTTTTAGGAAATTTACAGTGGATTTTGATGTGCGACTGCTAGCTTTGTCCTGATGGAGTCTCGCAGATGGATGGCACTGTGGGTAAAGCGATGGTATTTCATTCCGAAAAATTGGCGAGAAAATATGTTCCTGATAGTATTTGGAGTTAATCTTGACATTTTTTTGCACTCTATTTATTTTTAAATTGCCATTATAAGAAAAACCAGCAACAATCATGAATCCCTTAGAAAAACTTTCTTTCGATTCTTTGAACCATGCACTTAAATTTTTTCTCCCCTTTTATGATAATAAATGGCTCTTTTTTTTTTGTTAAAGTCATTTAAATACACCCATGCTTCATCTAAGTGCATCATGATAAGTGTTTCTCGTATAGAATTCTGCAGCGTGTCCTGCGTTGATCGATATGCTTTGGAAGAAGACGATGCACATTGCGTTTTTCGCTTTCTAAAGATTTAAATCAACGTTTATTTTGTTTACAGTGGACACCGAGCATTTTAATGATTTTGCAGCTGTCCTTTGACTAGGGATATTTTCTTTTAACATTAAACAGCGTACCTTTGCAATAGTCGAAAGATGTCCGTTTTTTCCTTGGATATATGTTTGGAATTTTTGTCCCACTTGAGGCTCCAATTTGACGTTTTTTTCATTTCTTGTTGATGATATTACCTATCGACGCTTTAGATATCACAAAACCATGACTCTCACATCGTTTTTGGATAACGTAGTATACATATTTCTCTTCGGAAAGAGCGTAAATGTAGCGTTCGAACCACTGCTTTGTTAAATTCACCATTTTGAATAAAAACAAAACTTTCAAGCCACAGACGATAATTTTGACTTTTAAAAACATAGTACAATTGCAATTACTTTAAAAACATAGTACAATTGCAATAATTTTGAAGCAAACGAGTTTTTATTACTGCTTACGAATATCGTCTAAAAATGTGCGAACAGCCTCTGTAAAAGATGAAATAATATAATCACTTCAACGCATTTTGCTTCCGAAGTGATGTCCAAAATACGCGTTTTTTCGAAAATTTAATGTTAAAACTGCATTTTTGTCTCTGCATTGTAAACTATAATAGGCTAAAAAAAACTTACAGCCTATAAGTATGGTGTGAAGCCTAGTTGTTGCTTCCGAAATAAGTATTTGAAAATTTTGCTAAAGGAAAAATTCTCAGTTTTTTTCATTTCATGTTAAATTTCAAACTCAAAATGTAATAAAAGACGAATAACCTTAAAAAATAAATAATAAAAATTGATATAAATTTAAATGTAATAAAGGGTAAATTACATAACCTGATGAAATAATACATCTAGTGCAGCAGCCTCTTTGATCACAAAATGTCTCAGACATTAAAAATGTGCTACTGCCTTTCAAATAATCAGAAAACACATATTGCAAATACAGCAATTTAAGGACCCGGCTCGTCATTATCTTTCTACGAATTACAAAGATTCTTTCATCTTAATTTATCAAGAACTCCCTCATAACTTATTTTCGTTGCTATGCTGTAGTTATCAAGAAGATAAGAGATAAAAAGAAAATTTAAAAACTGCTAAAATCTAAAAATGCTTAACTCTTAAGTCAGTTTAATCGAAAACCTTCTGCACATTGGTCCTTTTATATCTTGCTGTCTTTCACGTTTTAAATTGCGTCCACAGGGGAGTTTTTTTTTAACGTTTTGTGTAACCTTTTAACGTTTGTGTAACTTAACGTTTTGTGTAACCTCTGTTTTAACGTAACCTTTATTTATTAAATATCACATTCTATGTTTCTCAAACCATAAAATTCAGTTCAATAGCAATATCGCAAAATAATTTTAAAATAAGCGTATATTTAGAATTTCCGATACAGCGTGTCGCGCGGTGGAGATAATTTTTTTTTGCCGTACAGTTTTAGAGACATTAGGTATATTTTGAAAGTAGGAGAGATGAAAAGTGAGTAACTTCTTCGCCGGGTCTCGACCGTCGGATCTCTCGAATTCACGTCGAGCGTGCTGACCGCTACACCCTAAAGGCACACTAAGAAGGCTGGAGAAATATCTTATACAGTGTTGCCATTGCTCGTTTTGGAATCGTTTAGTTTGTTAATCAAAAATTCGTTTTAGTGTTACAAAATGTGTAATCGATAGTGGAACAAATTTCAAATTAAAATTAGGGCTCCCACATGCTTATATTCTATGGAACATTACTTTGTTCAAATTTTGATGGCTCTATGTACCCTTGTTTTATCACAATGCGAGAAACATACGTACATTCATGCAAATTCTTCATTATTTAATATCTTTAAATATAATACAAGGCGATAACATTAGGTGGCAACAATTTGAAAAGTAAAATAACGCTTATCGTGAATCGACGCAAAATGCCAAAACGAAAATCATAGCCCTTCTGGGCAAATTGCCTCTTTAGACTAAAAGCTACAATTTCACATATAGTTTTCATAGAATGATTTGCACGTGTAAAAGAAAATTCGAGCTTCTAGACGTCCATGTTCAGATTGAGGACTAGGCTATTCAAAATTTTATGGCCCTAGGTACTGTTCTTTTTTTCAAAGTGGGAGAAACATGCATACATTTATGAAGATTTTTCATTTTCTTAATTTCTTTAAATATAATACAGAGCGATAATATTTGGTAGCAACAATTTGAAAAGTGGTACAACGCATTTTAAGTGCTTCGAAGCAAAAAGCTGTTTCGAGACAAATGTCCCGTTTGGGCAACTGCAGAAACTGGTAAATTGTAGAAACATTAACATTAAAAGGTGTGTGAATTCTTAGTCCAAAGGAGCTTTTGTTATTTTAAAGGACTTTGTTTTCGATTTGGGATTTTGCGTTGAATCACTATAAATGCCCGTTTCATTTTTCAAACTGTTGCCACCAAATGTTAGAGTCCTGGATTATATTTGGAGAAATTAAATAATGAAAAATCTGCATAAATGTATGCATATTTCTCGCGTTGTGATAAAACAACGGTACATAAAGCCATCGAATTTTGAATGACGTAATCCTACTACGAATATGGGCATGTGGAAGACCAAATTTGAATGGAATTTGTTTTATTATCGATTTCATATTTTGTAAAACTTTCACGAATTTTTGATTAACAAACTCAAGGATTTCAAAGCGAGCCATGGCAACGTTGTACAGAAAAAAAACATTTTTATCTCCAGCCCGTGAGACTGTGTATCGGAAATTCTAAAGATTTGTTCAATTTAAAATTATTTTGCGATATTGCTCTTGAACTGAATTTTATGATTCAAGTGCGAAGAGTGTTAAAATGTTAAAAAAAAAACGCCTCTCTGGACGTAATTTAAAATCGGAAACCTTTCAGATTTTTATTTTTTATTTTTACCTTTTTGTTACGTATTCAAGTATCAAAAATACATCCAACATTCATCTTTATTCCCGAGCAAAGTGTTGCTACTGTAGACTTAAGTATTAGGATAGTGTTGAGACCAATAACTGACTGGATTTAATACGCCAGTCGTCTTCTGTGTAAGTCTTTTTACATTTAAAGAGCTTAGCGAAAGGAGGATTTAGACTACTAATGCCTAATGCCTAATCCATACAACTACAGAACATACATATTAGTGAACAATTAACTCCACAGCTTTCGTAGGCGTCTAAACTCATGCTTGACTTCTCTCCATTCAGCTGATCTCTAGCAAACTCGGCTTGGAAACTCTTGGAGAAATCTTAACCGAGTCTGATAACTGAATGAAAGCTGAAGCTCACAGGATTATAAATCCTTGTATAGGATTAATATGCACACTGTAGCATGATATTAATATTACGTATTAATATAATCCCAGTTTCATCAGAATGCGAGAAGGTATTAAAACCCATCCAGAATATATAAATGGCTGCTTAGATGGAAATTTCGAATAAGCATTGTTAAATAGCATTTTCTTAGTCTAATAAATTATTCTCAGCATAGGGTTAGTTGTAAATAGCTAGATATATAATATGAATAATATAATGATAAATTGCTTTCAAATAATAAATAATATGTTGATCAACAGAGATTTTAATATGTTATTTTGTTAATTATAAATGTAAAAACAATTAAATAACTGAATAGTTAGAAGATCTGAAAAAGAAATGCCAAGATGTTAACGATTGTTATCATAAATGACAAGTGTCAAAACGATTTGGCGTTGTTGCTTTTGGATTGAATTAAACCTACTTCGCCGACAGCGCATAAACCACAATAGAATAAATGTATTCTTTAAAATTCACTTTAGTATTTGTTTACCATAGCGACATGCTGGCGCTAGATTCATTTAACAGTATTAATAATTATATAACAGTTAACTTATATAATAATTATATAACGTAAACTAAGTAAACTGTAATATAATCCAATAATTATATAACAGTTAACTTATATATTTCGTTCATATTATAACTCATAATGCACAAAATTTATATCATTTAAAGAATAGAATTATCTAATCGTTGCCACATGTTCTATTCAAATACTATAATAAAGCTAGAACGATGTATAAAAGAAATTAAGCAAACAAAACGAAAAAGAAACAGTTTTTCACAGACGATTGAGTATTTCTCATTTAATTAATTCAGTTCTCACTTCGCGAGAAGGCAAAAATACATAAAAACTCAAAATATCTGTATTAAAAATTACGAAGTAAACTTCAAACACTTATTTCCTCGAAAAAATTCCAGAAAGAATTAAGCATGATTTAATTGGCAATAGTAAATGAATCCGTTATCTTTGTTGTTGCGAAGCTAAGTCCACTAGTCTTCTGTTTCAAATGTAAACATCAATGACTGCCATTAAAAGAAGGCTTAGCGGCAATTAAACAACTTTAAAATTTCTGATAATTCTAAAAATTTTGCACACAGATTTACTAAAGGCATAAAAACCTTACCCGGAATATAAAAACAACATAATTCAATCATTTTTAAAGCAAAAAATGTACAATTTACAAACATATAAGAGTAAAGAAACTGAGATCACTGAGCCGGGTAACAGAGTGGATATATATATAAATACATTTATATACGTTTGGTGCGGCCGATTGCAACCAAAATACGAGGTGCACATCTACATGTTATAGCAATCCTATATACAAAATTTCACCGTTCTGAGGCTACTCGTTTTTGAGTTATGCGAAATACGTACATACGCACGTACGTACATACGTTCGTACAGACGCCACGAAAAATTCTCTTCAGAATTAATTTTAAAGCAATTTTATAACTTTTTTGAAGGAAAAAGAGTCTTTTATTCTGTCCTTACGTACAGATATCACGCAAAAACATCGTTAAATTGCATTCGATAGCGGTCAATATGAATATTTTCGTTGAAATATGCTGCTTGAAACTTTTCGCGATTACAAAATACTTCCTTTTTACTTCGTACAAGGAAGTAAAAATATTATTTATGTCGCATTTGTTCCGTTTATCCACTAGTCCACTAGTATCCCTTCAAAAAACTCACTGTGAGATTTTGGAAAATAACATGCTTTTGTATTTTTCTCATCCATTATTATATAGTTCATGAAACTTCTCAAAATGTTTAGAGCTTGTATGCTCGATTCTTTTTTCATGGAATTAATTTATAGTTTAATGCAAAGCGATTTTAGCAATATTGCAGTATAAATGGGTGTATGAATATAAACGCTCTTCTAAGAAGCTATAACCTGTGAATTAAATTAGAATTTTTAAAACCTTTAACTAGTTAACAAATCTCAATTGGGAAGTACAATTACAGGCTACATGCTACGCTCTTCATAAGAAATTTCAATATCAATGTAAACGCCGCTTTCACATCAAGGTCAGTAAACAGACAAGGTTAGGCTCTTTCTAAAGCTCGAGTTCAGTGACGTCTCTTTCTTGCAGAAATAGGGAAAGGAAGATGCAGCTCTGGAGTAGACGATGAGGCAACGACGTCACACAAAACCGATGACGTCAGACAGATGTTGGGAATAGCAAGCCTTCTAGAATAGTAAACCTCGGATTGCATTGTTGTCGGCTCAACATTTATTGACTATATGAGTAATTAATCTAAACTAGCTCTTTTCAAACTCTTTACTTCCATTGGTCACTTGCTTGTCTCTTTATTCCTCAAATTCCAGCTATTGTATTGTTTTACGGAATCAAAACTCATAAAAATCTCACTACCTGGTGTTTGTTGTTGTTGCTGTGACTAATCTCGCTTGTCTGAAATAAGCATAAACCCGCGAAATTCATCGTCGTAAGAAGTACAAGATTGCGTTTGTTGTTGGCAAGAACCATGAGCACAAGTGACAATACAACATTGCTCAGTTCTGTCCCGAGTTTTGAAGAAGAGCACCCAGAGGATGGGCCCGAGGCTCTTCCACCCCTCTTTCCGTAGCACTAGCCTCTTGAGGGGACTGTCTGCTGACTGCATACTTTGAGTGCCCCCCATGGCGCACAAGTGACAATACGACATTGCTCAGTTCCGTCCCGAGTTTTGAAGAAGAGCACCCAGAGGATGGGTCCGAGGCTCTTCCACCCCTCTCTCCGTAGCACCAGCCTCTTGAGGGGACTGTCTGCTGACTGCATACTTTGAGTGCCCCCCATGGCGCACAAGTGACAATACGACATTGCTCAGTTCCGTCCCGAGTTTTGAAGAAGAGCACCCAGAGGATGGGTCCGAGGCTCTTCCACCCCTCTTTCCGTAGCACCAGCCTCTTGAGGGGACTGTCTGCTGACTGCATACTTTGAGTGCCCCTCATGGCGCACAAGTGACAATACGATATTGTTCAGTTCCGTCCCGAGGTTTGAAGAAGAGCACCCAGAGGATGGGTCCGAGGCTCTTCCACCCCTCTTTCCGTAGCACCAGCCTCTTGAGGGGACTGTCTGCTGACTGCATACTTTGAGTGCCCCCCATGGCGCACAGGCACCAGAAAATTACAAATACACATGCCTTCTCCGGTATTCGAACCCCAGCCCTTCGGTACGGCGGTCACTAACGACTATCCCAACTGGCGGCACCTGGTGTTTAAAGGATTCAACTAAATAGCATTTAATTTAGCTTCCAGTGGCTGTCTAGGAAAACAGTCGTGTGGCATGGGCTCAGGGTATGCTACAGGTGAACAAAAATGTTGAAACAAATCTTTGCAATTCCTTAACGATTTTCAAATTGTAACAGATAAATGGTTTTAGATTCTGCTTGTTAATACAAAATAGCCACGTATTGCAGCCTCTTTGTACAAATGGAATTACCTAGAAACTTATATATTTTTAATTAGAGTATAAGGTAACAGAAGTGGTAGCAACCCGACCCACCTAACCAAACAAGTTGGTCAGAGAATAAGGTATTTTCTCTCTCTCTCTCCAGCATGACTTCGTGGTGTAACAGTACCTCACTTGGGGTGTAATTCAAGATGTCCAGGTTCGAATCGCGGCGAGGCTATTGCTCATTTTGCATGTCTCCTACTTCAAAATAACCTAATGAGTCTACAACTGTCGCCGGACTAAAATGTGGTGGGCAATAATTCCTCACCACTAGGATTTTTCATTTGGGTTTCCTAATCATCAGTCGCCCTTTAAAAAGATAAGTATATAATGTATTTTCTCATTCCTTCCAGCATGCCTTCGAGGTGTAAGAGTAACACACTCGGCGCGGTATCCAGAGGTTCAGGTTCGAATCTCGGCGAGAGCATTACACATTATTCACATCTCCTGCTTCAAAATAACCTAATATCTCTGCAAGGACTTTGGTCATTTTTGTTTTCTTTCTCCTTTAATAAAAGACATGGTTAATTCCTGGTTTCTGAAACAGTCAAATCTCGAACTGCATGTAAAAGTTGTAACGACTAAGTTTTTTCTCTCTTTCTTTTCATTTCTCTTTATTTCTCATCCCCCCTTTTCAACTTGCACTTTCTGTGCTGCCGTTGACTTTAAAAGTACTAGCCTAATAAAACTCTCTTTGTGTTTCAAGGTGTACGTCGAGGAATGAGGCTTATGAACTCAAAGCAACTATATAATATGCTCCTGTTAATCTAATAAGTTCATTAATTTTTGTGTTTGCCTAAGGTCCAGCATCACTTTCAAGCAAATATTCAAATATTTATAGAGACAGCTTCCCCCGAGCCTTATTCCCTGCCGTTTAGGAGATAAGAAAAAAAAAAGCTTCAACACCTTTCGTTGACAGGCCATTAAATGCTTTTAAAAGGATTGAGAAAAATGTTCTTGAATACTGCCTATCATGTTTCTGGAAAAAGGATTTAAAAGTATTTTACAGTTTAAGATTTGCCTTCACAACAAACAGTTCTGCTTAGTCACACTCATTTTTTTAAAAAAACATTCTATAAGCATTTAGTTGGTTAAAGAGCAGTTTATTAGAGAATTTAAATCATTAATATTCTTTGAATAAATAAAAATCATTAATAAGTTATTATTCTTTGGGAGGTGAAAAAATTGTGCTGAGCCAGAAATTTCGTTCAAAAAGGATGTAAATTTAATTAGCCTAAATATTAATTTAGAAATAAAATTTGTTACAATAATTTTACTTTTAAAATTAAACAAAACCAAACGTTGTATAATTTTAAATGGAAATCGAAAAATAGGAAAAGCAGAAAATATTCATTTGTTTGAAATTCCACATCGTGTGGGGTAATCAAGAGCAAGAAAGGAAAAAAATATCTCAAGGTGAAAGAAATCCTACCCTCGCCTCCGAATTAATTCCGGTATTCCATTCTAATACCCCTACTCCGCCCCGAATTGATTCTATTGTTCCAAAGAGTTCTGCTTTTATCATTTATTTTTTCATGTCGGTTTTAAATCTTCCGAAGTGTTCTCCACAGTTTTTTGATTAAAAGAATTGATCTACGTTCCTCTTCTACATTTCCTCAGTATCGAGAATAAAATAAACTACTGATCAACTTTATACTGTAAAAAAAAAAAAAAAAAAAAGTAGACATAAAAGCAGTCTTATTAACATTCATTTTAACAGAAGGGATTCGTGGGCATTGGCATTATGCCTGATGTTGAGTTGTTTCTCTATGAGATTGTTCTTTAAGTTCCGCTGTTTATTTTGACTTTATGTTTTTTTCACTTGTTTCTCTATGAGTTTTAAAATTGTTCTTCTCTGAGTTCTCTTTGATAATTATATAAACGTATGTGTGTCAACGACGACGTCATACACTTTTAGACCCAAAAAAAAAAAAAAAAAAAAAAAAAAAAAAAAAAAAAAAAGCGACGCACAAGAAGGAGTTACTCGAATGGGACGAAAATCGGTAGAAGTGATGTACATGATGTACATGTACAGAAAAACAATTAATACAGTTTGAGAAAATTGAATGATTTATTGAAGTGATAGAGCTTCACAAAGGGAAAACGTCAGTAACACGTTTGTCCACCTCTGGCCCTTATGCAAGCAGTTATTCGGCTTGGCATGGATTGATAGAGGTTGCGGATGTCCTCCTGAGAGATATCATTCCAAATTCTGTCCAACTGGAGCGTTAAATGGTCAACATCCCGAGCTGGTTGGAGGTCCCTGCCCATAATGCTCCAAACGTACTCAATAGGAGACAGATCCGGTAACCTTACTGGCCAAGGTAATGTTAGGTTAGCACTAAGGCAAGCAGCAGAAACATGTGCAGTGTGTTGTTGAAATGTAAGCCCAGGATGGCGTGACATGAAGGGCAGCACAACGGGCCTTAGAACGTCGTCCACGTACCTCTGTGCTGTAAGGTTGCGAGGGATGATAACCAAAGGGGTCCTAGTATGAAATGAAATGGCACCCCAGTCCATTACTCCTGATTGTCGGCCTGTCTGGCGGAAGACAATCAGGTTGCTATAACATTGCTGCCCGGGGCGTCTCCAGACTCGCCTACGCTGGTCATCGGGGATCAGTTCAAAGCGGAACTCATCACTGAAGACTACTCTACTCCAGTCGGTGACATTCCAATGCGAATCAGCACGACACCACTGCAAACGAGCTTGACGTTGTACAGAGGTCAATGGTAGTTCGCGCAAGGGGCGCCGTGACCTCAGCCCCCTTTCTGTGAGCCGTCTATGAATGGTCCTTGCGATTTCTGAAGCACTAGTTGCACGTAAAATCGATAATAATGATGCATCTGGGGCTGTAAGTGCCACTCTGACGATTGCTCGGTCTTCACGTTCTGTCGTTTCTTTAAGCCTAATGCTTCCTTCTTGACGCTGTGAGCGGCCATGGCTCATTCCTGCCAACATCGTCTAATAGTGGCATCGCTCCAGCTCAAATGTCGAGCTATTCGCCGATAAAAACAACCGGCTTTAAACCAACTACACGACCTCTCTCAAATTCTGACATCTGCGCATATCGTTCGCGCACCTGTATGCGAGGCATAGTTACTGTCTACCAGAGTACACGGAATGAAATTCGTGAAGAATTTATGACCTGGAATCGTAATTTCTCCTCTTAAATATCCTGCCAGTTGCGCAGATCAGATGCGCTGTAGCGGCAACCGTTCATTCATTGGAAATCAAAATGTAAAATTTTGCATTTTCCGTCGAAACCTCTATGCATACCATTTTGTGTCCAATTTGCTTTGTATCTTCTCGGTGCGTCGTTTTTTTTTTTTTTTTTTTTTTTTTTTTTTTGTATAAGAGTGCATATCAAATTAAAAAAAGTTAAAAGAAATTTCATTAAAAGGAATAGAGATTATACTTGAGGTACGCAATGGCGTTCCTGGTTTCAACAAATCCTTTGCAAACAGTTGCATTATGCTAAAGTGAACTTTATTGTTCCTCTGCTAAGTCACGATGCCCCTTCACAGCAGATTTATCTTTACATCCCTAATAAAATTTGATTTGAATATTACTCGTTAAAGATTTTTTAATTATTTTTTTTTAATTTTATAAAAGTACATGCTTACTGTATAAGGACAAGTAAGTCACTGGTATTTTACAAGAATAAATGGAGTTACATAATTAAATATATAAGGCACATCAGAGGTTTAAGTAATAAACACTTGATACATCTAGGCATATGCAACATAATCACCAAATTATATATATTTTGAGGCCCGGTGGCACAGTGGCTAGCGCATCGCGCAGCAGCACCACAGGTCTGAGCTTCGATTCCGGGGCTGAGCAAGGTCGACTCAGCCTTTCATCCCTTGATTTCCATCCTTTTGTGTCGATAAAATGGTGTGTGTATTTAATTATGGCAAAGCACACGAGGGCTATCTGCCTAAGGGGAGGGATGCCTTTCGTGGAGGACTTTCTAAGGGAAACTGGCTCGTATGCACGTTACACATGGGGAAAACCACGAAAACAGCCATGCAGCCAGCCCGTTCGTGGGATTCGAACCTCGGACCGAACTACCAGTGTTCAGCGACTTTACCGCTCGGCCGCTAGTGGGCCCCTTTTGTGTTGATAAAATGAATACTAAGTTCGCTTGGGGACTAAACAGTGGGGGTCTTGCGACAAGCTGACCACTTGTTCAAGGCATTTGCTTACGCACCCGGGGCCCACGGTCAAAGAAGCAGATTTCGGGGCACTGCAGGCATTGGCCCGTTAGGGCTGTAACGGCACTGAGTTTAGTTTATATATTTTTTATGGGTTATTACAAATTATTAGTATATGACAGTAAGCCTGACGGCACTCGTAGTTTGATGTTATTTTGCGAAGTGCGGCATTAGTATGGGCTTCAGCTCATTAAGTGATGGCGAAAAACACATCAGCTCCGCATTCGTGTCTATATTTTCTATGCCTGTTGACTTTCAAAAGAAGAAACTGTCAGTTTTTATTATGTAACAAGTGTTTCATGAATCCAAGCGTGTGTGGAGGAAAATACTATAGTAGCAGAAAAAAGAATTAAAAATTCCTTTGCTTCTATAAAACAAATTATTAGATAAATTAATAATAACGTAACAGTGGCGGATATATTTATTTCAGATTTATGTTGGTCGAAAACATCGCAGAAGAAAATATCGTGGCGTAAGTAACACGCGAGGGAAAATATTGTATTAAACAACACGGTATAAAAGAGATTCAAGGAGAAAACATCGACGTAGAAAAATAAAGCGGTTCAAAACATTCGTAGATTTTTTAAAACATAATCTTACAAGCACTGTGCTATAATATAAAGCGCTTGCACGTAAATAAAAGTTCAGATAGTCATTTTGAGACTTTAAAAATTTCGAATGCACGATGTTCGCTGCTACAATGCGTAATGATTAGTGAGGGCAGAAAGAAATTAGAAGTACTCTTGTCTCTATTATGTCAGACTCTTGAAGCAACTATTTATTAAGTCTTTATTGAAAAAGAAACTATAAGATTTCATCTAGTTTGTTAATCAGTTATTTTATGTTAATATTCTTCTCGTCTCCCATTTTCATGCCAGAATGTAAATTTTTCTCTCGCGTGTATTCAAATGTGGTAGATAGGAGATGGTACATAAAGGAAGGGCTTAGAGCAGTGGTGCTCTCGCGAGCACATTTTCGCCTATTGTGAGCACATTTTGGCCTATCGTGAGCACATTTTGGCTTATCGCGAGCACATTTCAACATCGCTCTTTCATTCACTTCCAAACCATCAACATTTTTGTTAAACATATTTCCAATCTTATGTGATACATCTGAAATATTAATTTCGGCAAATGGGTTTGAGATGAATAATAATATTGGTTGAACTTTAAGGAAATCTGAGAAGCGGAGTTCAAAATTATGTTTCAGTGCATTTAGGTTTTCCGAGTATTTCTCTGTTTCAATTGCCTCTTGGTTATTAATATGGCTTGATAAATTCTGAAAATAGGTGAATGTAACGTTCATCTGATTCATCCACAAATTTAACTTTATCTGAAAAGCACTTACAGTCCCAGTCAATTGAAAAAGGTTTTTTTTTTTCTTTTCCCTGGAGATATTCTTTTAGTTTCTTCACTTTCGCTGTTATATCCGTGAGAAAATACAGATCGAATAAAACAATTATTATCGTCCAATTCTTTATACCTTTCGTTTCAGGATTCCAAAAACTGCTTTATTGGCGAAAGACGTTCTACAAACCGTTGAAGTACTTTTCCCCTGCTGAGCCATCTAACATCGGAATGAAGCGATAAGATTCTATGTTCGCTATCAAGTTCATCAGTCAACAATCAATTATTTTATAACGTCTTACAAAATATCTCTTATGACTATAAGTGCTTACCATATTTTAACAATTAAGAAATATAAATGAATGGTTATTTTTAAAATATTTTTTGTTCATAGTACCTAATCTGTCTGGCGAGCACATACAAAACGATCGGCGAGCACAAGGTTGGGCACCACTGGCTTAGAGGGTAGAACCAGAGCGTGTTCCGCCTGCTGAAGGCCACGTTGCTGTTTTAATTCTCTTGAGAGTAGTATTCTGCAGCGTTGAGTTTATTCTCGCCATTAGCCCTGCCCAGCCGACTTTAGGTCACAGCCGACTTGCGCGTTTCTTTATCTGTGTTATAAATCCTTGTGCTAATTTACGTTACTTATGCCACAAATGCTGGTTATTTTGTAAGCATGATTGGTGCTTTCTGTTAACATTTATTATTTATTCTTCACACACGAAACTTCATAAAGCAAAAAGGAATCCTCAGTATTAAAAATCCGAAAATTAGTACAAATTACTGCTACGTGAAGCGGTTGATAGACATTACGATTATTTAGTTAATTATGAACAAACACTATTTAAATATTTTTTATTTAGAGATATGATAATGATTTGAAATTTCCAAGCTATAGCATCGCTTTATTTTCCATGAAAATATTTTACCCAACCATTGTTTAGAACTGCGAAATTTTTTCACTGCTTTCTTTTATCACGCTATTTTGCATGACAAAGTTTTCTCTTCAAATTACTTTCTCTGCTTCGTTTTCTTCAGCGACGGTTTAGCAGGTAACCTTTAATAATAGAACATTATTCAAACCTTTGGATCCGCTTTCACATGGCACATTTCAGTGTCCGAGTGTTACGGATTTCCGACCTCAAACCCTCAGGTTGCACAAAATGTCATGAATAAGTGGCATTTTTAAAGATAATTCTAAAATGACTCTCACAACATCGCTCTTTTATTCCCTTCCAATACATATACAACCCCCCTTCCCGCAGCCCAGACGGTATAGTGGTTAGGGGAGGTAAACCGCTGAGTTGGCTTCCGACCCAGGTATAGATATATTCATGCAGAATTGTTTACCAACTCGGCGGGAGTCAACCACTAGCAACCAGGCCGCAGCCCTGGCCAGCCCCGGCTGAGCAGACGACATTTATAAAATGCAAAAAAGAGATATACATATGCATACAAAGCACTTGAAGAAGAGTACAACAATGTACAAAGAAATATATACATGTGCATACAAGGCACTTGAAGAAGAGTACAATCAAAATATACGTATATACATATAAATACAAAGTCATATACAGATATATAGTACACACATACATACATAGATATTCCGAAACAAATAAAAGTATACATACTCTCACTCATATTGATATATAAACCCATACATATACGTTATCATGATAGTTAAAGTTTACAAGAAGCATGCCATTGAGGTACGCGTGATCCTTAGTATAAATTAGGTACCATAAATAAAAGATATAAACATATTCAGATGCAGTACGAACTTTATGTATGAAAACCTGGCACAGCATAAATACAAAATTACATATTGTACATACACATCACATACTCTGTTGCTGACATATTGAACTAGCTTATATAGACTTTTATGACTACTATCTTCCAGCGTCAGAAGAGTAATTGCTAGTACAGTAGTCAATTACTGTTTTCAGTTACCGCTGGGCAACTCTGTTACTTTGTAGATTCTGGAACCAATTTGGCCAGAATCTGTCTCCTGGTTGCTTGAGGCTGTTAAGTGCTGTGTGTGGGCAGGAGAACACAAAATGATCTGGATGACCCTCCTCCCCACATTCACAGTTACCATTTTCTCTCAAGCCAAAGCGGCAGAGGTATGAAGGAAAGGTCCCATAACCAGTGAGGAAATACGTCATGTAATTGCTATTAGTTTGGATTGTTGTCTTGACCTTGGGAATGATATTGTAAACACGTATCCCTGTGGAGGCTTGATCCCAACGTTCTTGCTATATTCTGCCTGACTGCGATACCGAAGGGCCCGGGTTCGAATCCTGGAGAAGGCATGGATGTAATTGTCTGTGTCTTCATAGGAGACAAAGGTGGCCCACCTATTAGGTGCCACCAAGATAAAGATACCACCACATCTGGCCTTAGGAGTGGCCGATGCCGGGACAGGCAAGTGCCCGCCATTGAACAAATATATATCGAACCCCAAATCAGATCCGTTTGGTTTATTTAATTATTGCAAAGCACACTAGGGCTGTCTGCCTAAGGGAAGGAATGCCTTCGTTGAGAGAATTTTAAGCGAAACTGTCCTGTATACACGCGGGTCCATTAGAAACTGGCAGAAATTTTTATGTGCAAGTAATTGGAAAGCCGTCCTTCTTGCAGAATTTTACATCCATAATCCTTGGAGAGTTTCATTCATAAACATACCACTAGAAGTAAGATACAAAATGAAAGGGAAACTGTTCTTGTTTTACTAGCAGAATTGTTAGACATCTAAATAATATACTCAACAGATATTTCAAGATAATTATACCTTTTCAATATTACTGCATCAAATTCTTTCTAAATATGAGTTCATTAGACTGTAAAACCCTGGAAGTTAAGGAGCTAAGAATTTTAATCTTCGGATATGAGAATGATAGGTGAGCTTATTTTACGTCAGAGTTTACAACCAGACTTGATTTACATACTCCGCGATCATTATATAAACACTCGCGCTACCATTTGAATTATTGTCATCTCTGAAATACTTCATTCCTGTAAGATAAAGATAAGGAGCCTTTTATTGCCTTCTTCCATTAAATAGATAACTGCATGCACATTATATCTCTTTTAACGTAAAAGGTCGAGAAATCTGCTAGAGAATCTATAAGTTATCACGCAAGGGAAAGATCGATAATCCGAACTGAAGGAGCTGGGTGATATATGTTGATATATGTTTATTGTTTTCCTTTCTTGTGTTTTAGCTCTCATGTCATCGTGGATTCGCTATTTAGGGACTCAGCTTTCTGCGACGTGAGATGAGGAAGATAAATGCTTGGAGCGGATATTACGAAGGATGTGGAAATTGTTACTGTATATTCCATCATGTTCAGCATTTGACAATAATGACAGAACTTAGATGACAGATCTATAACGAAAACAATATTGTTTGATATGGCATAGCGAATGTCTGTCTTCTCTGTATTATATCATTTGCAGCAATGGCTTCGAAATAATATCGGTTTAGAAATAATCTTTTTTTAAAAAAAGGGAAATATCAGATGGTTACGTTTCAGCCAGTTAGGCACATCTACTTTGATTCATTTACAATAAATCGTCAAATGAAAGATAAATATTATAGTTACGATTTAGTATCTTTGTTCCCGTGCAAATTTGGTTCCCATAACTGGCTACAGTTCAGCAAAGGTCTAAACAGAGCTGACTTATGATCAAGACAATCCTGACAGTTAAACCACAGTCTGAACGCTTCTTTAAGTGCTTTCACGCGGCCAAGAGTATCAAATATTCATACCTTCTTGGAATTTGAACCTGTGTCCAAATGTGTCGCAGCCGACTGCCAATCCTACCACTATTAAACCACTTTCCTACCGCTATTTCAGCAAGGTTGGCCAAGCAGAGAGATAGGAGAAATAAACTTAAGAAGGCCAAATTCCACTCTCCCCAGTGCTTGGCTAGGGTTATGCGTACAGATTTGAAATTCTTTTACAAAGTTATATTCACCTATTCACCAATTGTTCGCAAATGTTTTTGAAAACTTAATAATATATTTAAGAAACAGAAACGTATAGCAATACAAAATAGTATTAAAAATTATATGCTTAAAATAAAAAAAAGTACCAAATAAATCAAACTGCCGAATTAAGGGGCGAATATATAAATTCCAGTTATATATTAAATATGTCCAAATAGCGGGGTGTCGTAAGAGCCCGTCTCCTAGCATGCAAAGTAAGAAAGCAATGCAAAGTGTTATTTCGCATGAATTCGAAAGTGATCCATAAGATATTTCAAATCTAATAGAACTAATTCAGCAAAGTAACACACAATGTTACTTCGCAAGAATTCGTAACTGATCCATAACATATTTCAAATCTAATAAAACTAATTCAGCAAAGTAACACACAATGTTACTTTGCATGAATTCGAAAGTGATCCAAAGGTTTTTCAAATCTAATAAAACTAATTCAGCAAAGTAAAACGCAGACTTACTTTACATGAATTCGAAAGTAATCCATGAGATATTTCAGATCTAATAGAACTAATTCAACAAAGTAGCACACAATGTTACTTCGCATGAATTCGAAAGTGATGCAAAGGTTTTTCAAATCTAATAGAACTAATTCAGCAAAGTAACACGCAGTCTTACTTTACATGAATTCGAAAGTGATCCATAAGATATTTAAGATCTAATAGAACTGATTCAGCAAGGTAACATCCAACGTTACTTTGCATGACTTCGAAAGTGATCCATAAGCTATTTCAAATCTAATAGAACTAATTCAGCAAAGTAACACACAGTCTTACTTTGCATGAATTCGAAATCTAATAGAGCTTACTCAGAAGGGTGATAGATCGAATACATTAAAACATTGTATGATGAAATGTTGTTAGACAAATCACGGTTTAAATTTTTACTTATTCTGACACCGATTTATTCCATGCTAATGTAATGATTCTTCACTGGTAATGATGACCATGACAGTTGCGATTTAGCTGCGAATATCGCGCAGAACTCGACGTGTCCCTTTTCATCAAATTGAGGTAATTGAAAGTACTAGGCATAATTAAGTTTGCAGTGGGGGTCATGGAAAAATAGCGGAAGAGAGAAGAAAGTTGCAAAATCACTGTCTGTTAGCCCAAACTGACTTAGATAATCATCTGAGGAAAACCTGACACGCTTGTAAATTAAAAACGTCAAATATAAACGTCGATTGATAAGCAAACCAATTCAGCTACCTCAAAGAACATGCAAATAATGTACATGAAAAAATACAAAACATTAGCAGAAATACAAGGAATGAAAAAATAATAATGGTGCATGCGAAAAATCACTGCGTCTGTATCCGCTTAATGTGAATATTGTTACGTTTTTCTCCTCACGTTTGTTAAGGGTACATGGATTTGAAGTGAATATGACGACACTTGATGGAGTACCGAAACACAATTTATTAGCCAGTATTATTCAAGACAGCTCCAAAGACAAATTTACAGTCGTCGAAGAACTACTATAAACACGCTGAAACAATCAGCAACATAGCCTTCAGACAATCAGGCTATAACTGTTAAATAGCTTAAGTTCACGCCGGGAAATAATGTTATGAATCTTACTTCACGGCACCAATGTTATATCTTAAATTCATATAAAAATGTTAAATATGAAACTACTTGCCGTTAAAGGGAGTGATCGTATAGTGAAACGTGTACAGCATTTTTTGCGTTGTGAAAAAAAATGCATTCCGGGACCGCGCCGTGAGAGGATCGAAAACATAAAACATATACAAGATATAAAGGAAAAGTTCATATTAAATATATAAAGAAAACATACTGTAAGAGGTTCCAGATTAAATATCAGTTTATTCAATTACAACACAATAAGAAAAATCTTAACCTCATCTGAGAGTCTGTTCATTTAAATTCATAAAAAAACTTAAGGTTTGTCTGGTGATTTAAAAGAAAGGAAAGGGAAACAATTTATGGCCTGAGAGTTAAATTTTAGATTCGACGTTGTTTTTACTGCTAAGGACGTTTTTGGAAAAACTTGCCTAAAGTTCCAACACACCAAAAAAAATAATACTTATCTTGAGTGGACATCTTGAAGTGGAGGAGAGCTCATATCTTAGCTCTATCCTTACGTCACTTGGCAAATCCGCAAGACAGAGACTCGAACGGCACGACAATAAATTACATCAGCTATACCGTCAAATCTTACGCCTGCTACTGTTTTCCATAGAAGAAAATTATTCCCACTGGAAGCAAGAGAACAGCTTACACCGCACGGCTGTCTGCCCAGACTCTAAGCTCCACCAAGGAAAACGTAGACAATTAAGCTCGGCATTTTAGAGAACGGCTAACGCAGGCTTCCAGTTGACTAAGGTGACATAATTCCTTCTGTTTTCAAGTCGGAGTTCAGAGGACATCGTCCTGACTTTTGCCGATACAGATAGAGACCCAAGTCTCTGTTAATTTTTTTGTTATTCGCTCAACAGTTTTTTTTTCTTCGCATTTTGAGAAAACCCGCGGCCGGGGAGCATAATTGCCGCTCCCCGCCGGAAGTACTGCTCGATACCGACTAAATCTTTTCCTTTCTCCGGTCAAGAGTAAGTGTGTCTCGCCTCTTAACCAAACGCGGCCGAGGAGCATATTTGCCGCTCCCCGCCGGAAAACACCTCTCGGAGTCACTTACATTTTGTCCAGCAAGCCCAAAAATCAGCGAGTCAGTCCGAGAGTCAGCCAAAAGTGAGTGTGTATCCAACTCGAATTTCCTTCGTCTCCTTCACAAAACGGGCTCCCACTATGGCTTCACTTATCGCCCCCTTAATTATGGCAAAATCTTCGTTTTCAACTCCAGAATGCGGAAATAAGGGTGATCGCGCATGCGCGCCCTGCTTCACTTAGCCAACAACCGGACCCTCAATCGCCAAAAACCTCAATGACTTACATTGAAAGACAAGTAGCAACCTTTGACCTTTCCGTCACGTACTTTCCTCTCTTTAGGTCAACTAACAATGAAAATTCTTTCTCGAACATTCTAAAGCGCGCGAAATCATGACTTGGCGAAAATTGCCTCCCTTTCCCTGCTTCTTTCACAATGAATAAAAGTTTGTACAAGATTTGCAAATAAAAGAAAATAAATAATATTCATTTATACTAAATAATATTTCCCGAAGCATCTGTTTCTCCCCAAAATTAAAGCCTTAAATTAAATAATTCAGAATCAAAATAAAATTTAAATTTCCATAAATCATAAAATCATTCACCTAATTTTTATAACGCTATCCGGTAATTTCTCTACATAACATTCCTTTCCCCTAAGGAATTAAATTTTGGTTTACCAAAATTTAGCAGACAGACACTTCTTGAAATACCATGACTCATACTGTGCAATAAGGCTAAAGGATAGCATGATGTAACAATATTTCATACGACTCCTTGGTATAGTGACGTTACTGACACATTAAATGTAAAGTCCAAAATGTGCAAGTAAAACAACAAGATTAATCAAAGCAATTACTAATTAAAATACTCAAGGAAGATCATCAAAAATAATTAATCAAAAACATCAATTAAATCACTTAATTAAACCTAGAAATACTCAGAACACATACAAAAATAAAAATAAAAATAAGGCGCTAATCACAAACAAAATATGTCTTAGATCAATCAATAAGATAATTAACGCGCCGCAGATACATAAAATACATTCCTGAGAAAATAAACACACTAATAATTCAAACAATTCCAAATAAAATATGTCACATGAACGTATTCAAATAAGGAGTAAAGACCCCTAAGTACTACGAAAATGAATAACTTCCAGGAATGAATCCCAAACAATCACGTCTAAGAACAGAAGCGGCCTGATCAGGGCCAAGCATTAGAAAAGAAAAGAACGTTACAACACAAGGAACCTCGGAACCAGCCGAAAATACCCCACACAAAAAAAATCAGAAAGAAAGAAAACGTGATTGTCCAAAAATTCGATCCAACCAAAATCAATTCCGAAAATAGCATAACGAATACGCTGTGCAAATACCAATTAGAATTTTATCCAATACACACACAAAAATAATACTAATACCTAATGCATGTACAAAAACGTTTGGCCAAAAATTTACAAATACTACCAAGATACACATATACACATAAAATGAAAATACAATTAAACTGTAAAAATTTCGTACATAATTCAAATGAGCAATGAGATCAGTGATACCTAAACAAAAAAAATTTTAAATTGCAATACCTAAACAAATACACAAATAGTCATTGCGTTAAACCATATCAAGTCAAAAAATAATTTCACTGTATTTCAAGTCAAGCCAAAAAAAATCAACCAGCAAGAGTGAAGTGTCGCTAAAAATTTTTCAAACCTCACGGTAAACACTAGTGAGTAACAACACCATATTTAAGTCCCCTTAGAAAGACAACACCTAAAAAAATTCAGTAATTCTAAAAAATCCATTAGGTCCTCAAAAACAAATTTCAACTAGTCAAAGAAATCAATCAAAGCTGGACTGAAGCACGTTACTAGAACACTAAATAAAATATCACAAATAAAAAAAAAGTGTTCAAAACAAACCCCCCAATTTTAGGCAAAACTGAGATCTATTCTGCATCAGACTTTTTCAAAACGTTGTATAGTAACCTAAGTAACAGCCTTCAGAAACACCTCCACCCAAACAAAAGAAACAAAGTAACTCTTTACCGCGTCCATGTAAGCTGAGAAAAGCGCTGTATTATGAATGACAGACTCAAACTTTACGTATCAAGCAAACCTCCAGACACGTTGAAAGAGAACATAAGATCTCTTATCTCGGAAAGAAAAGTGCGCTGACTGAAACGTTACAATCCTGAACCAACACAATGAAAAAGATACAACAATAGTTTTCTCAGATAACAAGTTCCTGTTTCTCCCGGTGTAAGAGGTCAAGTGCCACCATGAAGTGCAAGTATTTACAAGAAAACGAGTTTTCAGGACATTACAACTTCACGCAAGACCTAACTGCAAGCAACAAATGCAAAGTTCTCAAAAGTGCTAAACTAAAAAAAAGTACTTACTCATAACTCAAAAATCCCTGAAAATCTCACAAATCAAATCCATAACTCAAATTCTACCATTTTCCTATAACCACAGAAATATCAATTCTTCCACAGAAGCCAAACATCAGAGAACTTACATTTTACGGACCTTGGCAGAAACCACCAGGAAACAAAACAAAAACTTGATACAACTATCTTGATACTACCAATTCAAATACAAAACTTAAGCCAAAACAAGAATTAACCCCAAATTCAGCAACAAGTCCAACCAAGAAAGAAAATTCAGTAACTCAAATCAAATCTATTACGATTCACTAGCAAATTCAAGACAAACTACTTGTAATCAACAGAAAATTCCCACACATGAGTACAGAGCATAAGTAACTAATCTTCTCAAACTTATTTCAAAAATTTCATAAAACCAATTCCCGTTGTCACCAAAATTCTCATTAAAATTCACTTTCTACAATTCACAAGACTAAATTTCTACTGTTTAAACAATTCTCACATGACAACTCTTCACAAACTTAAAACTCAGAAGATAACTAATCTCAATTACTCTGACTCATTAAACTAATTAGAACTTCACTCAAGCTGAAGAATACAATCCAAAAAAAAAAATTAAATAACCAAACATCACTATTGCTGATCTCAGGCAAAAATTCAAATCTAACCCATGTTCACTTTAAAACAGAACTTTGCAATTGAAAAATAACCTTCAATTTTTTTAACTCATTCATTTGTATCATTATGCCTTCAGAACTTATAAAATTCATTGCTCAATACTAAATTAAATTTTCTAACACATTACACAATATACTGGAATCATAACAAAACATTGTAAATCAAAAAGCAATAATATACTACGCTAGAGAATCATGAAAACATTACATACATTTCACAAAATATTATTCAATTAAGTCAAAAAAATCAAAATTTCTCTAACGTTACGCCTCACAATTACACATTTCACAAGATTCTAGGTTAAAAAATCAGCAAAAACACACACACAAAAAAAAAAAAAAAAAAATTCTAGCTACGCATAGCTATGGCTTGTCTCATTCAGTAAAATAATTAGAGTCTTTAATCTCTTTCTCTTAGAAGTGCTCAAAAAATGAGTCCAGTTTTTAAAGACAAGCACTCGAAACTTTATACAAGGATACACAAATAGCATAGGATTATCGTGGTTTAATTCATTTTCCATCTTGTATCAGAAATCAGAAATCAAAAGTATACATCCAGAAAACACTCAAGGATTTTCAACAGTAAAAATGTACAGTACCTATTCTGCTACATTAAAATATATATTTTTCCTAATTTTAAAGTTCAATTCTGTTTGCCTAACGTTAAAGTCCAAAATTTTTGAAATTCACACACATTTTCAAACTTTATCACTCTCGTATTAACAAATAAGCAAACACAAATCAAAACTCTAATTAATCCTAGCACATAAAATTTAACACCTTCTTAAAAGAGTAAGTTATACGAAATAATAAATTCAAAAAAATGAGTTACCGATTCGATCCTTCACTAAGCAGAGGTCACGGCACCAGTGTTATGAAGAAAAGTTTCGTGAGAGGTTCGAATAAACACAAAAAAAAAAAAAAAAAATAACTTATCTGTAGTGGACATCTTGAAATGGAGGACTCTTATCAAGCGTTGATGTCGGCCGGGCTCATCTTGACACTGGTTCTAAAAATGTAGACTCCACTTCACCACTGTAGAACAGAAACAGGAGCACTGCTGCCCAGGACGGCTATCCGCTTGGTCCTGAAAGTCCTATGTCAACACGCAGGTAACTCGTTCAAATTTCGCCTCTTTACCAGCACGCCGCAAGGAAGAGGGTTTTCAGCCTCAGGTCAGAAACGTTGTTTCTAGGCAATTACGGCTCGCCTGTTCTTACTCATCCCAAGAGCAAGCTTCACGAGTAACGTCCCAAGTAAGTTCCACCCGCCAGTCTGCAAGAGGGAGTCGCCTCTTAACCCAAACGCGGCCGGGGAGCATATTTGCCGCTCTCCGCCGGAAAACATCTCTTTTCGTAATTACATTTTGTCCAGCAAGCCCGAAAATCAGCGAGTCAGTCCTAGAGTCAGCCAAAAGTGAGTGTGTATCCAACTCGAATTTCCTTCGTCTCCTTCACAAAACGGGCTCCCACTATGGCTTCACTTATCGCCCCCTTAGTTATGGCAAAATCTTCGTTTTCAACTCCAGAATGCGGAAATAAGGGTGATCGCGCATGCGCGCCCTGCTTCACTTAGCCAACAACCGGACCCTCAATCGCCAAAAACCTGAACGACTTACATTGAAAGACAAGTAGCAACCTTTGACCTTTCCGTCACGTACTTTCCTCTCTTAAGGTCAACTAACAATGAAAATTCTTTCTCGAACATTCTAAAGCGCGCGAAATCATGACTTGGCGAAAATTGCCTCCCTTTCCCTGCTTCTTTCACAATGAATAAAAGTTTGTACAAGATTTGCAAATAAAAGAAAATAAATAATATTCATTTATACTAAATAATATTTCCCGAAGCATCTGTTTCTCCCCAAAATTAAAGCCTTAAATTAAATAATTCAGAATCAAAATAAAATTTAAATTTCCATAAATCATAAAATCATTCACCTAATTTTTATAACGCTATCCGGTAATTTCTCTACATAACATAACGGTGAAGACAGCTTCACGGCAAAGCACCAGAGTACAGGTCCCGACTCTGCTCGGTCGTTCTAGGAACTCTACGTACTCTCAAGACTCTGCACACTACAGCTCGCGATGCACTTGACTATGCATAAGAGTACAGCTCGCGACTCGGTTCATTCGTTCCCGGAGCTCAACACACTCGAAATAAGATGAGATTCGACGATGAACTAACTCGCAATACACTAAGAGACTCTCTTGATGCACTCGACGACCAACTCGGCACTAGACTACTAGACACTCGCTCATTTACTCGACTAGCCATTCTCTAACTGACTATCAACTCGCTAGACGAGACACTAACTCTAGACACTAACCCAGAAGCTTCTCCATCCGTCTATGGCATATCGCCAATTTTGACGTCAAATATCGCCAAATGGGCGATTTCTTGCCAAATGTTGCAACCCTGCCATCTCTTGCCATTTTCTGGCAACACTAAACCTGCTTTGCAGGGAAGCTATCTTACCGCGCCTGGACATTTCGTAATGAATGCGCTTAATCTTTACGTTGCAAAAGACTGGATGGTGAGAAACGGAATGGGCTCACCGATTCCTAAACGCTTAAGGGGTGTTAGAACCCAAAAGTCTTCAAAAAATGATTTTTTTCAGATTTTTGCATTTTCAAATTCTCTACACATTTATCTTTCTAAAGATACCATTCTTTAATCTCTATGTAAATTAGAACTGTAAAAAAATCTAGTTTAAGTTGTAATAGAATGCTTTGATAAATGAGGATTTTTTACATAAAAACGCGTTTTTTTTTCCAAACTTGATTTTTTTATACTTGATGTACCTTTTCTCAGGAAATACTGTTCACAGGTATCTAAAATTTTTATGTCTTATTTATTAAGTTTTCTAATATTTACTGAAATGAGCTTTTTGTGATAAACTTGAAAAAAAAAATTTTTTGAATTTTCGTGTGGGAAAAAGTGCTAAATTTTACTGTTTTTTTAAAATTTTACTAACAAAATATTATGTAAATTACGCTAAATTTCAAAAGCTCATTTACATATAATAAAATAGGTATACTTTAATTACGCAAAAAATTTCAAACGTGTATCTACAGCAGATTTTGAGAAAAGGTACATCGAAAATGGCCAATTTAACATTGTCAGTATAGGGATTGTTGATACCCCTTAACGTGCAACCGTGCATTCAAAGTTTTATTTGTTTCAGTGTATTTTATCATTTAAATTTTGTTTCATTAGTTTTTAGATGCCCTGGCAACGTACGATGTATATTATTTTAGGTTATCCGATAACGTTAAAAGGTAAAACTTCCATTTCGACGACGGTTTTCGACTTTTAATTTATCATATATCGAATAAGTTTGGACGTAGATAATGACTCAAAAATATGACTATTTCAATTACATAATATTTCTAAATTATGTATGCGTAATTTGATTAGAAAGGTGAGAGATATTAAGTTATATTTTCGCTGGCTGAAACTAACTTTATAAATGTAACATGAATTTGAGACTCTTAACAGTTTTCAAACAGGATAGACTAAAGCAGTGATTCTCAACCACTGTGCCGCGGCACTTTTGTGTGCCGCCAAATTCTTAAAGTGTGCCGCCAAATTTTAGAAATGGGTATAGTAAAAATTATAATGGGTTTAATCCTAGTGTACATGAGAATTGCGAAATTCGGTTTTTAAGACATTAATAAGCGCGCCAATTGTGGTATCCAAGCCAATTCTGGTGCCGAAGTATTTAAATTAACTTTGAATGAAGAGGAAGAACTAATTTCGCTTTCTAATAATCGAGATTTAATTTTAAAATAGTCGGAAGAATCAATTAATTCATTTTGAATTAACATTAGATGCGATTATCCCATGTTGGCCAAAAGAGCTTTAAAAATATTATTACAGTTCTCTACATATTATTTGTGTGGATTCGGATTTTCAGTATTAACTTTAAAAAAAAAAATCGAGACTGTTAAATGTAGAAGACGATATGACGAATATATAAATGAAATTATAAAAAACATCAAGTTCAAATTTCTCATTAAAAATATTCTTATTGTTAACTTGTAATTAATCCCTTAATAAACGTATTGCTGTTTTTGTAGTGCATATTTTAGTTAGCATTCAAATTTATTATCATAAACTATTTTACACAGTGGTAAATAAACAACTTTTAAACTTATCTTTTTCACTGTGTGCCGCCAAATTTTGAAATCGTTAAAAGTGTGCCGCTACAAAAAAAGGTTCAGAATCACTGGACTAAAGCAATGGCCTTCACTGTTTCTAAAGAAAATATATTTTCGGAACAGATGCCATTACCCATAAAAGCCTTAAGGCCAGACGGGTAATTTATGGACTGAGTTTCGGTTATGTAAGGTTATACCGGGACAGGTGACCTAGATTATGTTAAAAGAGATTTAAACAAAGTTCTGACAGCGTTTACGCATGATTTATATACCAATGCGATGAAAACAAAGAAATCTATAAATGGTTATTTTTACCAGGAAGTATTGTAATCGCAAAAAAACTCAGATTCCAGATTTCAATGGGATTATCAATATGACCATTCCCGAATCTATTTTAACAATTTTCAGTCCAAAAAAGCTTTGTCTCTGAAGGACTACTGCTTTCGTTTTGCGATTTTGCGTCGGAACACTATAAATGGCGTATCACTTTTCAAATCATTGCCACCATATACTGTACTATATTTGAAGAAAATGAATAATGAAGAATCTGCATAAATGTATGTATGTTTCCGGTACCTACTAAATATTTTTTTTTTCAAAATGGCACATAAAGATTTAACCCACATGTTAAAATTCATAGAAAAATTTTAGCCTCATATATAAATGCTAGAATAATGACTAAAGAATTATAAATTTATATAAAATATCATGATTGTTTTCAAATTCGTAGCAGCTTTTAACCAGAGGAAAATCAATTTTAAAAGTAAAGACGATTTAAAAACAGAAATAATTTTGATAACACATTAAAATGCTGTTGGAAAAAACTATTTGCATACCCTTTTTTCATGTTCACGGAAAAGGAAAACAAAGTGAAATACCAGAAATACACTAAATATTTTTAATTAATAAACTTCATTTTCAAACTTTTTAGACTTCGTATAATATCCGCAAAAGTGACGAATGAAATATACCATAAAGGCGGTAGTTTTTATTTTTTCAGTACATTTGGATTTATATACCGTATAATTTTCGTAAAAATAATGTGCGGAAAATAACGATAATAAGTCAACAGTAACTTCAGCCTTTTTTATTGGTATAAATTTCGTAAAAGTATCGTGCAAAAAGTACCATACGCTTATTTCACCAAAATTTTATACGTATATTTTTGGAGACGCGCTGCCTGAACAGAGCTATTCGGTTTTCAATGACGTAATCCTACCTGCAAATCCCGTTTCGAGATTAATAACCCATTCGAACTAACGCCCTTTTAGGGTAAAAATGTCTAAACCATAAAAACTAACCTTGCATAACGCATTTACATCATCAGAAACACCGAAAAATTTATTTTATTCGTAATAAAATGTTTTTGTCTACTACTTCTTAAGAAAGAAACTAGATACCCGTATTATCGGATAGTTAAATTAAAACTCGAATAATTTTCAGATTTGCTTTTAGCAAATTGATTAAATTTAACGTATGCATTCAATAAATGGCTGAAAAACACTAATTTTACGAGTAGGGACATTCATTACCTCCACCACAACTCGAAATAACTATGCATTAAATTTATCCTCAAAGAAAATTATCCCAAAAAAATATTATTTACAACATATTCCAGAATGATCGCTATTGGAAAAGTGCTTTCATAGCAGATGGCGTTTAACAAAGGAAAAACATAACTGTAATGTCGTTTAGGCAGAAAGGTATACTGCATAGCATCAAGTCACAAACCGCTTAATACCACTTGACAAGAAATGTGGATCAGAATGGTTGTTTAATACTCTGAACGTTCTCGTGGCTATTAATTTTACGCATGGAGGGGTTCATCACAAAGATCGGTCAAATGTAACGAGAGCACATTTAATCTGTTTTGAGTGCCGCATAGTTTGACGGAGTACAGAAATTACACAGAGGCAGCTGTGCATTTTGGACGTCCATTTAGTATTACCAGCAAAGTTTTATTTTATGGATTTTTTAAAAATTACTGCATTGTCTGTTTACTATTTGATGCACTCATTTTATGAATTCGTTTTAGTCCAAAGGGGCAATTTGCCCAGAAAGACAATTAATTTCGTTTTGGCATTTTGCGTTGATTCACTACAAGTGTTGCTTCACTTTTCAAATTGTTGCCACCAAATATTATTGCTTGCATTATATTTAAAGAAATTAAATAATGAAGAATCTGCATTAATGCTTGTATGTTTCTCGCATTGTGATAAAACAACGCTACATACAGCCATTGAATTTTGCATGACGTACTCCTCCTGCGCATATGGGCATTTGGAAGCCCAAATTTGAAATTTGGAATTTGTCGTATTATCGATTTCATATTTTGCAAAACTTTAACGAAGGAATCAAAATGTAATCTGCTTCAGCTTAAAATTACATAAAAGCAGCAGATTACATAAAAATCAATATGTAATTTGCTTCAGCTTAAAATAAAGCCGAATCCATTATGTACTCGCTTCTGTTTCATTTTAAAGCAAAATAATGAAACACATTTTACTTGTATTATAAGGAATTTCTTATTGGCATGCCTTCGTGGTGTGGTGGTCTGCACGCTGGGCGCGTATTCTAGAGGTCCGTGGTTCGATTCCCGGCGAAGGCGTTGCTCATTTTTCATTTCTCCTGCTTCCAAAATACTAATGTGTCTACAGTATATACTTTAAAACTGTATGCAAAATTTCACGTTTAGTGTACAAAACGTATACAAAGACCTCATCCTTTATTTGCACAAAATCACATAAGCAGTATCAATTCAAACAAAATTAAACTAAAACATTATTTTTGATTAATAAACTGAATGATTTCAAAGCGAGCAATGGCAACTTTGTGCAGAAAAAACATTTTTATCTCCAGTGCGCGAGACTGTGTATCAGAAATTCTAAAGATATCCTCATTTTAAATCTATTTTGCGATATTGCTCTTGAACTGAACTTTCTAGTTTAAGTGCGAAGAACAAGATAGTTCGTAAATGAAGGTAATACACAAAATGTAAAAAAAAAAAAAAAAAAAAAACGCTTCTTTGGACGTGATTTTAAAATCTGAAACCTTCCAAATTTTATATTTTTAATTATTATGTAGATACATTAGGATTTTTTTTTTTTTTTGGCAGCAGGAGTGATGAAAAATAGTCCCCAGCTACGCATCGTGCAAATCAATCTAAATTAAATCAATAGATAATTATAATACATATAGAGCTGTATAAATTTTTTCACATTATTTTAAGCAAATGAGAAATTCAAGAGTAAACAAACAATTTAAAAATACTCAAATTTTGCAGTCATTTTTAAAGAGAAACAAAAAATTCGTTACTTAATATGTTAACGTCACAGCAGAAATGTTTGCTAAGAATTTTTGTGCTCTTGCTCACCTAGCAGTTTTGCAGCTTATCGATCTGCTCATGAATTTATCCCCGCTGAATCACCTTTTTATTTATTTTTTAACTTTACTATTAAATATCACTTGCTTCGCACTTACGCCATATAAAATTCAAGAGCAAAATAAAAAAGAAAAAATATAATAATATTTGAAAGCTTCAGATTTTATATTTTAAAGTCAAACGGATTTTTTTTTTTTTTTTTTTTTCACATTTACAGGCACACACGTTTCGAGAGCATTTGAGCCAAAAATATTATTATTTGCAATACAATGGACATCTGGAAGTCCAAGTTTTGAATATCGAATTTGTTTTATTATCTATTTCATATTTTGCAAAGCTTTAGCGAATTTTTGATTTACAAACTAAACGATTTCAGAGAGAGCAGTAGCAACACTGCACGGAAAAAAAAAATTTTATCTCTAGCGCGCGAAAGTGTAAATCGGAAATTCTAAAGATATGCTGTTTTCAAATATTTTGCGATATTACTGTTGAAGTGAATTTTACGTAGTTTAAGTGCGATGAAGAACAGGATATTTAATAAATAAAGGTAACACACAAAATGTGAAAAAAAGAAAAGCACCTCTTTGAACGTAAAGTAAAATTTGAAAGCTTTCAGATTTCTTTGTTTATATTTATATTTGCGATCAAAATTTTCAAAACAGATTTTTCAAAATAAAGAAGCATACTTACATTCGTAGATTCTACAATTTTGTTAATTCCTGATTCCACGAGGTGTGTTTAATGGCACTTGACATCATTTGACGATGCTATCAATATTTTATTTAAATTAAATGTACAAAGTTCTTAAGAACTGTGAAAGATAACTTCAGAATGAGGAAGATTAAATTCTCCCGAATTAAATATAGCTTCATGTTTATGCTTACTGATAAAATATTTCCGAAATAGGATCAATGAGAAAATATCATCTATGTTAGCTGATAAACAAGTGCTTCTATTTATAGACATGTTCTGCTTGTCAGCCTCTTGCTTTTGCCTTGTAGCTCAATCAACGCATATTTCAAATTCCTTATTTAATACATGTGCACATTTCGTAATTTTGCGCTTGTTTGACCATTGTGAGTCATGTACATGAATTCTAAGACTAATTGTTTATTAGTAAATTATACAAAATGAATGTTTCTTATCTTTTTCTAAATAAGAAATGAGTTAATTTAATTAAACTCTTTATTTTAAAACAGGTCTAGAAGTCATTCGTCAAAATAAGAATCTAAATCACATTAAAGATCATTTAGGAATTATTCCTACTCTATTTAATTGAAATTATGAATGTTAATTACATAATCAATGTAAAACAATGCTTTAGTTTAATTTTGTTTGAATTGATACTGCTTATGTGATTTTGTGCAAATAAAGGATGAGGTCTTTGTATACGTTTTGTACACTAAACGTGAAATTTTGCATACAGTTTTAAAGTATATAATGTAGAGACATTAGTATTTTGGAAGCAAGAAAAATGAAAAATGAGCAACGCCTTCGCGGAGAATCGAACCACGGACCTCTATAATACGCGCCCAGCGTGCAGACCACCACACCACGAAGGCATGCCAATAAGAAATTCCTTATAATACAAGTAAAATGTGTTTCATTATTTTGCTTTAAAATGTAACAGAAGCGAGTACATAATGGATTCGACTTTATTTTACGCTAAAGCAGATTACATATTGATTTTTATTTCAATAAATATTTTGCGGCCACAAACAAATTGGCACAGTAATCATTTCCTTTAAGGCATATTTACATTTTTTACATTGTTGCGAAAGGAAGAAAACAGAGCACCAGCGCCTTAACAGTGAAAGAAGCAGAAACTAACTCCGCAATTATCCAATATGGCAGCTTATTAAGAAAAGGGTTTCGGTTTAAGTTCCGAATTCGTTACATCATCATTGTTATGTAAAAGTAATATGATAGGATTAATCTAGAAATGACGCAGTTCAGAGAAAGTTGTTACTATTTTTAGAAAAGCGAGGGGAAGTACTCAAATTAGAAGAGGAATTCGGGGGCTATTGCTAATTTAAAGTATAATTATAGTTACTTATATTTGATGTAAATATATATATATATATATATATATTGAAAGATAATAACTATTCAAATAATTATTTATTTGATCAGAACATTTTCCTCAAATGTTCACGTACAATTATACTGTAAGAGGTTTAGGTGCGGCTCGGTGTTGGTTCTTGCAAGACATAACTACTATACGTTGCAAAAATAATCAACTTCATTAACATAACTTACTCATAAAATCACAGAAGCTACTACACGATGCTCGGAGCGTTACAGAACTGGTGGTAAAGGCAATATGTTGTCATGTTGTCAGCTGGTGGCCATTGCGAAACATCAATTCTTCCATCTTTATTATATTAAACGGTTCACAGCCTTGTTGCCGTATTTTGAGAATATCCCGAAGAATGTTTTCATATTAAATATGCACACAATGAACAGTATAAGAGGTCACTCATGGTTCCAGATTATTTTGGATGGTGGTCGTCTTAAGAAGGTGGTCGCCATGACAAAATTCATCACTCTATTTAGACTTTTTTTCTCGCATTCAGCTGAATAATAAAAACACAACAAAGATAAGGTGCACTGGAATATCTCAAATTTCATATAATGATATTTAAACGCTTCCTGCGTTAAGGACACTTTCGAAATATCAGTAAATGCCGAGGAGATGAATCAGCACATTTCACAATGTTTGGCTTTATTTCCTTCACCGCTGTGGTTATATCATCTTTCCAGTTTATAGGAAAATGTCTATAGAGAAAGTTTCTTCTTCTTTCTTTTAATTGCTTTTCTCATTGCTTCCGCTCCGATTGTTAGGATGAAGAAGTCGGCTTTATTTTCAATTAATGTTTGACTACAGAATCGCAAAGGTCAGGTTAAATGTTTCTTGTACGAGTTAACACAATAGTGTAAAGGCTTGAAATATACCAAGCACAACACAATTACTAAGAAATACATATTTATGCTTTTTGTTTCCATATTTTTTAATCTTTTACATATAAATAAAACAAATCCTACAATAAGCGATTATACTATTTACTTAAGTGCTTTATTAATTTGAACTAAAATGAATTTCTACTTTTTCCCGTCTTTCTGTTTCCTTTGACCTTTCTATCTCCAGCGTCCCTTCGCTAGCATTAGATTTCATTTCTTTTTAAAGGAAATATAAATAATATGCATTTCAATTTTTACTCTTCTCTCACTTCTTCCGCTTTTAATTCTTCTTCTTAAGCTATTTAAATAAACAGACGGGCCAAAATGTTATGACCGTCCTCACATTTTTCAACGAACGCATCTGGATGACGTAGAGAGCACGTGACTAAGTGGAAATCACTTACTTTTGTGAGTAATGGGGAAGGGTGCTGATCTAAGCGAATTTGATAGAGGGTAGATTGTAATGGCTCAAAGACCTCGGAACGAGTATGCCCGAAGCTGCACGTTTGGTAGATTGTTCACAATCTGCTGTCTGCCAATATTTGTGCAAAGTGGATAAATGAAAGTGAAACCAGCAGTAGACGCCAAGGTGTTGGACATCCACGCGTCATCAAACAAAAAGGACGTCTGAGCCTGTTCCTCTTGGTACAGCAAAATCAGTATCAGGCAATGACAGCTCAGTGCAGAACAGGTCCAACTGCAAGTGTTTCGGAAGACACAGTTCAGCAGACACTGTTGGATACCAGACTGCGCTGCAGACGTCCCACTCGTGTGCCTCCGGTGACCAAGCGTCATTGTCAACTACACCTACAGTGGGTCCTGAAACATCGGGACTAGACCATGGATACGTTGAAAATAGTTGCCTGGTCGGATGAACAACGATTTCTCATTCATCATGTAGATGGTCGTATCAGGGTATGCCCCGTTTTCCAGGCGAGCAGTTCCTTCCCCTCTCCGCTCACAGCAGATCATATTATTTATTAGGTGGTAGTAGTGGTATTATGCTTTCGAGGACGTTCTTAAGCGGATCTGGGATCCTTAGTAATGGTAGAATAGACCATGAAAGCTGCGGACTATCTGAATATGCGGATCAGCTGCAGCCTTAAAAGACGTATGCCTTGCCAACTGGAAATGGAATCTTCTAATAGGACAACGCCCCATGTCACAAGGCTCGTATTCTGTTGGAATGATTCAAGGAGCTCAAAGAGAAATTCCAACTAATGTCATGTCCACCTAACTCGTAGGAAAACCCGTAGGGGGGGCGTAGGTCAGAAGATTTCTAAACCTCTTCCCCAATCACCAAGCCACTCCAGGGACTTTCGATTTATCGAATATTTTGGTTGCCCCTATGCCGCACAGACTTTATACACTTACAAACACCCACGTCTTCTTTGGGAAATTCGAAACGAACCCTAGGAATGATACAGTGGCCGGGAGCTCTAACCACTACTTTGCTGATCATGTTTGTTTATATACATTTAAATATGATACATGAATGTCATATTTTGGCATTACCTAATTTCTAAGCTTAGCTAATGCCAAATGCATTGGTCTAAAGGTCTACTAAATGTCTGAAGGTATTGTAAAAGGTCTGATGATGTAAAATTTTACTAAAAGTCTAAAATTTTGCTAAAGGTCTACTAAAAACAATTTATGTATAGCTAATTAAATAAAATTAAAATAATTAACTATGCTGAAGTTAAAGTATTATTTGAGCTAAACCTAAAGTCCTGTAAAATTTACTTAACAGTCAGGAAACTTATGTACTTTAATTTTTACAGTAAATTTAAGAACTTTCTTTTTGAAATTTTCTGTAATTTTCATCTTTCTGTACAGATTTTTCTCACAGTATCTTGCATATGGATTATTCATTTGACACGAAGATTCACGACATTACTGAGCGCACAAAAGTGTAATTTCATTACAGAGGCAGTTCGCATATTTTTTAGACGAGTTTACATTGCTATAAAAATCGCCTGCTTGGGAATTTTTTTTAAACGATTTAGGTCATACAGAAATGAATGACACAAATGCTGCCACAGAGCGGAATGCAATTTATTAACAAACAACTGATAGTACATCAATTAGAAATAATCCCCGTCCATGTCAATACACTCCTGCCACCTGGCTGGGAGGTCCCGAAGGGCTTCGGTAAACCAGTCTGTGGAGTGTTGGTGCACCACCTATGGACAACTGCATGCAATTTGGAAGAAGATTCAACATTTCATGTTGTCAAGCAAGGCGTAGTCCGAGGTCTTGCTTCGAGGTCCGAGGTCCGTCCACTTTTGTCATCTACAAATCACCATGAGTAATCGCCTGCAATGTTCCTTGCGCGAGCCCTGTTTCTTCCTACACATTGTTGAACGTTATGCGCCTGTTCGCCATGATCAAATCCGACACGGCTGCCACATTTGCTGCTGTATGCGATGTTGGTGATCGTCCCGCGCTTACACGTTTGGCTGCGGTCTCCACTCCACTCCTGAACTTGGCCAACCAACGGGATACGGTACGCCTTGAGGTGCTCTTTGTTCCCACACACCGACACCATGCAACGATGGATCTTACTACCCTGCATCCCTTCCTTCCGTAGGAACCATGCTGTCCAACGCTGACAGTGATAATCATCTTCCATCTTTGCTGTCCACCATCTCAATGACAACGGCGAAAGGGACGGCCGCTGACTTATACCATTCGCTTGTGGCCAGCTCCATCAATGCATTCGGAGTAGCTCATCCCCCCCCCTTGTGTCTATTTCACTTGTCTTCCCTTCGCATAGTGTAATAGTTTTGTTTTGAGAGTCGTTGTGTCAATCATTTCTGTACGATTCAAGTACAACTACTATACTTTTCAAAGTGTAAATTGTCGTCTCCTGCATGAAAATTTTGTTTTCATGCAAAATGCTGCTTTCTAAAAAAGCAATGGGCATAAGGCTCTGTTTGTGCTCTTTTCGACGCAAATTATTCGCATTTAGTTATTAAAACATGCTGCGAAAGCCATGATTTTTCGATATCTAAAGCAACGATAGTTAATAATAGGAAAGGGAAAAAAAGGTCAAAATTTGTGATCAAGATTTGAATGTTGCAAAGATCTTTAATACTAAAAGACAATCTGCAAAGTCAAAGGATAGTTGCATAATCATTAAAATGCTCTGTTTCAACAGAAAAAGAAGAGATTAATGCTAATTAATCAAGAAAAGGCGTAAAAATCATAATGTGCATCGTCTTTCTCAACAACTCGAAAGCGGAACTTGCTGCAGAATTCTCTACAAGAAACAATTATACGGATAAAAAGGGAAAAATGTTGTCACAATAGGAAAAATGTCTTGGGTATATTTAAATGACATTCAACAAATAAATTATTTATTATCAAATAATTTACAGAGAACAAAAAATCTTAGAACATGGTCCAAAGAATCTAAACTTAGTTTTTCAAAAGCATTTATGTTTGTTGCTGGTTTTTGATATAACGGCAAATAAAAATTAAAGAGAGTGAAGAAAACTGTTCAGGTCAACTCCACATATTATCAGAAATATATTTGATATCCAATTTTCAAATATGGAATACCTCCTGTTTAACCACAGTGCCATTAATCAGTGGAACGGCATCAAAACAAAGAAAGCAGTCACATGTCAAAAAACACTGTTAATTTCCTGAATAAAATAGAATAAGAAACGGGTATGAAATCCACGCTCTTCACTCATACCTATATCTCCTATATCTATCTCCATACCTATATCTCCTGATGGAATTTTGCGATACTGAGCATTTGAAAAGCTCATTGTCCAGAGGTCTACCTACAGCCCTCCTTGGACTTCAGAAAGCTGTTAAAGAGGATCGATACTAAAAAAGGTGTAAGGATTATGTTAATATTATTAACAGTTATATTTTAAGTTTCTTTCCCGTCGATTCTTAACTTCAACTTACTACTTCCGGCCAGAACGTGGTTTTAAAATCACGTCTGAATACATAATGAGGAAGAGCGGTATTTAGCCGCGAAGTTCTTCGGTTTTAGGGAGAGAGATACCAGGTATCCTGCTTGCACGCGTCCGCCTTTTTAGGCTACTCTCTCGTAAGCTATTATTACACTCGGCGTACTTTAGGCCCTTGATAACTTCGCAGTCAATTACCGTTAAGGAGGCCAACTCGGTTAGAATCTTGATAGCTTCGGCTATATCTCTTTAGTCTAGATTAGTTTTAATTTACTTCTTAGCCTCTTACGTTCAAGCCGAAGTGTCGGCTTTGATTGTACACTCCAAGACGGAGTTCTGTTAAATCTTAATTGAATAATAAAGGGTTATTTACCCTTCCATCTTGTTGTTTCTTGTCACACGAACTCAAGCGATTATTCGCTTATCAGTTCTTAAGATTCTTCACGTTCAACTGTAACTTAGCATTTACAAAGTGATGAACTCTACAAAGGACTTTATTACCTTGGAAATTATGGCGTCGAAAAATAGTGAAGAACAGGGGGTATCAAATGAATTATTTAAAACACAAAAAAAATTAGGTAAAGTATTTCTGTAAATAAAATGAAAGTCGTGTAAAAATGTGCGTACAGCTTTAATAGTGTCATAGTGAATGCAGTTATCAAAAATCAGTTTTCTACATTAATTTATCACGTTGTCGCCCAAATGGTATAGTGGTTAGGGGAGCCTAGTACGATACGGAAGGGCCTGGGTTCAAATCTCGGAAAAGACATAGATGTTTGCAAGTGTATAGTGTCGGTACGTCATGGCGACACTCTAAATATGCGGCAAGCCGAAAGTTCTCTCGTGTGGATTGGTGGAAGTAGAGAGGGGTGGGAGACCCCCAAATCCCCCCCCCGGGTTGCTCTCCCTCAAAATTGGAGGTGGAAAATATATGTCCAACCTCTCTTCGAAGTAGGCTGTGGCAACCGTTGTTCTTAGTAATTTGCACACGACAACAACAATAACATTTATCATGTTAATAAAAGAGGGCAAGAAGAAGCTGCCCTTAAATAGTATTTCTGCAAAAATAAAACTGTTAATTACCTTTTTAAAATTTAAAATATTAGTAACTGTATTTGACATTTCCTTCTTTCCTTTGCTGATTCAAGTTATCTCCAAAAGTATTTTGTAAAACTTGTTTTACTTCTAAACGGAGGAGCTTTCATGTCCAACGGAAATTGTTGCTTAGGAGTTTTACGTTATTTCGGACTCTTCGAAAACATTTGAAAAATAATTCGAATTTTTTCGAATATTTTGAGCTCGGGGAACAGCCACTCATCCGTCAAAGCAAAGAACATTCCTGCCAACTTTATTTCGGATATAACGTCTCGACATGCGAAATGGAAAACTCCTTAACAAACTTTCAAAAATTGTGAAGGAAAGAAAAGTTCGGGTAAACAATATATTATTGCGCTTTTCAACTTCTGAAAAACTATCCAGAATTTATTTTATTTAGCGTATACTTCCCACCTTCAGATAGGAAATGAAATTTGCGCCAGTGAATCAAGACGGTGCTGAATTCTTAATGTTTTGTTTCCTCTCATTTAGTCCTTTTTTTCTCTTCTGGAATTCGAAGAAACACGCTATCCGTATTCTATTGTGCTAAAACATAAAGAAAAAGCAAGTAAAATACTTTTGGAGCAGTTAAAAAGAAAGTTCTTAGAGTGATAAGAATTTTCTTTTAACTCTTCCTTTACGTTTTTTTCCTTTACTTTGAATTCAGCATCGAATAAGAAATTATTATTATTTTTTGGGGGGCAACGAAACTTCGGAAACATTTCCTAATTTCGCTGAAAATCTCTAAATTCGTTTCAAATGACGTTTGTTTTCAGTTTATTTTATCCAGTTTTTGGACATAAATGAACGTTCACTGTAAAGTATCTTTTGTTCATATTTAGTAGTCCAAAGGGGCAGTTTTCCCAGAAGGACTATTAATTTCGTTTTGGCATTTTTGCGTCGATTCATTATAAAGGTTGATTCACTTTTCAAATTGTTGCCACCAAATATTATCGCCCTGTGTTATATTTAAAGAAACTAAATAATGAAGATTCTGCATAAATGTAGGCATGTTTCTCGCATCGTGATAAAACAATGATACCTAGAGCATTTAAATATGAATAACGTGATATTCCACCGAATATGGGCTTCTGGAAGCCCTAATCAGGAATTTGAAATTTGTTTTATTATAGATTTCCTATTTTGTAAACGAATTTTTGATTAACAAACTCAACGATTTCAAAGCATGCAATGGCAACACTGTACGAAAAAAAAAGCACTTTTATCTCTAGTGCGCGAGACTCTGTATCGGAAATTCTAAAGATATGTTCAGTTTAAAATTATTTTGCGATACTGCTGTTGAACTGAATTTTATGACTTAAGTGCTAAGAACATAATATTTATTAAATAAAGGTAACCAACAAAAGGTTAAAAAATTTTATATTACCGCTTTGGGCGTAATATAAAATCTGAAAGCTTTCAGATTTATTTTTTTTTCGTTTCATCACCATGCGATTTTGAATAAAGGTAAACATTTTTATTCCAAAGGGATTTCAGTCCCGAAGGACTATTGCTTTCGTTTTGGCATTTTGCGTCGGACTCATAAACGTCGGTTCACTTTTCAAACTGTTGCCACAAAATGTTAGAGTCCTGCATTATATTTGAAGAAATTTAATAATGAAAAATCTGCATAAATGATTGTCTATTTCTCGCATTGTGATAAAACAATGGTACATAGAGCCATCGAATTTTGAATGACGAAATCCTACTGCGAATATGGGCCTCTGAAATCCCAAATTTGGAATTTGTTTTATTATAGATTTTATATTTTGTAAAACTTTAACGAATTTTTGATTTACAAACTCAATGCTTTAAAAGCGAGAAATGGCAACGTTATATAGAAAAAAAATACTTTTATCTCCAGCTCGCGAGACTGTGTATATCGGAAATTCTAAAGATATGCTTAATTTAACATTATTTTGCGATATTGCTCTTGAACTGAATTTTATGGTTTAAGTGCAAAGAACATGATATTTAATAAATAAAGGTAACACTCAAAACGTTTAAAAAACGCCCCTTTAAACGTAATTTAAAATCTGAAAAATTTTAGATTTTTTTTTTTTTTTTTTTTTTTTTTTTTTTTATGTATTTACTTATTTTTGAAATTTGTTGCAATGTATCTTAATGTACATATGATCATTCATGTGAAATTTGCGATCATTATATTAACTTAACTCGCGAACTCATTCGCATTCTGGCGCAGAAACGGAAAGAAGTGACAGTAATATTCTGAAGCATAAACTAACTCATGCATTAACATAAAGGAACGCGCACGCTGAAGAAGGATTTCCGGTTGTTAAGCTTAACCAAATAATTTAAACTAATGAAATACGTACAATATATATCTTAGCTATTTTCCTTGATAAAAGGATAATTCCTATGCTTATATGAATAAAGTTAGTTTCCTTGATAAAAATGTAATCTTTTACGTAAGCTTCATTGCAGAACTTCAGAGGAGGAAGGGAATGTCACTAAAGCCATAAATGAAACGGATCGATAAACCTATTATATCGACATCTGCCATGGAGTGCCTTATTTTTTGCACCTGTAATGGCATTGTCAAAGCGTCGACATTAGTCAGATTTATATTTGCCTAAGAAAGACTACACATCAATAAAAAAAGCATTTCTAGGTAAAATGGCTAGACATTTATCTCTTTTATTATCACTATTATTATCATTTTGTGTAAATCAGTTTCTACTTCTTCGTACGAAGAAAAAGAAGTATTGTAACCGTGAAAAATTTCAGGTATCATATTTCAAAGAAAATATTCACTCTGACCGCTCTCAAATCCATTTGAATGATATTTCAATCATTACATTGGATATATTACTTGATTCATACATTTCAAAACAATTTTCATCGCAATACTAATCACCTAATATATTAACAGCGGAAACGTTTTCAATACTGATATTTTTAAAGAGTTTCCTAGAAAATTTTAGTATCGTAAGAAATGGAAACATTTCGAGCTTCACTTTATGTATGGCCACAGAATACGATATTCTTTTTTAGAGTGAAAATAAAATAAATTATATAATATATATAAATTAGAAATTGTAGTAAGCTCGCCTAAAAGTTACCAGGAGCTGTTGCTCCAAAAAGTTCAATATATATAAATTATATATATAAACAAAAATTCGTGTAGTACGCTTTTCAAATATTTTATATTTTATTTTTAAATCAGCACAAAATTTCCTTAAATATAAGCATAAGGACAGAAGGGAGGAATAAAAAGTTAGATTTCGTAATTTTTACAAAATTGCTTTTCTTAAATTAATAAAAAGACAAATCATGAATATTTACTTCTAATTTATATATGGGACGACCACACCACGAAATTTCAAATCCCTCTGATGTAACTTTAATATCTGAGTCGTTTGAATGATTTTTAAAATTGCTTTCACTTTAGAGTGTGATTATTAATCTTTTTATATGTTTCTAAAATGCATGCTGATAAATAAATAAAAACATTTGAAAGATTTCATATTACACCTAAAATGGATTTTTTTACCTTTTGTGTGTTACATTTATTTATTAAAAATCATCTTCTTCGCAAAAAAAAAAAAAAATTAATTCAATTCAACGCCAATATCACAAAAAGATTTAAAAACAGCATATCTTTAGAATTCCCGATACTCGCTCGCTGGAGATAAAAATGTTTTTACCCCCTACAGTGTTGCCATTGCTCGCTTTGAAATTGTTGAATCTGTTAATCAAAAATTCCTTAAAGTTTTACAAAATAAAATTTTACAAAATTAAAGTTTTACAAAAAAAAAAAAAAAAAAAAAAAAAAAAAAACCAGAATAATAAAGCAAATTCCAAATTCCAAGTTTGGGCTTCCCGATGCCAATATTCGAGTGGAGGACTAAGTTAATCAAAATTTGATATCTCTAGCTAGCACTATTTTTTCACAGTGCGAAAAATATACATACATTCATACAGATTCTTCATTATTAATTTTTTTAATATATTGCAGAGCTCTAGTATTTGGTGGCAACAATTTGAAAAGTGAAACGCGGTTGATGGTGAACTAACGTAAAATGTCAAAACGAATTATTAGCCCCTTTTGGGCCAATTTCACTTTTGCGCTAAAAATCTTAGTTTGGGTGACGAAAAAAATAAATAAATTGCTAGAAGGTATTACCACCTTAATAGTTTATGATAAAATTAAACAAAGCCTTGGAAGGAGAGATATTAAAGAGAGAGTGAGAAAGATTATTCGCAACTTAATGAAGGAATTTCGCAATGAATTCAGCAACCGAATGTCTAAAATTTCTATTCAAGGTTAACTTACATAAGTGTAAACTTGGAATACGTACCGAACTTAGTTTATCGTTTAGTTTAGATTATTTTATTATCGAACTTATTTTAGATTATTTCATTGTATTGTTGCATGCGTACGGGTTCGTAATGAACTGAATGCGCAAGTCCGATGAAAAGTGAATAGAATTTATTATTATCACAACAAATAAAACAAAACGCAAAAATTTCCACAGATATGTGTACAATATTGTAATATCGCACAGTAGTTATCTGTTAAACTACTCAAATGTTCAACAGAACTTAATTCAAAACATAGAAATCTAATCCGATTTCACCGCGAATTCCCTCCATTAAACAACAACAGTTTTCTAAACAAACTCATAAAACAAATGAGGCTGAGATGTTCTTTCTCTGGCTTTTATAAGCTCTTTAATCAGCACCAGCATAGTCTAGTATTTTCTCGAAAAGAAAAAGCGTAAAATTACGAGATATTTATTTATTAAACGCGCGTGCTCCTCTATTTTTCATTTTTCCGGCTCACCCTTTCTCTTCAAATAGTCGCGTGCAACATTTCACGGGGAAAAAAACATTTTAATAGCAATTCTATTTAAAAGTAGCTAATTCAATACAAAAACCTTAACAATAAATATGCTTTGCAATGATTCGCCCCAGTGATAACCTTTCCATTAGAAAGAAAACAGAGGAGTGGATTTTGAGTCTCTAGTTTTGTAAATCGGGGCATGGATCTATTTATTTTTTCCTTCTTAGAATACAGTTGTAAGAAAATTTAATCTGGAACTATATTTTCATTCAATATATCCTTTCAAGATGGCCTATAATAAGTTCAGTTATTTTCCACAAAAGTCATTCAAAGAAGAGAAAGCGAGTCATAGAAACACAAAATCATGAAAAAGAAGTGTTTATTTAAATAATGACATTGGAAAATGGAACTTCACATCTTCGCCGGAGGTGGAAACGACAAAATTTACGCTGGAAATATTTGACTTCATAGGTAAAAAAAAAAAAAAAAAAAAAAAAAACTCTGAAAACCAAAAAGAATATTTTCTTTCAAACGTGTATTTACTTTGGTCCTTTAGATCCCTGCATAATCTTTAAAAGGCACCCTTTTTATTCTATCCCTTACTTGAGGTAGTAACTGCTTTCGTTTCCTTCGGTTACAAAACGAATGTTATAAAATATTTCGAAAAATGGGATAGTTTGTGCGAATGTACGTTATCGTTGATGAAAGAATTCTAATATAAATGCCAATAAAATCCTAAAAGGTTCCAAAATTTTCGACCCTCAAATTCTTCATGTGAGAATAATAACAGAAAGAAAACAGAAGAAACTGCATGTTTAATACTAAAAGTTATCAGTCAAAATTTTTAATCTATGCTTAACAATACAGTGTTTCAAAATATACGTGTATTCATTTAGAAAGCATAGATGAAATTCAGTACATTAAACATGGAGTTATAACTCTGAAAAACTTTTAATCTATGTTTTAATTTTAAAAAGACACTGAAGGTGAAAAAAGATTTAATTTACGATTCTGCTAAGTTTCAAATGTAAACAAATATGGCTATTCCATTAGGCTTAGCTGCCCTAAAAAACTTTTGAAATGTTGATATATCTACAATTATTGCATACAAATTAACTAAAGGCATAAACATCTTAACCGGAACATAAGTATAACATAATTCAATCTTGTTTGAAGCAAAAAATGCACAATTTACAAACATATAAGAATAAAAAACTGAGTTCACCGAGGCCAAGTGACACAACTGGTATATATATATATATATATATATATATATATATATGTGTGTGTGTGTGTGTGTGTGTGTGTGTGTGTGTGATGTACCAGCTTTTGTCAGGAATAAATAGATTGTTGAAGAATCATAAATGTAGTTAAATTATCAGACGATAAGTTTAAAAAACAGGATCCATTTATTATTGGTCAGGAGAAATAGCAATTACAAAATCAGATATCCGGAGCAAATAAAAAAGAACTACTAATAACATTTTGTATGAAGTTTACTGCATCGTGACATTTAAGAAAAAGCCCCCGATATTCCTTTGCGAGTCCTTTTATAGCCTCTGGAAAGGCGGAGCTTCCAAAAAATGACGTCAGCCTCGTCATCCAATCCAGTTCGCCTTAAATATTTCCAGAACATTCTAAACTGTAAGTGTAGAAAAGGCGGAAAAAACAACTTGACTACGGGGCTGTGGATTTAATTCCACGTACTTTCAAATAAGAGATCGTCGCCATTAAAAATGAAAAGAATATACAGTTAGAATTTTAAGTGTATTCTTGACTATGAAATTTTATTATTACATATATATATATATATATATATATTTATGGTGCAGCCGTTACAACCAAAAAGAGAGGCGCACAGCTATATGTAATAGCAGTCCTACATACAAAATTTAAACATTCTGAGGCTGCTCGTTTTTGAGTTATGCGAGATACATACATACGTACGTACAGACGGCACGAAATTTCTCCGATCTTCGAAGCAGTATTATTTTACATGCTTTTATTTATAATAATAAGTCAACTAACGGAATGGAAACACGAATAGCAATTAAAATTAATTAAATAATGTTGTCCAGAAAGACTGAAATGTTTTACTTAAATAAAAATGGCACGGAAATAATTTAATAACTGTGTAACTAATTAATGAATTTAAGCTTTAGTTCTTTCACTTGGAACTGTGAATTTAGTTAATATTCTGCTACCAAAATATTTTCAACGCACGCTATTAACATTTTAAAGTTTCCGGTACTAGAAAAGAAATTAAAAGAAAATTTCGTAAGGATATGTGGTACAAAGGAAACTTGCATAACGTATTGCCATCTCGAAAGAAAAAAAAACATATTCAGTTAATTACAGCTTTGAAAAACACAATTAAAATTAGTTTTATAATAAACTGTTTCGGAATTACCTTTTTTAATGATGATAAATATTTTCCTAAATAATGCTTTAGACTTTAAATAATAATTTTGGCGTAAGTGGGAAGAACACGATATTTAATAATATCAACGCACAAAAAAATAAAGAGTAAGAAACCTAAAAAACGGTTCTCAAGCCATCCTACAAAGAAAAGTGAACATTGATATAATGAACTGAGAAATAACTTAAAAGTAGAAAAATATATGCCAGCAGTTCGGAATTTTGTTGAATTCTATTTGGCGTAAGTGCGAAGAAAACGATTTTGTACTTTTCCGTTACGCACCTGCTGCACATTTTGGTGGAATTGTTATAACAACATGTGCGTGCGTTTTTAATTAATTTTTCCACAGACACACATACATACAGTGGATGGACAAAAATATGGAAACACCTTGTGAAATGCATGTTTGAAAAGAAAGATTGATTTTAATGAAATATGTAGGTGGCGCTGGCGTTTTCGACTACTGACGCCACCTATACAACTTCGTAAATGTGCTAAACAGTTCACTTGTTGTCGGAGTACTGTTATGTGAGGTTATCAGTGCATTATGTCAGAGTTAACAGACTTCGAACGTGGGCAAATTGTTGGACCACGTATGGTAGGTGCTTCCGTAAGCAAGGTAGCCGAGGTGTTTAGTGTTTCAAGAGGTACTGTATCGAAGATTTATTCCGCATATTTAAAAAGCGGAAAAACATCATCTGCTAAATCACAGTGCGGACGAAAGTGTGTCCTGAGTGATCGTGACAGACGATCATTAAGGGCAATTGTGACGAAAAATAAGAAGACCACAGTGGCAAAAGTTACTGCTGAAATGAATGTTGTGTTACCGAACCCTGTGAACCCAAAACAATTAGAAGGGAGCTTCATAAACAGGGAATTGCTGGCCGTGCTGCAATTTAGAAGCCACTCATCAGTGATGCTAATGCCCGTAACAGGAAAAGGTATTGTTTAAGTCATAAAGCCTGGACTATAGAGCAGTGGAAGCTAATTTTATGGTCTGACGAGTCTTCTTTCACATTGTTTCCCACTTCTGGCCGAGTTTACGTCTGGAGAACGCCATCTCAAGCCTATAATACAGACTGCTTGTTGCCAAGAGTGAAACATGGCGGGGGTTCTGTTATGGTTTGGGCAGCCATATCGTGGTTCTCTGCTAGCCCCATGATAACTGTGTCAGGGCACATGACTGCCAAGACTTATGTGAACATTTTGGCCGATCAAGTTCATCCCATGGTGCAAACTTTGTTCCCCGATGGTGATGGTGTCTTCCAAGACGACAAAGCCCCTGTTCACACAACTCACATTGTCCAGGACTGGTTTTCTGAGCACGAGGATGAGTTGTCCCATCTCCCCTGGCCACCACAGTCACCAGACCTGAATATTATCGAACCTTTGTGGTCTACATTGGAACGGAAAGTGCGTTCTCGTTATCCACCGCCAACATCGTTATCTGAACTTGCCACCGTTTTGCATTAAGAATGGTATAATATTCCCTTGGCAAACATACAGGAACTGTATTTATCCATTCCGAGAAGACTGCAAGCTGTTTTGGATGTCAACGGGTTTCCTACACCATATTAAGCAAAGAGACATGTTTTTTTAAAGGTGTTTCCATATTTTTATCCAACCCCTGTACGTACATACACATTAGGTCCCCAGATGAGCTCAGCAAGTGTTTGTCTTCTCTTTCACAGGTCCAAAAGGCATGTCTTGTGCTTAACCAAAAAGTACCAACGATGCTTAATAACAAAGCTATGACATAAAAAATTGGTTAGCAAGAATGACTGCATTGGTTAGCAAAGTGGTAGACAACGAGCTCAGCGATAAAGTAATAAACTTAAAAAAAAAAACCTCCTGAGCGACCCTTAAAATCTGAAACATTTCAGCCTTTTTTTATGGTTTGACACATACTTTAGGCATTAAAATTTATTATACTGATTAAATTTCAGTATATAATTAAAAAGGAGGGCAAGAATGGAATAAATATTTCTGTTAATTGATTGGAGAATAAAGAAGGAAACAAATCGCCAGGTTACCGAAAATTTCGACCTCTCATAAAAAAACATTTCATCGGCTTCCAGAATTAAAGCGTCAACTACAGTTAGAAAAGAGCCTGGTTACTGTGATCGGTACAACGGCTAGCGTCGCAGACTGCTGCATGCTACTGCCCGGCTTCGAATCTCAGAAAAGGCTAGGATGTTTGTAAATGTATAGTATCTTTGCGACATGGGGTCACGGCCAGCCGAAAGTATTTTCGAGTGGTTTGTGGCATGGGCCCTCACGTTAAAACGTTAGGATGGATTTGTGTGCAAAGTAGCATTGACAACTATAAGGTGCCGAAAACCTACGAGCCTCGTCATAATAAAATTCGTGGACTTGTTCGAATGTTCTATCAAGCAACTAAGACGGGAAAGAGACACAACAGAAAGAGCCCTTTCATAACTGTAAGGAGTTTTCCGATTTCTTTGCGCACCCTGTAGTGGTGTCAGCATATAGAGTTAGCGCGTCCAGCTACCAAAACAAAAGATAGGTAGTTCGAAACTCGCTAAGGGCACAGATGATTTTTCATGTTCCATGCAACAGATCTAAAAACGTAATGGATGACAACATATTACCATCAAGATTTAGTCGACTGAGTCTCACGCTGTCTTGATGGCAGTAAATACAAGGAATTACAGAGATTTCCATTGCGAACTCTGTGGGAGTAAATAGTTAGAACGCGCAACTAGCAAAAATGACGAACCCTGCTTCGAATCTGGTGAAGGCACAGTTGATATTTCATGTTCCCCACTTCGAAAGTCGCTTGATCCAATTAGATGACAGCAGAGTATATTGAGCGCACCAGCTGTATTAGTGATTTTACATGCGAGAATAATTAGTTTTAGCATATTGCATGCGTGTATACTTCGCCACGGACTTATGCGTGTTGAGAATGCGTTTCCGTCAATTTTCGCGAGTGTTTTGTCACTTAGTAATATCGCAATAAATCGAAACACATTTGTAATGTCCATCGTATTTATACGATACTCGCTGTAGAGCAAAAATCTATTAAATACGTACTTTTACGTGACTCGCGTTCTAGTGGCAGACAGTACTAAACGTAAAAGTACGTTTCGCGCATGCGATGTGCTAAGTCGTCAAGTTTAAACAACGAACGATGGGTTATATACTACTGTAGGCTCAGTGGTAGTGTGTCCAATAATGCAAATGAGATATTTTAGTCTCGATTTCTGTGGAAGCCTAGAGGTAATATATTTTATTGGCAAAATTTATATAATGTCTAATGACGATTTTCTACTCTTCGAAATGCTCGCAACCACTCACCGTGGTACAGGAACTAAATTAGCAACTCGCGGTAGCGGAATTCATGCAAGTAACAGTTTTGTGAAAAACGAAAGTTAACTGGCAGGAAAATCTAATTTAATCTAAGAAAATAAGAAAATAAGCCGTACCGCCAAAATTGGCAGAACCGGCAATTTAAAAGAAACAAACTGAAAGATAACTGGATAAACACTACAGCAGAATAAGGACTACTTATCCAAAAACTCATCCTCCGCTGGAGATGTGTCGGCGCCGCCAACGGGTCATCTCGACCTTCATTCAGAATAGAAACCACCTATTTCTTAACATAAAATGACTAAATTGAACTCAAGACAACTGCTAACCTAAACAACAATTATAAAATATAAATATTGCCTAGCTTAACGAACAATAAGCATTTACAGTTTTCAGTAAATTATATATTGTATGTATACAAATTACATTATAATTTATGCAATTCAAATCAAAATTTAAGCAATTAAACAAAAGGATCGAAATATACATAATTATTCAAATTGGTAATAATTTTTATAAGTCCTAATTTAGCTTTATTATTGCTATATAGATATTTTTCATTATTTATAGATATATTTCGAAAATATTCTCCTCTAATTTCCTTCGTTAAAGCACAGTCCCAAATGTAATATCCATTAGATGCTCCAGATGCATCCTGACCACATCGGCAATGAATATCTTTCCCATGAAACCTTTTTAGATATTCTGGAAATTGGCCATGTCCTGTTATCAATTGATTTAGCAATCTATTGTAACTTAATCTTTGCTCTTTGACAACAGGAAATATTTTATAAACCTTTCGTCCAGTTTTGTCATAATGCCATATTTGTTGCCATGTGTGGAGAATCTTGTCATGTAGTACACTCTTAATATAATTAAGAGATAAAGGAACCGTGATATCAATATCTGTATTATAGCATGCTTCCTTAGCAGCAGAATCTGCTGCTTCATTTCCATAAATATTCGAATGTCCTTTTATCCAATTTATATGTAATTTCATTTTTGAATTAATATTGTGAATATAATTTCTGACTTTATCTACTTTTGCAGATAAACATTTTCTAGAATTAAGAGCTCTAAGGATGCTCTGGGAATCTGTGAACACCGAAATCTCCCAATTTGTAATATATTTCTCATTTTCTTCTTCATTAGTCCATCTTATGGCGTATTCAAAGGCAATAAGTTCTGCATCAAAAATAGTTGAATTATTATTCACTCTTAATTTAGATTTATATACAAATTTATTATTTGCAAAAGCAACAAATGCTGCTCCAACATTTTTATCAATCACGGAGCCATCAGAGAATAATTCCAAACCAATACCAGTTGGAAGAAGTGTCTTCCAGGTAACCTCTTTAAATTGTGCCGGATGAAAATAAAACTTTTCTAATTTTGGATCAATTTCTCTATTAGAAATCTTCATATGAACAGCTTTATAAATCAGCGTTTGTGGCAGGAAAAAGAAGCCTGACATATACTGAGTAATTTTATGCTCCTATTTTTAACTTTAAAAGTCCTAATTTTTTGGAACATAAAATAAATAAGGCAAACATTATTGCTTTTGAATACCATGAACGGTTGTGGGACTAGCCGCGATAAAGGTGGAATTTTGTTTAATACAGAAACAATGGACGCTGAAAAATATATTACTTATTTTTATATGGGGAACATCTAAATCGCCAGTCTCCAACCTTTTGATGCGATACGAATCGTACGCCTTTTTTGATACGATACGTATCGCATAACACTAAAAATTGAAAGACAAGTTGAATGTATGTGACGTGGAATTAGAAAATGAGATCTGGCTGGGAGAGGAATTTTTAATAGATATGTCTCAATAATTAAACGAATTGAGCATGCAACTTTAAGACCAAAATTTAAATGACGTTTTGAGTAGAGAGATGATTTAAGGAACAATCGTCTTCCCCATGCATGTTATTACGGTGTAAGTGGCCCACATATGCAAAAGGGAATTAGAAAATTAGCAATTCGGATCTCGGTGAGGGTACAATTTTAAAGTTCCTCGCTCCGAAAAACACGATAGTTTCTATAATAACGCAACTCGTCACCATTTGACATTTTTTGACCGAGTCTCGTGACATTCCTCACTCGCTCTTTGACTGAGGGAAAATGTAAGGACTTATCGTATTCTTTCCTCTCCTGATATGAATGGTTCGCTCCTGATGTAAATGATTGGGATGTTTAGCTATAATCTGAAGACTTGTCTTCGGAAACGTAGCGAAGGCATATTTAAATTTTCACACGTCTTAATCCGAAATGCCAAATGATCTCTTCAGAAACAATAAGTATTATACTATCAGTACCATTTCCATTAACGCTGAAGATAGCTTTATTATTTATAAGCTGCGCGGATTTCTTCAAAAGATTTGAAGATCAAAGTCTAAAGCGATATTCTCACGTTTCTGAACAATAACATGAAGACGCTCATACCGTCCTGTATATAAAGTTACTCCATTAGGGAGGAAGAACAACAGAAAACTGTTAGTAAAATTGCTGCGAAAGCTAAAAAATGCGTTTTCCCAAAACTTTCAAACTGACCTCGGAAAGCGAATTTGTTGCCAAGATCCGTTAGGAAAAGTTTTTTTTCTCTTCCTCCCCCCCCCCACGTATCTCTGTTGCTGCTTGAGTTATCTTTACACACATCAAATATCAGTCGGCTCAGAATGAAATGATATATAGCGTAATACACGAAATAAACATACACAAGCGTCAATATTGGTCACAAAATCAAAACTATGTAAAATACTCAAACACACAAAAAAAACCCTAAAACACTTGAGCTTTTATATTACGCCCAAAGTTGAGGTATTTAAATTTACACACACGCATATACGTTTCGAAAGCATTTGCGCTAACGCCCTTTTAGCTTAACAATATTTAAAAACAGCATATCTTTAAAATTTAGGATAGAACACTTTCGTGCGCTGGAGATGAAAATCTTCTATTTATTATAGTGTTGCCACTGTTCGATTTGAAATCTTTGAGTTTTTTAAATCAAACATTCGTTAAAGGTTTATAAAATGGGAAATAGATAACAAAACAAATTCGAAATTCGGGTTTCAGATGCCCATGTTACGTTATTCAAAATTTGATTGTTTTTTCACAATACCAGAAACATACATACGTTACTGCAGATTCTTCATTATTTATTTTCTTTAAATATAATATAGGGCGATAATATTTAGAGGTAACAATTTCAAAACTGATTCAACGATTTTAGTGATTCGACGCAAAATGCTATTTCGAGACTAAGAATCCTTCTTCTTCATCTTCTGGGGGGTGTAATGCCTCTTTGGGGTAATAAATAAATAAAAAACTGTATACAATAAACCAAAAATATTTACATAAACTTATAGCGATACTTTATCAACGGAAAAAAAATTCGCCATTCATGTAAAATACGTGCTCAATCCATAAATCTCACAAGAAGCGATGTGAAAAAGGCCTACATCATTAACTACTGGAATTTCTTTCGGAAGAAACAAGCCTCGATATAAAATTAGTCTAGCAAATTGAATTTCAAATAAATGACAGTTAGAATAGCCGGTATTTACAACATCGGCTTCAAGAGCATACGGGATGCGTAGAATGGCAATGACTTCACGCCCAGTTCATTTCGTCAGTAATGCAACGGAACCACTTACAATGAACGATGCGGACAACTGCTCCTAAATCCGTAAAATTACCCATGTTCTCTCTATTCTAAATTGATTCCAGAGCAGTACTATTTACATCTAACATAGGATATGTTGCCCGAGTTCACAACAGAACTTATCGATATGTTCATTTTTTGTTTTAAGAGTTTAACTGGAGTTGATAAGATTTAAAGCATAGCTGAATTTAAAACATATTCAGACTTTAACAGTGATAAATATAAATCCTAATAACGTTGATAACACCATATATATAACTATGGTTTCTCGTTAATAACAGCAGATATTTGCTGTTCATCACACAGAAATCTTGGAAAACCCTTGGAAAATTATACAGGGTGATTCTAAATTGTTTTTACGAATTAAGAGGGGTGACTGTACTGTTACGAAATGTACAGGCGCGGTAAGATAGCTTCCCCGCAAAGCAGTTTTAGGGTTGCCATAAAATGGCAAGATAAGGCAAGGGTGCCACATCTGGCGAGAAATCGACGATTTGGCGACATTTGGCAACAAAATTGGCGATATATCATGGACGGTTGGAGAACATTCTGGAACGAATTCTTACCGGTTTAGCCCAGAATGTTCTCGAACACCATTCAAAAGCTATATAACCCTGCTGGTACGCGGAGAGTTAGTTACGAGTTAGTTGGTGTCTCCTCTAGGGAGTCAGTCCGTGCAGAGCCGATCGAGTTGACAGGCGCGCAGCGAGTGCCGAGTGGGTCGTCGAGTTCACCGAAGGAGTCTCTTAGTGTATCGCGGTTAGTGCATCGTCGAGAGAGCGTGTTGAGGTCCGGGAACGACTGAACCGAAGAGTCGGGAGCCGTACTCTGTGTGACGTCGATTGCATCGCGAGTTGTGTTGTGGAGAGTCTCGAGAGTACGTGGAGCTTCGAGAACGACCTAGCAGAGTCGGGAGCTGTACTCTGGTGCTTTGCAGTGAAGCTGTCTCCATCGTGATAGCCTGATGACCTGAAGGCTGTGTCGCTGATCGTGTCAGCGTGTTTATAGTAGTTCATCGACGACTGTAAAACGTGTTTTGAAGCTGTCCTGAAAATACTGGCAAATAAATTGTGTTATTCCATACTTCATCAAGTGTCGTCATTATTCATTCCAAATCCTCACAAACCCCGTACGCATGTGAAGGAAGAAAATAACGTGACAACTAGTGTCAGAAAAGAAAAACGCAACAGTACCCATCCAGACGAGTAATAATTAACATAGAATATAGGGTCCCATTCCACTCAGAAAAGGGGTAGGCAAAAAAGGGGAATATTAGAAATTGAACTTGAACTTAACAACAGTGTTGGGAAAGCGACGAATTAGCGAGACTAAAAGTTTCGCAATTAGATTTATTGTTTATTAAAAAACTCACAGTGCTCAAAATAACGACAACACGCTCTTCCATTTCTGGCATTCGTGCATTTCGCGAATGACCTGCATTGCGTTTTGAGATGGCAAAAGAATTGAATTCTCGCATCCTTTAATCAACACTGGAAAGGTTTGGATGATTTGAAATCCGATGAGTGGAAACCACTGTTCAAACAATCTTCGTCCATTCCCTTTTGCTTCATCGTATGTTAGGTGGATATTTGGCCAATTCCTCGTACGTCTACTCCGCCACAGCATTCACGAAAAGTTTTATCCAAAAAGTGTTACTAAGGTATACTTGAAACGATGACGCTGTGCCGTTTTAAGGGCACCGTTTACTCTGATTGGATCTCTGTGATACCAAGTAAGAGCAAAATGCTGCCTCTTCAAAGTGCAAATTTGCATACGGTTAATTCTTGATAGGCCTTAAGAGATGGCCTCCTTGTTCTTCCTCGATGCGTTTCTACTTTCCGCATTTCTGCCTCTCAGAGTGGAATGCGACCCTAAGTTCTAAGTTCTATCTAGGTAATTATTGCTCGTCTGGATGGGTACTATTATTAGTCTTCATTTGTAAGAACAATTTAGAACCATACTCTATTGTAAGGCACTGAGGCATACTCTGATATGTCCTTATGGCGTTGTGAATACGAAATAAAGCAGGAGTAGTAGTAGCCGAAAGGCCTCAAGTTCGATTTTCAATAAACCCCACCAGTGGTAGAGTGGTTAAGACGCTAGTAATTGGTTTGGGTTCGATTCCAGGCGAAAGGTTTAGTGCATGGTTGCGTTTTGTGTTTTTTTCTGTGCGTAAAGTGAATACGAGCCAGTTTTTTTGAGAAAATGCTCCAAGAAGGCATCCTTTCTCTAAGGCAGATAGCCCTCGTGGGTTCAGACATATTTCAGATAACCTTTTCTCCCGCCTTCCTAACGTGCCTTCGTGGTGTAGTGGTTCTGCACGCTGGGCCGATATTCCAGAGGTCTGTGGTTCTATTCCCGGCGAAGGCGTTTGCTAATTTTTCATCTCTCCGGGTTTCAATATATCCTAATGTCTCTACAACCTAACCAATTTCAGATAACTTAACAGATTCCCCAGTGAGGTATAAGGAATCCTGTATTCCCTTATGCATGTTCTTGCGGTACTAGTGTTTACCATATCTAGCAAGCTGTTGGAAAAGACGTAGCTCAAATCTCAGTAAAAGACATTGATAATTTTACGTGTTTATCCTTCCGAGAAAGCTAATGGCCTCTGGACAAAAATTTGTTTGCAGCTGAACTTGGTCGACTGTTCTCTTGCTTCTCATTAGTCATTCTTTTAGAGGGATTTAGAGAATTATCACATCCCCACTATGTGTTCTAGTAGCGTAAATGGCTAGTAGATGCAGGTAACTAATCCGAAATGTATTGTTGGAATATCTGCTAGAACCCTGTTGATTTCCCGTGTTTTTAGTGCGTAGAAAGTAATGTTACGAATTTTGTATCTATGTAAATAATTTTAATGAAATTATACGTAAAATAGTGCTATTTGTTGTTTAATGTCATATCAATGTTTAATGTCATCTTGTTGAATGCCTTAAGAAAGCGATTGTTTGCCAGAAAATACTATTACAAGGGGCAAGTCTATTTAAACACTCAGGTAAATGGCTATCTAGTAAACTGGCGAAGAATCGCCAAGTCGCCAAGGTGGTGAACGTTTTGGCGAATAATTTTTGTCACTAAATGTGGCGAGAAATCGCCCAGAGCCGCCCAGAGCCATTTGGCGGCATTTTGGTCCACTCTCTGTATAACTGTAATTGGGATTTTAATTGAGTAGCTGTAATTGATCCCTATATGTAACTTTAACCACATCCGTATGCAAATTTAACCGTATATACTTTGCAGTAATTTCGAGAAAAAGAAGGTACTAAAGATTTCTCGGCAGCCGAGGGAAAACTATACGAGACCGGAGAGAGCATCAGTTATGAGTTTTTTTCAGTTCAGAGTAACGTCGGAACACTGAGAGATTTCAGTCCGAGTTTCGCGTTTTAGATGCCCTTTGCATTGCAATGTGTTTAACGTTTTTAGTACTTTGAATTGGTAACTATATGGATTGTACTCTGTGATACCGTAAAGAGCTGTACGATTATTTTTGTGGAACGTTCCAGATTTAAATTGTGTTATGCATTGTATTGAAATCAATATAAATACAAACTTATAAATGCAAGTATTTACAAATTTATGATTTTTGTATTTTTACTAATATTTAAATACTTAAATTACTATTTTAAATTTCAGTTTACAGTCAGAACTATAAAGTTTTTCTTTTGAAAAAAATAAAATCACTTGAATTTATGTAAAATTACTCTGCGTTTCAAAAAGAAAAATATAACTACGCGATTTGTAATCTGAAAATTGTATATTGCAATCTTAACGTATTTATTACTGAAATTTGAAATAATAATTTAAGTATTTAAATATTAGTAAAAACTACAAAAATCATAAATTTGTAAATACTTGCATTTATAAGTTTGTATTTATATTGATTTCAATACAATGCATAACACAATTTAAATCTAAACACTTACAATTAATTTACTAATTTAAAAAAACCTAATTTTAACTGTAAAAATTGCTTTTATAACTATTTTAACTGTATTTGGTGTTTTATGTTTTTCTGTATTTCACAATTTTTAATGGAGATGTTTTGACATTTTATGTATTTTTATTTTGGATTCATATATAATTGACTCCCTCTGCATCTAATAATCGCTTTTACGAAAATTATATAATGTATTGATCCGTATTTGCTTCTACATCTCTTTTCACACAGCGGTTACTAAAAATGCATTTCTTAGTTGTAAAAATATCTGATACATAAAAACTTTCTTCAGTCAACTGGATATCTTCCTAAAGAAAAATACAAAGGGAAACGGAAGAAGGAAAAAAAAAATCAGTATCAAGAAATCAGAAAATAAAATCTCAAGAAACACTATAAGGCAAAACAAAGATTAAGGACTTATAAGGCCAGGCAAACTTTTTATTTGGTTAAGAGATCCTCTTTCTCTGATTGAAATTGGGTTAAAGGATTATTATATTTACTTATTTATTTCCTTTTTTAGTTTTTAACTTTACTTCTTAATAGACTTTTTAGCATTATATTCAACTCACAGAGATATTGTTGAAGCAAAAGCATGATTAAACAATCAATTTAATATTTGGGCATAATTTCAATCGTAGAATCGCAATATGGGAAAAAATTCTCATTTCAGAAAAAGTCCGATTTTGTGCCAAAATACCTATGTTAAAACAACATTATATATAAATCTAATATATATTCTAAGTCACACTTCCAAGACGTGGAACGTGGACTTTAAATTTCGTCAATCGGTCCAGTAGAACGGGTGATATAGAACTGTCTCATTATTTTGTGCAAGACGTACTTTGTGCATGTGTACATAGAATAACAGTACTAATGATAAAACGTAATTATGCTTCCTTTTAAAACCCATTAATGTTTACAAGGACAATATTTACCGAGCACTGTCAACTGAGATATACATCTTACATATTCATTAAATGTTTTTTAATAGCGTCTTGAAAATATGTACTGCAACATATTAAATTTTATTATTATTTAAAACAAAACAGAAAAAAAATTTTCTAACTCTAATTAGTCAATGTTATATTAAAAAAACATTTTTTTAAAGGACGGATTTCCAATTATGTTTTAAACATCAAAATGTAAATTTCGAAACATTGGGTATTTGAAATATGGAAAACAGAACAAAAATTTTAACGCTAATTAGTTAATGTTACATTTAAAAAAAATTTTTTTAAAGGAGGCATTTTTAACCATGTTTTAAACATCAAAATGTAAATTTCGAAACTTGGCTATCTCTACATATAATAAAAGAAAGAGTCTGTCTGTTTGTGTGTGTGTGTGTCTTTCGTTCGTGCTGCGCGTAAGCTAATAGACACACGACTACGAAATTTGGTACATAGGTGCATCTAGACAAGAGCCAGTGCACCTCGAAGCGAGTTTTTCGAAATTCGTATTCGATTTTTTTTTTTATTTTATGTTTTGTGACGAAATAGCGTCATTTTGAGGCATAATGGGCTATAGGCAAGCGAGATTTTACTCGCCATTTTCACATCGTCATGAAACGTAGGCACTTAGCTATTATACGAACTTAAAATAAATTTCGTGTTTTAATAAATCGATTAAATAGGAATTTATTTAACAAAGGGAGCTTAACACCTTTTCAACGGGATTTTTTTCTAAAAAAGTTTATTTTTAAATATGTACAGTTTATTTTTCTTTGATTTTTGGACACGTTAAACTTTCATCCTTGAGACTTGCTTTTACAAAAGGAATTTTAGAAAATTGATAATATTTTGTATTTAAAAAAAATTAAATGAAGCTTCCGAGTACACTTCTCACATCTCGCATCTTTAAAAATGTGATTTTGGCAACAATTTTCCTGTCTTATTGTTGTTGATAGATTTTTGATGAAATCGCCTCATTTTGAATAGTTTCTTTCTTTTAGAAATATGAATTTGGCAACAATTTTTCATCGTATTTCTTATGTCACTGTTTTGAAGAGATTGGCATATTTCATTGCCATTTTTATATATATATAATACATTTTTATTAATTTTTTTTGATAAAGTTGTTCTGCAGAGTAAAATTCTGCGCGGAATTTTATGTTTTTTGAGTTGCTTCCATGTTATTTTTTGCTTATTTCACTGTCTGTAAAATATTGAAAAGTTTTGCATGATTTTTTTTCTTCAACGGAAAGTTGGTTAACGTTTTTATTAGGATAATTAATATTTGTATTAAGCGATATAGCATATTTTATTGTAATTTTTTTCTCTTGAAAATATAAGATAAAATATCATTAATTATATTTTGCTTTTCAGAATTTTTTGTTTTTCGTATTCTTTTATGTTATTTATTGCTTATTTCACTGCCTTTAAGATATTGAAAAGTTTTGAGAGATTTTTTTTAGGAAACGAAGTTCTTAACCTCCTTTATACCATTTGAGTTCTTAAGATTTTGCAAATTAATTTATTTATTAGGACCATTAATATTTGTATTAAGGGATATTGCTTATTTCATTGCAATTTTGTTATACGTAAAAACATTTTTTATGAAGTTGTTCTGCAGAGTAAAATTCTACGCTGTTTTTAAAGTTAACGTTTAATGTTCCCTTCAGCCATTTTTCCGGTACATTTAAAAGCCAGACGACGGCTGGCAGCGAAGCTGCTACTTTGTAATATAGAATATTGAGAAGAATATTTAAGTTTTGGAACTACCTAAATGAATAATGCAATATTTTTGAGCAACCACTTAATCTTTTACAGTACTTACTAGCATATTTTCGCTCCTAGAACTTTTAGAATATAATTTAGAAAGTTTTGATTTACTCGCAGAATTCAGTTCTTTGAAGTTAGAGATTGGCATTCTTCCTAAATATATTTCAAGGCTGTTCTTTTAACCTTTCACGATTCTAGAACTTTTTATTCATCCCATCCTCTCATGAAGATAAAAAAGAAATGAAGTTTGCTTTATAAAATGCTATCCCTGAAAATTATACACACACATATATCTAATTACTGGAAACGGGTGTCTGTCCTTTTACCTCCAAAAATTGAGTAATAGTTTCAACATTTGAATGCCTTCACACTGTTGTGACCTGTGATCAATTTGTACAACTATAAACTGCTACTTTAAAATGGGCCCTTCAAAGCCTTTCAGATTCTTTCCCATTGGCAGTTAGAACATACCTCGTTAGCACCGCGCGGTACTTACTTTTCCTATAGTTCAAGTCGGTTTTACTTCGTCCTTTTTTTTCTCGATACGAAACGCACTAAACAGAAAGCAAGTAGAATACAAACAGTTAGAGAATTCAAACATTTGCTACAACTGTCGTTACCATGGTTACGGAACAGGCTAGTCGGAAAAGGGACCTTGAAATGCCTATTTAAAATAACAGACTATAGTTACAATTGGCTTCTATGGAAATTAATGACGCCTTCAAAAACTTCTTAGTCTTTAGAAACTTTTTAATGTATTGTTACAGACCTTTATTTATATTAAAACATTTTGTATCTAAACAGGAAATTTGCGTTTATCCATAAACAAACAAAGTATGGAAATGAAAGCGGAACATATTGAAGCAATAAATATATAGTAATATTAGCACCTCTGATTTAAATACGCTTTTTTTACTTTACCGCTCGCTTCAGAATTATGTGCATTTTGATTTTCAAGCAATCAAAATAAAATAAAAAGCAGAAAATTAAACGAGAATATACAGTAATCACAGTTTCAGGCTATCAGCGACAATTTCTTACTGGGTTAATTCGGAGCAAAAAGAAAATATGTGGAAAATATGCATGTAGTATCTTCGTGCATTTCTTTGGCACCTCCATCGTGAGTTCCAGAGACGTCTCCTATACAGTACAAAGTCTTTAATCCGGAATGATCTATAATCCGGACCTCAAAGCTACAAAATTTCTGCGCATGCGTAAACGCATAATGTGTTTACGCATGCGCGTTTAATGTATAACGGAAAGTAAAAGCTAGGCTAAAATTATCTAATTATCTATTTCAGTTATTGTTGCTGATTGCGTTGTTCCTTAATCTTCTAATTGGATCCGGCTTATTATTTTTTGCAGAAAGTTTGAGCAATTTTATAAAAACTAAGCTTGAACTTTCGATTATGTCAAAAAGAGTTTCCGATTCTGGAGCTGCCAAAGGATCTACAAAGCGAAAGCATGTTTCGATGTACCGCTTCCGATAGTGAAGAAAGTGACAGAGAGGTTATTGAAAACGAAAAAAATTTCGATTGACAAGTTAGTCGGTAGTCGGCTAGTGGTTAGTTTTAAAGGGCGACTGGGTCACCTAATCCCCAGTCGCTTTTAAACCCATTAGCCGCTGGTGTTGCGTTGACGCAACGGTCAAAATAAATGCGTATATAAATATAACTACCTAAGATATTTTATACCAGCAGATGATTTTGTGTAGGGAATATTATGAAGATTATTTCTGTAAAAAAATATTTGCCTTCAACAATCATTTTGTTTATAATAATTAATCTCATACTTTAAGCAAAATTTAAGCAAAATTTTCGACCGGGTATGTTTGCTGAAAATATTTAACGAAAGAATCTCCGTCTTTATGAGTGATCTAACTTTAGTCAGTGTCACCGTTTATCAGAACATTACATCAGTCAGATGTTTATATTTGTGTTGGGAAGGGAGGAAAAACAGGTGTTGTGTTGACGCAACGTCAGCAGGAAACGGGTACAATCCTACTCAGAAAAAGGGTAGTCAATCTCCTTTTCCTCTCATTCCTTTCGATTTTTGGTTCATGTTCTGGTTGTATAAAAATGTCTAGAACGAGGTATCTTACATTAGAAGAAGCCCTTCAAAGATTTTTTGATGAAGAAACAGATGATGATAATGTTAATAATGACTAAAATGAATCTGATATTGTTGTTTTTCCCCAAAAAATTGCAGAGCCTAGTGACGAAGAAGAAAGGAATGGCAATGTTTTAAATAACGATAATGATATTTTACCAAATGATACTGCTGGGGAAGTTGAAATTCACGTAAGAACTAAATTTAAGCCTTCTAAAAGCAGTTATAGTCATACAAAAAAGTTTAAAAACAGAAGACTGAAATCTTGAAGTGGATAAAAAAGGAACTGTTAGTTATGTCTCAGGAAGAACATGAAGAAAGAGATAGAAGAGAAATTATAAAAGACAAAACACAAGGTAAAACTAGTGCACAGATTTTCGATTTTCTTTTTGGTTTAGACATTTACTCTCTTCTCGTTGAACAGACAAATATATACGCTCAGGAAAAAAAAATCCCAAAATTTATTGCATCTGAAGCCTATATGAGAAGATTTATTGGAATATTATTGCTTACAGGATATCATTCTTTACCTCAAAAAATGTATTGGTCTTTTGATAAAGACATTTCTGTTCCTGTTGTACGATAATTGATATCACGTTTGCAGTACAGGAATATGAAGCAGAATTTGCATTTGACAATAGTCAAATTGACAATACTGATAAATTATATGAGGTGAGACCGTATCTAAACTTACTAAGTATCACCACTTTTTACTACTGGAAATATAAAGTCTCTTTCAGATTTCAGACGCGAGAATGCATTATTATTTTTGCAAACTCCTATTGAGAGTGTAGAATTATTTAGAAATAGATCAGCAACAGGAAGACCTAGTAAATTCAGCATTCAAAAACCACTGCATGGAGATGGTAGACATTTTATCGTTAAGTCCGTTGATAACAAAAGACTTTGTTGTAAAGAGTACTATAGCCAGACTGTTTATAGTTACAGCAAAGTATGTAATGTAGCTTTACATCATGATCGTAATCAAGCTTTTCATGCTTGAATCTTTCAAATGAAATAATCTGTATTTGTAAAAGAAATACAATGTATATTTTAATATTAAATTAATTACAAGTAAAGTGATTTGTAGATTTATAAAGCGGTATACAGCTAAAAGGTAATCCTGCTCTCCACTCAAAAGAAACATCACACGAGTACAATCCTACTCACTAAAAATCCGTAGTCTTATTCCGCTGACGTTGCGCGAACGCAACACTCGGTTTTTCCACAAGTAAGGGCATTTTTTAAAATTTTCAATGTAAATTTATGTTATAAATGCTTAATTTAATATTTGTTATTATTTTCATGAGAAAAGAAACATTCCTTGTAGTTTTGGCGGTTAATGGGTTAAAAGGATGATTATATATGGCATTTTCGCTATCCTTTTTGCATGTCTTCGTGGGGTAACGATAGCATACTCGACGCATATTCCAGAGATCCAGGTTCGTCCTGGTGTGGCCGTTTTTCATTTTTCATGTCTCATGTTTCCAAATAACTTAATGATTCTACAAGTTGTTTATGTTTCATGTTTCGTGCTCAGAAATGCCGAATAGTTTCTAAATGATTTGCAGCATGGAAACTGCTATATTCAAGGTAGTAAAATAATACTTCCCATTTTGATAGATTAATTCTTTATGTTTCTTGTGCATAAAGGGAACAATACTTGAACTGTTTGTACCCAAATTCTTCATCCTGTGTTTATTAAAATATTAATTATTATGTATGATTAATTATCTCATTTTATTTTTTGTAGTGTTTTTAAGAATACAAAGTAAGCAAGTTTATATAAATCTTTTCATTTAACGGTGTCAAATATTTGTATTATGTCTGTTACAATATTTATAAGACTACTTCAGGAAAGAAAAGAAACAATAAAATTGTTTTTCTTACACAGTATGGTCAAAGATCAAATATATGGAAAGGCTATCGATGTAGAAATTGCCTTCGTATGTACTTTAATATGAATGATGATAGTTACCGAAAAGCGAAATAATGTTTCCCGTTTTAGAATTTTAGTTTTTTTCAATTTCCGGGGTTCTCTGGAGTTTTCAATAATCCTATGATGATAAACTGTAAGTTCTGTTTTCTTAAACTGTTTGAGAAGAACCGTTTCTCTTGAATTCTTAATATCACTGAAAATCAGTAGCAGTAGTTACTGTATATATTTTTCTATTGAATGTATCTTCTGTCTATCGAAAGAAGAAAAGGTAGGGAAGTAGAAAATGTAATATGTCGTTTAAGATTTATTTTCTTTTCCAAGAACATATTTAGAAATGATGTCTAAGTTGAATTTAAGTTGTTTTTATTTTTCTTATATAAATAAAAATACATAACCCACTCATTACTAAAAATACTATAACAATTAACTCTCAAAACTGTAGTTGAATAAACATTTTTCCAGAGCTTAAATCTGATAATAATCTGAAGGTAACGCCGTTCACAAATATATATCTCATTCATAATTAACAAAATAGGCTATGACAGCAGGTTATGAAAAGATCATGTCTATTAAATACCACTATTTTATGCCTTTATTTTTATTTAGCAGGTTATGAAAAGATCATGTCTATTAAATACCACTATTTTTATTTATTTATTTTTATTTAGCAGGTTATGAAAAGATCATGTCTATTAAATACCACTATTTTTATTTATTTATTTTTATTTAGCAGGTTATGAAAAGATCATGTCTGTTAAATACCACTATTTTTATTTATTTATTTTTCTTCTTTCCAAGGAAAAAACATAGCAGTAACTTAAAAAATGGGTTGAAATTTTATCGAAAATGCACATAAATATATTTTATCTAATTTTTAAAGCGCAAAGGGCGTAAGCCTATTTATTTAAAAACGGCATTTTGCGTCGATTCACTTTCAAACTGTTGCCACCAAATAATATCGCTATGTATTATATATAAAGAAAGTAAATAATGAAGAATTTGCATGAATACATGAGTGTTTCTCGCATTGTGAAGAAACAACGGTACCAAGGTCCATCAAATTTTGAAAAACGTAGTCCTACAACCGAACATGAGCACTTAGAAGCTCGGATTTGAATTTCGAATTTTTTTTATTATCTATTTAAAATTTTGTCGAACTTGAACGAATTTTTTATAAGCAAACTTAACGATTTATTATTTTATAACTCAAACAACAAAAATCAGCGTTATGTTTTCAAATTTTCACAGACTAGTTTCGATGGTTTTACCGAACCATCATCCTCAGCTGCAAAAGCGCAAATGAACGAGATAAGATAAGAAAACCTGGACAGGAGATAAGCCACTGGCGCCATCTGTTGATGAAATCAGAACTAAAACATAATTTCTTTAAAGCCTGAAGGCAAAGATGGATTGGAATTAGGGTCAATAACTAGAACAGAAAGATTTTTTTGAATGTGAAATACCTCTAGAAAATCCAGTTCACCAATGGAAGGTGTGTTTTGAATAATTTCGGCAGCAGAAAAATTACGACAAACTTAACGATTTCAAAGCGAACAATGGCAGCACTGTACGGAAAGAAACATTTTTATGTCTAGAGCGCGAGACTTCTACGTATCGGAAATTCTAAGGATATGCTGTTTTTAAATATTTTGTGATATAACTATTGAATTGAATTTTCTGTGTTTCAAGTGCGAAGAACATGATATTTAATTAACAAAGGTAACATACAAAACGTTAAAAAATGCCCTTTCGGGCATAATTTAAAATGTGAAATGTTTCAAATTTAAAAAAAAATATTATAAATATATATTTTAATGTAATAAAATTGAAACATACTTAAAGCAAAGCATCATAACAGATTAAAGCTTTAAAATTATTAAACTGCATGGTAAAAACTGAGGACATGAAAAATCGTTTTCCATTAATCAAAAAACTTTGAAGGCTTTAAAAAGTGCATCTGACTAAACAATGACAGAGAAAGAATTCATCGTTAGAAAAATGATGTCTGCCTTAAAGACCTCATGTTGAACATTCAGTATCATCTCTGTTGCTGGAAGTTTCTGATAGGGAATGTACTCATTTCACGCCTGCTTACCCAATGATAACAGAAATCAATGTCGCAGAACAGTTTTAGACTTTGTCAGGTTTAAGTAAAGTTTGAAAACAAATGTTCTTGCACTTTATTGTTATTTAAAAAGAAATGCATTTTTATAGACACATGTTTGCAGAGAAAAATGAAATTTGAAGAGTTTCAGATATTAAACATCTCTCGAAAGGCTTTACTAAGATTTTTTATGCTTTCGCTGAGCTCGCAGTTTACCATTCTGCTGTTACGTTTACTTCTACTAACCCCTCTTTTTTTATATCTTTAGCTTTGTTATTAAGCATTATTTTATTATAATTTTGCTCTTACGCCGTATGCAGTTCAAGAGCAAAATTAGAAAAATTTTAAAAGCAGAGTAGCAGTATACATTTAAAATTCTCGATGCAGCCTTACGTGTTGGCATACATTTTTTCTGTTTTTATCAGTCTTATCTCAGTTCATCATATTGTTACGTTTTTCTTCTGACACCAGTTGTTACGTTTTTCTTCTGACACCAGTTGTTACGTTTTTTTCTTCCTTCACGTTCGTACGGGGTTCGTGTTGATTTGGAGTGAATAATGACGATATTACTTGATGAAGTATCGGAACACACTTTATTTACCAATATTCTCAGGACAGCTCCAAAATCACTTTTACAGTCGTCGAACAATTATAAACACGCTGACACGTTTAGCGACACAGCCTTCACAGTGACAGGCAATAACGGTGGAGACAGATTCACTGCAAAGCACTCGAGTACAGCTCCCAACTCTGCTTGGTTGTTCTCGGAACTCCACGTACTCTCGAGATTCTCCACGCGATGCACTCGACGATACACAAGAGTATAGCTCTCGACTCAGCACGTCTAAGACAAAACTCGACGATGCACTAATTCGCGATGCACTAAAATACTCTCTCGATGCATTGGCGATAGACTTCGAGACACTCGCTCAATGACTATCAGCTCGCTAGGCGAGGCACACACACTGAGATACACTAACTGACTGCGGACCACCAGGGTTTATATAGCTTTCGGCTTGTGTTCGAGAACATTCTGGGCTAAACCGGTAAGAATTCGTTCCAGAAGGTTCTCCATCCGTCCATGGCATATCGCCAATTTTGTCACCAAATGTCACCAAATAGGCGATTTCTCGCCAAATGTGGCAACCCTGCCTTCCTTTGCCATTTTATGGCAACCTTAAAACTGCTTTGCTGCGCCTGTACATTTCGTAACAATATCAGTGTTCAGTTTTTTTTTTTTAAGTCAGATGGCTTAAAAAACTTTATCTTTTATTATTAAAGTCTTTTTGTGTTTACTTTATTTATTGAATATTAGGTTTTTGGCGCCTATGCTACATAAAATTCGATTCAAGTGCAAAATCACAAAATATATAAAAAAACATATATCTTTATAATTTTTGAGAGAGTCTCGAGCTAGGGATAAAAATATTTTATTCAGTACAGTGTTGCCACGACTCGCTTAGAAATTGCTGAGTTTGTTAATCAAAAATTCTTCAAGTTTTGCAAAAGATGAAACAAATAATAAAACAAATTCAAAATCTGGGCTTCTAAGTGTAGTATTGACTGAGTTATTAGAGGACAACCAAACACACGGACTTTCTTCTTTATACATGTGATATTTTGGCAGTCGTGAACCAAAGACGACACACAGAGGAATTTCACTTTTAATTGCACATATTTATTTAATTCAGATAGCAGATCAGTTTCCTTTTCCGACGAAGTTCTCCAAATTACATATTCAATAATGAGTTAGTAATTACGATTAAATTTCTACTTTCTGCGTCATAACATTCTAACAAATAGAGAAAGATGAGAAGCGCAGTAGCGTAGACCCTAAAGGCACAGTGCGCTAGAGACCCAACCTTCGACCTGGAAATTCCGTACAAAGTTTAGATGAAACGGGCTCTAGAAGGGACTCATCAGTGGCGGCGCAGACCCCACAGTCCCTGCCCGGCTTTATACATAGCCTCGGCGAGGTAAAAATACTTAATACGAAGAAATACACTTTGCCTCGGGACACCACTCCCTCAGCATCAGATATATTCATGCGGGTGCCTCACCTTACTTTGTCAGTCCCCGTCACTGGGACTATGAGGGCTAAACCCCCATCGAAGAGACCCACTTAAATCTACATATAGCTCCACCACAGCCGGAGGAACAGACACGACAGTACCAGTACGGTCCATGCCAAGCCTGAACCAACCTAAGTACAATACTCGGGTTCTAGTCCTGTGAAGACTGTTTGTTGAAACTGCCTAGGTACAGATCCTAACCAGTACTTCCCAGGAATTCTCCTGAGTCAACCCCCGGGGGGAACCCTAAAGGCACAGCGGGAGGAAAGCTTCTGACGCAAAATCTTTCCTTTTCCCACTATTGCCGTGTTTAGCTTGCAGATAGCAAGCTGTATATCGGCTGTCATGAATTTATAAGTACACTGCAGGTATAGCAAATGCATGAGTGTGTCCGGAGGACAGGAAGCAAAGTGAAAGAGGGCGTGATTATTTTGTCACGTGAGGCTATAGCGGCGTCTGGTAGGCTGGAGAGATGCTGGTCCAAGTTTCAGTAACAGTGTGCATTTTTTACAAATATTCAGTGCATAAACTCATCAAACTGAATTTTTTCTCACAATTAGAAAGACTATATACAAAAATAAAATGCGTATTTACAAAGTAAAAGTATGCAGGGAGTCCAGCAGAAGCAGTTAAATCTGACGCAAAAGTGGCGCGCACTCAGTATTTATAGCAGCGGTTATGAAATGAGCGAATATTCTGGATGGTACTGGTCTAAGGAAAAGATCCTGAATTGCAGAAAGTTAATTAAAGGTTGCGTGTTCGCGTAGAGCAAAGCCATCGTATTTTTTATATTTTACATATATATAGATAGGTTCTTCTTCACTTGAACATCCCCCCGGTTGTCGACTAGAGTACTCTGCGAAGTACTGGCTAGGATCTGTACCTAGGCAGTCTCGGCCACGGGGGTATAATATTTCGAGCTTGGCGGTTCCCGAAGGCCCATGGAGTAAGTTTATACTTGCTTTTCATGGGTTGGGTGGTGTAAGTCCCTTCCACCAGGGTATTGGTAGCCAAATAACAAACTGGACCATTGAGAGTCTGGTCACTGCTGTCCTTGGTATTCCATGCAAAGTCTAAGGAGAGGGGTATCCCGTGTAGTACTGGTGGGTAGCATTTTCAACGACCGGTCAAAGCGCCAAGTTTATAAGCCCACCCCATCGTGGTCTCTGATCGCTGGGACGGTGGTCTTGGTCGACCAGTGTAGCGGTGGGCCAGTTTTTCTGGTGGAGATCGATTTTGAAGCTGTTGTCCTGGTGATGTGGGCACCGGAACCTCAGTTGGAGTGTTAGACCATCTCCAAGGTGGCTTATTGCTGGTTGCCCGCCCCGTGCCTGATATCGGGATTTCTCAGCTGGGCTAAATCCAGTCGTGTAATGTCATTTAGTTGACGAGGCACGTATAAAGTTTAGTTAGTTAGTTCTCTTGAACATCCGACTTTTTTCACATGTTACAATACACCTGCCTTAGAAATTTTTAAATCGGTTCATTTACAATTTCTACTGAATCAGTCAGTGCTATTGCATTATTATGCGAATTTTATCTGACTAACAAAATAAGTTTAATATCCTGATTATTCCTAGATTCAAAGGTTATGATAATATTAGTTGTATTAGTAAATGACAACAATAAATTAGCGTCACACAATAATACTTGCAAATGTTATGGGGATTCGTTCTGCGTTCAACAAAATTTTCCCACGTTTTCATTTTAAATTCAGTGTGTAAAATTGTTCCTGCTAAGAGCTTTCGATTTTTGAGTTACACCAATTCGAGAAAAGAAATATTGACATTTTCTAAAACACCTTGGCTGTTACGAGTCATTTGTTATTGAAAACACTTCTTTTCTTTGCTCCTAAAGTGTATATCTTTTATTTTACGTTTCCAATGCTAAATGATTTGAGCCTTAGAATGTTTAAGCATGTATTGTCTAATAAGAATAACCTGCCTCGTGTAGGTTACAAATGCTTTTGAATCTCTACCTTTTACTAATGACAGATATTTTTGCTACACGTTTGCTACAGCATTTTTTCCTAGAAGATTAATTTTAACCTCGGAGGTTTAAAGTTATTCTTACTTCAGTTACAGAATTTTCTAACAAACTATAGTTTGCACTAAATTCTTCAATTTGAGATTGTTCCATCTGTCATCTAACGGTTGCATGGTATTGAAAAAGAAAATAAATTACGTATACTTTAGAGGAACAGAAAGAACCATCAGTAATAGTTAACAGTTCCTAACGACAAAGAGGTTTTTAAAACGTCAATACATATCACTTCGAAGGAAAACGGTTCAGAAATCCAAAACTTTGGATGGCGAGCGCTTATAGAGTGGTTTTTAAAGAATTTTACCGCTGATTGGAAGTTTTCGTGCCGAACAGTTATTTCTCTTATATGTTTGAAATGTATCCTTTTTTTTTTTTTTTTTTTTTTTTTTTTTTTTTAATTCTTGATGCTTTTTTTTTTCCGCTTTGAGCATTTTACGTTCTTTAAAACATATTTGGTTCTGCATTTTGCTGATGTTTTTGGTATTCGTTTGGATTTTTCTAACAGACCGACAGCAATATTTTGAGTAAATTTTGTTTTTTATTCCAAATTTAATGCTTCTATTTTTCGTTTAGCAAACATCTTGGAACGAAAGTTTAGTAAATTTCCACTCGACAACTAACTGCTTAAGGTAAAGGATACCTTCGTAGAGGACTTTAAAAGGAAAGCTGGTTCGTATACACGCTACACATGGGAAAAACACGAAAACTCCCATACAGTTAGCCCGTTTCGAACTCCAGACCGGACTATCAGTATTCAGCCATTTTTTTCCTTTCGGCCGCTAGTGGGCCTTAAAATAAAGGTACTGTAAAAACAAACGGAACTGCTTTAATGCTAAATGAAGATTTTGTATTTTATTCCGTGTGGCTAATCATACAGAATAGAAATAATTATCTTTATGTAAACAACAAAAGAATAAATAGTATGGGTTATTTAATGTATTTTAAACGCTTGCTGTAAACTTCAAAAAAAATTATCCACTTCGAAAACGGATAAATTTCATAATTTAAAATCTATAACACACTGTTTTCGATAGGATAAAACTAACAATTCAGAAATAATAATGAACTGCGATTTGGGGTAAAATTAAAAGTTCTTACTGCAGCATTAAATAGCGATGTAACTCCGTATGGTTCATAAAACATTTAAATGTGATACCGGAAGAAGGTATGAAATATAGGATGTCTTGATAAATACTTACTTGTTTTGTCAGGTCATAGAATTGTTAGAATTGTTGTTTTACCGAAGAGTATTCTGAACACGAATAACGTCGTGTGTTTATATTTTCATTTATATATATATATGTATATAAATGTGTATATATGTATATAAATTTAATAAATAATATTTTATATATGTATATAAATTTAATGAGTAATATTTTATATATGTATATAAATTTCATAAATGTAATTTTTGTTTTAACTTTATGCATATTAAATTATTATGGTAGAACCTAAACTTATTTCAAAGGCTAGAGGTTTTCTCTATGCGTGCAACTAAATGAGAAGGTATTTAACGATTTTGCATACGGTTGCAGCTAGATAAAGCTTCCTGAAGCTGAACTAAATCTCTAAATTCATATGAGAAAAAGTACTACAGAAGTATCTCCTGTCAGGGTTACCTCCGAATAAGTGACCGTAGTACCTTCGAATAGGAATTATGGATCTTCGCCCATGTCCCTTTAAATAGGAACCTTAATGTATTTACTTCTTATTAAAGGACACTATGTTTAAGGGACACTGAAAAACGTTTGAAGACTAAGGTAGAGGTAGAAGAATAAATAAAAATAGAAATACTCTTTTGTTAGTAATAATTTGTTCTAGTTTCAAAGAGCTCAACAAAACACAAACTTTCCTGTGAATAATTGAAACTTCTTTGTGACAAGAGGACATCAGAAATGAAATGAAAAGTTAACTCTTCTCTTTTGAAAAGGAGAAAGGTTTTGTTTTGTTTTATTCCCCTTTTTCCTGCTTTTCAGTAGGGAAAAGGGGAGCAAAACATTGGAAAAAAGCAAACTGTTGTGCAATCAAAATGATATTTCACATTCAGAAAATTAAAAATCCAGTTATGCTTGTTACAATTCATTTTTGTTACAGGGAAAGAAAACAATGTTGGCAAGCTGTAATTAAATATAAAGACAGGAAACAATGGGAAAGAAAAGATGATGAGATAACGGAACCACCTGTTAAGGCACAGGGATCCCACAATGATAGAATGAAAACTTTTATCATTCTTAGTTCGTGCTAGGACTAGGGAGCAAACGAAGTGTAGTTTTGTACTTATGTGTTCATTTTACACCTATTTTACCTAACATGTCTCCAAATAGAAACAGCTTAGCTTTAGAACAAAACTGATGCATATCATGTAGAGGAAATTAAGAAGCTTAGTTTGAGGGATTCAGTGCAGAAATTTGGAATAAGTGGAAACCAAGTAAGTCATGTGCTAAAGAATAGGGAAGAAATAAAAATGTTACGGATTAATAATTCGAAGAGCATGCAAATGCTGTAAAATTTAAAAAATGTGAAGCATTTGAAATTGATATAGTAGTGTTCAATTGGTTTTGTTCTGTAAGATTCTGTAAGACAAATTTAAGCAAGTACACAACAGTACTTTTAAAACTACTGTGGTGAAGAAACACCAGTAAATATGCAAAATGTAACACAATGGATAAAAAGCTAAATGAAATTTATGAAGGATATGAGGATAAAACATCTACAATGCAGATGACACTGCATTATTTTATCAAAATTTGCCTAATAAAATTTTATGTTTCAAAAGAGAAAAGTGCTGTGGTAATAAAAGCTCCGACGAACGTCTTACTGCCTGTAACATGGAAGCAGAGTTTGAACAATCATTTGTAATTGGAGAAGCCAAAAAACCAAAATGCTTCAAACACATCAGTATAAATGCTAGATCGGTCTATTAGCATCACAATATGGATGACGCGAAACATAATGTCCTAATGATTGATTGCTATTAAGGAAACATTATCTAGAAAAAAAAATAGGAAGATTCTGCTATTTCTTGACTATTCGCCAGCCCACCTACCAAATGCAGAACTTAAATCAGTGAAATTAATCTTTACCACCTATTGCAACATCACTACTACAGCTTTTCGACAAAGGTTCAAGGTTCATTACCGTAAACTGTTTCTACGGTATGTTCTTTGTCAAGTTGCCTTGAAGAACCAGTGACCAGCTTGCAGAATGTGCAAATGTATTGAATGTCATTCAGTGGATAACAAAGGCTGTTGAATCCGTGTAATGAAGTCGTGTTCAGCACTTCTTTTAAGAACTAACTAACTAAAATCTGTACCCTACCTGTGAACTATGTAGAGACATTATGTATTTTTGGAAGCAGGCAAGATAAAAATTAGCAACGCCTTCGCCGGAAATCGAACCGCAGACCTCTCAATTACATGCTGAGCGTCCAGACCACTACACCACGAAAGCTCGCTAAGAAGGCGGGAGAAATACCTTATAACTAAATCAGATTTCGGGGACTGATACACAGTATCAGTCAGAAGCCACCCATAGGATGGGATCCCACACCTCTGAGAACATCAACTTTTTAAGGCTCCCTCTAAGACCCACCGCTAAACACTGGCCAGCCAAAACCACCGTCGTAGCGAACAGAGACCACGGTGGGGTGGGTATGAAAACTTTTTAGCTTTGACTGGCAGTTGATCGGTGCAACCTGCCAAGCTGTATACTCTGATCTGCTCCTAGAACCTGCCTAACGGGCCCTCCCCCGCCCAGTTCACCCAGCTACCCCCAGTGGGTGCGAGTTCGCTGAACCCGCGCTAGCTCCTCTCATCCGGACTGCTTGTTTTAATGATTTCATTTTACTGTTGATATCAAGAATCAAGGAAATGTATTGCACCTTTTTTTATTCTTTTCAAAATTTTATGAATGATGACTTCCCTATCAAAATTGAATTCTGGCCCTTCTTAGATACGAAATTTAATTTAAAAGACCTTCTATGAGATTTTACCTTTTGCTCATGCGAAAGGCATTATCTGAAAAGCTTTTATTTTTTTTAAATTTAGGCTTCAAAATTTTTCCTTATTAGATGAACCCCTCTTTTGATTTAATTATTTTTATCTCTGATGATGTGGAGTTAGCCTAGCGCATTCCGTAAATTAACTTGCTTGATCCTTGATCCAGTACTACGCTGGCAACCCCTCCCTTCAGGCTTTACACAGAATACAGAGGACTATGGAGATCGGACGCTCAATGGCCCGGGCGCTATTCGGCTACTGATATCCTAGTCATGAAGGTAGGAAGTAAGAGGGAGTCGCCCTAAACAAGTTTCTCCGTACCCTGCTCTGAAGCACCGGCGATCCCTACGTGGTGACCAAAACATTGGGTCATTTACCATTGAGTTCTATGGGATTTGACGCGTTCGGGTGTAAATATTTTGTAATTACGTCGCAAATATACATATAAATGTATATATTTTCTTTTTCTACAACACTTCAGAGTCCTAAGTATGTGAAAACAACATATTTTTAAACAACATTTCATTCTGAACGGAATTAAATGCTATTCTTTTCACAGGACAGTTTTCTCAGAATGGTTTAATTTGAATGAAATATTTTCACAAGTTTTCGTTAATTACATTAGAAAAAAAAATTAAGGTAATTCGGTTAAGGTACAAAAATTAAGATCAAAGTTTATTGTATTATCAATATTAAAATTATGCATTATTACTTTTCTATTTACAGAGCTTCTTCCTAAAATACTTTCTTAAATATGACATGATTTTTTGGCTTCTTTTAAATCGAAAAATGTAAGTCAATTTATAATTAATGCTCTATTCGGTTCATTTTAAATTAGAGAATTATTAGGAATTAGCGAAATACTTTAAATAAGTATTTCGCTAATTCCTAATATTTAAATAGGTATTAAATAGTATTTGACTTTCTCTGAACATTTCTGAAAGGGAATAAAATAAGTTTTTTTTTTAAAGTATTATTTAAAACTTATATATATATAATTATAAGTTATTATAAAATGTAAAGGGAATAATTCTTTTAATCATACTTATCAGATTTTTTTTTACCCTTCATTTCAACAATACATATTCCAAAACTCTTTATTACGTTCTTAAGTGCGCATCTCATATCATTTGCTTTACAATACCTTTTAACAGATTGCTTTCCAATGCGAACAATTCTTGCTTACATAGTTTTATAACGTATTTGCCAACAGGATTTCAATTTATGTTTACAATTCAATATTAAGGTTATTATATATTTAGATAATATTTATAATCATTATAAATTAGATACATTTAATCATTAGATTTCTTCACAGTACTTTCACAGTTGTTTATAAGTGAATAAATTCTTCATTTCAAATACATTTATAAATAATTTAATGATTATTTAAGTATTTTGTCAAAGGCAGATACATGCTTTTTGCAAGCACATGCATAAATACCCATACATATTTCCTATTTATCATTTCCGGCATGTGCAAATCGTTAATTTCTGTGCATTCACTATATTTTTCGTGTAAAGTAATTTACACTAATTTAGCATACACCCGAAAGTTTTACATAAAAATATATATGAATATAATTTGAATGAAAATTATAAGTATTATTTTTAATACCCACTCAAAGGTCAGTTTTTCTTCAAAATTCCTCCACGATGGCATCTCTCTCTTTAGGCAGATAGCCCTTGCATGCGTTACTCTATTTAATAAAAACTTAATCTGACCTATGTGCCTAATTACAAATATTTTAACATACATAATTTTATATTTACATTTAGCCATCAAGTTTCAAACTTTTCAAATCTTCTAGAAAATAAATTTTGGCAGATCTTTTTTAGCAATTTTCTTAAAATCTATATTTTTGTAGTGCAACAGCTTAGAATTTTATAAAACAAATTCATAATCAAAATTGCTGTTGTTAGTTATCGAAAAATAACCAAGATGTGATTTTTGCGTAAATGTCAGTAAACTATACAAATTGCTATTATCCATCACACTATGAATGTTTCTTTCATGCGAGAGTGTGCCTTTTTCGATTTCTATGGAACTGTCGTGCGTCGAAATACTATCAGAATCTTGTGAAGGGAGCTTCTGAATGTAAACAAAGAACACCCCGTCTGGTGACCCAAGCTTCAAAGCAATGCTTCACTTCTAGCGCGGAATGGCCCCTCCTCCCTTTCCTACCTCCATGATCCTAGTTAAGGGGGACTTACGCCGCCCGACCCGTGAAAGGTGAACAGAAGCTCAAACCCACGGATCATCGGGAACCGCCAGGTTCATTAATTTGATACCCTTGTGCCAAGTCTGCCTAGATACTGCATCCTAGCCAGCCATACTAGAACCTAGCCAGTACTGCACAGAGAGCTCTGCGTCAACCCCCAGGGAAGGACTCTATTAAGTAATCAAACATTGAAATATAACTTTCCAGTGTTTTCAGTGAAAATACTACTGATAAAAATGAACTGTTTGAACTATGAAAAATCAGTGGCAGTGTTCAAATGCAAGAATATTTAGAAATCGATGAAAACGTGCACACTGAAGACACCGATGATAACCAGAAAGCTTTTATTTCGGCTGTAGTTAATAATATAAGCTTTAACAAAAATAGCTCAAAAAGCGGTGAAGAAAAGGAATAAGTGCCAGACGAAAAGTGGGACACAACTATACAGTTGCCTTGAAATACACTCATGGTCACGACATGTTGGCGATAGTGAAGGACTTAGATCATCAGTGACTTTAGTATCCATATGGAAACAAACGCTTGCAATGTGCAGACTTTCACATAAACTCGTGTAATCGATTATTTTCAAAAAAATTCTATAAGTACGAAACTCTGTTGCTCATTTCATACATTTTTGCAATAATTAAAGTTTTTTTTTAATTAAAAATTTGTATTTTTCATTAAATCCAAATTCAGGTAAATACCTGCGACTATGTTACTTATTTATATATCACTTGACTCAGCCTGAGTTTCTAATTAAATTATATTTTTAGAATGTATCAGCTGAAGAAGGGACACCTCTATTTAAATAAAAAAAGTCTGGTCCAGTGGGTGTCCCTTACTGGAAGGTACTAACGTATAACTAATTAAGTTTCCATTAATATTTTTATATATTACAATACTAATCATGATCGCATTATACAAAAAAATATATCATAGTCCCACGGTATAATGCAGGTAAGTATTTGTTAAAAGAAATGTATATATATATATATAATATAACATTGGAATAATAACAAATATTCATATTCTATGTTTTATTAGTCCTGTTACTTTTGTTTTCTGACACCAATTGTTACGTTATTTTCTTCCTTCACGTTCGTACGGGGTTCGTGAAGATTTGGAGTGAATAATAACGACACTTGATGATGAAGTATCGAAACACACTTTATTTAGCCAAAATTAATCAGGACAGCTCCAAAATCACGTTTACCAGTTGTTAAGTTAGAATACAGCGCCACCTGTTGGATAAGGAGAGAAACGCTGACTTGGCCATTAGGATTCGGCTAAGCAACGTGCCAGAGCATGTATTAGATCTGAATTTAGTTAATTACTGTCAATAAATTAGTTAGTTCTTTTGCTATACAGTCCACTCATTAGTTTAGAATCATAGTACATGGTCAGCAGAACCGGAGAAATGAACAAAATGAACATTAGATCGAAATAAAACTTCGTTAAAAGCGAAACTAACTAGATTAGAAAATGCTGTGAAGGAATATGATGATAGTTTCGAATAAGAACGAAATTCAAATAAAGTATAGATCCCTTCAAAGCATTCAAATGGATATTAGAAACTTAAGGAACAGATATTTCGAAAGCGTTGATAAAAAAGATGTCACAGCCATCGATGAAGAAATCGCTGAAATGGAAGAAAGAACGGAAGTTCTGGAGGTAAGAATTATGGAAATTCTATCATCTATCGCACATTCTGAAAATGAAAAGGATTGTAATAAATTTGATTCTAAAGTACAAATACGTTTGCCAGAATTACCAATTCCTAAGCTTTCGGGTAAATATACCTTTGAAGCCTTAACCGCGGTTCATTTTTTAATTGGACGTTCCATTACTTCATATCCTGAACCAGATTTGTCTCATCTTACAGATAATAGACTTTCTAAATGGCAAGTTATTATTAAGTTCATTCAAGTTATTTGGAAACGTTTGGCAAACTGATTATTTAAATCATCTCCAACAACGCACCAAATGGTTTATTAATAAAGAAAATTTAAAGGCAGGGGATGTTAGTTGTGTTAAAGGAAGATAATCTTCCCCCTCTTAAATGGTCTTTAGCTAGAATTCTAGAAGTTTTACCTGGTAAAGATAATAAGGCCAGAGTTGTTAAAATGAAAAACATCAAATGGTGCGTTTATTCGATGTATTAGTAAAATTTGTTTATCACATATCCATGATAATAATGCTTAGTTTACATTATTATGTTCTTATTCAAAATTGTGCTTTACATTAAAAATGGAACTGTTTAAAGAATAAGTTTCATTGTAGCATAATGAATGTTAATGTTCTTAAATGTTTATAATATTTTATATTATATTCATGATGAAAGATTATCTATTAGGTTTCATATTGTGTTTGTAGAATTAGTTATTCTTGGAATGTTAAACTGTATGTTTGTTTGTAATTTACATGTTGAAATTTGTAATTTACATGTTGAAATTTGTAATTTCAACGGGCGGCGGCATGTTAAGTTAGAATACAGAGCCACCTATTGGGTGAGGAGAGAAACGCTGACTTGGCCATCTTGATTCGGCTAAGCAACATGCCAGGGCATGTATTAGATCTGAATTTAGTTAATTACTCTCAATAAATTAGTTAGTTCTTTTGCTATATAGTACACTCATTAGTTTAGAATCATAGTACACCAGTCGTCGAAGAACTACTATAAACTCGCTAACACAATCAGCGACACAGCCTTCAGGTTATGAGGCTATCACGGTGGAGACAGCTTCACTGCATAACACCAGAGTACAGCTTCCGACTCTTCACATACTCTCGAGACTCTCCACGCTACAACTCGCGATGCACTCGACGACACACGGCTCCCGACTCTTGAGTTCAATCGTTCCCGGAGCTCAACACCCTCTCTCGACGATGCACTAACCACGATACACTACGAGACTCTTTCGGTGCACTCGACGACCCACTCGGCACTCGCTGCCCGACTGTCAACTCGATCGAATTCCGCAGGTAATGACTCACTAGACGAGACACCAAACTCTTCCGCTTACCAGCAGGATTTACATAGGTTTTGGCTGGTGTTCGAGAACATTCTGGGATAAACCGGTAAGAATTTGTTTCAGAAAGTTCTCCATCCGTCCATGGCATATCGCCAATTTGGTCACCAAATCGTCGATTTCTCGCCAGATGTGGCCCCCTTGTCTTATCTTGCCATTTTATGGCAAATCTAAAACAGCTTTGCGGGGAACCTATCTTACCGCGCCTGTACTTTTTGTAACAGTCCAAAGGGGCTTTGTCCCTGAAGCACTATTGTTTTCGTTTTGCAATTTTGCGTTGGTTCAGTATAAATGTCCGTTTCACTTTTCAAACTGTTGCCATCAACAGTTGTGTGTTACCTTTATTTATTAAATATCATGTTCTTTGCACTTAAACCGTAAAATTCAATTCAATAGCAATGTCGCAAAATAATTTTAAAATGAGGCTATCTTTGGAATTTCCGATACACAGTTCCGCGCGCTGGAGATAAAAAGGTTCCCGCACCCCGGTAGAGTTTTGCCATTGCTCGCTTTGAAATCTCTTGAGTTTGTTAATCAAGAATTCTTTAAAGTTTTACAAAATATGAAATCAATCATATAACAAATTCCAAATTTCAAATTTGGGCTTCCATACGCCCATATTCGCAGTAGGATTACGTCATTCAAAATTCGATGGTTCTAGGTACCGCTGTTTTATCACAATGCGAGAAATATACATACATTTATGCAGATTTTCCATTATTTAATTTCTTCAAATATAATGCAAGACTCTAACATTTGGTGGTAACAGTTTGAAAAGTGAAACGGACATTTATAGTGATTCAACGAAAAATCACATAACGAAAACAATAGTCCTTTCAGAGACAAAGCCCCTTTGGACTCAAAAAAAAAAAAAAAAAAAAAAAAAAAAAAAAAGCAGTTTACATTTTCTAAACACCGGACACTGAAAATGAAGTTACAGTTTTTGGTATTTAATGCATTTTCATTTAACACTTAAACGTGAAATTATAAAAATGCGCTATGAGAAACGCATTGTAAAGCTAAAACTCACATCATAAATATTTGACTTTTTAATTTTACGAGTGAAATTTGCGCCAACGCATGAAATAAAATAAAATTAGACAGATAAGACCAAAAAATTTAAATGAATGTTCATAATGCAAAAGAAACATCTGAAAAATAAGTAAAAAGAGTTCTTGATTTACGACAGAATCATTTAGTTCATTCTTTTGGAATACTTATATATATAAAAATATTTAGTCTCTAATAACAAACACGGAATAAAAACTAGAACAAGTATATTAATATTCATGAATTTACTTTACGAGTATCCCTCCCAACACTTTTTTCAGAATTTATTTAACATTTTATGAACCCTACTACAATAAAACATGCATTATTTTAATAAAAAAATGACAGTATGCCACTAATTGCAAATTTTATAACTTTGATATAATACTTTGATATATGGTCAAGTTTTACAGCCTTTCTTGGATTTAATTAACGTTTCGTAAAACATTAATCAGTCTTCTCAGCATACAAACCGTAGATTATATCTGAGATATTTACTTTTAACTTCATCACGCGTCAGCCTGCTTACGAAACAATTTATTTTAGTAGAGCGATAGAAAAGCGAAGATTTAAAATCTCTTCTGGTGACTTTAAAAGATCATAAAAGAAGTTCTTATAAACAACGTAAAAAATTATTAGGAAATGAAAAAATAACATAAACGCCAAACTGCTTCCATTTCGGAACATAAATTTGATATATTTGCAGTTTCTAAAAGACAAAGTGCAGCTTAATTGTTCTCATTAAAAATACAAATTCAAAATTAAAGTAATAAAGTCAAGGATTTTGCTTTAAATACGCGGAGGTAGCTCCCTCCGAAAACATTTTTTTTTTTGGTATATTCCGACCCGATATATAATATATTATTTATATTCTATTCCGATATATAATATATTATTTATATTCTATTCCGATATATAATATATTATTTATATTCTATTCCGATATATAATATATTATTTATATTCTATTCCGATATATAATATAGTATTTATAATCTATTCCGATATATAATATATTATTTATATTCTATTCCGATATATAATATATTATTTATATTCTATTCCGATATATAATATATTATTTATATTCTATTCCGATATATAATATATTATTTATATTCTATTCCGATATATAATATATTATTTATATTCTATTCCGATACATAATATAAAAAGGGCTGATACTTCAACACTAGTTTCTATGAAGGCAGAACAGAAGCACACGAAGTGAAACATAAAACTCGCAGCATCAAGAACCTTGAGTTTGGCGTAGATTTAAATGAAGATCGAAATCGATTTCGAGTTCAACAGGTGCAGGTCTCTCTTCATCAGGAGCAAAGAAATCTGCAAGACTGATTTCTTTGCTCCTGAGGCAGAGAAACTTTCAGATTTCTTTACTACTGATGAAGAGGGACCTGTACCTGTTTGTCCTCGAAATTGATTTAGATCTGCAGTTAAATCTATGCCAAACTCAACGTTCTTGTGTTACTAATTCTATGTCCGTTTTACTTTCAAATTGTTGCCACTAAATGTTAGAGCCCTGCATTATATTTGAATAAATTAAATAATGAAAAAAAAAAAAATATCTGAAAAGTTTCAGGTTAAGAATACGCCCAAAGGGGCGTTTTTTAACGTTTTGTGTGTTACCTTTATTTATTAAATATCATCTTCCTCGCACTTAAACTATAAATTTCAGTTCAATAGCAATGTCGCAAAATAATTTTAAAATGAGCCTATCTTTAGGATTTTCGATACACAGTTCCGCACATAAACTCGTGTAATCGATTATTTTCAAAAAAATTCTATAAGTACGAAACTCTGTTGCTCATTTCATACATTTTTGCAATAATTAAAGTTTTTTTTTAATTAAAAATTTGTATTTTTCATTAAATCCAAATTCAGGTAAATACCTGCGACTATGTTACTTATTTATATATCACTTGACTCAGCCTGAGTTTCTAATTAAATTATATTTTTAGAATGTATCAGCTGAAGAAGGGACACCTCTATTTAAATAAAAAAAGTCTGGTCCAGTGGGTGTCCCTTACTGGAAGGTACTAACGTATAACTAATTAAGTTTCCATTAATATTACAATACTAATCATGATCGCATTATACAAAAAAATATATCATAGTCCCACGGTATAATGCAGGTAAGTATTTGTTAAAAGAAATGTATATATATATATATATATATATATATATATATATATAACATTGGAATAATAACAAATATTCATATTCTATGTTTTATTAGTCCTGTTACTTTTGTTTTCTGACACCAATTGTTACGTTATTTTCTTCCTTCACGTTCGTACGGGGTTCGTGAAGATTTGGAGTGAATAATAACGACACTTGATGATGAAGTATCGAAACACACTTTATTTAGCCAAAATTAATCAGGACAGCTCCAAAATCACGTTTACCAGTTGTTAAGTTAGAATACAGCGCCACCTGTTGGATAAGGAGAGAAACGCTGACTTGGCCATTAGGATTCGGCTAAGCAACGTGCCAGAGCATGTATTAGATCTGAATTTAGTTAATTACTGTCAATAAATTAGTTAGTTCTTTTGCTATACAGTCCACTCATTAGTTTAGAATCATAGTACATGGTCAGCAGAACCGGAGAAATGAACAAAATGAACATTAGATCGAAATAAAACTTCGTTAAAAGCGAAACTAACTAGATTAGAAAATGTTGTGAAGGAATATGATGATAGTTCGAATAAGAACGAAATTCAAATAAAGTATAGATCCCTTCAAAGCATTCAAATGGATATTAGAAACTTAAGGAACAGATATTTCGAAAGCGTTGATAAAAAAGATGTCACAGCCATCGATGAAGAAATCGCTGAAATGGAAGAAAGAACGGAAGTTCTGGAGGTAAGAATTATGGAAATTCTATCATCTATCGCACATTCTGAAAATGAAAAGGATTGTAATAAATTTGATTCTAAAGTACAAATACGTTTGCCAGAATTACCAATTCCTAAGCTTTCGGGTAAATATACCTTTGAAGCCTTAACGCCGGTTCATTTTTTAATTGGACGTTCCATTACTTCATATCCTGAACCAGATTTGTCTCATCTTACAGATAATAGACTTTCTAAATGGCAAGTTATTATTAAGTTCATTCAAGTTATTTGGAAACGTTGGCAAACTGATTATTTAAATCATCTCCAACAACGCACCAAATGGTTTATTAATAAAGAAAATTTAAAGGCAGGGATGTTAGTTGTGTTAAAGGAAGATAATCTTCCCCCTCTTAAATGGTCTTTAGCTAGAATTCTAGAAGTTTTACCTGGTAAAGATAATAAGGCCAGAGTTGTTAAAATGAAAACATCAAATGGTGCGTTTATTCGATGTATTAGTAAAATTTGTTTATCACATATCCATGATAATAATGCTTAGTTTACATTATTATGTTCTTATTCAAAATTGTGCTTTACATTAAAATGGAACTGTTTAAAGAATAAGTTTCATTGTAGCATAATGAATGTTAATGTTCTTAAATGTTTATAATATTTTATATTATATTCATGATGAAAGATTATCTATTAGGTTTCATATTGTGTTGTAGAATTAGTTATTCTTGGAATGTTAAACTGTATGTTTGTTTGTAATTTACATGTTGAAATTTGTAATTTACATGTTGAAATTTGTAATTTCAACGGGCGGCGGCATGTTAAGTTAGAATACAGAGCCACCTATTGGGTGAGGAGAGAAACGCTGACTTGGCCATCTTGATTCGGCTAAGCAACATGCCAGGGCATGTATTAGATCTGAATTTAGTTAATTACTCTCAATAAATTAGTTAGTTCTTTTGCTATATAGTACACTCATTAGTTTAGAATCATAGTACACCAGTCGTCGAAGAACTACTATAAACACGCTAACACAATCAGCGACACAGCCTTCAGGTTATGAGGCTATCACGGTGGAGACAGCTTCACTGCATAACACCAGAGTACAGCTTCCGACTCTTCACATACTCTCGAGACTCTCCACGCTACAACTCGCGATGCACTCGACGACACACGGCTCCCGACTCTTGAGTTCAATCGTTCCCGGAGCTCAACACCCTCTCTCGACGATGCACTAACCACGATACACTACGAGACTCTTTCGGTGCACTCGACGACCCACTCGGCACTCGCTGCCCGACTGTCAACTCGATCGAATCCGCAGGTAATGACTCACTAGACGAGACACCAAACTCTCCGCTTACCAGCAGGATTTACATAGGTTTTGGCTGGTGTTCGAGAACATTCTGGGATAAACCGGTAAGAATTTGTTTCAGAAAGTTCTCCATCCGTCCATGGCATATCGCCAATTTGGTCACCAAATCGTCGATTTCTCGCCAGATGTGGCCCCCTTGTCTTATCTTGCCATTTTATGGCAAATCTAAAACAGCTTTGCGGGGAACCTATCTTACCGCGCCTGTACTTTTTGTAACAGTCCAAAGGGGCTTTGTCCCTGAAGCACTATTGTTTTCGTTTTGCAATTTTGCGTTGGTTCAGTATAAATGTCCGTTTCACTTTTCAAACTGTTGCCATCAACAGTTGTGTGTTACCTTTATTTATTAAATATCATGTTCTTTGCACTTAAACCGTAAAATTCAATTCAATAGCAATGTCGCAAAATAATTTTAAAATGAGGCTATCTTTGGAATTTCCGATACACAGTTCCGCGCGCTGGAGATAAAAAGGTTCCCGCACCCCGGTAGAGTTTTGCCATTGCTCGCTTTGAAATCCTTGAGTTTGTTAATCAAGAATTCTTTAAAGTTTTACAAAATATGAAATCAATCATATAACAAATTCCAAATTTCAAATTTGGGCTTCCATACGCCCATATTCGCAGTAGGATTACGTCATTCAAAATTCGATGGTTCTAGGTACCGCTGTTTTATCACAATGCGAGAAATATACATACATTTATGCAGATTTTCCATTATTTAATTTCTTCAAATATAATGCAAGACTCTAACATTTGGTGGTAACAGTTTGAAAAGTGAAACGGACATTTATAGTGATTCAACGAAAAATCACATAACGAAAACAATAGTCCTTCAGAGACAAAGCCCCTTTGGACTCAAAAAAAAAAAAAAAAAAAAAAAAAAAAAAAGCAGTTTACATTTTCTAAACACCGGACACTGAAATGAAGTTACAGTTTTTGGTATTTAATGCATTTTCATTTAACACTTAAACGTGAAATTATAAAAATGCGCTATGAGAAACGCATTGTAAAGCTAAAACTCACATCATAAATATTTGACTTTTTAATTTTACGAGTGAAATTTGCGCCAACGCATGAAATAAAATAAAATTAGACAGATAAGACCAAAAAATTTAAATGAATGTTCATAATGCAAAAGAAACATCTGAAAAATAAGTAAAAAGAGTTCTTGATTTACGACAGAATCATTTAGTTCATTCTTTTGGAATACTTATATATATAAAAATATTTAGTCTCTAATAACAAACACGGAATAAAAACTAGAACAAGTATATTAATATTCATGAATTTACTTTACGAGTATCCCTCCCAACACTTTTTCAGAAATTTATTTAACATTTTATGAACCCTACTACAATAAAACATGCATTATTTTAATAAAAAAATGACAGTATGCCACTAATTGCAAATTTTATAACTTTGATATAATACTTTGATATATGGTCAAGTTTTACAGCCTTTCTTGGATTTAATTAACGTTTCGTAAAACATTAATCAGTCTTCTCAGCATACAAACCGTAGATTATATCTTGAGATATTTACTTTTAACTTCATCACGCGTCAGCCTGCTTACGAAACAATTTATTTTAGTAGAGCGATAGAAAAGCGAAGATTTAAAATCTCTTCTGGTGACTTTAAAAGATCATAAAAGAAGTTCTTATAAACAACGTAAAAAATTTATTAGGAAATGAAAAAATAACATAACGCCAAACTGCTTCCATTTCGGAACATAAATTTGATATATTTGCAGTTTCTATAAAGACAAAGTGCAGCTTAATTGTTCTCATTAAAAATACAAATTCAAAATTAAAGTAATAAAGTCAAGGATTTTGCTTTAAATACGCGGAGGTAGCTCCCTCCGAAAACATTTTTTTTTTTGGTATATTCCGACCCGATATATAATATATTATTTATATTCTATTCCGATATATAATATATTATTTATATTCTATTCCGATATATAATATATTATTTATATTCTATTCCGATATATAATATATTATTTATATTCTATTCCGATATATAATATAGTATTTATAATCTATTCCGATATATAATATATTATTTATATTCTATTCCGATATATAATATATTATTTATATTCTATTCCGATATATAATATATTATTTATATTCTATTCCGATATATAATATATTATTTATATTCTATTCCGATATATAATATATTATTTATATTCTATTCCGATACATAATATAAAAAGGGCTGATACTTCAACACTAGTTTCTATGAAGGCAGAACAGAAGCACACGAAGTGAAACATAAAACTCGCAGCACAAGAACCTTGAGTTTGGCGTAGATTTAAATGAAGATCGAAATCGATTTCGAGTTCAACAGGTGCAGGTCTCTCTTCATCAGGAGCAAAGAAATCTGCAAGACTGATTTCTTTGCTCCTGAGGCAGAGAAACTTTCAGATTTCTTTACTACTGATGAAGAGGGACCTGTACCTGTTTGTCCTCGAAATTGATTTAGATCTGCAGTTAAATCTATGCCAAACTCAACGTTCTTGTGTTACTAATTCTATGTCCGTTTTACTTTTCAAATTGTTGCCACTAAATGTTAGAGCCCTGCATTATATTTGAATAAATTAAATAATGAAAAAAAAAAAATATCTGAAAAGTTTCAGGTTAAGAATACGCCCAAAGGGGCGTTTTTTAACGTTTTGTGTGTTACCTTTATTTATTAAATATCATCTTCCTCGCACTTAAACTATAAATTTCAGTTCAATAGCAATGTCGCAAAATAATTTTAAAATGAGCCTATCTTTAGGATTTTCGATACACAGTTCCGCGCGTTGGAGATAAAACGATTCACCCCCCCCGTAAAGTGTTGCCATTGCTTGCTTTCAAATTGTTGAGTTTGTCACTCAAAAATTCGTTAAAATTTTACAAAATATGAAATCGATAATAAAACAAATGTTAAATTTCAAATTTTGGCTTCCACATGCCCAAATTCGCAGGATTACGTCATTCAAAATTCGATGGCTCTATGTAATATACATACATTTATGTAGATTTTTCATTATTTAATTTCTTGAAATATAATGCAGGACACTAACATTTGGTGGCAACAGTTTGAAAAATGAAACAGACATTTATAGTGATTCAACGCAAAATCGCAAAACGAAAACAATAGTCTCTCAGGGACAAACTCCCTTTGGAATAATAATATCTTGCTCCTTTGGACTAATAAACAGGGATCTTCAGGGACAAAGCCCTTTATACTAAAAAAAAAAAAAAATAGTTTCTATAGTCGAAACCCGCAAAGCACACGAAAATTAATTCTCTAAGAGTAGAGGTTATTTTCATGGAAGTTCTTTCCGAGAGAAACTGGCTCTCTAAGGCAAGGATGATTAATACGCGACCCACGGCTCACATGTGTCCCGCCCTGTAAAATTTTGCATCTCTCGGCGGACCAACTTACGTCTGCGAATTGTTTTCTACGAAAATGCAATTCGCGAAATGTAAATCACGGTATTTGAAGGTAAGCATTCGAGACTGTAATGATATCAAACAATAGAACTCTCCGAATGGCAACACCAAAGTTTTTCTCAAAATTTGATCAGCTCACTGAAAATCCATAAATAGCATTGGAATGGTACACGTATGACGAAAATTACCGGCGTAAATCATTTTCAAAGAAAAGCATTAGAAATGACCAATGACAACACAAGAAAGGAGAGGGAAATAAAACTTTTATTGGAATTACAAGTTATCAAAGTGTACAACATTTCAAGATAGAGCCACCTTCCGTAACATCGAAGTTCATAGTCACCTCCGATTCTACGAACTCACTCGGATGAACTTCTGGTTCTAAGCTTAACTGAAATCTAAGGTTTACATATCAAATCCACGAGATCTGTCATACATGAAAGTTGCAAAAGAAGGTGAATTTATACAAATTTCTCCTGCAATGTTAGGTTCGTTGTTGTTGGTAACAATCTCCCGCGTGCAATACATTATCGTCTTCGAAGGTGGGCACGTTGAAAATTTTGTTATTCCAATAATAGTTTTTTTCCCTTTCTCTCTCTCTTGTGTTGTTATTGCTCCTTTACAATTTTCTTCTTTTTCGTTTCACCCCAGGAATATTCTTCATACGTGCATCATTCCAACGTCATTTATGATTTTTGCAGAGCTCTAATCAGTTTGCAAACAAAAACATATGGATACCGCCATTCGAAAATTTCGAAATTTATTCACTGTAACCGTGACCGTGAAAGCTCTATTGTTTCAAATCATCACAGTCTCGAGCGTGTACCGTCAAATAACAACATCTGAAAATTTCATTTCGATTGGTTTAGCGATTCGACCGCTAGGGGTTCATAGATCGGGTTCATTTTTTGTACCAGAATGATGAATCAGTGACCAACTATTCGAGAAATATTTAACTTTGCAATTTGCTTGAAGTGCTGCCTATAATGAAATATAACTTACTAAGTATTATTACACTCATGTCCATAAATTAAGGATAATGCAAAATCAGGCAAAGGAAGAGTTAGAAGCAAAACAAATTTGACTTATTTGTAAAGCTTATTTACTAAACAAAAGGTAAAGAGCAAAAAGAAAAATGCTATATGTTTGATATTATTAAAAAATTAGCGAATTTTTCTCCCTGGAGCAAGTTACAAAAAAGGCCTATTTACAAATAAAAAAAACAATATTACATGGTTGGTATGATTGTTAATCCATTGTACGTGTCCCAGACGATGCAATACAGTCCGTACAACGCCTAGGCATGCTGAGTATGAAATTATCGATCTGATCTTGGAGGATATTACACCACTCAAAAGGCAATGCTCTCCGAAGTTCCGGTAGACATGTAGGAGCAGGTTGACGGGCTGCAATCGTCGGCCAAGCATGTCCCACACGTGCTCTACTGGATTCAACTCCGGTGGGAATGCTGGCCAGTCCATACGGGTGATATCCTCCGATTGAAGGCATTCGTTTACGATGTTTGCACGGTGAGAACGCGCGTTGTCATCCATAAACACAAATTGTGCGTCCATGGCGCCCCGAAACAAACGAACATGTTGCTCCAGAATGACGTCCCGATAAATTTGGCTTTTCATGGTTCCAATTTGAACATGCAGGTCAGTTCTGGAACCTAGAATAATTCCACCCCAAACGAGTACTCCTGCACCACAGTAACGGTGTCGTTCAATGATGTTTTCTTGGTGGTAACGAGTACCTGGAGCTCTCCATATGAAAGTCCGGCGAGAATCAGACTGCAAGCTAAACCTGGACTCGTCGGAAAACATCACACAAGCCCACTTTTGCGGTGTCCACAATGCATGCTCTCTACTCCAGGCTAACCGCAGGCGACAGTGAGTTGCAGTAAGTGGAACGCATCTGACAGGTCTACGAGCATATAGACCAATCTGCCCTAAGCGTCTGAAATTGCCGTACGAGTGGCTGAAGAGAGCTAACGAGACAGGTCTGAGGCTGTGCTCTACCTGTTTCTTTTGGCAGTAACTGCCAAGTACCGGTCTTCATTCAGCGATGTAACTCTGGGGCGACCTGTGCTGTAACGTCTACTCACATTACCATCATCTTGGAATCTTTGCCAAAGCCTGGAGATGACACTCTGGGCAATTCCAAGTTCGTTGATACTTCCAGTTGGGTACGCCCACATTCCAGACGGCCGATAATTCTACCACGTAAAAAATCATCCAAAAGCGTCCTTTGTGTCATAACTATTCGGTTATTGCACTAAAATTCTTATAAAGCGCCTGCGAACAATTTTACTTCTTTGCCTGTATTCCTTATATATCACTCTCTTACACTCTCATCATTGTGACGTACCATCGGTGTCATCTTGTTACTTCCTGAAATTTGCATATGATTCTTGAAGATGTGTGTAGTGATTTTACAGGTGATATATTTATTTTAGAGTTCGATTTCCGCGTGACTCCGAATTATCCTTAATTTATGGACATGAGTGTATTTACATCCACATTTAAAGGCAAAGATTAAATTCTACCGATGTTAATTATAATTACATTATTTTACATATTAGCAATATTTATAGATTTTAAAAGTGCCGCTAATTGTAGAAAAAGGTATTCTTTCGCATTTGTTTAGCATTTATTTGTTACATAATGGGGAAGAGAATTAATTTGTAAATACATTACTTTTTAAAAGAGAGATTAATTAAAATTTGAATGAAAAAAGATTTTTTTTAAATCTGAAAGTTTTCAGATTTTAACGTTCGCATAAAAGGATTAGTTAAGGTTTTCCACGCTCTCGCTGAACTCGTAGTCTACCAGCCTGCTTTTACACTCCTCTCTCCTACTAACCCATTTGTTTGTTAATGACTGACAGTAACATCATTGTCAGAGAATAACATTAGCCCAAGCCCACGAAATTCATCGTAGTAAGGATTGCAAGATTGCACCCGTTGTTGACAAGAGCCTTGATAATCATACAGGTGACAGTACGATTTAACTCAGTTCCGCCTCCAATTTTGACGAGAAGCACTGGGGGTGTTGGATGGTCTCCCAACCCTCTTTTTCTACCACCAACCTCCCGGGAGGACTTTCGGCTAGCCGCATATTTAGTGTGCCCCCATACCAAGCAGACACTATACATTTACAAACATCCATTCCATCTCCAAGATTCAAGAGCAGCCCCTTCGGTACGGCAGTTAATGTCGCTAACCGCTGTTCCGGTTAACCGGCATCCACATTTTTTTGCCTTTTTTATTATTAACGTTATAAGGTATTTCTCCCGCTTTCCTGGCGTGCCTTCGTGGTGTAGTGGTTCTGCACATTGGGCCGGTACTCCAGAGGTCCGTTTTTCGATTCCCAGCGAAGGCGATTGCTCATTTTTCATCTCTCCGGCTTCTCCAAAAAAATTCTAATGTCTCCACAGGTGACAGGTGACGGAGGACAGGGACGCCTAAAGTTTAACAGAGGTTAACAGGCATATGCCCCGCGTCCTCCCTGGGAGTTTATTTAAGAATTAAAAGTGTGGATACATGGCCATACAGGGGCAACTGTTGAACATCTGGCAGTTGAGGTACATTTGCATTAACTTGTTGATACAGGCATGGAAAAAAAAAACACTTAATAGGTTATAACAAAAAAAGAAAATTAAACACCTAAACATATAACATAAAACAAGTAATAAATACGAGCACATAACACTTAGGATCACATGACATAAATCGCTTAAAAACACATAGGGCATACATAGGGCACAGTATCATTAAATATGTTTACAATTACGGTACAGATAAACATGAAGTATAAAACAAAGGAACATAGGGAATGGTACTTATATTACAGATTCATTTCATGACAATAATGCTTAGAAGATTGATGATGTTAACTGAAATAAACAAGGTTGTATAAAAACACGTATGTGCATACTAAGAATGCATATTGTGAATTATACATATGGCCTAGTACAAGTACGCAACTTGTATCAAAACATAAGGCATGGTACAAGGACAAAATATTGTTATATGGTACAGTTAAATATTACTGTTGTATGTTACAGTTAAATGAAATTTGCACATGTTGGAGTATGGATGATACATGCTGAGGTGATATAATACAGAGTGCAATTTTTGTAGATTGCGCAGTGGATGCAGTGCAATTACATTACAATTATTACTGTACAGTTACATTACATTACGGGTGGTACATTCCATTACAGGTAGTACAGTTAGTGCAGTTTCATTACATTACAGTTGGTACAGTTGCGGTGCAATTAGATAAGTATAGTTACAATTGCAGTTACTATTACAATACGTAGCATTGCTCCCTATGCAGTCAGAGATTAGATGGTAGAGCATTTGTTGCAATAATGTCTCGACAGTGGCGCTCGAATTAAAAGGGTTGTGGATGATGACTCTCCACACCCAGGATTTGGCGATTGGATCCCCTAAAAATCCGCAGTCGCTCTTTAAAAAAAGGAGTATAAGGTATTTCTCCCGCTTTCCTAGCATACCTTCTTGGTTTAGTGGTTCTGCACACTGGGCCGGTATTCCAGAGGTCCGTGGTTCGATTCCCGGCGAAGGCAATAGCTCATTTTTCATCTCTCCGGCTTCTCCAAAAAAATCCTAATGTCTCTACAACGTTTTATGTGTTAACTTTATTTTATTAAATACCACGTTCTTCACACTTACATAATATTCAATTGAACAGCATAATCTCAAAATATTTAGAAACTTCATTTTAGAATTTCCGATGTACAGTCTCATTAGCTGAAATTAAGAATATTTTATTTCATACAGTGTCGCTACTGCTCGCTTTGGAATCGTTGCGTTTGTTAATCCAAAATTCGTTAAAGTTTTACAAAATATGAAACAAATAATAAAAGAAATCCGAAGTTCAAAATTCGGGCTTCCCAAGTTCCGGTGGAGAACTACAAAATTGGATGACTGTAAGTACCGTTGTTTCTACACAGTGCGACATTCATGCAGATTCCTTATTATTTAATTTCTTTAAATATAATACGGGAGATAATATATGGTGGAAACACTCTGAAAAGTCATGCGATGCATTACAAAATGAGCATTACAAAAATGCATTTACAAAATGCCGTTTTGAGGCTAATCCATTCGGGACTAACGTTCTTTTTGGGAAAACTAGTTTATTTTGTTTCTTAAACAAATTTGAAACTCATAATTTAGGGACTATTGAAATAGTTACAAATCGCGTTCCGCCGTTTTATCTCTTTACCCCCTTCTCTTGTTTCGTTTTTTTAAAAATATTTCTGTTAGAATTGATAACACTAATTTTTCTAAAATTTCCAGTTAAAACGTTTAACCGTGTTTTTTAGGCTAAGATTCGTAAAATCTCGAAGCAAGAAAAATCGCCGCTGATATTCGAATCTCAAATTATTTTTAGAATTCCTTAGATTAGATGATACGAATATTTGATATAAAAGGAAACCGACAAATGTGTAACATTCTGTAGAATAACAGCTGTAATCGTGCAGCAGATTTCTGTGCATTCATTGAAAATTACTCACGTAAAGTATGTCTGTCTACTTTAGAAGCTTGAAGAAAAGGAAAAATACCCGCGAAGTTTATATTCCTACGGAGGAAAGGAAAACTTAGCAGTGTAGCCGCGTATATTTGTTTTGTCAACTTATGCACCTGATTTACACTGCAGTTCGGCTTAAGAACGATTTCCAGCATCTGTGTACCGACGTGATCTGGAGAAAAATGACCGATTTATGAAAAAGTGGTATAATCCAAAATAGCTTTTAACCTGTACAAGTTATTTTTATGAATCATGCGATATATTTTGCATGCAACAAATACATATCTTTACTAACGCTTATTATGTAATGATAGAGAACATTTTATATTGAATATATAAACAATGAAATAATTTATATTGTTGAGTTCTACGGGTTAGTGGATTCGGAGTGACTGATGAAAACACTTGATGAAAAATGAAAATACAATTTATTCGTCAGTATTATACAGGACAGTTCCAAAGAAGCGTTACAGTTGTCAAAAATCTATAACAAACACGCTGAATTAATCAGTAGCATAGCCATCAGGTTAACAGGCTATAACGGTGAACACATCTTCACGGCAAAGCACTAAATTACAGCTCCCGACTCGGTCGATCGCTCTCGAGCTAGTCTCTGAACACTACTACTCTGCTACTGAACTCAAGATACTCTCCTAGTATACGTACAGGGAAGTTATATAGAGCTTTTGACCTGCCTTCGAGAACATTCTCGGGAAAACTGGTACGAATTCGTTCTAGAATGGTCTCCGTCTATGGAATATCGCCGATTTTGTCGCCAAATGGGCAATTTCGTCTAAATTTGTTAACTCTGCTTTTCCTTGCCACTTTCTGGTAACCCTTGCCCTGCTTTGGGGACAAGCTATCTTACCGCAGCTGGGCATATTAACATTTTTTGACTGCAGGTTCATGTTTTCTACTTCTTTTATTTGCATCAATAATGATACAATTTGGGGATAAAATTGTTAAACTTAATTATTATTATTAGTTTTTGGTACATAATTATTGTTGTTTATTATAATTATAGTCATTTCATGGTAAATTTTTAGCATAAAAACTCCTTATGAGTTTTTTTAAATTCTAGCCATGGAATTCTTAAATAATATAAACAATGCTTTGAGATTATTTGCTTGGTTATACTTCGCAAGAGAACAAAATGTAATTTTGTAAAGTTTGCTGAAAGAAAGATTTTGGAAGAACGATTTTAAGATAAAAACAAAGCAACCTACGTACGAAAACAATAAGTTAAAATGCATAAAGAGTTTATGCAATTAAGAAACTTATACATAATAGGAACTTTTGTCAAGATAAAATTAATACCTTATAAGTATTATTTTTAATGTTGTTATGTATTTTTACGTTAGCAGCAGAATAAATAAGAGAAAAATAATTAAGCATATGCAATATATATACCGCAGGAAAAGAGTAAAATTAATTCCTTTATAGGTATTAACTTTATTGTTGACGAGTACTTTCCAATTAGCAACAGCGTAACAAAGTTGAAATAGTACTCACACAACGTTAATGAAGCATTTCTTTTGACTACGAATTTAAAAAAAAAATTAACCCATTTTCTATCCAGATGAACAAAATACGTCATAAATAAGGTAAGTTTAGCATTTGGGTTTTTTTTTATAAACGGTTATTTCTCAAGCTAAAGGCTGGGACACAGATATCACAGCCGTAGTTAATGTTGGAATACATACAGTGGATGGACAAAAATATGGAAAAACCTTGTGAAATGCATGTTTGAAAAGAAAGATTGATTTTAATGAAATATGTAGGTGGCGCTGGCGTTTGTGACTACTGACGCCACCTATACAACTTCGTAAATGTGCTAAACAGTTCAGTTGTTGTCGGAGTACTGTTATGTGAGGCTGTCATTGCATTATGTCAGAGTTAACAGACTTCGAACGTGGGCAAATTGTTGGAGCACGTATGGTAGGTGCTTCCGTAAGCAAGGTAGCCGAGGTGTTTAGTGTTTTCAGAGGTACTGTATCGAAGATTTATTCCGCATATTTGAAAAGCGGAAAAACATCATCTGCTAAATCACAGCGCGGACGAAAGTGTGTCCTGAGTGATCGTGACAGACGATCATTAAGGGCAATTGTGACGAAAAATAAGAAAACCACAGCTGCAAAAGTTACTGCTGAAATGAATGTTGTGTTACCGAACCCTGTGAGTACCAAAACAATTAGAAGGGAGCTTCATAAACAGGGAATTGCTGGCCGTGCTGCAATTGAGAAGCCACTCATCAGTGATGCTGATGCCCGTAACAGGAAAAGGTGGTGTTTAAGTCATAAAGCCTGGACTATAGAGCAGTGGAAGCGAGTAATATGGTCTTTTCACGAGTCTTCTTTCACATTGTTTCCCACTTCTGGCCGAGTTTAGGTCTGGAGAACGCCATCTCAAGCCTATAATACAGACTGCTTGTTGCCAAGAGTGAAACATGGCGGGGGTTCTGTTATGGTTTGGGCAGCCATATCGTGGTTCTCTGCTAGCCCCATGATAACTGTGTCAGGGCACATGACTGCCAAGACTTATGTGAACATTTTGGCCGATCAAGTTCATCCCATGGTACAAACATTGTTCCCCGATGGCGATGGTGTCTTTCAAGACGACAAAGCCCCTGTTCACACAGCTCACATTGTCCAGGACTGGTTTTCTGAGCACGAGGATGAGTTATCCCATCTCCCCTGGCCACCACAGTCACCAGACCTGAATGTTATCGAACCTTTGTGGTCTACATTGGAACGGAAAGTGCGTTCTCGTTATCCACCGCCAACATTGTTATCTAAACTTGCCACCGTTTTGCAGGAAGAATGGTATAATATTCCCTTGGCAAATATACAGGAACTGTATTTATCCATTCCGAGAAGGCTGCAAGCTGTTTTGGATGCCAACGGGTTTCCTACACCATATTAAGCAAAGAAACATGTTTTTTTAAAGGTGTTTCCATATTTTTGTCCAACCCCTGTATATCCTACACGAAGCGATTGACTTACTGTAAGCACACCTATTATTCTGAAAAACTTTATTATATGAAATAGATTTACATCGTATGGTACAGGATAAAGCATCCTTTGCATAACCCAACATTACTTACACATTGGGCAACTCATATCTGTTCTTTTCTCTATGTTCCCTTGTGTACAATGAGTACAGCGGCGTCTTGGTTTTTCAACTATTGGAAGATGATCTCCAACATGCAGAAGATTCTAAGTACTTTTTAAACCAGCAGTAGTTTTTAAACTTTAAATGGGACATATACGATCCGTTAGTAGTCAAAGGATTAAACAAATCTGTAATGTATGTGTTTGTTTTAATTATTATCAATTATCACCCAGACAGTATAGTTAAAGGAAATCCTACTGTGGTACCGAAAGAATGCATGGATGTTTGTAAATGTATAGTGTCTTTGCGGCATGGGGCACTCTAAATATATGGCGAGCCGAAAGTCCTCTCGTGCAGTTTGGTAGTAGGGGTGAGACAGACCCTCGGGCCACCCCTCCGGGATGCTCTCTCTCAAAATTGGGGTGAACTAGGGGAATAGGACTATTCGCCGTGGCCGTTTCGCCGTCGAAACGTTTCGCGTCAAGACATATTTTTCTTTACACGACTGTATTATATCTTGCCGTATTATATTAAGTTGATTTAAATTAATAAGTCTGTTTTGTTCAATAATTTAATTTAATAATTTTTTGTGTACAGTTTTATACAATTTCACCGTTACACATGACATATTAATTTTAAGATAGAAATGTGCTGACAAGATTCCACAGTAATTCCGTTTCCCATTCAGATTTCATAAAAATGTGAATTTCTTGCTTGTATGAGTGATTTCTCTGAACTAGCCGATTAAAAACTCAAGAAATTTTGGCGAATTATGTAAATATTGTACCCGCATAATTTTAAAATCGATAATATAACTTCTGTTATATCAGAAGTTTAGTCCCAGTTCTCTTTGAAACTGACATAATTTTCCAACTAACTACGTGTAATTTCTCCATATTTCATACTTGTAAATAAATATATATATTACAAGCAACACTAAGTATACAAAAGGTAAACAGAATTATTAAACTAACTAAATTTAATATGAGCAAAATACGGCAAGATACAGTACAGTCATGTAAAGAAAAATATGTCTTGACGACGAAACATCCCAACGGCGAAACGGCCACGGTGAAATGGCGGCGGCAAAAAGTCCTAGAGTCTGGAAGTAGAAGTCTAACCTGCTCGGGCTACCATTCTTCCATGAAATGCATGCAATTATTTTATCTTATGCATATTTACTGTCAGTTTTTTTGCGTTTTCCTACAAAAATGTAAATTTTAGTTCGCGCGTAATTAAAGAGGAAGAGAGAGATAGTATTTCAACTGCCATTTCAGATTGCTTAATCACAGCGTGTTCCGCCTGAAGGCCATGTTACTAATTAAAATTTTACAATAGCAGTCTGACTTCGGCGTTGCTTTATTTTTGCCAATAGTGCTTCTCACGCCATTATAAGTTTGCGCGTTAACTACTTAACTGTTTCATTTTCGTGCCATATTTTTTTTTTTCCTTTGAGAACATACAGACTCCCCGTGCACCACATATGTACAACACGGGGCTTACAGAAGTAAGTTAACTAGAACATTAAAGGTTACATGTATAAATAAACATTAAAAATTACATGCATAAATAAAGCGAACAAAAGCAGAGAACAGCAGTCTGGACTTCACGAAAACAGATAAGTTCACTGGCCAAGTCACTCCGAACATTTTCAAATCGTTCTGTAAGCATAATCTAGGGCCATCAAATGTAGGGCACGAGAAGATCAAATGTTCCACATCCTGAGGAACCCTTTTTGAACATTCACATAAATTGTTTGATCGTAGATTAAAACGAAACAGATAACTTGCAAATTTACCGTGACCAGATAAAAACTGAGACACTTTAAAATTTAACGAGAGGAAAGACTCGGAATTCAGTCTATGGTAAATAGAAGGAAGGAACTTTTTGGTGACTTCCGCATTACAAGATGAAATATATTCCTCATTCCACATAGCTAAAAGCTTTTTATAATGAAAGGACTTCCAATAACTCTTTGGAATGCTAATGTTGATATCGATGGGTAAATTTAAGGCATCTTTAGCTAAGAAATCAGCTCTTTCATTTCCGTAGAAACCATGATGAGCACGCACATAAGCAAAGCAGATATCAATACCTTTAATTCTAAGTGAACTAACAGTTACTAGGGTTTCGATAACTAATTTATCGCAGCTGGTAATACTGTTCAAAAGTTGAAGAGAAGAAAGAGAATCAGAACAAATAAAGTACTTTGAGGATGTTGTCCCATGATCCTGGATCCATTTGACGGCAAGATAAATGCACAGAAGTTCTGCTTGAAAAACTGTACATTCATTCCGTATACGGTGTCTAAGAAAACAAATCTCGGAATGGCCTTCAAAAAGAACAAATGCAAGGCCAACCTTGTTGTTCATCTTGCTGCCATCTGTAAAGAAAACCATATGAAAATTTATTTCAGCAGTCTCTTTATAATCGCAGAAATTTATGGGTTCTAAAGAAGCGGGATGAGGAAGATCAGTGAAGGGGACAATTCCATTAATACAGTCTTCCGAAGCATGAGTTGCCAATGACTCAAAAATATTATTCTTATATGCAATTTCAAAATCAATAGGCGGAACTCCTGCAAGAACAAAAGTAGCCTCATAGCTTAAGGTTCTATAAACACTAATAATACGAAGAAGAATTCTCCGTTGAATCTTTCTTAAATTTCTTTTGTTAACCTTCTTGGCAAGAACATGTCGCCATATTGTGACCAAAAATAAGCATATTTTGTATAAACAATTTTGTATTCTAATCGATTATATGAATTCAAATCAGTATTCAAAACTGTTACAAGTATTGCATTTATTAATTATTATTAAGAAGAATTTTAATTACGGCGAAATTAAAGCATTTTTAGTTAAAGTTGTTTTTTTTTCTGACGAAACTGCGAAACTGGCAAGAACACTTTACAGGAGATAAATGTGAAAGAAGTGAATTCGTTGTGAAAGGAAATCGTGGCGGTGGTGGACGAGGATTACTAGTATCCATTTCACAAATGTTCCGAACCTGAGTTAGACCATCTGAACTTTCCGTTATCCCATCATCACTACGGAATTCCGATAAAGAACTTTCAGAACTACCAGAATCATTTATAGAAATTTTAGATTTGCTATCTGATTTAATATCAGAATTATATTTTTTATGAGCCATTTAGTGTCACCCGTTGTTCTTTTATTTCATGACAAAATTGGAAAGAAATAACTATCTGCAAAGCTGAACACGTGCAAACAAACTCGTTAAATTTCTTCGCCTAAGGAAAAGCGGGAAAATTTTTCTATGAACTGATTTCACAATCCAGTATCTCCCAGGCCACTACATACATCTATCAGAAACACTGCAAAGTGAAAAATGTGGAAAAGGCCGGAACAATCAGTGGCTTGGTGTAGGAGAATACACTGCCCGAGTGGTAAACGGGCAAATCAAAAAGTCCCTTTTCACGTCACCCGGACGGTTTTCGGCCAAAACAGTTAAGTGGTTGATGATTTCTTAGTAAATTTCTTAGTAAGGGCTAGCTTAAGATTTAGCTTAATTTTAATTTTAAGTCCTTGCTTTTAAATTACGCCATACATGCTGGCTCGTTTTGTAAGCACAAAAGATGCCTTCTGTTCAGTTAATTAAGTTCTGAATAAAAAGATCGTCTATGTTCTTTTTAAGTTTTTATTATTTCTGTAGACATAGCGATAATTAAGTCTATTACAGTCTCGGCTTAATGTATGCAACTTAAAAGAGTGAAGCTGTACTGAAAAAAATATTAAAATTTCTGTCAGACCATTGCTACTTCTTTAAGTCAGTTTTATTATCAGCATACATCAAAATTTAAAAAAATCTAAGCAGTAAAAAAAAGACCTCTCTATATTTTAAACTGAGCTCAGTAATGAAATGTGACCTTTATTTCACCTTTTACTATTTCATATTTTACAACGACATGTCATTGCTAGATTTTTACTTTTTAAATATTACTGTAATAAAATGCTTAGAAATATTTTTTAAAGACATTAGCAGTAAATGTTACGCTAAATGTAAAGTTACTAAAAAGTTTTTCTGGCATTAAAAAATTTTGATAAAATATTTTAAATTCCCGTAACATTATGCATTACTATTTTCTTATCAATCTCCGTCAGAAAAATAAGTGACAATCCGTAGAACTAGTTATTCTCATTCATTCCACCAAGAAATAATATATCCATGAATCGATTACGTTGAAGAGTCGATATTAATCTCGCAAAAAGACCGTTGGAACTTTTACGACATGGTAGAAAAGGAAAAAAATCCAAATGGATCAGAAAAATAAGTTTTTGTTACACTGCAAGAAACTTGCTGAACGTATCTGAAACTGCCTCTCAAAATTATATGCTGGACGCATCTGGAACCGTGTCTTAGCAAATACTGAAGAGCACTTTAAAAATGCCAGTCATTCGTAGGAAACATACGAAAATAAAGCTGAAAGTGCAACATCTTCAACTATCGTGAAATATTTAGAAGGAATTTGAAACTTGGGTCGATAATTGATGAAAGTGTTCCAGTAGCCACACAATAGTAAAGAGGAGCACATCTTCCAATTATTCAAACACATCCAAACACAATACATATATATAAAAAAAATCTAAAAAAGATGATAAATGTAGAAAATCGCCAAAATAACAAATAATCATTGTAAAAAATGCGTTCTTTGGCAATATTGTTTGTAAGCGCTGCGCTGAGAAAAGCGCTTCATATGTTGTAGAATTAAAATGATATTTTTGCATTAACTTAATTAGTGTTGAAGTAAATGTAGCCAGAAAACTGCAGATTGCAAAATACCACACTGAAGAATTGAACCATCAAAGTTTACAAATATTAAAAAAAATTAAAAACACAAAGAAACATAAATAAAAAGTCTGAAAGGTTTCAGATTTTAAATTACGTCCAAAGGAGCGTTTTTTTAACATTTTGTTTGTTACTTTTATTTTTTAACTATCACGTTCTTCGCACTTCAGTTCAAGAGTAATACGCAAAACAGTTTTAAACTGAGCATATCTTTAGAATTTCCAGGTACAGTGTCTCGCGCGGTGGAGATAAAAATGCTTTTTTTTGTACAACGTTGCCATTGCTCGCTTTCAAATCCTTGAGTTTGTTAATAAAAGAACTGCTACAGTTACATAAAATATGAAATCGATAATAAAATAAATTCCAAATTTCAAATTTGAGCTTCCACATGCCCATATTCGCAGTAGGATTACATCGTTCAAAACTCGATGGCTCTGGGTACCGTTGTTTTATCACAATTGCGATAAATAGACATACATTTATGCAGATTTTTCATTATTTAATTTCTTCAAATAGATGTTTGTCTGTGATTATGGCAAAGCCTCGAGGGCTATCTGCCTAAGAGGAGGGATGCCTTCGTGAAGGACTTTCTAAGGGAAACTGGCTCGTACACACGTTACACATGGGGAAAACCACGAAAACGCCCATGCAGCCAGCTCGTTCACGGGATTCGAACCTCGGACCGAACTACCAGTGTTCAGCGACTTTACCGCTCGGCTGCTAATGGGCCTTCAAATAGAATGCAGGAATCAAGAAAATTATTAGGCTTAGCGGCACTTAAACAACTTTAAAATTGTTGATAATTCTAAAAATATTGCATAGAGATTTACTAAAGGCATAAAAACCTTAACCGGAAGTTAAGAACAACATAATTCAATCATTTTTAAAGGAAAAAATGTACAATTTACAAACATGTAAGAATAGAGAAACTGAGATCACTGAGCCGCGTAACAGAGTGGATATATATATTTGGTGGCAACAGTTTGAAAAGTGAAATGGACATTTATAGTGAACCAACGCAAAATGGCAAAACGAAAACAATAGTCCTTCAGGGACAAAGCCCCTTTGGACTAAAAACATAAAAATTAGAAAGAACCCTCGGACCATCTCCCGGGGCGCTTTTCCTCAAAATTGGGTTGGATCTAGAAGTCCAACCGCCTTGAAGGTCTGGTAACCATTCTTCCATGAAATTCATGGACAAGGCAACGACAACAACAAAGGGAAACCACCTTAATCATCAAATATAATCAAATTTAGAAAACAAAGCATTTTATCTACATTAAATATTCAAACATTGTTTTAATTCACCACAATTTAAATCTTAATTAAGAACCGCAGTTTAATTTATTTTTTAGTGACCTTCTATGGAACTGATCCAAAAATCAATGTATAAACGGAAATTTTCATGATAAACTTCAAAGGACTCCTAAAGAGGGAATCATTACAGTGGGAAACATCATTAAACGTACTCATAGGAATACTTAACTCCGAAACTAATTTAAGTGATGAATGTGATACAGTTGAAAACACACTGCCTCTGAATTAGCAGTCATTTATTTTAGTCTATAATCAAATATTAATTCCGAATGACTTACTTTCGTTGTAATGATGCAGGGAAATTCATCTCAAGACTTCTGGGGATCTCACAATGGAAAGAATTATGCAAGAGAAATTGTTCATGCATACTTTTAAGTATTTCAAGCAAATTACAGAATGCGAGGAATAACAGCTTAATTATACATTTAACTTCAATAATATTCTACCAGTTTAAAGACTCAATTACATGTTTCACAACAGCTTTTCAAACTTAAGTTTTAAATTTTAATCAAGTAACCTGTTATTTCTACCGATGAATGGCTTCCTGGCAGTTATTCCATTTTCAGCTGAAAGAAATATTCGTATTGTCCGTGTAAGATACGCAATTCCTGCAAATGGAAGCGAAGCCATTTCGAATAATTTACCCTAACTATTTTCAAAAGTTAAAACAGGAACAGTTCAAACAAATTGTAACGAATTTTGTATATCTATATATATCAAGAATAAAGTCTGTTTGTTTGCCCTCTAATAACTCAGTCACTACTACAGCTATCATCTCAAACCTTTCTACAATTCTTTTCTGCGTGCTGGAAAAGGTCGACGTCGACGTTTTTCCAAAAAAAATCTGATGTGTACACCACATGACTTCCTTGTACGGAATATTGAATTATACGCATTTTTTTTTAATTTCATTTAAATCGATTGGATTGAATTAAATCTACTTCGTCGGCAGCGCATAAACCACAATAGAATAAATGCACTCTTTAAAATTCACTATATTTGTTTACTATAACGACACTCTGAATGCACAAAATTTATATCATTTGAAGAATTATCGTTGCTACATGTTCTATTCAAATACTATAATAAAGCTAAAACGATATATGAAAGAAATTAAGCAAACAAAAACAGAAAAGAAACAGTTTTTCACAGACGATTGAGTATTTCTCATTCAATTAATTCAGTTCTCACTTCGCGACAAGACAAAAATACATAAAAACTCAAAATATCTGCATTAAAAATTACGAAGTAAATCTTAAACACTTATTTCCTCGAAAACATTCCAGAAAGGATTAAACATGATTTAAGTCGCAATAATAAGTGGAGGCGTTATTTTTGTGTTGCGAAGATTAGTCTCTCTAGATTGGCAACAAATCTACAATTCTGCTGGTTCAAATGTAAACAAATATGTCTGCCATTTATTTAAAATTAACCGCACTTAAACAGGTTTTAAATTGTTTATAATTCTACATATATTGCTTCCAGAATTACGAAAGGCATAAAAACATTAACCGGATGATAAAAAAACATAATTCAGTCATTTTTAAAGCAAAAAATATACAATTTACAAACATATAAGAGTAAAGAAACTGAGATCACTGAGCCGGGTAACAGAGTGGATATATATATAAATGTATTTATATACGTTTGGTGCGGCCGATTGCAACCAAAATACGAGGTGCACATCTACATGTTATAGCAGTCGTATATACAAAATTTCAACTTTCTGAGGCTACTCGTTTTTGACTTATGCGAGATACGTACGTACGCACATACGTACATACGTTCGTACAGACGCCACGGAAAATTCTCTTCAGAATTCATTTTAAAGCAGTTTTATAATTTTTTTGGAGGAAAAGAGTCTTTTATTCTGTCCTTACATACAGATATCACGCAAAAACATCGTTAAATTGCATTCGATAGCGGTCAAAATGGATATTTTCGTTGAAATATGTTGCCTGAAACTTTTCACGATTACAATACTTCCTTTTTACATCGTAAAAGGAAGGAAAAAGTAACTAAAATTAGAGATATTAATTAAAAAGTCGGAAAAAGTCTCGCAAACTGGAGACGAAATCTGCTGTATTTCGAAAGTTGTTGCCACTGCTCGCTTTCAAATCTTAGAGATTGTTAATAAAATTTTTTTTAATTTTACGATGGATTAAAAATAGCGTTGCAAAATAGTTCTACTTAGTCAATATTACAATATGGGATGATGCAAATTGTCATGTGTGCCCAGTCAACACGTATTCTATATACATAAGGAAGAAAGTATGTCTGTGTGTTTGTTCGCTACTAACTCAGTCACTACTATAGCTATCGTCACCAAACTTTCTATAATTCTTTTCTGGCTCCTGGAAAAGATCGATGTCTGCTTTTCTCCCAAAAAGGAGCGAAAATCTCAGAGATATTAATTAAAACTCGGAAAAACAATAATTTTCGCCCTCATTTTTCCGAGTGGCAACAGTCTCGCAAGCTGGCGAAGAAAATCTACTTTTTTTCCAAGATGTTGCCACTGCTCGTTTTCAAATCCTAGAGTTTGTTAATTAAAAAATTTCTTAAGTTTTACGATGAAATAAAAATAGCATTGCAAAACATTAAATACATTATTCCCGATTTCTAAAATTCGTCGGAAGCCATTTGGACTATTACCATCTTCGTACGACTTTAATCAGCCGAAATACTAACTAAAAATTCTGAAAGCGCTAATTTTCGCACTAATTTTTCCGAGTGGCAATAGTTTCGCGTGTTGCAGATAAAAATGCTTTATTTCTAAAAGTTTTGCTACTGTTTGCTTTCAAATCGTAGAGTTTGTTAATCAAGAATTTGTAAGTTTTACAAAATCGATATATATAAAGACGAACGCCTGTTTGTGTGTAAAGTAAGACCCCGCTTAACGCGGGGGATACCTTCCATCAAAGTAGAGCGTAATGCGAAACAGCGCTAAACGAGGCTATCTTTACATGTAAATATTGGGGTTAGGGGAAGATGGCTAGGAAATTGGTTAGGTATTAAATTAAAAAAGTATGTTTTTTTAATAAAAATAAAACCAAACATTTATTTCTTAAAGCCCAAATTAATACCACATTATTATTTCTTGCAAAAATAAAAACAAAATATAAATAACAAAACGAATATTCTTAAAAAAAAACAAATAAAATTCTAAGTCAGTCATATTTAGTTAGCCTTCCGCGTTTTCAGTGTTCTGCGTTTTTGTGACAAAAGCATCTAAAGTTGTTTGCCTTTTTCTTTTGCGTTGTTCTCTTAAAAGTTCTTTATAAACGGATAGCTCATCTCTAACACCACGCCTTACTTTTGAGCTCCTGTCAAAATTCTGATCATTTTCAATGAATTGATCCATTATTTCAGTTATGGTAGACAAACTCCTTTTTACAAACGCCATCGAAAGTTCTTTTTGCTCTTCTTCTGAATCACTGCTGTCAACATTTTTGTTTTCTTCTTGTTCAGTTAATTACTTGAGCTCATCATTAGAAAGACTAGCCGCTGCTTCTTGAATTATTTCTTCGACATCTTCCCCATTTACCCCTTCAAAATATGTCTGTACAATACCGCACCAAACAAGAAATACAAGTACACTCTTTCGAATATGTATTTGAAACCTATCGCTGCATAATATTTCGGGGAATCCCCGTATGCTGCGAGCGATTTCGTGGAATCCCCGGGTTGAAATAAAAGAGCGCTAAACCGAAACAGCGCTAAACGAAACAGCGTTAAGCGGGATCTTACTGTATGTTTGTTCGCGTTATTGATTTCTGATCAATTACGATAAATATTTGGCCACATTTAATCGACTAAAATGGAGAATTGATGAAATATTGGATGGAACTTGAACTTTCAAGAGAAATTGATTAGAAAGACGAAAATCATTAAAAACTGCGTACTATTTTTGCTGATATAATGAAAGAGAATTAGTTTACTTAACTATCGAAATTTTGTATATGGATTCCATATCGCATCAGACTGAAAAAATGTATGAATAAGAATCGTATTTCTTGCATCGTTTTTAGAGAAGGATTACCAGCGGTATCGTTATCTCAGTCGTTAGATAAGTTACTTTCAATCTAACGTAACTGGTATCGAGTACTTCCGCTAGTATGTAAATAATTTTAGTGAAATTATATGTTAAATTGTAGTATCTTTTGTATAATGCAACGTGAAAAGTCTGAAGAAAGGAAGCTGTGTTAGAAAAATAAGACTATAGGGGAGAAGTCTACTTAATGAGATAAACAGCTGTCTCACTAAATTGGCGAAATATCGCCAAGCTGGCGATGGTTTTGGTAATAAATGTTTTCGCCAAATTTGACGAGAAATTCGAAACGTCTAGATAGAAATAGAAGGTACAAGAGATTGAGCCGGCAGCCGAGGGGTAAACTATGTAAAACCAGAGAGACATCGGTTCCCAGCTTTTAGTTCAGAACTGACTTCGGAATATCAAGAGATCTAAGTGAAAGCTTCGAGTTTGACATGCGCTTTGCATTGCTTTGTGTTTAATTGTGTGAATAGTTTGAAGTGCAACTACTGATTGTACCCTGTGATGCTGAGAAGAACTGTACAAGTGCTTTTGTGGAAGGTTCCAGAACTGCAAAGTGTTTCTTTTGGGAAAATATATTTTTTTTTATTTAGCTATCATCGGTTTTGTATGCATTCAAATCCATTACGAACCGGTGTGCACGCAACAATATATTTAAAAAAATAAGTACAACAAAGGAATTATGTACCTATACTTAAGACATGTATTTATATATATATTATTTACGCTAAGGAATGATGCAGTTTTGCCCTTTTCTTTTATCACTTACGATAAATTACGTCTATCTACTGCTATATAATGAATCGATGCAGATTTCACATTTTGCTGTCTTTTCATGCAATTTCCCTTTGCAAGGAATTACCACATTCCTGAAACATGCTTTCGCGGTTGAGTGATTAGCATGTCAAGCGAACGAATGAAAAATCCATTTGTCAATTCTCGGAGAGGGCACAATTGATTTTTCATGTTTCATGGTCCTTAAAAAAATGAATTGGTCTCCACACTGGCGTCTTCACTAAGATGTGCTATATTATCGTTTGTGATCACCTACATTAATTCGACCCAGTCTTGAACCTTTCCTCAGTCCCTCATTCAGTTGGATAGAATATATGGAATTACCGCATTCTCCTATGCGTGCTTTTGAGGGGTAAGTGCTTAACACGTCTAACTAGCTTAGAAGATCCGTGGTTCTACGACGGAGATTGCAGAGCTGATATTCCTTAGGTTTGAAAAGTGTAAATGGCACTTTGTAGGTAAAAATATGTAAACGTCTCGTGTCAAAATCTGTTGGTACACGAGCGGTAAAGTCGCTGAAAACTGGTAGTTCGGCCCGAGATTCGAATCCCACGAACGGGCTAGCAGCATGGGCGTTTTCGTAGTTCGCCCCCCCCATGTGTAATGTGTATACGAGTTAGTTTTCCTTAGAAAGTCTTCAAGGAAGACATCCCTCAGACAGATAACTCTCGAGGCTTTGCCGTAATCACATAAACCAAGCCAGAACCTGTTGATGCGGTAGGTGAAATAAAGCCATATTCGATTCACGATAAAAAGCGGGTTGTAGTTAACGACTTACAGGTGCAATGTATGGAAGACATGTCATGATAGTTTGTCAAATGGATTAAAATCTACTAAAGGAGATTTATTTAAATCACTCAGACGAGAGAAATTGATTATATTACAACGTCACTTCAACTTACAACCGCATCTCATCGGAACTAGATGCCGAGGTAGGAAGAGGGTAAAAACATGATACTCCTAACCTTTTTTACGTAAAAACCCATGACTGTGATTTTACGGCACGGTAATAGTACAATAAATAACTTCTCGATACACTACGCAGGATAACTTTTATTAACATGATTAAATTTTATTTAATATTAAGAATCAGTTAATATAATAATCATTTCATTTAAATATTTATTCATATGTTACATATAATCTCCCGTAAGCCATTTGTGTCAGATACGTCTTACGCAATCATAAATACGAAGTAAAAGAAATAAAAGTATTTAATTCACACATCCTCAATAATTATTAGCAACAACAATGTTAAAAACAACCACAATGGTATCTGCGTTGAGCATTTACATTAATCTCTTTAAAACTCTGATGCATTTTCAAGATTACTTCACTATAAAAAAAAATGCTTTCTGTTTATTGTTCTGGAAAACGTATTCCGCTAACGGTACGAAACAAAATCTACATTTTTAAACGCACACAGAGGTGATTAATGTTTCTTTCATTTCAAAGTGACAGTGTAAAGCAAAACCACTCCCGATGCATTTTTTTTTCAATTTAGACAGGTATTATAAAATTGAAGTGGCTTCAGAATTAATCATCCTAAAGTTGATCATCAGTCACTCTGAACTTTACAATTTGCCATTTTTTTGCTCCTTAGGTAAAAGCGTCTACGTTGACGTGCGACTTGCACATTTTTTACTTAGTATCTTAGCGAAAAAGAATCATTTCTTCTACTAAAACTATCGAATGCAAATTTTCTTGACAGAAAAATAGCGTCTGATTTTAAGCCTGCTACCATTCATTCTCTGTTAGGGACATGCCAGAATTGTTTAACAACTGTTTTATATCGTAACTCTAACATTTAAACTAGTTTTAAAAATATTTTCACCTAGCGATTGATAGTTTCTTTCTAAATATCGGCTAGTTGTGGCTTGACTACAATCAACTTACACAAGCACAGATAAAATGTCACAAAACATTATTTGACCATTGTTGGAGGATTAAAACAAAGCAAGAAATCGCAAAACTAAAGGACGTATCAACAATTACTGGTAACAACTAAATCACATAACTTGACATGAACAAATATCATAATCATAGCCTCTAAAACAGGAACGTGATTTAATCCTTAGCTAATCAGTACTAAAAAAGCACGTACGAAACGTTGGGGTCAGTGAAATTCAAAGCTGCCACTGACCAATGCAAAAATTCTTTCTAACCCAGACAAATAGATTGGTGCTGACAACTAAGAAAAGGAAAATGGCCATACATGCAGCAAGGCATCAGTTGACTTTTTCTAACTGTTAAATTTATGTTAGGTTATTATGATATGGCAAAGCATGGAAGGGCTATTTGCCAATAGAAAGAGATGCCTCCGTGGAGGAATTTCTAACTGAAAATGGTTCACATTTTCATTGTACATTGAAAACAAGAAAATTTAACCACACAGCCAGCCTGGAACAGAATCCAGGTCAAACTCTCGACATTCGGAGGCCACTAATGGTCACGTTAGCTTTTAAACTTTCTTGCGTGTGATGTGATTTGCATAAAGTTCTTGTCTGAGCAAATACATGAGGCGTAAACCAAGAGATAACTGGACAATATTTAAATACCATTCAATAACCGTAAAACTTAAAATAAGAGTTAAGTTTATACCATTAGTTTCCTGAGTTTTAAATTTGCTGCTGTTTGAAATGCCAACCATGTTCCTGTAAGATTGAAAACTTAGCATCTCAGTGCAAAGAATCATTTAATTTCACGAATAAAACTTTTCTTGACACATTTCCGGTACACAAATTCTACCTCACTATACGCTAAAAGCCAGGGAGTTTTTGTAAGCCACATTTAATAGTTTTTTTCAATTATTAAGCCCATTTAATAAAACTAAATGCTGCCTATCGTTGTGCTGGTAAGTACAGGTGTCAGATCATTGCCGCAAATTTTCGGAAAAAGGCATGTGTGTTTATAAATGCATAGTGTCTTTGCGCCATTTAGACACTTAAACTAGTTTTCCCCTTAGGTTTGGCGAAATATGTGTCTCTTCTTTTACCAAACTTCCCTTAAAATGGTGGGAAGACATAAGAAATGAAGGACACTTCTGTCTAGTGTCTTTTGTAGTGCTGCACTCTCGCTCAAATGGTATAGTGGTTAATAACGTTAGCTGGGGTACCGAAGGGCCCGGGTTCGATTTCCAGAGAAGGGATGAATATTTGTAAGCATTTGTAAGCCTGCGCTGAATACAAGCACTTAAAATACACAATGAACCGAAATTTTCTCGAGTGGCTGATGGATGGTAGGGGTGTGGGACACCTTCGGACCGTCCGCACCGTGTTCTTCCTCGGAATTCCATCCGGGGCGAAAGCTTAGCAGTTAGTAAGAACCAGCGATAGCTAGCATGGCTAGATGGATGCACAGGTTCCAGTCTTACTTCAACCTGTTCCTATAACAAAGAACTTCTAGGGTTACGTACGAAAGCTTCGTTGGACCAGGAGTGGCTGAGTCAAACCACAGAGAAAAAATATAAACAATGTTTACTTTACAGGGGCTACCCATCCAAACATAATAAATACCCTTCTCCGCATGCGCGAAATAGCTCTTGAGCCCGTGTCGAAGCAAAGAATGTGTGTGTAAAGAAGGAAAGCTTCCATAGACATAATGTAAACCAGCTTCACTACTGCGCTACTACATCGTGAGGGACGAATTCTCGTCACAATACCGCCATATTTACAGGAAATTGAGGAATATGATACAAAACCAAAGAACGTAGATGATTCGGTCTTTGATAAAACTTTATGTGAGCACTCAGTAGCGGCTGCCTCGGATTTTCACAGATTTTGCTCTCAAAATAAATAGATACATTAATAAATTTATTTTCAATGTTCTTGATTTGATTTAAGTCGATACGGGGGGAGGGTAATTGCATCACAGAAGTCTGAACTCTTAACAGACATGATCTTCGATCTTTGACATCGGCTAGATAACTAGTTCCCCTATGCGCAAAAAATATATTACAAAAAGATATAAAGACTAGATCTGCTTCGACACTGATTCGATATTCTTTGGTCGAAAGACAAAGCTGACATTTGTGAAGATTTCAAACTTTTGTGATACAATTTTCTACCCCCGACATTTCAACGTAAAATCAAATCAGTAATCCGCGTAGGTAGATTAATTGATGCCTTTTTTATTTTATTTTGAGTAGGGAAATCTACGAATCTGAGTTTAAATTATCGCGAAAAGTTTTGTCAAGGAACAAATCCTATAAGTTCTTTCATTTTTTTGTACCGTATCTCTCAATTTCCAGCACACAAGAATTTGTCCCTCCACGATTTAGCGGCGCTGTAGTGATACTGGTTTACACTAAGTCTATGGAAGCTTTCCTTCTTTACATACATGCGTTTTGTCTGTAATGCTGCACTCAGGGCCTTCAGCATGCAAATAATAAAATAAAAAATAGGTACCTATGATGCACTTGTTACTGCTCATAAACGTTTAGCAACTCTACTTTCAACACCCTTTTAAACTTCATTTTTTAAATGATTTAGCTATTTTAATAACTTTTTTAGTATTAATGAGCATATAGAAGAACCTTCGTATAAGTTGCCTATTTTTTCTCATGGTATAACTGGCATTTTCCTTCAAAATCTTTTATCTTAGAATACAGCTATTAATCTTTTTAATAAATAAACAATCGTATTTGAAAATAATAGTTTAGAAAAAAAAAAAAAAAAAACTGAAAGCTTTTTGATTTTATATTACGCCCAAAGAGGCTTTTTTAACGTTTTATGCGTTACCTTTATTTTTAAATATCATGTTCTTAGCACTTAAACCATAAAATTCAATTCAACAGCAATATCACTAAATATTTAAAAAAGCTCATCTTTAGAATTTCCGATACACAGTCCTGCGCATTGGAGATAAAAATGTCTTTTTTCTTACAGTGTTCCCATTGCTCGCTTTGAAACAGTTTTGATGAAATAGATAATAAAACAAATTCCAAATTTGGGCTTCCAGATGTCCATATTCGAGTGGAGGACTACGTTACTCAAATTTTGATGTCTCCAGGAGCCGTTGTTTTTTCACAATACGAGAAACATACATATATTCATGCAGATTTTTCATTATTTAATTTCTTTAAATATAATGCAGGGCTCTAGTATTTGGTGGCAACAATTTGAAAAGTGAAACGCCGTTTTACAGTCGACGGAGCAAAATACCGAAACGAAATTAATAGCCTTTCTCGGAAATTACCCTCTTGGGTTAAATATAATGATATTTGTGGATCTATCCTTTATTAATGCATTGAATACTTCTTGGTATTTCAGTCACAGGACACTTATACTAGAAATTTTGTCAAAAAAGCATTTTTATTTCCTAAATGAAATAACATATTTCACTCAATAAACGTGACACGTTAATTATTTGAGAAATCCCAACTGTGCAAGAAGGCAAGTAGATAGCGGGGCTGAAAATCTGTCATAAAATCAAATAGACTTTGCTATCAAGAAAGCTCATACGAAAACAGTCAACAAAAATATTTTTCCTACTCGCTACTGTATACGAAATTCTCTAAATAAGTGTCACAGTTAAATAAATCTATCTCATCTGCAACTCCGTGAATTTTATCGGTCGAGCTCCATTTACCTAACTCTTATCTCAGCACCATATGCACCATTACCATAAGCGAATACTATGAAATATGTGCATTTCCGACAATTCTCAGGAGTACCCCAAATCCTTTAAAGCAGTGGCCGGAAAGCATTTCAGACGCCAGTAGTAGGAAAGTGGATTTCGTTCATTTCAAGAAAACAGTTTACTCGTGTAACAAAGGAAACGAAGCCAAAATATTCTCCCCGGCATACATTGTGGCTGCCGTTGGGTTGAAAAGTCTCATTGTATATCGTTGTTAACATTACTCTCACTTCGATGAATTCTTTGCAATTATATAGCAAACAAATTTATATGATAATGAAAGGGATCAAATGGCAGCACAGTTATAACAACATTTTAAATGTGTACTAATCTCTACACATAATAAAATAAAGAGTCTGTGTGTCTTTCGTTCGTGCTGCGCGTAAGCTAATAGACGCACGACTACGAAATTTGGTACATAGGTACATCTAGACAAGAGCCACTGCACCTCGAAGCGATGTTTTTCGAAATTAGAATTAGAATTTTTAGTCCAAAGGGATTTGAATCCCGAAGGACTATTAGTTTCGTTTTGGCATTTTGCGTCGGATGGATAAATGTCGGTTCACTTTTCAAACTGTTGCCACAAAATGTTAGAGTCCTGCATTATATTTGAAGAAATTAAATAATGAAAAATCTGCATAAATGTATGTATATTTCTCGTATTGTGATAAAACAACGGTACATAGAGTCATCGAATTTTGAATAACGTAATCCTCCAACGAATATGAGCATGTGGAAGACCAAATTTGAAATTTGAAATTTGTTTTATGATCGATTTCCTATTTTTTAAAACTTTGACGAATTTTTGATTAACAAACTCAAGGATTTCAAAGCGAGCAATGGCAACGTTGTGCAGAAAAACATTTTTATCTCCAGCGCGTGAGTCTCTGTATCGGAAATTCTAAAGATATGTTCGTTTTAAAACTATTTTGCGATATTGCTGTTGCACTGGATCTTATGGTTTAAGTGCGAGGAACATGATATTTAATAAAGAAAGGTAACACACAAAATGTTAAAAAACGCCCCTTTGGATGTAATTTAAAATCTGAAACATTTCAGAATTTTTTTTTTTTTTTTTTTTTTTATGTTTTGTGACGAAATAGCGTCATTTTGAGACATAATGGCCTCTAGACACTCCATTTTCACATCGTCACGAAACGTAGGCACTTAGCTATTTTACGAACTTAAAATAAATTTCGTGTTTCAATAAATCGATTAAATACGAATTTATTTAACAAAGGGAGCTTAACACCTTTTCAGCGGGATTTTTTCTAAAAAAGTTTATTTTTAGAAATGTACAGTTTATTTTTCTTTGATTTTTGGACACGTTAAACTTTCATCCTTGTGACTGCTTTTACAAAAAGAATTTTGGAAAAATGATAATATTTTGTATTTTAAAAAAAAATTTTAAAAGAAGCTTCCGAGTACTCACATCTTTAAAAATGTGGTTTTGGCAACAATTTTCCTTTCTCATTGTTGATGATAGATTTTTGATGAAATCGCATCATTTTGAATAGTTTCATTCGTTTAGAAATATGGGTTTGGCAACAATTTTTTCATTGTATTTCTCATGTAACTGTTTTTAAGAGATTGACATATTTCATTTTCATATATATATTGATATATATATATATATATATATATATCAATATATATATGAAAATGAATTTTTTTTTTTTTTTTTTTTTGTTAAAGTTGTTTTGCAGAGTAAAATTCTGCGCGGAATTTTTATGTTTTTTGAGTTGCTATCATGTTACGTTTTGTTTGTAAGATATTGAAAAGTGTTGCATGATTTTTTTCTTCAACAGAAAGTTGGTTAATTTTTTATTAGGATAATTAATATTTGTATTAAGGGATATAGCTTATTTCATTGTATTATTTTCCTTTTTGAAAATATAAGATAAAATATCATTAATTATATTTTGATTTTCAGAATTTTTTGTTTTTTGCATTCTTTTATATTATTTATTGCTCATTTCACTGTTTTTAAGATATTGAAAAGTTTTGAGTGATTTTTTTAGGATTTAACCTCTTTTATACCATTTGAGTTCTTACGATTTTGCAAAGGGAAATTGGTTAATTTATTTATTAGGATAATTAATATTTGTATTAAAGGATATTGCTTATTTCATTGTAATTTTGTTATACGTAATAACATTTTTTATGAAGTTGTTCTGCAGAGTAAAATTCTACGCAGTTTGTAAATTTAACGCTTGGTGTTCCCTTCGGCATTTTTCCGGTACAGTTAAAAGCCAGACGAAGGCTGGCAGCGAAGCTGCTAGTTAATGATATTACAGATGACTGTTGCTCTCTGACGTTAGATTTATAATCTCTATTAAAGAAGAAAGTGTGTTTGTTTGTTCTCTAATAACTCACTCACTACTATGGCTATCGTCACCATACTTTCTGCAATTCGTTTCTGGTCCTGGAAAAGGTCGACGATAACTTTTTTCCAAAAAAAGGTAGGTACAATAAGAGATATTAATTAAAACTCGGAAAAACGATCATTTTCGACCTCATTTTTCCGAGTGGCAATAGTCACACAAGGTGGAGATGAAAATCTCCTTTATTTCAAAAGTTGTTGCCACTGCTCGTTTTCAAATCCTAGAGTTTGTTAATAAAAAATTTCGAAGTTTTACGATGAAATAAAAAAAATCTGATGTGTATACCACACGACGTTCTTGTACGGGATAATAAATTATAAGAATTTTTTCCTGCACTTCATTTAAACTTATCGGATTGAATTAAATCTACTTCGCCGACGGCGCATAAACCACAATAGAATAAATGCATTTTTTTAAAATTCACTCTAGTATTTATTTAGCATAGCGACACTCTGGCGCTAGATTCACTTAACAGTATTATATTTGGTTCATATTATAACTCATAATGCACAAAAGTTACATCATTTAAAGAAGAGAATTATATAATCGTTGCCACATGTTCTATTCAAATACTATAATAGAGCTAGAAAGATGTATAAAAGAAATTAAGCAAACAAAACAAAAAAGGCACAGTTTTTCACAGACGATTGAGTATTTCTCATTGAATTAATTCAGTTCTCACTTCGCGAGAAGGCAAAAATACATAAAAACTCATATTATCTGTATTAAAAATTACGAAGTAAATCTTAAACATTTATTTCCTCGAAAAAATTCCAGAAAGGATTAAGCATGAAGAAATTGGAAATAATAAATGAAGGCGTTACCTTTGTTGTGTCGAAGCTAAGTTTCTCTAGGTTGGCAACAAATCCTCTAGTCTGCTGTTTCAAATGTAAACAATCAATGGCCGCCATAAAAAAATGGCTTAGCGGCACTTAGACAACTTTAAAATTGTTGATAATTCTAAAAATATTGCAGACAGATTTACTAAAGGCATAAAAACCTTAACCGGAAGATAAAAACAACATAATTCAATCATTTTTAAAGCAAAAAATGTACAATTTACAAACATATAAGAGTAAAGAAACTGAAATCATTGAGCCGGGTAACAGAGTGGATATATATATAAATATATTTATATACGTTTGGTGCGGCCGATTGCAACCAAAATACGAGGTGCACATCTACATGTTATAGCAGTCCTATATACAAAATTTCAACGTTCTGAGGCTACTCGTTTTTGAGTTATGCGAGATACGTACGGACGGAAGTACATTCGTTCGTACAGACGCCACGAAAATTTCTCTTCATAATTAATTTTAAAGCAGTTTTATAAATTTTTTAGAGGAAACGAGTCTTTTATTCTGTCCTTACGTACAGATATCACGCAAAAACATCGTTAAATTTCATTCGAAATCGGTCAAAATGGATATTTTCGTTGAAATATGCTGCCTGAAACTTTTCGCGATTACAATACTTCCTTTTTACTTCGTACAAGGGAGTAATAGCATTGCCAAACATTAAATACATTATTCCCGATTCCAAAAATTTTGTGGGAAGCCATTTCGACTATTTCCATCTTCGTATAACTTTAGTCAGCCGAAATATTAATGAAAAACTCAGAAAGCGCTCATTTTCGCGCTACTTTTTCCGAGTGGCAACACTCTCAGGCGTTGGTGTTAAAATGCTTCATTTCGAAAAGGGTTGCTACTGCTCGCTTTCAAATCGAGTTTATTAATCAAATATATGTAAGTTTTACAAAATCTACACTTATAAAGAAGAGTGTCTGTTTGTGTGTTTTCTATCGAAATTTTTTGTGTGGGTTCCATATCGCATAAGAGTGAAAAATGCATGACTATGAATAGTAATTTTTGCATCGTTATTACAGTAGGATTACAGCGGTATCGTTGTCTGTGTTGTTAGATGCATTATTCCCAATCTAACGTAACTGGCATGGGGTAGTTCCGTTAGTTTCATACAATTTTCGTTCATTAAAAATCATCTTTTCCTTATTAATTTTATATATTGATAAGAATATTAATACTAATTTCGATACCTTTTATGTTTTAAAGCAGATAGTCTGCCTGTTACAGTTATAAAATTTAAGGAATAAAAGCAAATATTTTAAAGAAAAATCAATTTATCGATCCAGGATATAAAACTAAATGAAAAATTGGAATTTTGTGAATTTAAAATTAAATCCAAGACTACTGCTACTTGTGAAGTGTCAAAAACTTAGATGTGGACACCACATTACGTTCTCGTCCGGCCAACTAAATTATGCACAATTTGTTGCATTTCATTTAAACTTATTTTCTCGAATTATTCTAAATTAATTAACCGATCTCTCGAGGCAAGTTGAAAATGACATCAAAAATTGCAAATTTTGAAATTAAATATCTCGGTAAATTTTTGTCGTACAGGAGTCAAGCTTCTTACATTGTTACGTTTGCAAAATGAGAATAAAACTTTGTTGAATGTAAGAGCAAGAACCGGGGGACATCATTAAATGTTAGATTTCGTTATTTGTCGAAAATTATTTTTTTTTTTTAAATTGGACCTTAAATTGTAAAATGTTAGAACAAATTAGTGTCACTTTTGCATATCGAACCTCGGCGACGAGCCTCATAAAAACAAACGAGCGCCAAACGATGTATATTGTTTGAGAGAGGATTCTTTTTTTGTTCAGATGTAGAAGTCTTAAAAAGGTTTTGTGCTAACATTGCATTTGTCCTTCATTCTTTTCAGCAAGTTACGTTCTTTTTATGGAATATACTCATGATAATATTGCCTAATAGGTAAGCCTGATGTTATGTTAAACTTATAAATGAATCTTTTGTAAGTTCTATATTTTAACACCTCGGTTTAAGCGTTTGTAAAGACTGTTAACTTTGATTTGTATTCTATTTGTGATCTGATGATGATGATGTCGGGTCTATGATAAAGTGCAATTATATAGCTCAGAAGCCGTCAAAGACAGCTTTTGCAACCTCGGCAGCTCTATCAGTATAAAGTAGGTCCACTGGGGCTTCAATGCCGATGTTAAACAGCCTGGCCTGAATTGCTGGGCAGCTGAAGATGTGATGGTGAGACAGTGGGATATCATCTGGGCAATGAGGACAAATGTTGGTGCAACTACGCTGTCCGTCTGCAGAAATCCTCATCCCTTTCAAGTGATTTGTCCTAAGTCTGGTTATGGTAGTCGATATGGCTCTGTCACAGTTCAATTCCGGGATGGAGTTTCCCTTAACTTGACCGATTAGTCTTTGGCTGGCAACTGCATTGACATCAACGAGGGTTAGGCAGTTGGATGGTTGAGGAGAATCACGAGATGCATTTGCAAGCTCATCGGCCTTCTCATTACCAAAAATATTTACATGAGCCGGTATCCATTGTAAGATGCAGGATCTTTGGGCAGCAATGATTTTGTTTGTGAGCTCAATGATCTGATGACTGAGTTGACATTTGTCCTTCTGGATCGCTTGCAATGCTGATCTGCAGTCAGAGAAGATGATGATGCCCTTGGAACTCTGGTCTTTAGAGAGATAAATCTCCAGAGCACTTTTGATGGCGACGAGCTCGCATGTATAGTTGGAGGCGATTTTCCCAACAGGAATACTGTGGCATTTCTGCACTCCGTCTGTTCCGATGAAAAAGACTCCCGCTCCTCCTCTGTTCAGATTGGAGTCGGAAGAGCCGTCTGTGTAGGCGATCGTCAGATCTTGAGTTAAGGTCGTGAGTTCCTCAATGGTATGGTCACCCTTTTCTTTGATTATTGAGGTGGAATCTTTCTTGGTACCAGGCTGTAAGAGATTTAAATAAATTTTTGCTTGGGGGAGAGGGCACAGAATGTTGCAAGGCTCTTTGATAACTTTGAGAGTCAAATTTGTTTGGCTGTAACATTTGTGATCTATCTCAGCTAAGTAAACTCTCTAACTTTTTAAATAAAGATTTCGTAGTTATTATAACTTATGATTCTTTAATAAAACTTTTCTAATTAGTAGATAGTGTACTCAAACGTATTAAATATATTAAATGCACGCACGACATATCAGAAAATCATTTTTGAGTTTTGCGAGATATTTACGTACGTACATACATACATACATACAGACGTCACGAAATAAATCCATTTTACAATCGATTTTGAAAAAAAAAAAAAAAGAGTTTTCTATTTTGTTCGTACGTACAGATATCATGAAAAAAATCCTCCAAATGGATTCGGTAACGGTCAAAATGGATATTTCCGCTGAAAAATTATGCTTCAAAGTTTTCGCGATTACAATAATTCCGTTACTTCGTACAAGAAAGCAAAAATAAAATTATACGGAATTTGACTCCCGTACGACAAAAATTAACCTTGATATTTAATCTAAGGTTTTGCAGTTTTTTATGTCATTTTCAACTTGCCTTCAGGAATCGGTTAATTTAGAATAATTTGAGGAAATAAGTTTAAATTTAGGTGCTTCCACAAACGTGTATAATTTAATATGCAGTAGAAGGAAATCATGCTGTGTTCACATGATGTTTTTTCTTAATTCATGGTCCAAACAAATGTTTTTTGAACATATTAAAGAAGACGTCTTCGAAGTACTAATTTCCAAGATTTTTGCATATGGCATAATAAAATGTATTGTTATTTGAGGGAACATTTTGTTCTGTGAGTCGTGAATATGGGCGACGTTTCTATAGAAAGTCCTCCACGAAAATAAAATACACGGTTGCACGGATTTTGGCGATTTTTAGCGATTTTTCTTTTGGCGACTAATACGACTTATGGTTAACCCATTGCTGGATAAATTATTTATGGTAACCGATATTTTGTTGTCATTTTATTTAAATAATAATGCGTGTTATTATACATAAATTCCGTGTTTTAAATATATTTTATGGTTTCTAAATATTAAAAATCAATTTAATTTTCCATTTTTATTTGAAATAAAAATTTTATTTTTTATGATATTTTATGAAATTTTATGCTATGGATGATGTAATCAATGACGTCACCTTACTTGAAAAGTAATTGGTTTTAATATTTATAAATTTAATGTTTTAAACATTATTTACGGCTGTTCAATATTAAAATGCAGTTTAATTTTGCATTTCTTTTTTAAAATGATTTTATTACGTATGATTATTTAAATAATCTTAATTCTAGGCGTGATGTAATCAGTTCTCTGATTGGTTATAGAATATTTGTGCATTAACGAGCTGTAATCAGCTCTCTGATAGGTTGCTGAAAAGTTGTGCATTACCGCGCCATTTTAAAATTTAATCCACATCTTCGAATTCCTTCAAAAATGTCTCCTTCAAAGATGAATGTTGTTTTTGATAAGTACCAAGGATTATTGGTATCGAAATCAAAAAATTGTCCTTTGAGACCTTATTTTGGCCCGCCTGGCTTTCTAATCAAAGATTTACTTATAAATTCTTACAAAGGTCAGAGGAAATTTATTTTAAATTTTTGAGGAAACCTCGCTAATTGCTTCTTCAATGAAGTGCGAAAATGTAGATCACAGATGAAGATCGTTAGAAGAGCCGATTCTGAGGACGGCCTTATATGGTATTTTGGTCATGTTGGAAGAAATAATCGCTGTAATGGTAAGAAAAATATTAGACATTCCTCCCTTTTTACCGACAATAAACTAATTTTTGTCATTTTAGCTCTAGTGTACGACGCGTTCTTATTTACTTATTTTAAAGTATTTAATTTAAGTAATATTTTAATTATTTTAAACGTTGGTATGATTGTTTTAATTCGATATTCAATTTACGTAATATTTTAATCCAATTAAACGTTGGCGCAATGTTTTTATAGCGGTATTTTTATTCTATTTCTGTGCTATATGAAAGTAATAATTTAACCTTTTTTTAGTATTTTATACTCGTAGTAAATGTATTTATTTACATTTGCTTGCCATCTTAAAAAACAACGTTTTCAACAAAAAAAAAAAAAAAAAAAAAAAAAAAATAATAATAATAATAATAATCCATTAGTTTTAACGATATTTATTTTTTTAAAGTTTCGAATACTTTACTATGCGGAAAATAACGTAAAAACAGCGTTTTTCAAGATGGCTGACGATTGTAAAAACCGCTCCAACAATTGCGCCAAAGTAAATCGCCAAAAATCCGTGCAACCGTCTACCAAAGTAGTACCTTTATTTCTTAGTATTCTTGAGTTCAAGCCCATGTGGAGGCTTTTATGTACGTCCTAAGAGAGGACCGACTATGAACTTTATTTTGAGCAAAAAAGGGTAATTATTCCTTATCAAGTTTACGTTTCTGTCTACGGAACTAAAGCGATTATTCCCTCACCAGTTCTCAACGTTCCACATATTTCGTTGTAAATTATACGTTGGAACAATACAACATCATTTAAATTATGCAGATAGTTTTCTCTTGCTTTGCCATATTCAAACAACTTAAACCTAAATATAGTTAAGTGAGTAAGGGACCCAATGAAGTAGATTCACAGCTATGTCTTGAATAATTGACTTTTTTTATTTATTGAATATGGGCAGTCTATATGTGGTGTTAATTTGAAATGAAATAATAGTACAGTATTTCTTTTATAATTTGGCTTACTCTAAACAACTCATTCTAAATACAAAGTTTTATGTTCAATAAATTTATAATTTTTGTGAGGACTAATTCTTAAACTATTAAGCCTTTCGTCACTGCTTCGCTTAAAATACTTTTAGATCTAATCTGCAAACCCAGATCAATAAATCCCCAAAACATATGCAAAAATATGCAATATCAAGAGAAGAGAACATTAAGATAGTAATTGAAACATCAAAGTTAACAAGAAAAAATCAGAAATGAGCCTATAATTATTTACGTAACCATGATTACATTCAAAACGATCCACTGCATTCATGCTAACCCTAAAGAGAAAATTTAATTTATTACTCGCCAAGTCACACCAAAATCGCAGTGAGAAAATGGTTTCAGCTATTGGAGTATGTAGTGCTACGATGGCTAGATGGCTTGGGAGGAATATCTTCGTGGAAGACTTTTTTAGAAAAACGGATTCGGGCTATCGTTATATTTAGGGAAAACCACGAAACCTGACCATGCAATCATCCCACTCATACGGTTTCGAACCCAGGACGAACTACCCGCATTCTGCAGTGTTAGCCAATCGACCACTGCTGGGGCAGTAGTAAGAAAAAGAGTAGTTTATAATATTTTACTATTAGTAATAGGTATTTTACATATTGTTCTTGCAATGAGAAACTGTATTATAGACAGGTTAGTTGCATATGAAACTTTTTTCTACAAATAAATTAGCAGAATAAATAAATTTTTATATACAAGTTAATAAGTTTAAAGCGATTGTTTCTTTCTATGCTAAATATTAATGAAACTGTAATATCGTTGTGTTAAAAATATATTACTTAATTTGATTAAATATAAATTACTGGTTCCTAAATTTCAAGGACATTTATCTCATTTGCAGATATTTTGTAAATTCAATCCATGACCAAAATAAATTAACGTATATAAAAGCCAGGTTCCGTTGGAAAGTCCTCCATGAAGGAATCCTCTTCCTTAGGCATATACCCACCAAATGGTTTGCTATAATCAAATAAACCAAATTAAACCAAACCAAATTAAATTCAATAAAATGGCGATTTGTTAATGGTATTAGTTCCTCTCAAAGCTTTCGAAATTTTAATATTTTAGCTTTGCATATTTTATTACTGCTTGCTTTCTGAACTATGTTTGTTTTATCTGTCGTCCTACCACTCGTTTTCCTGTAGATTTTCTTATATTTCTCCCATTTTCGTGAAAACTTTTGCGTTTGAAGGAAAGGAACTTATGTCAAATAGTTTTTGAAACTGACAGAATTTTATTTTATCTGTCGTCCTACCACTCGTTTTCCTGTAGATTTTCTTATATTTCTCCCATTTTCGTGAAAACTTTTGCGTTTGAAGGAAAGGAACTTATGTCAAATAGTTTTTGAAACTGACAGAATTTTATTTACAATTTACGCCAATCTAAATAACGTTTTTGCTCGTCAATTATAATTTTTACACTGGCATATTTCTCAGAGAATTACACTCAAGAGTCGTGCCGCTTCCAGCGGTAAAGTCGCTGAATATCGGTAGTCCTGATTCCAGGCGAACCGGCTGGCTGCAAGGGCGTTTTTGTAGTTTTCCACATGTATAATGTGCACACCAGCCAAAATCCCTTAGAACGTTCTCCACGAAGGCATCCCTTCCCTTAGACAGGTAGCCCTCGCGTGCTTTCCCATAACTGTGTAAACCAAAGATTCAAGTGTCATTCAGTTCTGCTTTATCGAAAATCCTTGCATATGTCAACTGGTAATAAAGAGAGTTTTTTATTACTCAATTTTGCCTTTTCATATCCTAAAACACAGTCTTACCACTTATCAGGTCCTTTAGTTGTTTATCGCAAGGTATACTGCATAAAAAAAAAAGACAGTTCTATATTTCTTGTTCAAATGGAACGAACCGGAATATCTCGTTCTACCGAGACGACTGACGAAATTCAAATTGCGTTTTTCATGTCTCAAAAGCGCGACTTGGGATTTATCTTACATTTATGTATTCGTTCTAACGTAGGTATTTTGACACAAAATGGGAGTTCTTCTGAAACAATATAGCAATGTTTTGATGTTTTGATTCGAATTATGCCAATATATTAAATTTTGTAACACTTGGTGCGAAATTTACGGAGAAATTCAGAAATTAATCTAGGCATCTTTTTACTTCCTTGTACGAAGTAAAAAGGAAGAATTGTAATCGCGAAAAGTTTCAGGCAGCATATTTCTACGAAAATATCCATTTGGACCGCTATCGAATGAAATTTAACGATGTTTTTGCGTGATATCTGTACCTAAGGACAGGATAAAATACTCTTTTCCTTCAAAAAAATTATAAAACTGCTTTAAAATTAATTCTGAAGAGAATTTTTCGTAGCGTCTGTACGAACGTATGTACGTGCGTGCGTACGTACGTATCTCGCATAACTCAAAAACGAGTGGCCTGAGAACGTTGAAATTTTGTATATAGGACTGCTATAACATGTAGATGTGCACCTCGTATTTTGGTTGTAATCGGCCGCACCAAACGTATATAAATATATTGATATATATATCCACTCTATTACCCGGCTCAGTGATCTCAGTTTCTTTACTCTTATATGTTTGTAAATTGTAAATTTTTTGCTTTAAAAATGATTGAATTATGTTGTTTTTATCTTCCGGTTAAGGGTTTTATGCCTTTAGTAAATCTGTGTGCAATATTTTTAGAATTCTCAGCAATTTCAAAGTTGTTTAAGTGCCGCTAAGCCTGTTTTTAATGGCGGCCATTGATGTTTACAATTGAAACAGGAGACTAGTGGATTTGGGATTTGTTGCCAATCTAGAGAAACTTAGCTTCGCAACAACAAAATAACTCATTCATTTATTATTGCCAATTAAGTCATGCTTAATTCTGTCTGGAAATTTTTCGAGGAAATAAGCGTTTGAGATTTACTTTAATTTTTAATACAGATATTTTGAGTTTTTATGTATTTGTGCCTTCTCGCGAAGTGAGAACTGAATTAATTTAATGAGAAATACTCAATCGTCTGTGAAAAACTGTTTCTTTGTTGGTTTGTTTGCTTAATTTCTTTTATACATAGTTCTAGTTTTATTATAGTATTCGAATAGAAAATGTGGCAACGATTAGATTATTCTTTAAATGATATACATTTTGTGCATTCTGAGTTATAATATGAATGAAATATAATACTGTTAACGAAACCTAGCGCCAGAGTGTCGCTATGGTAAACAAAGGGAATTTTAAAGTGCATTTATTCTATTGTGGTTTATGAGCTGTCGGCGAAGTAGGTTTAATTCAATCTAATAAGTTTAAATAAAATTGCAAGAAAAAAAGTCACTTCGTCACTACCTTTTTACATTGTGCAGTCACATCGTTCTCCTTTAAAATAATGTTAACAAAGCGCCTAAACCACATGTGATGTTTCAACAAGTATGCCAAATTTTAAAATGCCCCAATATATAAATTCACGTATATCTTCGGAAATTTTGAATAAACAATTTTACTTTCTTGCAGGTATGCTTAAAAATACATCTACTTTAAGACGATGGTAAAAATTTTATAGATTATAATTCAAAATGTGTTTCGAAAAATGTATAAAAATTATTTAAAAATACAAATTTTAAAAATAAATCATTTAAAATGGGCGAATTTTATTTGGAACGAACCTGAATTTTGAAATATTAAAGAAAAAAATCAAATAAGTTTAATAAAAAAAAGATATAATTATAAATATATATCAAACTCAATTAACATTGAAGAGATAAAATTTTGAGAGCTCATTTTTGAAAAACTACTCGTGTGATTTTTACAAAACTTGGCAATTTGGCATAATTTGAGTCGTAGAATTGAAATATGGAAAACAATTGTCATGTCATTTCAGAAAAAAATCGCTTTTGCGTCTAAATATCTATATTAGAACAATACTATATATAAATTTAATACATATCCTATGCTTTCGGGACATGAAAAACGGAAGCTGAACTTCGTCAATCGGCGCAGTAGAAAGAGAGATATAAAACTGCCCCCCCCCCTTTTTTTTTTTTTTTTTTCTTTTGCGCAGTGTAAATCTATGATCTAATTAAAGGATAGAAAGCAAAAATGAGATCTTTCTCTATGCAAATTTATTGTTCTTGAAGGGAAATGGGCACATTTGATTTGAGATGATTATACCGTAAATATGAAGTCCCCAAGATTAATTTAGCTCCAATGTATGCGATAAAACTTAAGTGAGAATTTCACCCGTAGTCAATAAATTCAGCACACATAAACCCACCGCATTTTGGTAACTAAGGTGGTGGCATTCTTAGTGACATTAATTACTTTTCAAGAAGGATAAAGTGATAGCATGATTTGAGGTCATAATTACCTTTAGTGAGTAGGCGATAGCACATTTTAAGAGGCTTTGCTTTTCTGAATAAGAATTCTAAATCTGAGGTAGTGTAATAGGACTTGAAAGACATGCTTTGGATGTAGGAATAACTTGAACGAAGAGATAAGTAACCAGCACGAAGTGAAAAGCAGATATTTCGAGATTCAGAAATGGCATTAATAGAGCATATAATGTAGAAATCCTTTCAAAGCTCCTCAGATAGGGTAAAAAAGTAAATCGAGTTTTAGATGTTAAATTGCTACGTTTAAACAACTGACTTGAGGGGTTTGGAACTTACAAATCGATCGTGAGATGAAATTGTTTTCCTGGTCTTAATGGCTTCATTTCTTGTCGTAACTGTCAATTTGGCTTTTTAAACGTTTTTTACACTAGAAGAAAGTTTAAAACAGATTCTAAATTCCACCAACAATCACTCAGATCTCATCCCAGATATGTTTCACTTGTTGAATGGAAAATCAAAGCGATAAATGAAACTTTTAAGACATGGATTTAGCTGCATGTAGAACATTTTTTTATTAAACTTTTAATTCTTCTAGAACAGTGGTACCCAACCTTTGGCCTATGGCGAGCACATTTCCAAAACACCAACATTTTTGTTAAACATATTTCCAATCTTATGTGATACATCTGAAATATTCATTTCGGGAAATGGGTTTGAGATAATAAATAATAATATTGGTTGTTCAAAATTATTTTTCAGTGCATTTAGATTTTCCGCGTATTTCTCTGTTTCAATTGCCTTGTGTTTATTAATATAGCTTGATAAATTCTGAAAATGGGTGAAATATCTTTCTTTCATCTGATTTATCCACAAATTTAACTCTATCTGAAAAGCAGTTACAGTCTCAGGCAATTGAAAAAGGTTTTTTTCTTTTCCCTGGAGACCTTCGTTCAGTTTATCTGTTATATCCGTGAGAAAATACACATCGGTTAACCAATTATAATCGTCCAATTCTTTATAAACTTCGTTTTTGGATTCCCAAAACTGCTTTATTGACGAAAGAAGTTCTACAAATCGTTGAAGTACTTTTTCCCTGCTGAGCCATCTAACATCGGAATGAAGCAATAAGATTCCATGTTCGTGACCAAGTTCATCAGTCAGCAATAAATTAATTTATAACGTTTTGCAAAGTATCTCTTATGACCAGAAATGCTTACTATATTTTAACAAATAAGAAATATAAATAAATGCTTATTTTTCAAATACATTTTGTTCATAGTACCTAATCGGGCTGGCGAGCACATACAAAACGATGGGCGAGCACAAGGTTGGGCACCGCTGTTCTAGAACTTTGGAATAATTTTCATTTCTCAAGAAATTCCTAAACAAACTTGTCATGCAATTAATCATACATTTATGTAGGATTAAACTAATTATTTTAATTTCTTGTGATACCTTATGAAACCGATAAACTTAAAATAACTTTGAAAACAGCTCTCATTCCTAATGCAATTTCTACTTCAACATTTTTATACCGTTAGCCATACATTTGTATACACTTAGTGTAATTATCACAATTCCTTGCTGAATCCTGGAAATACGTAATCGTTGTTCCCAAGAAATTGTCCCCATTGGCTATGCAGCTGTGGAGGGCCAACATAATCATCACAATTTTTGCGAAACTTCAATTAGCCTTGTAACCTTTGAAGAATCTTGGAAGCCTTTAGGGATAATACGACTCTGGTCTGAAGCCTAGCCAGACTCAATCCGATCCAAGGTATGAGGTAATTCAATGATTATGGATTATTATGGAAAGTGTACGAGGATGGTCTGTCTAAGGCGTGGGATACCTTGATTGATTACGAGGCTAGTGTTTCAAGGAAAACTATCATCAGGCTATTTGTAGGCCTGTTATATAAGAAATACTAAGAGTTGTCTGCTGCTTACATAGATCTTAACTCAGAAAAATCATTCGTGTTTTCTTACTTAATTTTCCTCCCCACCCCCCCGAAAAGACCTGTGAATACAATCTCAGTAAAAACTATAATTCGACACAAGCGCTATGAATGAAGATGAAATGTATGTTTTTGCTTTACATATAGTCACGGAAAGAAAGAAAAACAGAACTTGCACAGCTGGCCAACAGCTGCTGTTATTTTCTTATTTTACTGTTGGCGATAAACAGCTGCGAAGATATTCCTTGATTTTTTTAATAAACACATATGCTATAACCGAGATGTACTCTGGCAAGACCTCAAGGGTGTTAAAACGTTCTACAAGTGATCTTCTTATTTTAAAAATGTATTAGAATGTTTTCAGAAGCTCATGTGACGCTGCGGCTGCAGACGTCGACGCAACGCACAAGCGTATAACTATTTAAGAATTCTTCTGATGGTGCTCTCTGACACACCGGCGATAGCAGAAGCTCGTTTAGTAGCATGACATAATGGGATGCATGCAGAACCCTTATCTGCTTCATTATCACAAAATGTAACAACATTGTGCAAAATTCCTTTGGTCGAGCTTCGAAAGTGTTTGCCTTTTGAATTCGATGATGCTTTGGAATCCATGAGCAACAATATCAAACAAAAAACACAAAAGTATTAGACAATAATTAATTGTGACTGATACAACGATCTTGAGATGGAAAGAACTAAATTTAAACAAGGGTAAAAGGGAGAAGCTAAGAACTCTCTGAGATCACTGAAGGAAATTCCAAGCAAGTGTATTCTTCCGTCCCTCCAGACCTTCCTTTCTCCCCCCCTGGCTTGTTCCATTTTCTTGCCAGCGCGCCAAACCCAGTCTCTCTCTCTTGGAGAAGCAGTAGACATGCTGCAAACATGGTCATTTCTGACTAATGTTTCGTGATATGGTTGTACGGTTGTGCAGGGCTGACCTCACAATATGTCTTCATCTCGGGCGTTATTCATGAGAGGACACTGATATCCTGCATGCCGTTCAACGTGACCTTCAGAAAACCATTGATTCCATATTCGCATGACAGTAGTTGGATGTTGACCACTGCGACGGGCTACATTGCGGAATGAAAATCCACACTTCTGATAGGCAACGATTTTGCCTCTATCGCATTCTGACACTTTCTGGTAAGCATTTATTCTTATTATTCGAGGTATAACACTAAATTCTGAGCAAATTTCGAACAAAAGGCGTTTTCCCAATGAGAAATCCACTACACAGCGTTTCTTTCATGCAAATCTTCAAATTCTGTTTCTCCATCCTGTGTCGTCTAAATAGGCTGAAATAGCAATCATTTGCATATCACAACCTCGTCTACCTTTCATGTGATTTTGACATTCATCAGATCATTCCTTCCTGGTGCTACAATTTTAATGGCCAGCAGTGTACGTTCTACATCTCATTTTCATTTAATGCGATTTTGAAACATCCTTCTTGTAAGGAATTCTAAGCTGAAGTTAGGAGAGATAATAAAGTATCATAAACCTAAAATAACTATTATAAAATTAAATTATACCTTACAGTGTATTAAATAATAATAATTATTAAGAAATGATTAATGCTCACCTTAATTACTGCCAATGAAATCTAATAAGCTCTGTTATGTCGCGAATGTTAAATATTAATATGTGTTTTAAGTTATCATTATTCTAGTTTTTTTTTTTTTTTTTTTTTTTTTTTTTTGTATTCATGTATATTTTAATCTGGGAAAAAGTATTCTTAAATTGTTAAAGCCTTATTTAACTGGTAATTCCTGAAAGTGCAGTGTAACAACGACAGGAAACGGTTGCAAGAGCCATTTGGTTTATTGGTTTATGGCCTTTGTACTAACAATGGGGGCAGTAGGGTGTTGTGTTGTAGCCTTTTACTAATGGTGTTTAAAACGAAAATCGTCTTCCTTTCGCTTTTTTATAGTTTCAAGTTTGCTTCCTTCAAGACAAGGGGGGTGTACAAAGTTTAGGTAATTGGATTCTCGTAAAGCTTAATTTCGCTTGTTAGTTGGCGGGGGTCCATTTTTTTCTCACGTTGTGTGTACAGATGTTTTGGACGGCATTGTCAGATTTCTGGTGTTTGATTCGTCACGGGTGTGTCATTTTCTCAGTTTAGATAACGTAAAATTCCGGGATTGGTGTGATTTTAATTTTATGATTTTTGATTCACATTTCGAACTGTTGCCAGAAATTATTATCGTCATGTATTACATTTAAAGAAACCTGCATAAATACACGAATCCTTCGCATTGTGAAAAAACAACGGTACCTAGAGTCATCAAATTTTGATTAACCTAATCCTCCAACCGAATATGGACACTTGGAAGCCCGAATTTTGAATTTCGAATTTGCGAGCAATGGCAAAAGTGTACTGAAAAAAGTATTTTTATCTCCAGCGCGCGAGACTGTGTTATACTTCTTCCTCGCACGATTAAACGCCGCACAAATTATAAAGATAGGCTGTTTTTAAATATTTTGCGATATTGCTGTTGAATGGAATTTCATGTGGTTTAATTGCGAAGAACATGACATTTAATAAATAAAGGTAACACAATGTTCAGAAAAATCACTTTTGGGTGTAATATAAAATCTGAAAGCTTTAAGATTAAAAAATTTTTTTTAATTTTTTATATCTAAGTGAACATTAATTTGAGTGCAAAAAATACACAAGAAAGAATTAGATCTTTCGATTTTCTGCTCCAAATCTATTCATAGAAAACCTAAGTGAATGGTATTTGAATTAAAACTCTTTTAAAGGGTCTAGATTACTCCTAAATAGCAAGACTGACCAAACATTTTCAAGAAATTTCCAGTTAACAACAGAAATGCTAAAACCTTTTAACAATAATGTGCTCTGAAACAAAAAACTGCCCTTCTCCAATAAAAAAAGAGGATCATTTGGGAGGACAGGTCCGTGAACGTATCCTCCATACGAGATTCAATGTAATCATCATTAATCATAGTCATGCTGGGGAGGAGAAAAGGAGTCAAAAAGTGTTGCTTTAGCTTTTACATATGCACACTCTTAGTTTGGCCGACAGGCAAATTCTGTGAGTAAAATAATGAATTCATCAAAATAATTTTCTACTGGCTTGAAAAAGTCCCGTTTAAAGAATACACATAAAATAGGAAGGAAATGTCAATAAAAAGATTGATAATCAAATTCGATCCTGCGTATAAGAAGAAAACCTTTTTTTTTTGTCATTTAGAAATTAATACGTTTATCGAACGCATTTTTATTTTCTCACTAAATTGTTAATTAAATTAACGTTACATGACACCCACAAGCATTAAAATGAGCATTTAAAAAGGTGACATATCGCATATATTCCTAAACTGCAACCGTTTTTGAAAATGCTCTTCATTTTTATTTTTGGCCATCTAGAGGAAGATATAATTAAATAAGGATGGAATAAGATTATATGCAACTAGCCAGTAATACGTATTTCTTAACTGTTCCATACACAGTTATAATTTCTGCTAACTTCTTTTTGTGAAGAATTTTATTCTTACAGAGTAGAACGTTGAGGAGGAATTAAAAACCAATTACTACTTCATAAAAATATTCATGCATGCAGGATATTTTAAAAAGACTGAACGATTAAAATATCTTCTATGTACATAAATGTTCACACAACTAGGGTTCTAGTTTAAAAAAATGAATAAAACATTTATATTTTCTGCATATGTGATATTAGATTACATGACAAGTTTTAGCGAAAATAAATCAAACTCAAGTAATTACGCTAATAGGTAGGAAAAACTGTCAATGGAAAATGTATACTGCAGCCAAAGTAGTTAAAAAAGCTTCCTCACGATATAAGTAATTACCTATCCGAACGTAGATTTCCAAAAAAATATTTTTTACAACAAAAATAACCCGAATAAAGAGAATGTATTTCAAACTTCCATGAGAAAATATACTTAAGCTAATGAAATTTATATTTTAATGGACAGTCAGCAATTCACAGATCCATTATTCTTTTTATGAAGTGAAACTGTTTTAAATCATAGAAGCTTGATAATCATGTCCGTGTTCAGTTCTGTATGGTGGTTTTCTTAAACGATCTTTAGCGGGTTAAGGAAGAATTTGCTGGCTGAAAATACCTTTGTAAAGAACCCACATGAAAATTACATTTTTACAAGTTCTTTCATTGCATGAAGGTCCACCTTATTTGGTTCATTTATTAAATTGAAATAATAGTTATATCACCAAATTTTAAAGAAATACTTCTCCCTGAATCTTTTGAATCTTGCATAAAAATGTTCAAAATTGTGCATTTACAGTTCAAAGCACGAATATATTAACATATATGGGCAAAATGATAAAACTTGTTTAATTTTACTGCGAAACAGTTTTACCTAAGTAAAAAGTGACATCTATTGAATTAAATTGATAAAAGTCGAAATAAAATTGCTAAATTATTAAAAAACCGACTTTATTTATATCCTAAGAAAACCTTATTTTTCTTCTCTCTTGAAACGCATCATAAATTTGATTGTATGCATCGTACATGCAGCTGGCAAAATGGCGTACAGATACTCCATTATTAATGGAAAACTACGAGAAAGTATACAGCAACATTTACAAAACTATCGGGTTGGCAAGAAAGTAAATCGGATTTTTAGTCTGAAATAAAATTCAAATTTTAGCTATACAAAAAAATGAAATTTAATCAGTTAAATATCTTTCTTCCATTCTGTTCTTTGAGCTTTTGCCATCTTTCTGGTAACTTCATGACGTTGCACTAATGGTACTCATGGTCTTCATCAGCAAAAACCGCATTTAAATGCGATTTGAGATCATACTTATTACTGAATTTTTTACCATTTAAGAAACGTTGCACACTTCGAAATAATTCGATGATATATTGTATGAGCTATATGGGTGGATGCGACATCATTTTCCCCAGCCGAGTTCCAATAATTTCCTCCATGTTTCTAGGGATGTGCGAGGCTTGCATTATCTTGGTGGAACACGATTCATTTGAGATTTGTCATCTGGCCTTTTCTCATTGATTGCTTCCTCCAGTTTCATAAGTTGGCAGTAAACATCTGAGTTGATCGCTTGGTTGCTTGGAAGCGCTGTTTAATCATACGTGGTACACGACCTTTTTTGATTAATGTTATTGTAGACGATCTATTTTTCATCACCAGTGATTCGTTTAAAAGGAGGTTGATTGCATTACTTTTGAAATGAATATTGCAAATATTGATCTGTTGTGTAAAGACAATTTCTTTGAATTCATGCGGAACCCAAATATCGAATTCTAACGAGTCCAAGACAAGTAATGTGATTTTTAATTGTTGTATGTGATACATTTAATCTTTTTGCAATCATTCGATGATGATTAGATTCAATTACGGCTTCTGAACTTCCGAAGGTCTGAAGTTGATTATTCATGATGATTATTCTGAACTTCCGAAGGTCGGTCAGAACGTTGGTCAAATTCAAGTGAAAATTCTCCAGCGCGAAATGTTTTAAACACAGTCTGACACATGCGTTCTGTTACGCAATCAACACCATAAACTTCACATGTGAGACTCAGCCGCAATTTTTCCTTGTTTTTATGAAAATAAAAAATTCAGAAAAGTTTGTTTTGTCGGAAAGTTTGTTTCTGCACCCCATGTTAAAACTGACCGTAAAGTAACAATTTTGAACAAAAATACAAAAATATTTTTTTTTTTAACAACGTAAACGTATCTGCTGCCAAATCTCAAAAGAAAAAAAATATATGTAAGATTGACAGAAAAATAAGAAAACCAACATAACGCTATCTATTTTTGCAAACCAAAATTACTTTCTTGCCAAAATAATTTCACAGGATTTTAAGTTCAAAGAACAATATGGAATTTTCAAATCTATTATCCCTAAACACATACTATAGGAAGTCTTATTTACTGCCACAAAGTTAATTAAAAGAATCTTAAAATCTATTTATTTAGACGTTTAGTGATCGCAATTAATGTTGGCCAGTTTATATATGCTTGAAGCTATTATCAGTGAGTATACGGGTAGCATATTTCACAAGTGCACATCAGCGTAGCTACTGAGGGAGGGGTTTCGAAAATGGACCAATGAGCTTCTGTTGCTCTTGTGACGCTAATTCTTCATGCATGTGAGCGTATGTTGTTTATGTTTTAATTTGTGTTTGTTTCGTAGTTATAAATAATACAATAGTACAAAATATCGTAGTGCTTTATGAGTTTCATTAATCGCTGACATTTCACTTTCGCGATTTTTATCACGCATTAATATTTGGATTGATGTTCACGGCATATTATCACCTTCGAGAAAATGACTCAAGCTACAATTAGCCTCGAATATTATGGATTTACTAACACCTGCGGATTAAGAGAATTCAAGTGTATAGTTTTATTTTAATTGAGCTGAGAAAGGCTGGAAGTGTTACAATGAATCTAGTGTTTTCTTGTTTCAATGCCTGCATTCTTTTTATTTGTTAGTATTTATTTCAAATTCTTTCAGCGAGGTAGCGGAATTTTCACAATTGCTTATATTTAATTTAACTTCGCAATGAAAATTTTCAGAAGAAATCGACGATGCTTTAATTAATTTGTACAGAAAATTGCGTGGCAGCATATTTTCAACCATCTTGTTTAAATCTTAAAGCACGCGAACGATCATGTAACATGACAGAAATATTATTGGATGCCCATTGGTCCATCCTAGAAGCCACTCCCTCGGTGGCTATGCAGATGTGCACTTGTGAAATATGCATACGGGTACTAAAATTTATACATATAATTAAAAGCATCGGGTAAACGGAATTCTGCAATGTGTATGTGGGGAAGGGGTGCAAAATATATCCTCTGTAAATAATATATTTAAAATAAAACAGGGTTATTTTGGTAAACATACGGGAAAAGAAGCCTGGCAAATAAATTAAACAACAAGAAATCTGTTAAAATATCTGTTATAGCCTTTCCAAGCATTATGAGTGGTATCAAGGAATAAAATGTTACTTGGAATGCTAAAAGCAACGATATCACAATCTAAATGGCATAAACGCATGCATTACAGCATATCATACGAGATATACTCAGTCAAATAGCAGCCTTTAATAAAAAGAATCTGTTCAATGTGTTCATCATCTTGCATTTGCATACACTGAAGGAGATTTGGAATAGCTTCTGATTGCACTTGACTATCTGTGCTGCATCTCTGCATGAATTATGCCAACCATGCAACACTTCCGCGATAAACATCAATCCCTCACATCGCTAGAGGTCCTAAAGAAGTAATTCTTATCTTAAAGAAGTAACAGGGCTGAGTTTCGGGTAATGTAGCAGTCAGGCAAAGGAAACGAACATCTAGATGAGACATTTATCCAAGAAATATATAAGTAAAACATATTTGTACCTGACATGCAAAATGTGGACCATGGCGCTACATTGGACAAAAGTAATCGAAACTAGGACTATCAATTCTGCAGCTACAGTAGAATTGATACATATGCAGCACGTTAGGATATCTGCTGTTGTCATGGAAACGTCACAAGACTATTAACAGAAACTTCGTCGAATATATGTGGGATGAGGTTAGGATTAAAATAGAGGAAGGCAGTGGCATTTTAAAGGTATTTAATGATGAAAGAATAAACATGATTATGTTACGTGCAGAGTGAAAGGGAGTAAGATAAAAAGTTCTATTCATCATGAAATGGAATTACATCATCAAGCAATATTTTCAAGCGGCATAGTTCAGTTACATCCAACGCCACGTCATAACCTCATCGGAATAAAAGTCTCTTTTTATTTTCTCACGCAGTTTGAAGAAGTATCTCGCTGCTGTAGCTGTTGCCAGATTTAGGAAAAGGCGGTTGAGTTGTAGGAGCGAATGTCCACATATATATGGTCGGAGGTGTTATGTATTAATTGTTAGTATTTTCAAGCTTTATAAGCTTTGCTTACTTAATTCAGTTTTGATTAGTAATTAATTTTTGATTCAGTAATTAATTAAGTTATTAATTTTTGATTTAGTTGTTTAAAGTTGTCTGTAAGTTTAAACTGCAACTTTTTGTAAACTTTAAATTTAGGTCTGGTTGCTTTAAAACTTTTCTTATGTTGAAATTGTTTGATTTTAATTTGAGTTTAGGGACTTAAGTTTATTTTTGTGTTTTTGTCTTTGACCCTTAAATTTGTTTAACTTTAATTATTTGTAAGCCTTGTTGCTGCACTTTTGGTGTGTTAATTTTTTAATTTTATTTGAGGTAACCTATTTTTTACCCCTCTTTCTTTTAAAGTATTTTGAATTCATATTTTCTAACTGGTGGTAAGGTAAATCAATAGCAATTGAAACTCAATCTGTATAATGAGTGTGTATACTTAATTTCTGCTGAAGAAACAATTTATATTGTGCTGACATTTTTTAATGAAATTAATTGTTATGAAATAGTTTAATTTTAATGTCCTAAATTCGTTTATTGTATTGAATAACTGTTCACTGGTTAAGTAATTTTCCCAACCAAACCGTCGAATTAGAATTCATTCTCAGAATCCCTTATCTGTAGTTTTCTGCACTCCAAAATTCTTTCGCCAAGCATTTTAACACATGTCTGATGTCTTCACCACATATCCTGATGACTGTGCCGCATGCAGTAGTATTTGTATAACCGGGACCGACCCCGTTTGTTGTGACATCTCCAGCGGGGAAATGTTCTACGGAGAGTTTGTTTATGAGAATGAAAAGTCGTTGGTAGGGAGATCGCCATAGTTGAGTTGCACCCCGAGCGAGGCTAGTGTTTCCTCCCTTTTCCATCAGCAGAGAGGAGTTTGACTCAGTGGAGTGGCCTTGGAGGCCGAATGGTTGAACCGCGATAGTTGGCGTCTTCTGGTAGTGGGAAACCCCTTCTCGTGAAGATTTCTCTGTTTGGGTTGCTGTGCTTGACGTTCTTCCGATCATCATACTTCGCCAAATTTTTCAAGTTTCGCCAGGTACTAAAGTAGCTGTGCAGTGGAGACGAGACAGAAAGAGACGGAGAAAATAAATTTCATGAGACGTTTCGAAGAAAAACTAAAGATGTCAACTTTACCATTCAGCGTGGACGGCAGCCGCTTCGGAGACGAGGAGGAACAGCGAAGAGCTTGAGAGAGTTGTGGCGGTTTGGAAATTCGATGGCTACTGACCTCTATCTTCTCGCTTTCGTAGCAAAAATGGTTCATACCGTTGATTTCTGGTGGACGAGACGTCCCGGGAAGACAGTCGTGCTTCAAGACTAGTACCACTAAAATTTAATTTTGTGTTTATTCCTTTTGCAGATTAGGCGTTATGGCTTCTTCATTCGTGTGAAAAAAAAAAAAACTGCTGGTTTATCCCTCCCGTGGGGGAAAAAAAAACATCACCTGCAGTTTGTCTGTTTCAGTAAATTGGACACGTTTCCTCAAATTAATTATTAAACCAAATATTCACTTCCGGTGTAAACCGGTTTTGTGTGTTATCTTCATGATTAACCCTTTTCAGTATTGAAAGATGAGTTTGCTGTTATATTAATTTTTCTTATTTTTACCATTTACAGTTGCTTAGAGTACATTGGGGTGTTTATTGCAACAATTAAAGGAGCAGGGCCCTCCGCTCATTGGTTATGTTAGTAATGTTAAAGGTTTAAAGGTATGTGTTATCTTTAATTTATTCTTCAGCTAAAGTTGTTAACCAGCCACCTCTTAAGGGGACTCATACACCTTAAACATCTCATGATCTTTGAATATGTGACTGTTGCAAAAATTGGGATATTTTATTTATTTTAAAAGCAATTACTTCCAACTTTTTACAGTTGACTACATAATACAGCTGCTTTGGAAACTAGTAGCCAGAAAGTTATTATGTGTTGCCACAAATATTTTTGTAATTTAATCCTCTTTGTCACAAAATATTTCACCGTGTTTCCACCTTGCGCGCATGATATTTTAAAAATGGCTAATGGTAAATACTTGAAATTGGATGGAATTTTTTATATGGGCACTATTTTCTAACTGAACCAACAATCTGATGAATATTTCAATATTGAAAAATTTTATGGACAAAAATATTACAAATTTTTTAATAAAATATATTTTATAAATTCAACTCAAAATAAAATAAAAATTTAACATGAAATTTTTAGAATTTTAGGTTCACAGTAGTTTCCAAATGTTATAGAAGCTATATATTAAATATGGAATTAAATTCTGAAACAGAATGTTTTAAACTGTGCGCGCAAGTTGGAAACATGACGAAAAATGTTGTCAAAAAGCGGATTAAATTATAAAAATATTTGTGGCAACACAAACTTTCTGATTTTTATTTCAGAAAGCAGCTATATTATGTAGTCAGCTGTAAAAAGTTGGTAGTAATTACTTTTAAAATAAATAAGTTATCCCAATTCTTGCAACAGTCACCTATTCGAACATCTTATGGGTTTTAAGGTGTACGAGTCCCCTTAATAAAATTGTAATGAATATTGTGATCATCATGTACTATCATGCTCTATCAGTATTGTAACCTAATCTCTTTATCACCATGAATAAACGTTAGTTTGATTTTTCTTACCTTGTATTGTAATCAATTTTAATTAATTCTTTTACACTGGACCAATATTCTCTATATTATGGGTTTACATTGCTATTTTCACATAACGCAGTTATATATATGGACTTGTTTCTGGAATGGGATTTACCATGTATTGATGTCATATAGCATTTATTACTCTGAGAATATTACTGATGTGGAGAATTTTCACACCTTTACCAAGTACATGCATTAACGTGAATTTTCAATTACACAGTGATGATGTTTAGTAGTAGCCATTGTAAAATTTAATAAGTTAGAGTGTTCTATACTTAATATAGAACAGAGGCTAAATGGGAAGAAAATCCATACTTTCCTGTGAGGCAAATGTAGAGGCGTTTCTTGGAAAATTTATTAATTTAATCGAACCTTTGCCAAAATTTAACAGTTCTAAGTGTTTACGCTACTATTCAGATAAAAGTGGGCCTCGTTGTTCAAAAGGATAATCCACCGCATTAAAACATTAACTTCTTTTCTTAATTAAACGTTATTATGAATACCAGTCGTTGACTTTTATCGCATAAAACAATCTCTGTTATGATTGATCTTTAATGGGAAACTGCTTTAAACTTCGCAACATTTTTCAAACCTTTGCATAGGATATGGTCAAAAACGAATCACTATTCGTGACTTTGTCAAAATGGACCAATGACTGCTCCACAACGAGTTTCCCAACATCTTTAACAACTTATGCGCTTAATGAGTTCAAGATCCTCTACCAGGATGTATGGGCCTGTTAGTTGGTCAGCGGTAGAGTGCTGAATGCTGGTAATTAGATTTGGGTTCGGTTCAAAAAGAATGTTCTGACTGATTAGGCGTTTCCGTGGTTTTTTTTCGTGTGTGCTGTGGATAAGAGCCAGTTTATCTCATAGCAAGTCTTCCAAGGGACATTTCTACTCTTAAGCAAATAACCATCGCAGGTTTTGCCATATTCAAATAAACCTAACCGAACCTCTATGACTGAAATCCTAATCTTCCAAACTTTAGTCCTCTAAGGTCATAGTCGTTTTCCGGACAAATTGTGGAGACTTTGGTCTAATGTATAATTAATTACTTAACTTCCCTCACTTTCATTCATAATGTTTGTAAGTGTTTTGATAAGTACCTAAAATGCTTTTTGAGATTATGTTTCATAGATTTAATAAATTCCTTTCTCCAGATTTCATCCCAGCGCGATCTCAGGGAATAATATGAGTCCCATTTTTTTGCTTTTTGAATCCTTATTTTTAGCTATTGGATAAATGTTCTTCAATAACCACGAATGTGAATTGACAATGATCGAACCCATCGATCATTTAGATATCTTATTAAGATGAAAGTTGCTAAAGGTTTAGCTTATTTTCCCAACAGAACTTATCTGTTTTTATTGTTGCATAGCCAATATGGTGCGTTCCTATTATTTTTGTATTTAGATTACGGTTCATGATCATCACAAAAGACAGTCAACATACGCCAGCTAGAAGGTGTAGGACACATATGTAGAGTGCACCAGAGAGAAAAATACCCAGGTCCAGACAGTCGAGCAGTCTATACAACTCCCCAGAAGATATCTAAAAAAACATTTAGCGGTCGCATGGACCGAGTCAGAATTACTTCCCTGCCAAGCCAGAACGGACCCTGCCACTGACGGACCTAAGTCCCTGCCAAGCCAGAACGGACCCTGCCAAGCCAGAACGGACCCTGCCACTGACGGATCTAAGTCCCTGCCAAGCCAGAACGGACCTTGCCACTGACGGACCTAAGTCCCTGCCAAGCCAGAACGGACCTTGCCACTGACGGACCTAAGTCCCTGCCAAGCCAGAACGGACCCTGCCACTGACGGACCTAAGTCCCTGCCAAGCCAGAACGGACCTTGCCACTGACGGACCTAAGTCCCTGCCAAGCCAGAACGGACCCTGCCACTGACGGACCTAAGTCCCTGCCAAGCCAGAACGGACCTTGCCACTGACGGACCTAAGTCCCTGCCAAGCCAGAACGGACCTTGCCACTGACGGACCTCAGTCCCTGCCAAGCCAGAACGGACCACTGTAAAAAACATAGGTTCTAGCCCTGTGAACGCAGCTAATCTCCCCCGTACTGCCTGCATGGAAGTACCTCCATGACTGTCTGTTTCCACCATATGGATAGAGCTAGTCACCAGCTCTTAGGCGTAGGACCCGATTAGCTGCCTAAACAAGACAGCTAACGCCTGAATCGCCGTCCTTCCCGGCGCCGAGGGAGAACCATAGAGGAAACACATATGTACAGCCCATCTTTGCCTGGAAGTAGAATCCATTCTTGATTTTAGGCTAGCAGTCATTATCCGGAAACTACAATGCCATCTAATGTGGCAGCTTTTGAATACTGTATTGAAAAATTTTTTGCTGGACCGTTTACCAATTGTAGCTACAAACAGCTCTAAATTATAACTACAATCACCCTGTAAATTATAATTTCAAAGATCATTCATATCATGCTTTAATGTACAGAACAATGTTTAGAAGGAAAACTAATAAATCACCATGTTGTAAGGATCCTAAGTTTTACTAACGTTTATTTTGTTTTAAATCTTTACTATCACTTCTTATTTTCTACTTCCGGCCAGAATTAAAAGCTTTAACTTATTTATGCAAATTTGTCTTGCTAACGCCATGTACTTAAGTTGTGGCTTTTTGCCAAGCAAGAGAGAGGAAGGAGCTATTAGAAGCAGGCCGCTTGCCATAGTAGTTTTACTCGGTTGCTGGTTGCCTTCAAGGCCAGAGGTTTAATCCTCTTGATAATTTTAAACGTATCGTAGTGTTAGCAGTTCTCTGTACTACATACGGCTTTTTGTTAATATACGGCCAATATTGGAGTTAAGCACTTGTTTATTAATCCAAAGTTAGTTTAGTTAGATTTTTAGTTAATATTTTTTATATTCTTACGTTCAAACCACAAGTGGTTGGTCTCTGTATTCCGAAGCTCCGGAAATCATTGTAAAGTGAGAAAAATAAAGGGTTTCGTATACCCTTCCGGTGTGTATTGTCTACTTCCCAAATTTATTGAACATAGCTTTAGTAAGCTCCCTGTTCCGAGTCAGGACAGTTAATGTTCCCAAAGCAAGTAAGGAGGAACACAGAAGCTGATAATGTAAGATATATCTTTTTTACCCTCTTAAAAAAACTGCAAGAGTAAATAAAAAGCTAAAAATATCACAGCAGAATACTGGACACTTTATTGATCAGGATGCTTTTATTATGCATTGAAATATGGTTATACTTTCACTTGCCATCAATATATTCAAATCATATTTAGCTAATGTCGCATACATACAACACATGCCAGTATCCATTTCAAATCTGAATTCTGTCTGCAAGTTAGAGGCCAGCTCAAACTTAACTGACAATATTTTGATCATTCAATATATCATGTCAGAAATTTAATTATATTAACCAAATATATAGGATCATCGTTCGTTTCGTTAGCTTTAATTTGATCAGAAGCTGCATACATAATCAGTGTCTGGAAATGTGTGCCGATAATTAATAACCGTTTAGGTAAAACAACTGAATACTTGTTGTGTTACTTGAATGCACTGATAAAATGTTTTTCCTCGATTTTTCGTGTTTTCCTACATTTTCACATTTAAAGCAGTTAGTCATTTTCCATGATTTCACATTTATTTTATGTAAATTAAAGTTTTATATTGCTGTATACTTTCTGTTTCAAACGATAGGTTATTGTATACCTTAAGTTGTTTTATGTTTTAATTTTCTCTACATACCGGTCAGATATTTATTTGAATATCATCTTTCACAATTCCATCATTGAGAATTACAGAGGTTGCGTACAATTGGTAGATAAATATTATCCTAAGAAATGGGAAGAAAAAATACTACAAACACCCAGATTAGTCAATTAATTAACTTATTCGTCGTAATAATTTTAAGTATATCGTCGTAAAACAACTTTCATTAACCACTATATCCATCTCGACATTTATTGATCTATCTTTTTTTTTCCTCATCTTTCTGTAGTCACGTCAGTTATTCGAACTGCACGCAGCTTAAAAGAATATGAAAGCTGAGAAACAAATGGTTCAAGATATATATATATATATATATATATAGAGAGAGAGAGAGATAGCTAGATAAAGGTTAGAAACGTTTGCCGCTGTTACTCAGGTCGACAATTTCACTGGATAGTTTGTAGATGCATTAGGTATTTTTTGGAAGCAGGAAACGTGAAAAATGAGCAACGCCTATGCCGGGAATCGAACCATGCACCTCTGGAATACGCACTCAGCCCACACATCATCACAATACGAAGGCGGAAGAAATACCTTACATACTCCCCCTTTTAAAGGGCGACTGGAGTTTTAGGGGGGCACAATCGCCAAATCCTGGGTATAAATAATCATCATCCGCCCCCCTTTTAGTTCGGGCGCCACTATAGAGACATTAGGTATTTTTTGGAAGCAGGAAACGTAAAACATGAGCAACGCCTTCTCCGGATATCGAACACCGGACCTCTGGAATACGCGCCCAGCGTGCTGACCAATACACTAAGAAGGCATGCTAACAAGGCGGGAGAAATACCTTATACGTTCAATGCCTTAAGTTTGTCTAGTACAGAATTGTACTAGGCATGCTTTCAATTAGAAAATAATCCTTTCCTTTTGGTGATAATAGCTTAGGTTAACATTTATCAAATCAGATTAGGCCATGTAGTGACTAATGATAATCTGATTACACATAATCCTTTGCCTTGTTATAGAATGGAAAGCCAGTTTAATCGCTATTACTTTAAACTGCGCAGCTATCATTAATATAGAGTTTCACAACTAAGCTGACTCGTTAATATACCACGAAGATATTTAAGAGGAAGCGTAAACTGTATCAAATAAATATTAGCCAACAACCGACCAAGGAAAATGAAATCTGAGGTAATTTGGCACTGTTTCGGATTCTGGTCAGCTATATAAGTGTTTTGGCCAATTTAACCATTGTGTGACTTAACGATGATCCAATTTCTCCTACGAAGTCGTCACGGGCATGCATTCTCTCACGCTGTCGCCTTCATTAGGTGCTTCGCCGCAAGGTCAGCAGACAAACAAGATTAAGCTCTTAACAACGCTGACGTCACTGATTCACAGATGTGGGAGAAAAAGACACAAAGAGAATGGCTACTTCTGAGCAGATTAAGAGTCACTGACGTTGCACAAAGTATTTCGCGTTGTAACATTGCTTCATCGTATCAGCAACAAGCGAACAAAAACACGCATCATTATAGAAAATATTGTAAGTTTCGTGCTTTAAATTTGAAAATAGGATGACACCCGCTTTGATGCATGGAAAGGCTGCAATAAATATAATATGCGATAGATCTGCGTAATAAAGCTAACTTGGATTTGGGGAATAGTTGAAGGCAATAATGCATTTTCGTTTAATTAGCATGTGTGGATTTTTTCTTCACATCTCCCTTTCAGAATGGATTTGGTTTATTTTGGTTTGCTTGCTTATAGCAAAACAAGTAATGTCAATCTGTTTAAGGGAAGGGAAGCCTTTGCGAAGGACTTCTTAAAGGCTAGTATCCACTTTGCACGATGAAAAAATAACGAAAAGGCCCATGCAGCCAACCATTTCGCTGAATTTTGTATCCAGGTCAAGTTACCAGTGCTCAGGGCCTTTGCCAGTCGGAGCTGGAGAGCCTGGATTGGATCGATTGGATTGCGCTAAGGGCAGCTATGATTACCTATCTAATAGGTAATATGCATTCATAGAGGTCTTGAACATCAAATCATCTGCAGAATGTGATGGCACTCTCTTTTCTAGACATTCAGGTAAATTACACCATAATTAAATATTAAAATATATAAGAGTCAGATACAAAACAATACACCGGTTAAACCTTTAAAACAACGCATCGATTTTCATCCCTGGATCATTCATATAATAGAAGATACCAACAACAAAAATCAACAGGTATCTATGCGGTTACAGAACAATGTGGTATTCTTTTCAAATAGATCACTACTAACATATCTTCTTAACCGAACTGACAACAAATCCCGCGTGGCTAACATGTCGGCCTTCATTAGTGGTGCCCATTCATATATTCATCGTTTTCTGTGCGATAATAAATTACGTCACTTTTGATTTATTCTGTTAATACTGTGAGACACACAATTATATCAGATGTAAGTTATAAAAATTTTTCATAGCTTGTCAGTTCCTGTGAAAATACTTGTAAGATATCTGTCCGATAATAAATTGCATAATTTGTGAGTTATTCTGTCAATACTTGTGAGACATACAATTACATCCCATGTAAGTTATAGCGAAGTACATCCCTTGTTAGCTATCGTGAAAATACGTCTAAGATTTCTGTGCGATAATAAATTACTTCACTTGTGAGTTATTGTAGTAACAATACTTGTGAGATTTCTGTGCGATAATAATTACATCACTTGTGAGTTATATTAGCAATACTTATGAGATACACGATTAGAGCACTTATGAGTTATAATAAATTACATCAATTGTGAGTTATTATGAAAATACTTCTGAGATTTCTGTGCGATAATCAATTACACCACTTGTGAATTGTTGTAACAATAGTTATGTATGAGTTGTGACAATAATTGCGAGTTTTTGAAAAAGTATAATATAGTTATATAAAACTGTTATAACTGAGAAACAAATAAACCTTCATTCATAACTTTAACTATTTATTTATCTTTGTTTCTTTCAACCCATCACGCTCTAATGCCACCATATATATCAAAACGTGTAGTATTTAGCTCTTTTCATAATATTTAGCTTTATATTTTCTCTTTCGACTCAGACCCTTTAGTCGAAATATATTTCAACCGCTTTTTGGAAACAAACAGAAATCGTAGAGAAGCGTGTTGTGCATACTCAGCTAAATGAGTTGATGGTGCCCAGACACACATTTTATCTGCCAAATCTGCTTAATGGAAAATACAGAGATAGTTAAGCATAGTAGTTCGTCTTCCATATTTTTTTAAGAATAAAAGAGGCAGTTTTTGACAGATGAGAATGAATTATGAAGGACAGCATTTTGAGCAAAATGTGTTTTTGTTGAACTACCCATTATTCACATACAACTGATAACCAGGATAAATGTATTTATAAGGTAGTTTTAATGTTAGTTTCAAAGTATTTGGTATCTATGTAGAATTTTTTTCGTAGCAACTAATTATATTATTTTAAATTCATCCATTTAACCTCTTCGTCGTCCGTAACGCGTATAGCAGCGCGTTCGAGTGAAAATTTCGCAGGGCGGCCGTAACGCGCTACAAGCGTTCTTCTACATTTTAAAACTTTTAAACGTTTAAAACGCTTTCTAAATGTTTACTTGTTTGAGTTTTTATTTTTGTTTGTTCTAATACCTCCTAGAGGGCAGCACTAATCAGGCATTCTATATCTAATCGAATTTGCCCCGGGTTTTATGTATATTCGCGCCATTTTACATAAGATACAAGACAGTGAGAGATGGCTTCAACGTCTACTCAGCAGAAAAAAGAGAAAAAATGAGGTGGTGAATTAGAAAGACAAGAAGGATATACGTTTGATGAGTACAGTCCATAATAACTCGATGATTGATGTTCCACGGAAAAGAACTGTAAAAAAACCAATAATTCTAAAAGAGTACAACAACAAAATGGGACGAGTGGACCGCCTTGAACAGATGTTATCAAATTATCCTGCTGTTAGAAATAAGCAGAGATATTATTTTTCAATTATGCTTTATTTCCTTATAATTCTACTTAATATTCATTAACATTCATTCATGCACTACGAAAGTTATATATGGAAAGTTATGATGTACAGAGAAAACAATATTACAGGCTACGAAAAACAGACGACCGCTGGGGAGAAATTTTCGCGGATAGGAGAGAACGGCGAAAGGGTTAATTCCATATTTCAAGGAAAATATCCATTTTTACCGCTCTAGAAACGTTTTAAACAACGTATTTTGCGTGTCATCTGTATGCACGCACAGAATAAAGGACTTGTTTTTCCAAAACGGATTGTAAAATGGATTTAATTTGGATTCAAAAGAGATTTTATTCGTGATTTCTGTACGTATGTATGTACCACACACAACGCCAAACCGACATTAGCATAATGAGGCCACCATTTGCTTATATTTGAAACTCTTAGTAAAAAGTGAATTACTTGAGTTGGTGCACAAAATTAAATGTCTTTTTGCCCTAAGGCACCGAAAATTAACGTTCTGTGCACCGAAACATTTGTCTTCCGGGCCGCTGGCCGAATTACTTGTTTGTGCGTAGAAATCCTAATTTTAATTGTAAAAAATTGTTCTTTTAACTGTTTTAACTATATTTGGTGTTTTACATTTTTCTATATTTTACAGTTCTTATGAATTTTTACCTTGTCGCGGAGCGAGAACTGAATTGATTGGACTAGAAATATATCTCTAATGAAATTCGACGAAATAAATTTAAATGAAGTGAAGCAAAAAATGTGTATAATTTAATAGGCCCCTACAAGGAAGTCACGTGACGTCCACATCAGATATTAAATACAAAATGAACAACTGAGTTAATAAATTTATAACCAAATATTCCAGGAATTCATATTTTGTGAAAATAAATTAAGCTTAAGTACAAACAGCTGTAAAAACAAATTATCTCCGAATACTGTTTCTACGCAATCAGTTTGAAATAAAAACCCAGAAATACAAAAGCGACGGATATTAAATATTTATAAAACCATTAAACACCTGCATTTGTATATTGAATAAACACTTCAGTGTGTGTTTTCTCCAAAGCTGCCCTCAAGAGCATATCAAACATGTATTTTACCCAAAATTGCTTTTCGGATCTTCAAACTGCCTATCAGTCTGTTGATAATCTACTTGAAATCGAAATCTGTTGAGTGTTACGATACTTGTGGACTTACACTGCAGTGACGAGTGTTATACATTTAAAGACTTATGTAAGCAACACTAAATGCAGTTTCCAAATTTAGTACCGTTTTTATTTAAATAACAGAGTTCTCCTCGTTGAAGCATTTGAGAATTGTTCGGTAATATAATTTGGCTGTTTGAAGAAAACTACCAAATTAAGAATATGTGCTTGAAAGCATGGATACCATTGTTTAAACAATTATATTAGCAGCAACGACGCAGAATTATTTTGTTAACTATGTAATACTCTAGAGAAAATGTTACTTTTATTTTAAGCCTATGCTTCTGTCTGAAAACAACTTTTAAATTAAAGTTTTGTTTGGACAGGGAATAAGAAAATTTGCTCGTTACCGAGTTATAAAACTAATTACTTAAGGTAAACTAAAACCTGAATTTTATTAAACTAACTAACACTTTGAAAAATGAGTTCTTTGTGTACATTTGAGATTATGCCCATGTGAAATCTAGTTCATTTCTTAATGAAGGGATTTAACACACGAAATAAATGGAAATAAATTCATAGATTACGAAATAAATTCTCGGATTAACATAGATCTGAATTCCCATTATGTAAGTCAGTTAATTAAATTTTAATTGACCGTTAACTAAATCAGACGGTATGAGATTTTTTATTACATTGGGATGGAAGATGAAAGAATAGAAAACGTTGGTTGCATCTATTAAACTCTTCTGTTTTCCTGTATAATTTTTTCTTTACTACAGTAATTAGCTGCACAAAACAAAATTACAGAAAATTAATAAAATGACGTAGACCGTTACTTCAAATTTCATGAAGTCTATGATCAATAGCTACAGTAGGAAAAGTTATCACATATATAGAGTTTAGGCTACGATACGTAAAATGCATAAAGGTTTGGAACAACTATTATTGTTATTATAATGCAAAGAGTTAGTTAATCGATTTGGCCATTGCATATAATTAAATAAAAAGTCTTATGTGGACACCACGTGATTTCCTTGCATGCCGTACTAAATTGTGTACATTTTTGTTGAACTTTATTTAAACTTATTTTCTCGAATTATTCTGTTGTTGTGGTTGCTGATGCCCACTTGTCTGACGTACATTCAGCCCAAGCCTAAGAAATTCCTCTTGCAAGGAGCGGAAGATTACGCTTGCCGTTGGCAACAGTCTTGAACACCTTACAGGTGACAGTGCGATTTAACTCATTTCCACACCCAATTTTGATGGACAGCACCTCGGGGGGGGAGACGGACCTAGGGTCTCCACCCCCTCTTTCCCTACCACCAACCTTTCGAGAGGACTTTCGGCTCGCCACATATTTAGAGTGCCCCATGCCGCACGGACACTATACACTTATAAACCACGCCTTCTCCGGGATTCGAACCCGGGATCTTCGGCACGGCAGTCAGCGACGCTAAACACTATACCGGTTGAGCGGCCGAAATATTCTAATTCAGTTAACTGATTCCGCAAGGCAAGTTGTAAATGACGTCAAAAATTGCAAATTTTAAAATTAAATATCTCAGACAATTTTTGTCATACGGAAATAAAACTTCTTATAATTTTATTCTTTTCCTAACAAATACAAAACTTTTCTAAATAGAAATAGAGGACTTAGATTTCGGTGTTTGTGAAAATTATTTTTTTTTAACTTTGTTATTTGCAAAACATGAATATTTTCGCCATTAAAAACACTTTCCTATACGACTACAACCCACGAATGCGAAAATAGAGGCAGGATAAAAATGTTTAACAAGGATAAGAGAGTGGATATATATCTATAAAACATAAAACAAAATTATAAAATCTCACATGGAACCAATTAAAATAAATATTAAACTCTTAAGTTATAGTTAAACACCCCTCCCTGCTTCAGAGATACGCCTGGCACCATGTTTCGTCACTCTGCGGTATGTCTCTTCCCTCTTCTCCTGCTACTCTTCTACAGGGAGAAAGTTTTAAACCAATCGCTGCTCAGGATTAACACAGTTAATACGCATTTAACTCATTTAGTACGCATTTAACGATAACGAGAATAGTACGCATTACTTCTTCCTCGTTTTTCTTTAGATTTCAGAAAAATAAATATAATTCGTTTTTCTTTGCTTTATTATTATTATTATTAGTCCAAAGGGGCTTTGTCCCTTTTGTCCCTGAAGGACTGTTGCTTTCGTTTTGCGATTTCGCGTTGAAAACTTTAAAAGAATGTATCACTTTTCAAATCGTAGCCACCAAATACCCCTGTATTATATTTGAAGAAATTAAATAATGAAGAATCTGCATTAAATGCATGTATGTTTCTCTCATTATGATAAATAAAGCAACGGTACCTAGAGCCATCCAATTTTGAGTGACGTAATCCTTCTACGAATATGGGCATGTGGAAGACCAATTGTTATCGATTTCATATTTTGTAAAACTTTAAAGCGAATTTTTGATTAACAAACTCAACGATTTAAAAGCGAGCAATGGCAACAGTCTACGGGGGGGGGAAGTCCTTTTTATCTCCAGCGCGCGCGGAACTGTGTATCGGAAGTGTAAAGATAGGTGTTATAATATTTAATGTGCAATAAGCCAGGAATTACTGGATAACGTGCAAAATGAAATGTGTGATCTAAAAAAAAAAAAAAAAAAAAAAAAAAATCTGAAATGTTTCACATTTTAAATTACGTCCAAAGGGGCGTTTTTTAACATTTTGTGTGTTACCTTTCTTTATTAAATATCATGTTCCTCGCACTTAAACCATAAGATCCAGTGCAACAGCAATATCGCAAAATAGTTTTAAAACGAGCATATCTTTAGAATTTCCGATACAGAGACTCACGCGCTGGAGATAAAAATGTTTTTTCTGCACAACGTTGCCATTGCTCGCTTTGAAATCCTTGAGTTTGTTAATCAAAAATTCGTCAAAGTTTTAAAAAATAGAAAATCGATCATAAAACAAATTTCAAATTTCAAATTTGGTCTTCCACATGCTCATATTCGTTGGAGGATTACGTTATTCAAAATTCGATGACTCTATGTACCGTTGTTTTATCACAATACGAGAAATATACATACATTTATGCAGATTTTTCATTATTTAATTTCTTCAAATATAATGCAGGACTCTAACATTTTGTGGCAACAGTTTGAAAAGTGAACCGACATTTATGAGTCCGACGCAAAATGCCAAAACGAAACTAATAGTCCTTCGGGATTCAAATCCCTTTGGACTAAAAAAAAAAAAAAAAAAGAATTAAAGTAACATACCCTTAAAGGATGACACTTCAAATAATGTGAATTACGAGAAATTTATTGTACCTTGACACCGTAAAAATGTAGATTAATATTAGCATAAATCAAGAAACATAACCAGACATAAAACAATATACCACGTGCTACCATTTTTGAGTCCTAACCATTCGTGCAGAAATGCGTTAAAGATCCAATCTAATAAATCTCAGTTCATCTTCGTTACACAAAGTTACACGATAACAGAATTCAATTTTTATGGCGAAGGAGTTTAACTTCAATGATTATTTCTATATATTTTTGTTGAAACATGAGTTCAACTCAAGATGCGACACGTGCACGGGAATTCCTCTCAAGTTGTAAAAAACCATTCATTTACCACAGAAGCCAGCATCTAAATCAATTAGGTTAATTCTTCATCCGCTTATTGTTATTTTTTTACAAAACTGCATTCTCTTGAAACTATATGGAGATGGTCGTCAGAAATGCACGAAAAGGAACAAATTGCAGACACGCATCATCCCCGGTGAGGACGGTCAGAAGGCCGCCCTACAACTTCGGAGTCTCGCAGCAGAAGAGAGCAAAAACCGGTTGTAATCGTCAACCTCGCTCTGTCATTGAGCGAGCGCACTGAAGAGATTTGAAGCTGAATAAATGTGGAGGCTTGCCTGCACAATAGGCTCATTTTAAAATTATTTTACGATATTGCTGTTGAACTGAATTTTAAAGTGCAAAGAACATGATATTTAATAAATAAAAGTAACACGCATAACGTTTAAAAAACGCTCCTTTGGACGTAATTTAAAATCTGAAACCTTTCAGATTTTTTTTTAAATTAATATTTTGATACATACTTCGCAAGCAGAGTTTAAAACTCACTTAAAATTTCTTTTAATTTATTAATCAAATTTGTCATTTTCTTAAAGAAAAATTCTGACCGTCAGCTGCTTGCATTTGGTCCACATGCAATACGAGTTTGACGCAACTGGTGTATCTGATACCAGTCATTTTGTACTGATGAGATGTTTTTCTTCAGACAACAAACACCGTACAACTTCAATCAGTTGCATGTCTAATTTACAAAAATTGGGCTAGGTAGGATTTTGTTTTTATTATCGCAAAGCACTTAATGTTTCTGAACCTATGGGAAGAAATATCTTCGCGGGGGTCGGCAGACTAAATGCCTACCTAATAATAAGCACCGAAAAGCGATATTTAAAAAGAAAGATGGTGGTTCCTTTGTTGGCGGCCCACCAGCGGCCGAGCGGTAACGTCGCTGAACACTGGTAGTTCGGTCCGAGGTTCGAATCCCGCGAACGGGCTGGCTGCATGGGTGTTTTCGTGGTTTTCGCCATGTGTAACGTGTGTACGGGCCAGTTTCCCTTAAAAAGTCCTCCACGAAGGCATCCCTCCCTTAAGGCAGATAGCCCTCGAGTGCTTTGCCGTAATCTAATAAACCAAAAACCAAACCTTTGTTGGCAACAGCGCATATTGCACAAGCAGAGAATTGGTTATTTTGCAAACGATTGCATCATAATTTAATCTGCGATAAGGCAAATAAATCCCAATCTGAAGATGTGGAACCGAGGGCATTTTCAGTGCAATATTGCTTAATTAATTTTAAGCAAATAAAGACTTAAAAACAAATTTTTTTGACTAAAATGCTGATGCTGTTACTGAAACACAAGAAAGTAATTTCGGTTTGCAAAAACAAATAAAGTTACGTTCATTTTGTTATTTTCTCAATCACAATCTCAATTTTGTTTCTTTTGAGATTTCGAATCTGACATGTTTGTGTTGCTATAAAAAAATTCCGCGTATCTTTGCTTATACATGTTAGTTTACCATCAATTTTAACACAAGACGAAAAAAACAATTCGACTACTTTTTTATTTTTATAAAGGCAAGAAAGCAGTTGAGGCTCATAAAAAGGTATGTGAAATTTATGGTGTTGATTCCTTAAACAGAACGCATGCGTTATGCTTAGCTTAACTTCGTTAATTTTTCACTTGAAGATGACCAACATTCTCGCCGAACATTTTAAGTTGACGGTGACAAAATTAAAACCGTAATTAAATCGAATCATTATATATTTGTGCAAGATATTACAAAAAGGTTAAATGTATCACAAACACACACACACACACACAAAAAAAAAAAAAAAAAAAAAAAAAAAAAAAAAAAAACATAAGATAGTCTGGACAGGTTAAGAAGCTCGATATTTGGGTTCCTCAAGAATTGAAAGAAATTCACTTAATAAAACGAATCAATATTTGCGATACGCGTTTCAAACGTAACTAATCGACCCTTTTTGGAAAGGAATTATCACTGGTGATGAAAACGGGGACGTCTTCAATAACATTAATTGAAAGAAGTCATAGTCCAAGCATTATGAGTTAGAACACAAAACATATGGAAAGCTAAAATGCATCAGAAAAAGATCATGCTGTCAGTTTGAAGGAATTACGAAAGTGTTATGCATTTTGAGCTGCTTTCAGGCAACCAAACGATCAACTGAGAATTTTATTGCCAACGACTTATGAAATTGGGAGAAGCAATCAAAGAGAAAATTCCAGAATTGAGAAATCGCAAAGGAATTGTGTTTCACCATGAGAATGTGAGGCCTCACACATGTTTAACAACACGGGCAAAACTATAGGAGCTTTGTTGAGAAGTGACATCTCATCCTGCGTACAGCCCAGACCGTGCCCCATCGGATTATCATTTATTTCAAAGTTTACAAAACTTCTTAAATGGTAAATTTTCAGTAAGAATAACAATAACCTCAAATCATATTTGATTGAGAGTTTTGGGCGGTGAAGGCCAGACGTTTTATAATCACGGAATCATACAGTTAGCAGAAGAGAAGCAAAGATCTTCAAAAAGAATGGAAAATATTTGAGAAATTAAAGTTAGTTTTTTCCGATGAAAAACTGAGTTTTATTTCCCACTAAAAATCGAAAGTACTTCCTTGCCAGCCCGATACATATGCATATTGTTCATTGGAAGTTAGAGTAATTCGTACAAACATTTTCCTGAATAATTTCATACCTGCATATAAAGCTTTTCTATCACAGTAATGATTTCAGCTATCACGCAAGCAAAAGCAGTGATAAAGGCAAATGTTTGAAGAAAATGCGATTCTATATTTAAAAAAATTATGAGAGACAGAAAATATAAGCAGTTTCATTTTTGTAATCTGATATTTTTGTCTCCCAAAAGTACAGAAGAATCAGCAAAAATTGCAGGTTTAACAAAATTACTGTTCACCTAAGACACCTATTCAATACAAACTTGCAATCACAGCATTAAAGTCATTAATGCCTCTTTTTTGGTTTTCCATCTGCTCATATTCAGGAAGGAAAAAAAAAGCGAAAAAAAGTCTACATACATGAAAAAGTGATGAATATTTACTGGGATTTCGAAAGCACAGTTGATGAAAAATCTCAAAATGAAAGAGTAACAACAAAAAGAGTTATGTCTTCTTAAGCGAAATGAAAATGGAAATAAAAAATCCAACATGTATGAAAAATAAAACAATAATTGTTATATTCTGCAAAGCATTGTTAAAAAAATCCTACAAGAAATATGAAAGTATAACAGTCGATATAAGGAAGTCATCTTAAAGACTTTTAAGGTTCACTAGTTACACAGAATTAATGAAAAATGTTCTGAGTTATTATAAAGATTAAAGTAAAATGAAGAATTCTCCTCTGGACTTGAATAAATATAGATTAGTTCTTTCTCAGTAAGCAATTTAAAACATAAAAATTAAAGAATTGTACCTTTCTTTAAAATTCATGCATGAAAATTCAGAATTTTCAACCTTCGACATAAACAACTATTTAATCTCCCAAAAGTTAACCTGTCTATATAGTCAAAATTATTAATGTGTAAACTCATTAGGTTATTTTGAATCAGGAGACGTGAAAAAAATGTGCAGTACCCTTGCCGGGACTCGAACCCTGGTCCTCTCGATTACGCGTCGAGTCTTCCTGTTACACAACGAAGGCATGCGGACAAGAAGGAGAAAATACCTTATTAATGCAGGCACTTCTTTTCAATAGTTAGTATATTATCAAATAACTCATAATTGTGTTACTGGTTAAAACTTTTAGTTTACTTGATAATTTCCTATTTGACGAATTATTCATTTATCAATAGTATAAAATGCTACAATATTCCTCAATAACAAAATAAGACTTAAAAAAAAAAAAAAAAAAAAAAAAAAAAAATATCTGAAATGTTTCAGATTTTAAATTACGCCCAAAGGGGCGTTTTTTTAACGTTTTGAGTGTTACCTTTATTTATTAAATATCATGTTCTTTGCACTTAAACCATAAAATTCAGTTCAAGAGCAATATCGCAAAATAATGTTAAATTAAGCATATCTTTAGAATTTCCGATATACACAGTCTCGCGAGCTGGAGATAAAAGTATTTTTTTCTATATAACGTTGCCATTTCTCGCTTTTAAAGCATTGAGTTTGTAAATCAAAAATTCGTTAAAGTTTTACAAAATATAAAATCTATAATAAAACAAATTCCAAATTTGGGATTTCAGATGCCCATATTCGCAGTAGGATTTCGTCATTCAAAATTCGATGGCTCTATGTACCATTGTTTTATCACAATGCGAGAAATAGACAATCATTTATGCAGATTTTTCATTATTTAATTTCTTCAAATATAATGCAGGACTCTAACATTTTGTGGCAACAGTTTGAAAAGTGAACCGACGTTTATGAGTCCGACGCAAAATCGCAAAACGAAAACAATAGTCCTTCAGGGACAAAGCCCCTTTGGACTAAAAACAAGTATTCTCTGAAACATTCGCTCTAATTTACTTTTCCTGCTTCTGACAAACATTTCCTCCCATTTAAAGTTCACTGCAGCAAACAGTTAGCGGAAGCAACGTGTTCCAAATGTAGTCGGAAAATTCTGAAGACCGTAAAAATGGCATTTAGCAACGGTTATAAACATATACATAAATATCAGTTAGAGTTCATCCTTACTCATAACCATGACGGGTAAACATACTATCTCTCATTAATCATTTGAAACAAAAGCTTGTTTCTGACAGAATAAAAGACAGAAACCCTTCTAACATGAAAAGCTTTGCAGGGAAGAAAAGGTCCACGCCAAAAGCGAAATTTATTGGGCCGATTAATTCTGCATTTATTTCAATATGTGGATATTCTTTCTTCCTCATATACACGATGTGAAAACATACTAAATAGTGCCATTCTTTTGCGAGATATGCGAATATCCACTTGAGTGGCCGCCCTGTGGGCAGCTGGGAGAATGACCACTCAATGAGTTTTCCAAGAAAGCAAGCATTCCTTCTGCGTCATTACGCCAATAGAATGTCGCAAATGCATTTGGTATTATATGTTACTCTTTTATGGAAAGAATTTCGTGTTCTTTGTGTCCCTTTCCTATCATAAATATTGATATTCTGTGCCCATAAATAAGACTTTTTTCACCGAATACATGAAAGGCAAAATTTGTTTCCTGAATTCTGTTACCCAATTGATGTACTCGGTTTTTTTTCCTCTACATAGTCTTAAGGGGACTCATACAGCTTAAAACCCTTAAGATCTTCGAGTATGTGAATTAACTTATTTATTTTAAAAGGCGTTACTTCCAACGTTTTACAGCTGATTACATAATATAGCTGCTTTCTGAACTGGTAACCAGAACGTTTCTGTTGTCTCAAACATTTTTCAAATTTAATTTGGCTTTGTGACAAAATCTTTTATGCGTTCACGTCATGTTTCTACCTTGCGCGAACCGTTTAAAATATTCTGCTGCATAAGTTAATTCCCTTTTTAATATGTAGCTTTCATAACATTTGGAAACTACTGTGAACCAAAAACCCTAAGAATTTCTTGTTAAAATTCTATTTTATTTGGAGTTGAGTTTATAAAATATATTTTATTAAACAAATCTGTAATGTTTTCGTGCATAAAATTTTTTAGTATTAAATTATTCATCAAACTTTTGGTTGAGTTAGAAGATAGTGCCCATATAAAGAATTCCATCAAATTTCAAGTGTGTACCATTAGCCATTTTTAAAATATCATGCGCATAAGGTGGAAACATGACGCGAACGCATAAACAATTCTGTCACAAAGCAGATTAAATTATAAAAATATTTGTGGTAACATAAACTGTCTGGTTACTAGTTCAGTAAGGAGCTATATTATGCAGTCAGCTGTAAAAAGTTGGAAGTAATAGCTTTTAAAATAAATAAAATATCCCTATTCGCGCAACAGTCACCTATTCGAAGATCTTAATGGTTTTAAGGTGTATGAATCCTCTTAAATGATATCTGTGAAAAAAGCAAAAGGAATTCTGAGAAAGGTCTTTAAAAGGACCACTTATAAAAGTAGGTGGAATTTTGGCTGACCAAATATCAGTTTTGAAAATCACCTCTCTAAGACGACTATCTCCACAGAATCATTTTGCATTGTCGGTGATTGTTTTGATGGAATTCAATGTAATATGTAATTAAAGCAGTAACATAAAAATGTTACATATATAATATAAAGTAACATAAAAATGTTATATATATGACTTTATGACGGCTTTCTGAAATAACTAGACAAGCAGTTTACAGCATTTGAAAAAATACAAATTTTAATCCTACACGTAAACTGGTGACTGCAATCGTTTACAATAGTCTTACGCGCGTAGGGTTTCGTATTAGACTGAATGCACACACAACCGATGATGGCTTGATAATATTTATTTTTACCTAAAGGAACATTTCACAGTTCTGAAAATTTCGACAAAAGTACTCGTACATCTATTCGCAGCATCACAAAGTGAAATAAGTAGTAGTTACACTTCCAACTACTAAGATCGCTAAACACCGCACAGTGTAAAGCGCAAGTAAAAAGGCAAAGCTCCTTCAGAGATCTCTCAATATTCCGAACTCACTCTGAAATAAATAAGAAATAAATAATAAGAATATCTAGTACCTTCCATTTCTCAAAATTACTGGAAGACATATGAAGGCTAGATAAAGTTACAGTTAAATATAGGGATCAATTACATTTATTAAATCACAGTAACAATTACAGTTATACAGAGACTGTACCCAAATGTGCCGTTTGATGATTTTTAAAATTTCTCGCCAAATTTGGCGACAAAAATTAGTCGCCAAAACCGTCACCAGCTTGCGATATCTCGCCAATTTAACGAGATAGCCATTTAGTTCAATGCATAAACTTGCCGTTGGTAATCTTATTTTCCAAGCAGAACACTGTCTCTTTCAAACATTTCACTTTACATTATACAAAAAGTACTACAATTTCACATATAATTTTGTAGGGTTTATATTTATTTTAACTAACATTTATTTTAAGTTTAAACTACCTTTCCTGTCAAGCCTTACTTTTCCCCTGGAACTGCCAATGCCAGAGTATGTAAATTTTAGTAGAACGCGCAAGGATTCAAATTATCAGCGGAAGTATTCTGAGTTAAATAGAAAGGAAACGAGTTCGAGGTGTGCTGTTCTTACTTCACGAGTGCGGAGGTAGTTAGACAGAAATTGAAGAACCCCGCGTTTCGGCCTCTGTGCTTGCCTGGAAGATTTGTTAATCGTTCAAGTGATCTTCAAGTTTGCTGAATTAGCAGCGGTATTGTAAAACGCGGTGAGGTTAGTTACTTTTAGAGAGCCTCGTAGTTAGAGTCTTGTCTTTAGTTTCTTTTCCGGTTATTATTTTTATTTGACCGCCGAGTTGGCGCAGTTTGTGAGCGTCAAGAGCACGCACTTGTAATTTATTACGTTGAATAAAAAGGGACTTAAACCCTTAACAAGACTCTGTCTTTTATCCAGTTTCAACAGTCACCTCTTGGTTGCGTGCAAGTTGGAGACGCGCAACGCTACAATGTCTAGTACCTTCCACTTCTCAAATTTACTGGAAGACATATGAAGGCTGGATACAGTTACAGTTAAATATAGGGATCAATTACATTTATTAAATTCCAGTAACAATTACAGTTATACAGAAACCGTACCCAAATGTGCCATTTGGCGATTTTTAAAATTTCTCGCCAAATTTGGCGACAAAAATTAGTCGCCAAACCGTCACCAGCTTGCGATATCTCGCCAGTTTAACGAGATAGCCATTTAGTTCAATGCATAAACTTGCCATTGGTAATCTTATTTTTCCAGCAGAACACTGTCTCTTTCAAGCATTTCATTTTACATTATACAAAAACGTACTACAATTTCACATATAATTTCACTAAAGTCATTTACCCGATGGAAGACTATCACGCCGAATGGGGTCAAGTGGAGGACAGCCTGTTACAGCCTTGGCCTGTAACAGGCTGTGGAGCTTATGAAGAAGAATAAAGAAAGTTATTTATATATATATATATACAAAATTCGTAACAGTACATATCTCAATAGACATTCATAATAAAATATTCGTCTAATTGCTGAGCTATTGCAGCTAGCCCTAGATTCATAAAGACACTTCCATGAAGATTTTTCGCAGCAGTTCTTTGTGACTTCTTTTTGACTTTTGGGTTTCTTTTAATTTTTATCACATTTACTTCTTTCTCGTGAAAAAACAAAGTTTTCAAAAGCCTTTTAGTAAAAATTACAATTGTGAAAGTTAACCTAATCTATACTAGATTAAAAGAATCGTTTTTTTCTCAGTTTCAAAGAAGCAGTCACTAAAGAAGTGGATATTTCATTATTAAACCGGGTACTGCAATTAGTTGCCAGACACAGCAAACTTAATTGCAGAATCAGTAGTGCGCAAATTTAAAATGCTATTAAATGCTGCCGCTTTAACAAGAGAGTGCCATGGAATATTTTTTCAGTCGTACCAGGAAACGCATTGTCAGATGAATCTTTGAACTATGATGCAAACATGAAATTTTCTTAAACTAAGACCAATTCTCACTTATCTTTAAAATTAAAAGCAAATCTCCATATACTTCATTGTAAACACACTGTATTTAAAAAAAAAGAAAGAGAAGCAGAGATTTTCAAAATGAACTTAAATATCTGCAGCAAAAAGAAAAGTTTCAGTAACTTAGTTTAAGTTTAAGAAATATAAAACCTTCGGTAATTACTGTATGAAAGGAAAATGTTTTCCATTTAATGTCCAATCAGAGGTTCCCCTTCCCCTTCCACTTCCACTAGTTTACACACTTATGAAAAATTAGAAAATTTCAACATTATACGAATTTTTATGAAATGTATTGAACCAAAGGTATTATTATGCCGCCGAAGACTTATGTAAATATTCCGAGTCGAATACGTTAGTCTATACATGCGTGTCTGCTAAACCGTGATTGGGGAATTATAAGCGCAAGAGGGATTTCCAGCGATTTGCACACTCGTACCCCTTCACGACATTCGCCGTACTTCTTGCAAGAGTTAGATAAATTTTATAAGGTAAAAGAAGCAGCTATATAAACCTACGGATGACGGAATGAGATAAAGAATTGTCCATAAATTGGAGACAGGCCAAACGTAAGCGCAGATAGTTACAGAGCTCAGTGTAACGCCCGGTGTCGTCTGCGATTTGTGGAAATAGTTTCAGGACACTGGATCCATATCGAGAAGGCCTAGGCTGAATCGACCGAAATCCACAATGATGAATGAAGACCGTTCTTTGGCGCTCTCATTGAAGCGACAAAGAGCTGATACAGCTTCACAACACTCGCATGAGCTGTAAGCTTAACAGTGAAATCTGAGTGTGCTTTCTGAGATAGTGCTGGGTGCTAGAAGACCCGTTGTTTGCGTCCCGCTCACTGCAGCACGTAAGAGAGAGCGTTTAGCATGGTGCAGACAAAATGCACTAGACCAGACTTCAATGAGGCACCGTACCTTTTACATATGGAAATTAAGATTCAGCCTGTACACTGCTTCTCGATGTACCTCTGTCTGGAGAGAGCCTGGAACACGATACCATCCCTCTCTCATCAGGAAAAGGATCATTACGGTCACGGTGATATAATGGTTTGTGCAGGCAATTATGTCAAAGAAAGTCTATGTAAAGAAGGAAAGGCTCCATAGACGTAATGTAAACCAGTTTGTCTTCTACCCCGCTAGAAAGAAGAGGGACAATTCGCCAAGGGATTTGGCGACGGAACCTGTTGGCGAGAATTTTTCCCGTTGTGATGTACCTGGCCGAGATTTTCCACCTCCGACACGTGAACAGGAAATTGAGGAACACGGGTTAAGATGAATCATTCTTTGACTTTTCGCGATAATTTAAACTCGAATTTTCGTGCTTTTTCGCTTTACTAGTTGAACTTGTATTATCCATATCGCAGTTTGATGCCTGATTTTAAATCTGTCAATATGTAGGAGAAAAATGGAGTCACACAGCTTTAAACTCTTGATAAACGTGATCGTCGAACCTGTTCGAACTTCGACATCAGCTTCGAGCTTTGGCGCTTTTTGGCGACAGATATTTCACGCATGCGCAGTTGTATCCCTTTTCGTTCGGAGGGACCCACTCCTGCTGCTGCGAAGCTTTTCTTCTTACATATTCTTTGGTTATGTTGCAACCCCTGCAGGTGTTTCACAAAGACTCCCTGATTGCTATGGAGTATAAATAAGAGAGTTTATGTTAGACTTTTAAGGGGTGCAGTTGGTCCTGGCTTCCTGTTAATGGACGACTACGCTCGTCCACATTGGGCTCACCTCTGAATATCTTACCACCAGTGATCCTGAATATTCTGTACCAATTATTTAAGTAAAACTTCCCGATTAAAGGTAATTTCAGTTTTCTTTGAGTTACTTTCAACTGCTGTCTTCACTTTCGAAAAACATGCAGTATTTTTCTCTAATGCCTGACGTAATACCTAGAACTTCAGAAATAAAATTTTCAGTTTTTCTTTGTATATGCCTCGGATACTCAGAAGCAATATAAAAAGAAGCAGTCTGAAATTTTATTTGAAAGCTATAGCGCATAGAAGTAGCATTTCTAAATTAAACAAAACTGAAGTAAAATAATTTCGTAAAAATTCCTAACATATTCTTGAAAAAAAAAAAAAAAAAAAAAAACTTAGAATCGTTTAGATGAACGCCCTGCTGTACAATCAATCAGAACATTTTAAGTTGAAAAACGTGAGAAGATTCACAAATTCCGGAATAAAATAAAAAGAATAGCAACTATTTGCCCCAAAAGCAGACATATTTCAGAAAATTACATAAGCATACAAATCTCATTCAGCTGCTGCGCCGAAAATGACCCATTTATAAAACTACTCTCGCGAACTTTAAATGGTCTTCCTGTAACCGAGATACTTAAATATGTAAAGAAGCGCTAGTTTTAAGTGCATAAAAAAAGGAAAGAGATGCGAAGTATATCTAAACATTTTGACCAATATTTTATCAAAATCGTAATCCTTTCAAAAACATCTTGGCTATAGAAAATCCATGACGCATTTTTATTTGTAATAAGCTTTAAGCTGTCTTTTCTAAGATAAAATTCAGATTCGGAATGTGAGTAATCGTTCCAGACTTGCAAATGTGAAAAGTCTTAGGAATGTTTTGCTAAGCCATCTTCGCAAAAGAAATTTAATAAAAACATAATATATCATACCTTTTCAAAGTCAGTTTGTATCACTGTAGAGTTAGAAGCGAAGAACTCTGAAAGATAAGAAGAGAAAAGGAAATGAGAATTAGAAAAAATGCTTCCATGGTAACTTTTTTTAAATATATTTATAGAAAACGTCTGTTACATCTTACTTACAACGACTCATAATTGTTTACAAAATATATACCATTAGAGAATTAAAATTTATGAATTCAAAGACTCATCGGACATCAACTATTTATATTTAAAGTTAAATGGAAACTTACTAGCACACTGATCATAAAAACAATTTGTTGCATTATAGGATTTTAAATTTTCAGTATAATTCTATCGTTACGTTATATAAACTAAAAAAATGTGATGTGTACACCACATGACTTCCTTGTACGGAATATTAAATTATACGCATTTTTTCTTGCATTTCATTTCAACTTATTGGATTGAATTAAATCTACTTCGCCGACACCGCATAAACCACAATAGAATAAATGCATTCTTTAAAATTCACTCTAGTATTTGTTTACCATAGCGACACTCTGGCGCTAGATTCACTTAACAGTATTATATTTCGTTCATATTATAACTCATAATGCACAAAATTCATATCATTTAAAGAATATAATTATCTAATCGTTGCCACATGTTCTATTCAAATACTATAATAAAGCTAGAACGATGTATAAAAGAAATTAAGCAAACAAAACAAAAAAGAAACGGTTTAAGGTTAATAAAATAAATCATTTTGTGATATTGCTGTTGAACTGAATTTTGTGGTTTAAGTGCCGAGAACACGACATTAATTAAATAAAGTTAGTACACGAAACGTTAAAAAATGACCCTTTGGGCGTAATATAAAATCTGAAAGCTTACAGACATTTTATATTTTTTTGTTTATTTATTTATTATTAATTTTTAAATTGCATATAAATATTTGAGCTCTGTTACCATACTGACTCATGCCATCCTGAAGATTTCATATCACTATTTTTCGTACCACCATTTTCATAATGACTCTTTCCTACATACAATTTAGCCTTATGCTGCGATTTCTCCATAGTATCACAAATGTTTCGAATTAAACGGTATTCGAAACGAATATCGTTTAAATCGAAGCGACTTCGTTCATCAACACATGAAACGACTTCGTTCATCAATCGTTTATTTTCTGCTAGCCACTTTACTGTGCACTGCAGAGCCTGCATTTATGGCTTATTATTTAACTTACATTGAAATTTCATAGAACAAACACAGATTGCTTATTTTTTAATATTAATATATAAAAATATAAATAAAGTTGAATTTCTGCTCACGAGTCCTTCAAACCATACATCGAAAGTTCAAACAGATACCACTTAGCGCATGGAGAGGGGAAAAAAAAACACCTTCGAATTCATTTATTTGTTTTAATATTTTATAACGATTTGTGGCATGACGTTAATAGAGAAAGATCTTTCTTGAAATTGCTATTTTGGTTAATGGAAAATATTCCCCCAGGGCGTCTCTGTTAACTGAAATGTCCAACTTCATCAATATAACTGCAAGTTTTATAAAGCGAGTTTTTAAAATTCATAAGCATTCAGATATAACAGATATGTATATACATTGTCATTTGTTCTACCAGCATATGCAAGCAGTATGTAAAGCATTATATAAAAGCATTTAACAGACAATATAACCTCCGAGATCGAAAGCATATATTCGAAACATATTTCGCAGCGAATAGTTAATGAAGTACTTTGTGATGCAAAAGCGTCAGATAATTTATTATTATTTTGCATTTGTGATACCAATCACGTTTACTGAAAACCTGAAAGATATATTTTAAAATCACACTAACATTTCAAAATATAAAAGTAACAAAAAATAAAGTAATGTTTCTGTTTACATGAAACGAATAGTTATGATTACAACATGCTACAGCAGTTAAACTTTGTTAAAAAGGAGCTGAACTAATAATAATAATAACACGACCATGTTTTTATTTCATAATTTTTTAGGGGTTATTTTCAGTTTGTAATAGTTAATTTAATTTTTAAACATGCTTTACTATCTGTTCTCGGTTTCCACCTACTATTCCCTATCAGAATAAGTTTTTTGCGTTGTACGCAAATGAGGGAGAAAGAGTATTTAAAGGAAGATTTCGCTTACTTCAGCACAACAGCTTAGAAGTCCTTAGTGACGGGTGTTCGTCGTCAGGCTACTTCATTGTTTACAACTAAATCTTACTACGCACGGCCGTATTGAATGCATACCTAATGCTATTCACCGGTTAATTTAATGATGATATTCACCGGTTAATTAATGATGATATATTCATATTAATTTAATGATAATGATGATATTCACCAATTAAGAGCCAGCTACGTTAGATAATTTTATACAGCATCGGCTAAGTTTAGTTTAACATTAGTTTAGTTTCTTATTTTCCTATCTTGAGACAAATGGAAAGAAAATGAAAATCGTGCTTCAGCAAAGAGTAGTGTGTTCGTGAAAGATGGAACTGGTATGATTATTCATTTATGGTTTGGTTTGGCTTGGTTTACTTCCTGAAAGCATCCCTTGAGTTGATGCCTTAAGGAAATAAACCCTAAGGGAAGGGATAGGAAGTTTACGGGACGGGATGTCTTCGTGGAGGTATTTCTAAGGAAAACTGGCTCGTATACAATTTACATATGCAGAAAACCACGAAAATATCCATGCAGCCAGCCCGTTCGCTGGGATTCGAACCTCGACCAGAACCGGCCTACCGCATATCAGGGACTCGATCGCTGGTAGGTTGATTATTTATTTATGGATGAGGGTAAGAATGATAGTGAAGATGAATTTGGATTCGATTACATACCTAAAGATATATCGGAAGCCGAACATGACAAACTTTTCATGTTATCCGATAAGTTCATAAGTTATGTTATTTATTTTAAATAAACAGCATTTAGGTACTTGTAAAAATCTAATTTTTGGATGCTGATTTTTTATCTTATTTTAAATCTATCATTTTTATATCCGGCGTATACTTTCTGGCCCCCAGAGAAGAAAGAAGGGAAGAAAAGATAAACGAATACACATCAAGAAAATCCGTATGTGCGTGCATATATATATGCATTATAAAATGCTAATTTTAATTTGTACTTGCCCCTTGAAACCCTTTTTAATTCGATTATTTTCCCTTCGTAGCTTAAGAATAATAATACTTAAATGATGAATCTTTCAGAAGCATGTCATTTCAAAATTAATTCCTGTAATATGATTTTGAAATAGCGGCAAAAATAATAGCAAAATCTTCTATCCAATCAGCATTGAACTGAAACTTTAATTAATCCAAGAACAATAAAGTGATTCTATATGCCTTTACTGCGAAATTAACAAACTTCAGCTTTCTTTACCTCAGTAACATAATCCGTAACCTAACGCTTTGTGAACATGTTGTTTGCAGATTCATCTTTTACTCTTCGCCAGGTTTATTACTGTAATTTGTGAAACTTCTATGCGAAATTGTTCAACGTCGAGTGATGCCGTCTTTGCGCTTTCATTGCTTAGTTACGTTCATTGTTCAAAAATGATAATAAAATGCTTTTTAAATTTATTAAAATCGGATGATGAGATGAAGTGAAAAAATGAAAATGATCATGCCACACAGCATACATAATTAGTTAAAAAATGTATGTTAGAAAAAATAATTAATTAAAAAATATCTCAAAAGTATACAATGCCAGGAAAACAGATTGTTAGTTTGCATATCCTTAATTATTTTGAAATCCTAAACATTTCATTGTGAAAAGATGTGGAGTATATCTACTTTTTGTCATTATTCTTTTCTCTTTTCTGTCTTTTCAGTCTTTTGAAACTATATCTCACAAAGCAAAGCAAATAGGTGACAGAGGCCCTAGGATTATAATACTGACAATTGGTCAGCGCGTTGTCATGAAAAGACGTCAAAGGTTGCTTGCATTCGTTAATGAACATTTGTCCGAAATGCTTTTTGTGCAGCTTCTATTTCCAATATTTTAACCCTTTGAAGATAAAAACTCCTGAGACGCCCTTTTATTCAAACGACCACAACCGCCCGAAACGGCCGAGACTGCGATGTTGTTTTCTTCCCTCCCCCTAAGGTATGCAGTAGCAGGGGCAGTTTCCTTAAATGCATTGCATCCGTTTATTGCAGACAGCTTATCCTAAAAGGCTAATGTATCCTAGCTTATACATTTAACTAGCAATAGCCCCTTAATTCCTCTTTTTATTTGGACACTTCCCCCTCTCTATTCTAAAAATAGTAAGAGTTTTCCGCACTGGTTTTTTTCTAGACTAATCCATGTCATAATGGCTCTTACATAACGCTAGTGATGTTAATGGAACTAAAACAGCCAATGATAATTTTATAGCAATATTAATTATCCAATCAAATGCACTGAGAACCAAAATTAACTCGTTCTGAATTAGATTTCATCCTGAATAGAACTCACTTGCTTTCTATATTTCGGTCTAGCTGGAGTATACTCCTTATTGCATAGCTCTAAGAAATGTGAAGGTTTTTAAATAGACCTTCACATTTCTTACACACACCTTCACATTTCTTACTTCACAAGATTAGTGAGCCAAGTTGTTTTGGGCCGCAACATATTTTTAAAACAAAGGTGAATATTTAATCTGCCTCCTCTGCAAAGTTGCTATTTACGTTACAGGATTGAAATCTACGAAATGGTGTATTTCTACATATTCATTATCAATGCTCCTACATTATTATTACTAAGTCTACGGCTTGGACCTGATTATAGACATGGTCGAACTGAACATAATTTTATTATTGAATAAAGGATTTTGTGGAGACACAATATTTGCTTCACACAGAATTATGGATGCAGTATGAACCTCGCCATTGTAATACTTAGCCGATATTCAGGCAATGAACGATACAGCGAACCGAATGACTAGTGAAAGCTAGAACAGGGTGTGTGTGTGTGTGTGTTTAATTATGGCAAAGCACACTAGGTCTGAGCGATGTCTGAGATAACCACTAACCTGACTTTGTTGTAAAAGTCTTACAGTGTTAATAGTCATCCTGGCAGAAGGGAAAATTTCCTCCGTGTAAAAATATACATATAAATATTATATGGGCATACAAGGCCTGTGTATAAGCATAGATATGTTGATTACAATCATTGTCTTGTACAAGTTACATATGATAGATACACAAAATCATGACAGATATGTGTACATTTAAACATTATATGAATTCATATTTACAATACTTTTACTGAGATAATCAAATTAAACTTGTAATTCATTTACACACTGACTGGATTTTCAATATCATTTAAACTACTTTACAATATTATGTTTATCAAGTACATACAAACTAGACAGTAATATGCTTACATTACAACAGTTTTGCTCTTACAGTCCTGTTATTATTCTACCGGGTGAGCTATTTTTCTAGTGTTGATATTCAGTTGTTGTAGTATTTTGAATTGCTATTAAAATTATGCTGCGAAGATACAATTCTCAAGAGAGGGGGAAAATTTCTTAGTACCTACTGAGCTACCGGGCTATCTGCCTAAGGGGAGGGATGCCTTCGTGGAGGACTTTCTAAGGGATACTGGCTCGTATACACTTTACACATGAGGAAAACCACGAAAACATCCATGCAGCTAGCCCGTTCGCGGGATTCGAGCCTCGGACCGGACTACCAGTGTTCAGCGCCTTTACCGCTCGGCCGCTGGTGGGCTCCAAGCTAGAGCAGGAGAGAAGGGCAAAAGAGAGAGCTTAAAAGAATTGCAGTGGTATTTAAAGTAAATTTTTTTAATCTGATTGGCTACGAACTGTACGCATTGCAGGATGTTAAGAAGATATAATAGTTTTCAGATGTGACGCAGTTTCGAAAAAGCTATTTCTACTTTTAGAATAGAGAGAGGGAAGTGTTCACTTTAAAAAGAGGAATCAAGGGACCAAATGTTGCGAAAATAAAAGTCTTTTAAAAATTTTATGGACACTAAGTGTGCTATTATGAATACATATTATGTGCAGATATATAGCAGATAAGTATAATAATTTATGACTCTGTACTAGCGAATATATATATGTGTGTGTGTGTGTGTGTGTGTGTGTGTGTGTGTGTGTGTAGTATTTTAAAGTGCGTAGACGCCAAGGATACTTTTAGCAGCTTTCGACATCTGTCATGGCTGATGGTTAAGGCATACAGATGAAGATAACAAAACTGGATTTCGACAAATCAATTATCTTTGTTTTCACACAAATCAAAAATCATCATTTTGCAGGCAAGATATCTTTTAATCATAGCGAGAACGCAATAATTTCCATGTATACGGGTTTTAAAAATAACGCGTAAGGTTTCTAAACAGGACAGCATAAGCGGCGCACAGTTATTTGCGGGTTTGAAGCTAGGAAAAGAACCTAGTAGACGCAAAAAGTACTCGAAGCTTTGATTGGTTAATTTTAGTTTTAGTTACCTTTTTCAAGCAGCGTTATGTAACATGGAAAGATCTCGAATTTGGGAGAACAGATGAATTTACGGGGGAGAACAACAAATCTAGAAGAGTTAATTTTGAGGTCGTTAATCATTTCTTAAAGCAACCATTGCATTTTGTTATATCTTACATATATGTATAAAAGCCTTGTATATAAACATAAGTCTTTCGGAAACAGCTCATGAATCACGAATTATTAAGATTATTTACTATATATCTACACGTTATATGTATTTGTTACTGTGAAAGACCGAAATTGGAGAATGTCAACTTTCACCGGAGAATGTCAACATTCACCAAATACGTCGGTGAAAGATCGAATATTTCTTTACATTCTTGTACATTCGGACCCTCACCGGTGTATGTCGACAGTCACAGATATGCTCTGGTGTAGGTCGAAAAGAGAGGAGTATGTGTACACGCTGTCATTCCAAAACGAAGTGTTCCACAAATAAATGCAGTTGTAAAAGCAAGTGCAATTCTCCTCTTGTGAAATGAAAGTGTCATAATAGTTTAAGTTACTGCAATAAATAAGATTTGAATCACATAATTTGGTAAGTTTATAACTTCTATTATTTTCCTTTCTCATTTTGAATGTACTGTGTGTTCTTATATTCTTAAGTTCTTATATTCTTAAGTCTCAAGTGCGTTTTTTCGCCAATGAATTACGGAGAAGGAAATATAATATTCTTATATGTTCAACATTCACCATTAGTACATGGTGAATGTCGACATTCACCGGTGTAAGTCAGAAATAAGAGTATTTGGAAAATATTTCGGACATGCACCAAGCGACTATGTGAATGTTGACATTCATCGGTGAAAGTCGACATTCTCCAGATTTCGGTGTTTCGCCGTAACATATTCATAATAGAACAAACATATAGTATCAATAAAAGTTTTAACAGGCCTTTATTTTCGAAACCGTTGGTTTCTTAGTTTCTCTCTTTAACTTGGGCACATCCTCCCCTTTTAACTTGGGCACATTCCCCTTTCTATTCTAAAAGTTAGAAATAGCTTTTTCGAAACTGCTTCGCATCTGAAAACTAATATTTCATCTTAACTTCCTGCAATGCGTATATCTATCTATCTCTCTCTCTCTCTCTCTCTATATATATATATATATATATATACCGCTTTAAATTTTGCTTCTAAGAGTCGTTGCAATTCATTAAAAATTCTGAAATATGACAAACTAAATAATCAGTTCTCGAATATATACTTTCTTGATATTTTCATTTGCTGTTTTTAACTGTTCATCATTAATTATTTATTACTCGTGAACATAATCTTTAAATATGCGTTGAATATTTCAAAAAGATTTATATTCGAGAGTAGTTTCGTGTTCAGAAAAGAGGAAAATCGGAGAGGAGAAAAAACGCTTCTCGCAATCACGCAAGAAACTAATGCATTATTTATAATTTGATTGCTTATCTGCTAACACGATTCTGTTCCATGTTCCTTTAAAACTTCTTAGAAATGTTGGAAGTTCCAACTTTTAAATTTGGAACTTTAAAAAGACGATAAAAGATGATAATTGAATGTTGGGGAGCGGATCGAGAAAGGATAATGATTTCTTGTGTAGAATACAAATGTTAATATCGAATTCATAAAGTTTTATTTTAACTATTATCAAACAATATACGTTTTACAGTAGGGGGTGAGTAAGCAACATTTAAAAGCTTCATGTTTCTTCAAGAAAATGATTTTGACGAAAACTATATGAATCTGTGACGATTAAGATTAATGATATTTTTGCGTGCGTACGGTTTCGTAGCAGATTGAATGCACACACGTCCGATGATAGGTTAATAAATTTTATTTCTTATCAAATGAAACACTTCAAAGTTCTGAAAGTTTCCGCAGAAATACTCGTACAGATGTTCACAGTATCACAGAGTACGATAACTAATTATACTTCAAACTATAAAAAACGTTAAACACAACACAATGTAAACCGCACCTAAAGAGAAAGCTACCTCGGAGATAATCTCTGTTCACGTTGAACTAACAACTTACAACAACAGCAATATGAGGGGCAAATTACGGTTGCAAATAATATAGTGACCAATCACATTTATTCAATTACAATACCTATACGGTGATATAGGGACCCGATTCAAATGTCGCCACATGGTAGCCAAATTACTTACAAATTAGTTACTTTCGGCGATTTGTCGCCAAAATTCTCCAAAACCGTTGTCAGCTTGGCGATATCTCGCCAAATTACCTGGATTTGTCCTTGTATTCTTACTTTTCCGGCATAGCTTCTCTCTTTTTAAATTTTTTTCGCGTTACATTACACAGAAAAGTCTATTTCGCATATAATTGCTCTAAAATCATCTATCTATGTTCAAAATTCGCAACAATATTATTAAACATAAAATTAAGAAACAAACATTTTAAAAACAAAAAAAAAAAAAAAAAAATTCTTTTAGAATAACCGAATTTCTCAAAAGGATTTTTTTACTATCATCTGCTCTTTTTAAAAATTTTTAACTAGCTTATGATTTAGTATTTCTGTTGCTTATTTAAGATGGCCATTTCCTATATTTGGCTAACAGTAATAAAGTACAGTAGGACTGAAAACACGCGAGCTTTTGATAAACGAATTTTTAATTAACAGAATCATGTTTTCTACATTCTAAGCTAACATCAAGCTCAATAAAAATCTATTTGTTTATTTATTTATGTGTCGTTTTAGTTTTCTTGTCATTTAAATCATCTGAAGAGCAATACAGTTTAACTCAATATTTATAAAGCTAGAATATGAAGTGAGTGTGTATAAAACATAAACTGACCTAAAATTTGTTCAAATATGAAGCTTATGAAAGTTAAGAAAGGAGCAACTCTATGCGAACAATGAGCCTATGAATTTAGTTCATAGGCTCATTGTTCTTTGTCTGCTCACCGAGTTTATAAGTGCTTCTTTTCTGAAAACAGATTAAACAAACATCATGACCTTACGTTATTTTCTATCCATGCTTGCATTTGTAAGTTAACATAATAACATGCAGCATAACTGCAGTCAATTCAGTTTATAAGATCTTTAGCGTAAACCCCACTGTTAGTTTCTGCACGATATTCAATTATTATAATCTTTATTCTTATACAAATTGTTCTTACTATTTTGCAAAACTTTATACAAAACTGAAAAACTTTCTCTTTCTTTCTATAAATTGTTCTTATCACTCTGCAAAAGTATTGATTGGTGAAATTAAAAAAAAAAAAACTTGAAACGTGAACTTATAACGTGTGTCTCAACCAAACACTGGAGGATTATCCGGGAAAGAGAATTACCGGACAAACCACAGGGAAACTTCCCACTTTGCGACTTAAATGAACAAATGAACAGGACCCACATCAGAAGGTGCCCAGCTCTGTGTGGAGCCTTTGAGGTGGAGAGCGAGAGACGCCAAATGATGAGATATTGAGTTTCTACGTCATATGTTCACAGAGTTCTGTTTGTATTATCTGCCAATAGAAAAAAGAATAAACTTTATTCTTATTATAACAAAGCTTAAACCCTTCAAGCTGCATTAAAGTAAATTTAGATTGTGAAGGAATATCCACATATTTAGCTTGTAAAACGATATCCAGATTTTGGAATTATTTGAAAATTTTCAGTATTGAGATGTTTGAAGTTCCATTTAATCCGAATGCTTGAGTTTTCGATACTCAGAGCTATGTTACCGAGAAAACGATGGTACCTAGAGCCATCAAATTTTGAATAAGGTAATTCTCCAGCCGAACATGGGCATCTGAACCCCCGAATATTGAGTTTCGAACTTAGTTTATTATCTGTTTCATATTTTGTAAAACTTTCACAAATTTTTGATTAACGAACTCAACGATTTCAAAACGAGCAATGGCAACACTCAAAGAATATCAAAAAATTTTTTTCTCCAACAGTCTCGAGACAGTCTATTGGAAATTCTAGAGATATACTGTTTGATGTATGAGAAATATTTCAAAACGAATTATAACGATGTACAAATGGATGTGGTCTACGCGCAAGATGAAGTTCTACGCAAAAACGAGCCTCTTCTGATCATACACTCAGTGCCATTTTTCGTATTTTTTAATATGACGAAGAATGTAAAACGATCTTGGCCGGAGATTTCAATATTTATTTGGATTCTTCGAAAGGAAGGCAATTCGCCGAAGAATTTCAATATATGAATCTCTCTGATTACTCCCAAACGCTTTACTACCAGAGGATATACGAAGATCATTGGAGTCTTTTCAAATCAAAGCATGATAACGGATGTGTACGTGAATACGTATAGTTACCATTTTCGGTTATATGGAATAATAGAATAGTTAGCAGTCATCAATAAAACTTTAAAGAAGATAGTAAAGAAACCATGTCACTGATACCACTTCTAATGGTAATCGGTACCCTATAATAAAAAAATAAAAAATACTATCCCGTTGGGCGTAATGTAAGACTGAAAGCTTTCAGATTTAAAAAAAAAATTCTATTGTTATTTTATTACCTAAACTAGCAGCTTCGCTGCCAGCCTTTGTCTGGCTTTCAAATGTACCGGAAAAATGGCTGAAGGAAACACCAAACGTTAAATTTAAAAACTGCGTAGAATTTTACTCTGCAGAACAACTTAATAAAAAGTTATTACGTATAACAAAATTACGATGAAATAAGCAATATCCCTTAATACAAATATTAATTATCCTAATAAATAAATTAACCAACTTCCCTTTACAAAATCTTAAGAACTCAAATGGTATAAAGGAGTTTTGAGTGATTTTTGTTTTTGAGTGACTTTGTTTCCTAAAAAAATCACTCAAAACTTTTCAATATCTAAAATACAGTGAAATGATCAATAAATAACATAAAAGAATACAAAAAAATTCTGAAAAGCAAAGTATAATTAATGATATTTTATCTCATATTTTCAAGAGAAAAAAATTACAATGAAATAAGCTATATCCCTTAATACAAATATTAATTATCCTAATAAAAAAATTAACCAACTTTCCGTTGAAGAAAAAAAATCATGCAAAACTTTTCAATATCTTACAAACAGCGAAATAAGCAAAAAATAACATGAAAGCAACTCAAAAAAACATAAAATTCCGCGCAGAATTTTACTCTGCAGAACAACTTTATTAAAAAAATATCAGTAAAAATGTATTGTATATATACATAAATGACAATGAAATATGCCAATCTCAGTGGCTTAAGAAATACGATGAAAAATTGCTGCAAAACCCATATTTCTAAAAGAATGAAACTATTCAAAATGATGCGATTTCATCAAAAATCTATCAACAACAATAAGACAGGAAAATTGTTGCCAAAATTACATTTTTATAGATGTGAGATGAGGGAAGTGTACTCGAAAGCTTCATTTAAAATAAAAAAATTAAAGCTACAAAATATTATAATTTTTCAAAAATTCTTTTTGTAAAAGCAGTCGGAAGGATGAAAGTTTAATGTGTCAAAAAATAAAAGAAAAATAAACTGTACATTTTTAAAAATAAACTTTTTTAAGAAAAAATCCCGTTGAAAAGGTGTTAAGCTCTCTTTGTTAAATAAATTCGTATTTAATCGATTTATTGAAACACGAAATTCATTTTAAGTTCGTAAAATACTAAGCTATATACACAAGCCGAAAGCTATATAAAGCCTGCTGGTCCGCAGTCAGTGAGAGTGCCTCGTTGACTGGGCGAGTGAGAATGTGCCTCGTCGAGTGCGAGATAGACAGTATCGAGTTGGTGTCTCGTCTAGCGAGTCATTCCCTAGCGAGTCGATCGAGTTGACAGCCGGGAGTCTCGTAGTGTATCGCGGTTAGTGCATCGTCGAGAGAGCGTGTTGAGCTCCGGGAACGACTGAACCGAAGAGTCGGGAGCTGTGCTCGAGTGTCCTCGAGTGCATCGCGAGTTGTAGCGTGGAGAGTCTCGAGAGTACGTGGAGTTCGGAGAACGACGAAGCAGAGTCACGAGCTGTACTCTAGCGCTTTGCCGTGAAGCCGTCTTCACCGTGATAGCCTGATAACCTGGAGGCTGCGTCGCTGATCGTGTCAGCGTGTTTATAGTAGTTCACCGACCACTGCAAAACGTGTTTTGGAGCTATCCTGACAATACTGGCTAAATAAGTGTGTTTCGATACTTCATCAAGTGTCGTCGTTATTCACTCCAAATTCACGCGAACCCCGTTCAGAAAAGAAACTGGTGTCAGAAAAGAAAAACGCAACAATATGTATGCACTGATTTATTTAAATACAAAGTGAAGACGGAAAAGAATTTTTTTTTTTACTTTTAAACTGGCAGTTTTATATATATATTCAGCTCAGCAAATATTTCTATGTGTATTTATCACGTGATCAAGTTCCTGACTGTAGCATTATTAAAATAGTTCTGGAAAAAACATTAATATTTTTAATTAATTAAAATACACCTAAATTAATCTAAAATGCAATTTACATACGAGAAATGTATGGCTGAAAGAAGAGAAGAAATCACACATGCTGGTGAATGGTTTTAAATAAAATGTTTTATGTCTGCTCAAATTTTGCCTTTCGAAAAAATGAAATGAAATGAGAAATTAATTTGATTAATATTGATTATAAGTGTTTTAGAAAATATATTATAATTTATTCATGTATTAAATTTGTTTTGAACATGTTTCTTTACCTGTTTATAGAAAACAAAAACAGGTAAAAAATTCGACTTGCATTTTATGATTTTTTTTTTTTTTTTTGCAATATTTCTGATCGGATGAGATTTTAAACAAAAGCTTGTAATTTATTTTAACATTAACCAATGGAACAGTACTATATATTATTTTATATATATATGTATGTATGTATATATGTACTGAAATTCAGTAATAAAATTTTTAGAAATTTAAAATGATTTAATGAACGTTGAGACAGTTTACATTCTTGAAACTGAGTTTCCTCAGTTTGCATTTTGTCAATAAATCCTTTTACTTAAGTCCTTAAGTCTTAAAACTTATACAGATATGGACTACATCATTTAATATTTTTACTGCTTGTTTAAAATTATACACTTAAACAAGGATGGAATTTGCAAAATAGTGAAAAGAACAATTATTCGAAGTGAAAATGTGATTGAGATCATATTGTTTTCAATGTTTTTACACAAAAATATTCTTTTTATTTTTTTATTAGAAACTATTTCATTAACTTCGATTCTTAAAGTTATGAGGAACCCTGAAAAATATAGTAAAAACATTTGAGGAAATTTAACAAAAACGCGTGGGTAAAAACACTGAAAACTAGGAGAAGGAAGAAATTTTAATTTTTAAAGTTTCCTTCAAACATTTAAATTAAAAAAGTTACTGGCGAAATATGTTTTTCAGCTTAAAATCATTTTGTCTTATAAATCCACTTAATAATATTCATAAAAATTAGATGAAAGTTCCCAAATAAAAGAAATCATTTGAAATTTACCGAGTCTCCTCTGAATTACATCCTGAATATGCTAAAATGTTACGAAATTTTGGTATTAGGGAAAAAAAAAAAAAAAAAAAAAACTTTTTTTCAATACATTTTAAGTTCATGGTGCTCATTACAAAAGTCACATCAATTTAACTTTAATACTTGCAGTAAAGAATAGCATCTTCTTTCGAGGACTGTGACTAGTGTGACTGACAAAATACAAGCTACAGATTCCCCAAAAAGCATAGAAACGTGTATACAAGCAACAAATGAGCTCTTACAGAATATATTTTAGTGTCTGGTATTCAGTTTGTGATGTTGATTTCAATTAGAAAATAAGAAGTTTTCTATCGGTCTCTATTATTTTTACAGAACATTCCACTGATTCTTCAATGTCAGAGGTCAATTTGATGTCTTTATCAGTAGCGACAAATGTCTTCTGTAATTAATCATGTTTGTCTCACCTTACTTGTAACATTAATTAATGAACAAGCCATGTTTAGGTATCTGCATTAAGCCTTAACATATAGCATATCTGAGATAAAAGACACAGATATGAGCAAGTTTTATAAGATACAGTGAGAGTTAATTTTCATAAAGAAAGTTTATTTAATGCAATGAAGCTGACCAATTGGTTGTAGTTTTGGAGCACGAATGCAATCCGAATGAAACGGAGAAATATTCATAGGTTTCCTCCAAGAAAGATTAAAAGCAGTCTTGCTTCATAACGGAAATGAAATTTTGTCAGGGCCGCTTGCTTTTCTTACATAAATGAAAGACTCGTACGAAAATATGAAATTATTTCTTCGTAGTATGACCTACCGTAAACACTCATGACACATCGGTGGAGGCTTAAGTGACAGATCTATTCCATCGACCACAATTTGTGTAAAAAAAATACTGTTGCTTTTTGTGTGAGTGGAATAGTAAGGGCAAAGAGAAACATAACTTAAAATGTGCTAGCTTGGAAAGGAAGATGTTATTTTCGTGGTTTAGAAGTATAACTTAGTCTTATGTCCTCAGAAAATTTATGCTTGCTTCATCTTTACGTCAAACTAACTGTAACAAAAGTCTTATGAAAACAGTATAGAGGATAGAAGAAAGAAAGTGAAAGGTTTCCTTGAAGTAAAGTTTCTAAAATTAATGGAGTCAAAATAAAAGCGTATATTTTGCTGATCTTTAAGGTATGTAACTAATGATGAACCCCATTAATTAATGTACTTTGTATAAAACGGAATCTGAGCCACAAATTCCTTTAAATTCTTTATGACGAGAAGTTTAGGTTACTAAAAGCCAGAAAATTAATTACTGAGCTTCTAAAATGTAAAACACGTAGCTTAAAATTCCCTTTTGGATACTAGTCCAGATTTGACATGGGACATAGGCGCCGTGAGTGGTTGGCATGAATAAAATTTTACCTCACAATGAATGATCAAAGGAAACATTTTATAAAGAACATTAGAGCCTCATAATTTTAATCTATCCCTCTTGGACTTCTGAAAGGAATACACAAGGGTAAAATACGGAAAACGATTGACAAAAAGATTATTCGTAAGTGGTTATTACTAGCTGCTACGATTTATAAGTCGTAGCAGCTAGTAATAACAACTTACGAATAATCTTTTTCGTCTTTGAAAAAGGTTCAGTAACTAAATTATTTTTAGCAGAAAATATCTTTTGAACTTATTTATTTTACATAATTTTCCCGTACTTCAAGTGATAGAAGCTTCATTTACGGTTAAAATTAAATTAGTCACACCATATAGAGTCTTTGCCAAAAGACAGATCTCTCTGCATACTTTATGAATGTTAATCATCTGTGTATACGACATTTTGGTTTTTAAAACCAAACAGAAACCTTTCTTCGGGAGCTGATGTGATGACGCAAAATCACAATTGCAACGCTGTATGTAACGTAACTCTACGGACAACCTAACATTATTTCTGGTCAGATGAAATTTTTGCCATTTATAATTGCTAAATAAAAGTGATATTGTCTGATTAAAAATAAATATCCTTTTGGAATATGTATTTATATATGCTTTTATAAGCCCTTCCTTTATTTGTGCAATAAACAGGAAACTAGAATAATTCTTCTTTGGTGATTTAGTCAGAGAAACGGTTCTGGGATACATCGAAGTATCTCCTCTGAAAGGATGGTTTCGCATATCATGCGCGACAACCAATACGACAATTTTAATATATTTTAGAGAAAATATTTCAAAATATACGATTCAAGGAAATATTATGGATATATCGTTTGCTTAAATGGTGAAAGAACTGAATTTATCTGCATAAAAATAAATTATTTTTAAAAAACTGCTGAACAAAACTCAGTCAATTTATATAGGTGATACATGATATCATAATACATTAATATAAATTGAAAAAAACAATGAATATAGATGCATATGGCAGAAAATTACACAATGTTATAATAAAATATATCCAGTTTCATTGAAATATTGCTTCAATAAAGCGGAAAAGATTACAGCCGAAAACATCGCGGCAAAAACATCGCGGACGAAAACGTCGCGGAGAAAACAACGCAAGGCGAAAACGTCGTGCTACAAAACATCGTGGGAGAAAACATCGCAAAGAGAAAACCTCGCAGTTCTAAAACATCGTGGTACAAAACATCGTCGTCGAAAATAAAGCGGTTCAAAAACTTCGCAGTTTAAAAACATCGCCGTCGAAAATATCGTGGTAAAAAATAAAGTATCTACAAATCATCGCATGACGATAACATCGCAGACATGCTTTTTTCAGGCTTTAATAACTGTAAATGGATATTCCCATAATTATTTGTGAGCGCAAGTGATGTAAGGAAGGATAATTTTTACTTTCACATTTTTTTATTAACTAATAAATTTTTGCTGAAAAAATAAGAAGGAAACTTAAGCATAGAAAATTAAATGCAACTTAATAGATTATACTTTTTATGAAAATCTTTATAAAAAATTACATATTAATGGTCTTTGTTAGTTAACTATGTCGATTTAAAATTCTATTAAGTGCTATAAGTTGCATTAATTTTCTATGCTTAAGATTTCTTCTTATTTTCTCAGCATAAATTTAATATTTAATAAAAAATATGAAAGTAAAAATTATCCTTCTTTACATCTTGCGCTCACAAATCATTATGGGAATATCCATTTATAGTTATTAAAGCCTGAAAAAAGCATGTCTGCGATGTTATCGTCATGCGATGATTTGTAGATACTTTATTTTTTACCACGATATTTTCGACGACGATGTTTTTAAACTGCGAAGTTTTTGAACCGCTTTATTTTCGACGACGATATTTTGTACCACGATGTTTTAGAACTGCGATGTTTTCTCTTTGCGATGTGTTCTCCCACGATGTTTTGTAGCACGACGTTTTCGCCTTGCGTTGTTTTCTCCGCGATGTTTTCGTCCGCGATGTTTTTGCCGCGATGTTATCGGCGGACACCGCGGAAAATCATTAAAATGTATATCAATGAAAGTTGGAAGTATATCTGTAGGAAAATATGAATTTTTCCCAGCATTCCATGCAGTGGCGCAGGCGATTATCGCATGTCACATGCTTTGGCGTACAAAATGGTCATGTTTGCAATGTAGAAGGGATTTGCTGTTTTAGAGTTCACCAAAACTGTAATAATAATATTATTTTAATAAACAATTTCTTCTCCGATTAATCTGCATTATGAAACAAATAAAATTAAAATAATAAGAAGCAAAAGATTATAAAGAAACGCCCATGAGTATCAGAAAAACAGAAGACTTAGCATTAATGGTGAATGAAATCTTACCTAGTCCTTAGACAAAAATCACAACATGATTACATAGATTTATACTAATTGTAATCTCTGTAATTCCACGACTAGAATTTTAAGCAATTATTTAGAATTGGGAGGTAAAGTTCCCAGTATCTAAAAAATTGTAGTGTAGTCTTCACCAGTATAGTCTTCAGGATAAAGTGATATGTAAGTAAATAATTTCGGGGCCCAAAAGCTTTTCAAAAAGCTTAATTTAAATTTATTTATTGGAATTAAGTGATTTACTTTCTCAATTTTTTCTTTCAATGGCTTCTGTTTCCAGAAGTTTATCAGCCATTTTTTTAGATGGATGAGTGTTATCATTAATCCAAATCGGACAACTCAAGACGAATGCACCTCTAAAAGTCCTAAGCTGATTTGCAGTAATTCATCTTTATATCTCTGAACATACACAAAATATCTGCTGAATTCGCGTAGGTAAGTACGTCTATTAATCATCATACTTCATCGTAATATTACATTTGCTATGCATACGAATCTGTACAGAGGTCTGTTAACGGAAGCATTTCTCAGGTTTTGAAACTGCAATGCTTAAAATCCAAGTCTGAATCTCGGAGGATAGGTGTGAGGTTCTCTCGTGCGTGCTTTCTCAGAGAATGTACTTAGCAATCCTTCTAGTTAATGGAAGATATATGCTGCGAAGCCATAGTTGATTTTGCATGTCTTCTGTTCCGAAACACCTAACTGTCGTTACAAAACTTTTCGTAGCTGTTCTTTTAAATTGACCTTATCGCTTCAAAGCCTGCTGTAATGGAGCACCAATCAGACTTTGCGTTATAAAATAGCTCTTTGAAGGACTAACAGCGACAAAACAGGAGAAAAGAGAGAAAAAGTGCTACAATTTCTGCGAACAAAAGCGCTGTTTGAAGGGGAACGGAGTTCCCTCTCTCCCCAACTAGGAGTTACAACCAATACTTATATATCGAATGAAATTCCTCTGTATCTCGTAATAAAATTTTACCTGGCACTTAATTCAAAGCATATGTCTGCAATTATTTAGCCTTATTTTCAACCGAAGTATTCCAGAATGTGTAGAACGTATAACTAACGCAAAAAACGTTAAGTGTATATCTAAAGATGTGTAGTATGATTAAAATTCATTTGAAAATGCAAGTACTTTGTGTATAGAGGTCATCATGTTATGGAACAAACAATGCAAGTGGTGCTAAATTAATTAAAAAACGTGCAAATGGTTTTGTAGAGTTATTAGGTTATTTTTGAAGCAGGGAAATAAAAAATGAACAGTGCCCTGTCCGGAACTCGGAACTGGACTTCTCGAATTTTGTGACTAGCATGCTACCGTTACAGCACGAAGACGTGCTGGAAGAAGCGAAAAAATACATTATAGTTTTAGTGCAACTATAAAGATGAGCATACTCCTTTTCGTTTGCTTATATAAAATAAATGGAAGCACAAGTGGTGAAGGATTTCAAGTCGTTTAAGGATTTCCCTTAAGTATCCCTGAAATAAATCAACGATTGGACACAATTATAAATGACATTTCTGTCAAACCGATATTTAATATGCTATTATTGTCAGATGAAAGGACTTATTAAAATGCCCTTTTCATTTTTTAATTTACATTGAATGTGTCTTGTGATACATAACTGTAAATTACTTTCCATTACCTAAACATGTGAAATAGCTATACGATCCTTGACAATAAATCATTAAAATGGATCCAGTTGATGTTAATGGTTTGATGACGAGAAAAATCTATTATAGATTAAGTTCTTTCCATCTGTACTTCGAAAGCCCCAAAACAACCTCTCATCAGCCATGCATTCACTTTCAATTTGACGTAAATCGATTCCTGAAAGATGCAAAACACATTTATATTCATTGCATACGTATATAGTCGGTTGAATGAATTCTCACATAACCTAAATGATTTGACGGAGTGTTTTTTGTAAATCGGCGCTCAACGCAATCATGTTCCCAAACAGCTAAAAGCTTTTGTGATATAACCACAATCAACGCATTGCGAAAATAAATCTGAATAAAAACATTTCTTGCAAAACCACTTCTTTTGTGAATGTTTCTGACATTCTAGATTTCACGAGAAAAGGGAATAATCGTAGAGGAGGAAGGTCAGCAAAAACGGAAATGTACTGGGACCTCTAACGTGAATAATTCATAAACGTCATAAAAACCTTTAGATATTTTTCCGCCACTTAAAGAAGTTGTCTCCTAAGTTCGAAAGATTTATTATTTGCGCCCTAAAATTGGATTTGCCACTGAATATTTCAAATTTTCTTTTCTAAACTACGTGAAAACATTCTTATCCATAAACGTTTTCCGTTTTTGTTAGGAAGATAAAAATATATCTCATAAAAGAGTTAGGTAGAGAAGCGATCGATGGTAACATGTTCATTTTACGTTATCGGTATCACTGTAATCGTAAAAAAATATATATGAAGAATATACCCTTTAAATCATGGATACCAGCTAAGTCAAGATATCTTTCAAAAATGCTCATAAGTATGCCCTTGAGGGATTTGTTGAAAAATCTCTTCGGAGAATGAGATCATCGTTTGCGTCAGGTAACAAACGAATGAAGAACTTATCTGGAGAACTCGACCAACAAGAACTTGATGTCCGGGTTTTCTTCCATAAAAATATAAATCAAGTATCAAACGTTAACTGAATAAGTATGGAGTACATTCCATTGTATCTCGCAATAAAATTTTACTTAATTAATTAAATTTATCAACAGATTATTAACCCATTAACTGCTCAATTTTTTTCTCTTGATTTACATTTATTTCTGGTGTCCAGATTGACATAGAGACTGGAAATTGGAATATAGAAGGAATCTGCCATCAGCCCCAAATGGAGATCGACATTCATGTAGCCCTTACCGGAAAATAAAATTCACGTTGATAATAAAGAGTTAGAAAATACATTCTAAAAACATTAGAGAACACGGTAATACACAGGAGTTGGAAATGATGTATATAATAATATGATATACTAGGCATTTTGAAAATTTCAAATGTTGAAACTCACAAAAATTTTACTTCTTCTCAGAAACAATAATACTCTCTAGATTACTCAACAACTCATGCAAACGTTTGAGAAGGTTTAAACAACAATGTAACAACAATGAAAACATTGCTTCCAACCTAATTAAAGTTACCAAATTTCCGCTGCTAAGACAAATCCCGAAATTGGTTCACGGCGGTTAATAGGTTAAAAATATCAAAATATCAATTTTTAATTTTACTGAGGAAGATGAATGGCAAAACAAAATCTACATATGTATATCGATATAAGAACAGTGTAAGTAATGTTAGTAAAAATTAATGAAAAGCCGCGCTTGGACATAAGGTCTAAATAACGGTAGTAACAGTAATTAGCACAGTAGATAGCAGTAAACAGAAGATTGTAAATCGCTGAAGAGGGGGCTGGGGTAACAACTGTACATCTGATTTTGTTTTCCTACTTTCGCCATAATATGTTTTTGACTCTAAGCAAGGGGGGGGGGACTGAAAGCTTTCAGATTTTACATTACGCCCAAAGGGCGCTTTCTTAACGTTTTGTGTGTTACCTTTATTTATTAAATCTGATGTCCTTCGTACTTAAACCATAAAGTTCAATTCAAGAGCAATATTGCAAAATAATTTTCAAATGAGGATATCTTTAGAATTTCCGATACACAGTCTCGCGCGCTGGAGATAAAAATGTTTCTTTTTCCGTAAAATTTTGCCATTACTCGCAGTGAAATCGTTGAGTTTGTTAATCAAAAATTCTTTAATATCTGCCAAAATATGAAAGAGATAATAAAACAATTCCAAATTCCGAATGAATTAGGGCTTCCAGATGCCCATATTCATTATTTAATTTGTTTAAATATAATACAGGGCTCTAATATTTGGTGGAAACAGTTTAAAAAGTGAATCAACGCAGAACGTGAATAAACGCAAAATACCAAAATGAAATTAATAGCCCTTCTGGGCTAACGCCCTTCGGGCTAAAGAAAAAAGGGGAAAACCTTTAGATTGGAGAAGATTTTTGAATACAACTCTATCCATTTCGAGGGCAATTAGAGGCAGGAAGTATTCTTCAAAAGCAAAAATTATTTTCAGAGCTGCAAAAATTGATTTATATGGAAACAAGCAAAGCAAAGCGAAAGAGAATTTTCTGCTGCGTGTCGTAGGAAACAGGACAAGCTGAAATTTTAGAATTTTGAAAGTACTAGAAATAACTTGGAGTTATCATTATTAACTGAAAGAGAGAAAATTTTGATAAAATGATAAACCGTCCGCAATTGCTACCTGTTTTAAAATATCGGAACACGTGCTATGACCGAAGCTGGCACTCATTGGCCTTGGAAATTAAATCTTTTTCATTCTTTTTATAAACAAATTTGCAGACATAAAAAATTCGATATCCTCGGATTATTTTTAAGGATGCATTTTTTGTGTGTGTTTCTGCAAAAGAGGGTATTTTTAGTGTTTTGTTAGTAAAGGATTTCGGATAGCTTTCTTTTGCTCTTACATCTATAAGGCATTCTCTACCTCCTTTTGCATCTAATGGTTCTGTGAGACTAAAGGTGCATCCAAGAGATAATAAGAGGTTTTGTTAACAATAACAACATTTATTTACAGGAAAATATACGAAAATTTCAATCAATTAGAGATATATTATTAGGCATCTCTGCCTTCCACGTCTTACACCTTTAGTATCCTGCCTGCCACTGACTATTAGGACGAACGCAGCGCCCTCTAGTCAGAATGACGCTGGAAATACGTAATACCTCCTTTTAGCATGCCTTTGTGATGTAACGGCAGCACACTTGACGCGTAATCGAGAGATCCAGGTTTGAGTCTTGGTGAGGGCATTCTTCATTTTCCTAATCTCCTGCTTCAAGAAAACCTAAAAACACAACAAATGGCACCCGAACTAAAAAAAACAGAGCGGTGGATAATGATTGTTCACCACCAAGATTTGGCGACTGGGTTCCCTAATCCCCAGTCGCCCTTTAAAATGGGGGAGCATATAAGGAATTGTGTCCTTCCTTTCAGCATGCTTTTGTAGTGTAACGGTACCGCACTCCACGCGTATTGGAGAGGTCCATGTTCGAGTCCCGGGAAGGCAATTGCTCATTTTTCGCATCTTCTGCTTCAAGGAAACCTAATGACTCTACAAATCAACTATATTTCACTAAACCTATTTAATGATTAAAGTTCATGTTTGATCTTATCATGTTTAAAGTTTTTGCATATGAAGCTACTTTAGACAATTTCTTAAAACTGCTGCAGTTGGTGTGTTATCTAAAAATAAAAAGAACAGGCATCAAACACAAAAATTCAATTGCGAAAATATCTCGAACGCCTTGCACAAAATAGGCAAAATGCCAGAAGTGCTTAGCGCAAACTAAGTTTAAAATATTCCACATATGCGGCACCATTTCGACCGCAAGATACAGCAAATGTGCTCAAAACGCTTCGGATTTATTCCTGATACTGCCGTAATAGCTTGAATATTATCCTCTTTCATCGTAAATTTTTTAGTTTTTGAAGCAATATCATTTAGTTTTATAGAGCCTTTTTACATGAAATGAACTCTAAATAAAATCTGTTGCGGTTAAAAAAGTAATGTCACAAAATTCCACGTAGAATACATAACCGTTGTTTTATTACTATAATTTTTTTATCAAAGAAACTGAAAAATGTAGTTTGTTGGAATATTTTCACAAAATAGTTAATGTTGCGCATGTTTAAACGTTATTTCATTCATTAAAAGTACATTAAGAGACTACAAAAATTATTATTTTACAGCCGAACAAATGAGTTTTTTCAACGTTAGTAAAGTTTCAGGTTTAATTACTTGTTTCAAATTAAGATACAATGTTCTCGTTTTATTATTTTCCGAAATGTATTTGCAATTATCTATATAAACACAGGAAAAGCATTAGAACAAATGTTTCTAAATAACGGTAGAAGATTATTTCTAAAAGCAGGTAAGAAAACAAAATTTATGAGAAGTCTCTGGAACTCATTTATTTCGCTACTTTTTTTTTCCAGCATTTTACTTTTTGTTACTATTTAACCCTTAACTTCCCAATTTTCTCAAAAATTTATGAGAAGTCTCTGGAACTCATTTATTTCGCTACTTTTTTTTCCAGCATTTTACTTTTTGTTACTATTTAACCCTTAACTTCCCAATTTTTCAAATTTCTATGAAAAAATTATGTAGAATCGGAACTTACTGTCTAGGAATATGATGTTTGTAAACTTACTTCTTAGGTGGCTGTCTAGGGGCTAATAAACTAGTCCGATTTACAAATAACTTGAATATTTAATGAAACATGAATATTGCAACAAACTACAAAGTGATTACATACGTAGAAGGAAATAGGTGAGATTATTTACACATGAAGAGAAGGAATCATCTTTACATTCAAACATCTTTTAATCGCGTCATCGTCTTAATGGCGGAATCGTCTGACTCCTATCATCGGAAAAGTAAAAGATTTATTTTCACAGCTTGTCGCGTCATCTGATTATAGTGAACGATGCCATCCCACAATTATATCAGCTACTTCTTAAGTAATAATAAAAGAGAAAAATATTTTTTAAAAAAATTAAGCAGTTTTAAATTAAATTTCAGTCATTTTTTTTGTTTGTTGCAGAAGTGCAACATTGTGAAGTAGTGCTGTAAAACTACAAAACTTTTTTTTATATAAGGATTTTATTATTCATTGTTATAAATTGCTTTAGCCTTACATACAATGAAAATTTTTAAAGCAGTTATTGACTTTGTTGTAGAAAGTCCCCTACTTTACACTTTTCGCACTCAGTTTGAGTGTAGCTCTTGCAGTTTGAAAACTTGCACCGTATTCATTTCTGACCATATTGGTCAATGATTTATACCATCTCTACAAATGACCTTACATGGAACGGATTGGGCAGTCCGTTTGCATCTTTTAGTCTGAGACATTTGTACCATTGAAGTATTACTAGGTCTTCCTCTTTTGGCATTTCGACCGTACCCCATTTCGCATAAGCATGATGCAACTTCAGATTTGAATTTTTGTAAATTCATTAGATTTTTTTTTTTTTTTTATAATTTTCAGATTTCTTCATTGTTTCTTTAATTCGATCAAATCCAAGCTTTTCTGACCAGTATGCTCTATAGTTTGGCAGGTGAACTAGAGATGCATAAATGCAAAATACCCAAATATTGATTTATTTCATTCTCTGATATAATCAAAGGATCTTTTGATTAGCATATCGTTTGCTGTCTTCATAAATGTTACTTATGATCTCTTCCGTCCATAAATATTTAAAAAATTGGTACGTAGTGTTCAAATCCCTAATTTCTCTTGGGAGCGTGTCATCTCCATGGAATTTTAATACTTCTTCAATCAATGAAATGTTTTGATTTTTCCATAAAATATTCTTTGACAATGTTTTATTATTCTTAAAGAGTTAAATTTAAAAAAGGTTTTCTAACTGAAATATACCAGCGGCCGAGCAGTAAAGTCGCTGAACACTGATATTTCTTTCACATGGGTTTTCCCATGTGTAACTTGTATACAAGCCAGTTTCACTTAGAAAATCCTTCACGAAGGCATCCCTTCCCGTAGGCAGATAGCTCTCGAGCCTTTGCCATAATCACACACGCACACTGGCTGAAATATTTCTATCAAATTTATTATCATTATCATCGGATGTTTTTATATTCTGAATTGTATTTTGTGAAACAACACTATTTCACAGTCGCTATCCCAATCATCATTAGCTGACACACAATTAAAAAATTAACATCATCAGCAGAATATTCAAGACTATCCTCACTTAAATCACTCAATTCGCCCAAATTATTCATATATCTAGCAATTTCATCTTGGGTTAGTATACGCTTTTTGGCCGTGTCAAAATGGTAACCAAAGACCAATGTTGCAGACCTGCAACATATAATTAAAATCAAATTTCTTTCAAACTTTTTCTATTAGAAAATCAAAATTTCTTTTAAATGAACATAAAATGTTTAAACTTCTTACCTGGAAATTGTTTTCATCAATAAACAAGAGGAAGCATAAAATATAATGGATTCTTTTTATAGCAAAAACACAGTTCTTGAGGCATCAGAGATTTTTATAATTGTTGTGATTTCTGGAAAAAATGTGCTGTTATCTAGTGACAAATTTAGCATGTATTTCGTTGCAGTAACCTTTCTTTCCTAGATAAGTGATTTGTAGGTAAATAAAAAAAAATATTGAGTCTGTTAAATTAAAATAAATCATACATTGCAGAAATGCAACAGTGGGAAGTTAAGGGTTAAAAGTTGCTTACTCTGTGAGAAATTTAAACATAGATTGTAGAGTCATTATGTTATTTTGAAGTAGAAGACATGAAAAATGAGCAACACCCTCTCCGGGACCCGAGCCTGGACCTCTCGAATACACGCTGAGTGTACTAACCATTACACCACGAAGGCATGCTGGAAGGAGGAAGGAACTATCTCATATATTCCCTAAATTAAAGGGCGAATGGGGATTAATGAACCCAATCACCAAATCCTGGTGGTGAAGAATCATCATTCACCACCTTTCAGTTCGGGTGCCACTGTAAGGCTGTAGAGACATTAGGATTTTTTTTGGAAGCCGGAGAGATGAAAAATTTAGCAACGCCTTCGCCGGGAATCGAACTACGGACCTCTAAATTACCGGCTCAGTGTGCAGACCACTACACCACGAAGGCACGCTAGGAAAAGCGGCAGAAATACCTTATATACTTCCCAATTTAAAGGGCGACTGGGGATTTTAGGGGACCCATTCGCCAAATCCTGGGGATGGAGAATCCTCATCCAACACCCTTTTAGTTCGGGCGCCACTGTAGAGACGCCACTGTAGGATTTTTTTGGAAGCAGGAAAGATGGAAAATTAGCAACGCCTTCGCCGGCAATCGAACCACGGACCTCTAAAATACCGGCTCAGTGTGCAGACCACTACACCACGAAGGCACGCTAGGAAAAGCGGGAGAAATACTTTATATACTTCCCAAATTAAAGGGCGACTGGGGATTTTAGGGGACCCAATGGCCAAATCCTGGGGATGGAGAATCCTCATCCAACACCCTTTTAGTTCGGGCGCCACTGTAGAGACACTGTAGAGACGCCACTGTAGGATTTTTTTGGAAGCAGGAAAGATGAAAAATTAGCAAAGCCTTCGCCGGGAATCGAACCACGGACCTCTGAAATACCGGCTCAGTGTGCTGACCACTACACCAAGAAGGCGGGAGAAATACCTTATAAGGTCATTAGGTTATTTTTATGCAGGAGATGTGAAAAATGTGCGCCGAGACTCCAACCTGGACCTCTCGAATACTCGCCGAGATGGCTAACTATTACACCACGAAGGCATGTAGAAGGGAGGAAAAATTAGGTTAATCTTCGGATTACGGTAACTTGGCGATTTTTGGGGAAAATTTGGCGACCAACCCTGCTACAGCAACTTGCTGGTTTTTTCTTTGGACGCCATTTTGTTATCGCGAAGTAAAAGCCATTTTTTTTTTAACTCAAAATTTTTTTCCAACAATCTGCTAGCCGAAGCACGTTTATGCTAGAACTTTTATGGAACAAAAGTGCTTAATCATGACGAAGATTAGGTGCGAAATTGGGAGAACAGAATCGCCCACTGCTTGCAGCGTTTTTAAGAATTGCACATACACGGTATCCATGTACACGTCGACCTATTTTCACTTAAAAAAAATCCCATAATTGCACAAAAATAGCATTGCGCACACTTTTGACTTTATCCATGTACATTGCTAAAGTCCTAGCTACCTAGTAACCTTTATCGCCTTACCAAAATGTTGCCAAACTACCTGATACCATATTCCAAAGTTTAGCCAAAAAATAAGAATATATTTAAATTTTCAGCATAATAAAGCATTACCCCGAGTTAGCAATTAGTCTTAAAAAGAGATTTTGCAGGTTTTCACTTTAAATGAATAAGTCCCTATTCAAATAGTTGCAACGAAATATTATCTTGCTACGAAATCTTGTGCAAGGAAAAGATGCTAAATGGATCCAAAAGCGTGCAGGACAAGCCTTGTCAGGTCAAAGAAATTAAGTAATGAAATATTTTGCATTCTAAATCTCATATTTCATATTTTGTAAAGCTTTAATGAATTTGTCATTAACAAAATCAACGATTCGGTACGCAATAAAAAACTTTTATCTCCTGCGTTCCAGACAGAATGTCTATCGGAAATTCTAAACATATGTTATTTTTAATTATTTCGATTGCTGTAGAGCTTAATTGTGTGCGGCACAAGTGCGGAGAACATGATATTTAATTAATAAACGTAACACACGAAACGTTCATAATAAAATAAGAGCTTTGCGAGTCATCGTTTACTAAGAAAACTTAATATTGATATGATAACGTTAGAAAAGGCTGAAAAAAATAAAAAAACATTTTTTATTTTTTTTATGCCAACACTCAACACTGCTTACAATACGCTGCTTTTAAAATTTTTGCAATTTGTTGTTGAATTGTATTTGGCATGAGTGCGAAGAAAATGATGCTTTATAATAAAGTTTAAAAGATAAAAAGTAGGTTAGTATGTGGGGTCCTGTTTATTTTTACTAATAGTTACCTGATTTCGTGAGCTTTTCCTGAATTCTCGTATTTGCCCTCGCGGTTCCGCGCCTGTAAATGAAATAAGGTGAAAATAGTATTTAAACTGCTGGGAGAGAAAAGGTTAGACAGTGCATGATTTCGCTATTACGAGCGCACGTAATAGCAAACGTAATAGTTTATAATAGCTGTTAATATTAATAGCGGCTGTGCATTCTTGCCGTTTAGCTAGTATCCCGCCGGTCTAAGTCAGCCTTTTACTTTAAATTGAATTCACACAACTTACTATCAATCTGGTGGGACAAGCCACAAACAACAAATATTGCGCACAGTGTTCGAAACCGCACAAAGATATCCAAGATAGAAGTAATCACTACACTTAAGTGGGTTAATATTAACGCTGTAGAAGTCTACTTGGCAGAGGGGGGGAGGAAGAAGCTCCATGCCAAAAGAAATCCGTATACACGGGAGTTCAAATATTTAAAGGAAACAGGTATTGATCTCTGTCGATGCGAAAGATTCAAGGGCAAATAAATCATAAGCTATACTTTAGAAAGTAGCATTTCTGATGCTGAATTGCAGACGGAATAAAATTTAAACTATCCTGAAACAAAATTTTAAATCATGTAAATAAAAACTCAGTTCATAAATTAAAAAATAACATAAACTATCGGCATGCTATATATATATATATTTAAGAGAAGAAATACTACGATAATTTTATATAGTTTTCATGATATAAAATGTCAAAACTGTGGTCAAAATGAAAATTAAGTATGAATACATTTCATTTTCAGTAGCTAAGGCGTAAGCATTTTAAACTTTCGTCTTTAATAATTCAAAGTTGCGTTTATTGAAATAATCATCCGTTACATTTAAAATGACGAGTTACAAATGTTTTAAGAGAAAATGTGTAAGTTTTACAGCATTTATTACCTCGAATTTGCATTTCAAATTGTTCATTAAGTAAAAATGACATATGTCAGTTTTCCAGGGAATGTTAATTTCTCATTCAATATTCGTAGGAAATTAGATTGGCTGAAATACAGGGGTTAGACAAAAATATGGAAACACCTTTACAAAAACATGTTTCTTTGCTTAATATGGTGTAGGAAACCCGTTGGCATCCAAAACAGCTTGCAGTCTTCTCGGAATGGATAAATATAGTTCCTGTATGTTTGCCAAGGGAATATTATACCATTCTTCCTGCAAAACGGTGGCAAGTTCAGATAACGATGTTGGCGGTGGATAACGAAAACGCACTTTCCGTTCCAATGTAGACCACAAAGGTTCGATAATATTCAGGTCTGGTGACTGTGGTGGCCAGGGGAGATGGGACAACTCATCCTCGTGCTCAGAAAACCAGTCCTGGACAATGTGAGCTGTGTGAACAGGGGCTTTGTCGTCTTGGAAGACACCATCACCATCGGGGAACAAAGTTTGTACCATGGGATGAACTTGATCGGCCAAAATGTTCACATAAGTCTTGGCAGTCATGTGCCCTGGCACAGTTATCATGGGGCTAGCAGAGAACTACGATATGGCTGCCCAAACCATAACAGACCCCTGCCATGTTTCACTCTTGGCAACAAGCAGTCTGTATTATAAGCTTGAGATGGCGTTCTCCAGACGTAAACTCGGCCAGAAGTGGGAAACAATGTGAAAGAAAACTCGTCAGACCATATTACTCGCTTCCACTGCTCTATAGTCCAGGCTTTATGACTTAAACACCCCCTTTTCCTGTTACGGGCATTAGCATCACTGATGAGTGGCTTCTCAATTGCAGCACGGCCAGCATTTCCCTGTTTATGAAGCTCACTTCTAATTCTTTTGGTACTCACAGGGTTCGGTAACACAAAATTCATTTCAGCAGTAACTTTTGCAACTGTGGTCTTATTTTTCGTCACAATTGCCCTTAATGATCGTCTGTCACGATCACTCAGGACACACTTTCGTCCGCGCTGTGATTTAGCAGATGATGTTTTTCCGCTTTTCAAATATGCGGAATAAATCTTCGATACAGTACCTCTTGAAACACTAAATACCTCGGCTACCTTGCTTACGGAAGCACCTACCATACGTGCTCCAACAATTTGCCCACGTTCGAAGTCTGTTAACTCTGACATAATGCAATGACAACCTCACTATGTAAGGATCTTAAGTTTTACTAACGTTTATTTTATGTTAAATCTTTACTATCACTTCTTATTTTCTACTTCCGGCCAGAATTAAAAGCTTTAACTTATTTATGCAAATTTGTCTTGCGAACGCCAAGTACTTAAGTTGTGGCTTGTTTCCAAAGCAAGTAAGGAGGAACACAGAACCTGATAACATAACAGTACTCCGACAACAACTGAAATGTTTAGCACATTTACGAAGTTGTATAGGTGGCGTCAGTAGTTAAAAACGCCAGGGCCACCTACATATTTCATTAAAATCAATCCTTCTTTTCAAACATGCATTTCAAAAGGTGTTTCCATATTTTTGTCCATCCACTGTATGTGTTCTACACACATGAATATTTCCTGCATCTGCATATCAAAACTTAAAGGTATAGAAGCTAAATGAAAATTTCGAAGTACATCTCTTAGTTACAAGAAAGGAACTGCATGAGAATAAATTAAACTTTACAAAGCAGCACAGAATAATTATAGTAAATGAATTTCAATGTAAGTAGTTTTCAAAGAATTTATTGCTGTAATAAATTACATATCCTGAGATACAACAAGGCTGATTGATATTTTAATGTAAGAAAAATCGTAATAGATATAGGAAACGAGAATTGTTTGAACATAAAATTCATTATGCATGTATTTAGTAACTGCAGCAAGCTTTACACGATAAAAATAATTGTAAACAATCCAATAATTAAAAAAATCTGAAATGTTTCAGATTTTAAATTACGTGCAAAGGGGCGTTTTTTTAACGTTTTGTGTGTTACACCTTTATTTATTAAATATCATGTTCTTCGCATTTATACCATGAAATTTAGTTCAATAGCAATGTCGCAAAACAATTTTAAAATGAGTATATCTTTAGAATTTCCGATACACAGTTCGACGCGCTGGAGATAAAAAGGTTTTTTCCCCTTGTAGAGTGTTGCCATTGCTCGCTTTTAAATCGTTGAGTGTGTTAGAAAGAATGCATTTATTCTATTGTGGTTTATGCGCTGTCGGTGAAGTAGATTTAATTCAATCCAATAAGTTTAAATGAAATGCAAGAAAAAATGCGTATAATTTAATATTCCGTACAAGGAAATCATGTGGTGTACACAACAGATTTTTTTTAACGTTATGCGTGTTACTTTTATTTAGTAACTATCATGTTATTATGTTCTTTGCACTTAAACTTAAAACTCAGTTCAACAGCAATATCGTAAAATAATTTTAAAATGAGCCTATCTTTACAATTTCCGATACACAGTTCCGCGCGCTGGAGATAAAAAGGATTTTTTCCCCGTAGACTGTTGCCATTGGTCGCTTTTAAATCCTTGAGTTTGTTAATCAAATATTCGTTCAAGTTTTACAAAATATGAAATCTATAATAAAACAAATTCCAAATTTCAAATTCGGGATTTCAGATGACCATGTTCGCAGTAGGATTATGTCATTCAAAATTGTGATACCGTAGTTTTATCACAATGCGAGAAATATACATGCATTTATGCAGATTTTTCATTATTTAATTTCTTCAAATATATTGCAGGACTCTAACATTTTGTGGCAACAATTTCAAAAGTGAACCGACATTTATACGAGTCCGACGCAAAATGCCAAAACTAAAGTAATAGTCCTTCGGGAGTCAAATCCCTTTGGAGTAACAATTTAATAATTAATAAATGAAGAAGTTCATTGTAATAGTTAGCTTAAAATAATCAAGCATTTGTCGAAGACCAATGCTTCGTTCAAGTTTATTTCGGTAGTGATTTTGGTAGTGAGAGTAGAGAACATAGTGATGGGTAGTGAAGTATAAATGTAGTGATTGATGCGGAAGCTGGTCTGCGTAAAGGAATGAAGAAGGATTAAGATTTTGAACACATTTATCCACTCGTCCGAAAAAAATGGGTGGAGATTCTATCATTCACGAGACTGCTTTTCAAAAAAATCTTTCGGAAACCTGTATTTGCATTTTTTTGACACTTCTGAACTTTTTTCATAATTTGAAATCGTAGGAATTAACCACAAGAATTTAATCAAGGGAATGGTAAAGGTAGTTAAATTTGGTAAAAAAATGTCAGACTCAATATTTTTACTGAATATTTTTCTTACTTTTATCCTGTATGTAGCTCAACAATTTGTTAATTGATGTTAATGATTTATAGAGATATATTGTAAGATAAATCGCGTTACAGTTACACAAGGAAGACATGGGGAAAGAAAGGAGAAAATAACTTTATGTAATTCCCCTTTTATAAGGTGATTAAAATCCTGGTGCTGATGATCCTGATTGTAAAGTCTTTTAGAATTTTTTTGATGTCAGGAAATTGAAAAAATACACAATGCCATCGCAGGATTCGAATTCAAAACCTCCCGTAACGAGCGTGCTTCCCGTTACACCACGAAAGCGTGTGGAAATTAGGGGGAAAATCCTTATATACTCCCCCTTTTAAACGGCAAGGTTGAATGGGGGACACAATCGTCAAATTCTGATGGAGACGAATTATTATATATCATCTTTCCAGTTCGGGGGCCATTTGTAGAGTCTTTTAGAATTTTTCGATGTCACGAAACTGAAGAAATTCGAAGTGCCCTAGCCGGAATTCTAACTCTGGACCTCCTAAATACGCGTCGAACGTACTGTCAATTACACCACGAAGACATGCGGAAAAGCGGGAGAAAATACCTTATATAATTTAATATATGTCTTATTATACTTTTCGTAAGTAACTAAGCGTCATAATTAGTCTTAATTTCACATCCTGGACGTATTCCTGTATGACCAGGGCCGAAAATCTTTAGAATTTAAATTAATGGAAATCAATTTTATACTCTCGTTGTGCTAAAATATTGTTCAGTAATATAATATCTGCACAAAATTACTGGAGATGCATTCATGGAATAACCTGTGATATTTTTTTTATAATTTCAATTAATGTGAAATATACATAAAACATTTCTTCTATGCCAAAATACTCTCCTGTAAAACAATGCGTTCGCAAGAAGCATACAACTTCATGGCGCTTAAGAACAATGCCAAATTTAAGGTTTTCCTCCGAATATAAAAGGCATTTTTGAAAGTTTATAGAAACTGATAGCTGAAGCTAAGTATCTCATAGAGCATTGCAAACAGCTAAAAATGGCCTCGCGGCAACATAAGGTAACTTCCCTATTATCGAGTGTGGAGACAAAACTCTCTAACATAGGAGCAAAGAAGGATATTCCGGATAGCCATTTCAAGCAAGGTTGGGCGATTAGGATGTCCGGAATTGCTTAGAACAATACATCCTGGAGCACTTGAACAGAACATGAAAGTTCGGTAGAATAGCCACCCCATGTGACTTCTTTCTTACTGGCTTTAATAAGGATACTGCCAACGAAACAAAGGCGATATTTTCTGGTTGAGTTGAGAGAATGCATGGTCCTTCTGTCTTAACCTTTAAATCTGCTGAATGAACAGATTGAACTATATATGAATTCAGATATTATAATAACCTACGGAGAGAATGTGGAGGCATATTCATAGACAACAAATTTTAATATGTAAAACTCATACTCAAAAATCAATAACAGAATCATCCACTCAAAAATCAATAACAGAACGCCCTAGTAATTGATTATAATGATATATTAAGCGACGTGCCTTTTAAAGCAGAGTTAAAAACATTATCTTTAAGATTTTTTTCGAATTTTCATCTAATTAAAAATTTAATCTGGAGAAAGTTAACTTACCTTAAGAATTTCTAACATATAAAAGATAAGATTAAATATAAGATTTAAAGTTTACAATAAGCTGATTTATAGTTTACAATAAGCTGATTTATAGTTTACAATAAGCTGATTTATAGTTTACAATAAGCTGATTTAAAGTTTACAATAAGATAATACCTGAATTTATTTTAAAATGTTCTTATGTAATCAGAATTTAATCTAAAAATGTAATATTTGTTTATATGTAAAACATTTGAGTTGTTTTAAGGTAGCTATCAACGGAATTCGGGTACATCCACATTTTTTAAAATGTGTGAAGTGTATCCCATCTTTATTACTGTTTGATACCTAAGTATTAAAACATAAATTCTTAATTTATTTATATATTCTAATCCTTTTCCTATAAACTGGAAACTCTCAAGTAATTTAGCTAAAATGTATACTTTAATACATCTGTACATTCTATAGCTATTTCCTTATTTGGTAATTAAAACAGACTTCCGATTGTTTTGTCATCTGATTCAAAAATTGAAGAATTCCTTGTTTTTTGAACTTATTTTTTAAGAAAGAGAAAATTTGTTAAAAATTATATTAAGTTTTAAAAATTTTAAAAGGAATTAATCAACTCTCCCGCGCCAGATTTCCAACTTAAGAAACAGAAGAAATCATTGAAATCACTATTAATTCTGCCCCTTTGCAGCAGCTTTTTTCTCAAATGATCTGAATACTTCATTTGAAACAGCGGAAAACAGGACACCAATACGTTTAATATGAAGGAATTCCAAGAATATGTATCACTCTAAACGAGGGGAAAAACAATTAAATTATTTTTTTTATAAAACAACCTTAATAGTTAGAATTAAAAGATATATTGATTAGATTGTGTATGAGATAAAGAGTTGGTGAGGCATATCAGGACCTAGAATCATTTATTACAAGTTCACATGAGCGTGGATTTTGGAAATTAAATATTAGAAAATGAAAGTAGGATAATGCATTATCTAATTGAAGATTGAAATCCTTTGACGCTAAAATTATTGTTTATTCCGAATACGAAATTTAACATTTATTTTAAAGACACGTTGTACAGATATTTGGAAGAGTGCAACTATAATAAATTTAAAATGAATAATTTATTGTTCTTTCGATCAATTGTAATTATTCCCTGTGTTTGATGCTCCTATTCCTGTTATAAGGTATTTCTCCCACTTTCCTAGCGTGCCTTCGTAGTGTAGTGGTTCTGCACACTGGGCCGGTATTCCAGAGATCTGTGGTTCGATTCCCGGCGAAGGCGATTGCTAATTTTTCATCTTGCCTGCTCCCAAAAATAACTAATGTCTCTAAACTGCCTTTTATTACATGGCATTCGCATAAATGCATGTACTAGTAACAACCCTGAAATGCTTTCAGATATTACATTTGGCATTTATTAAAATGGAGCAATCAATAACAATCATATAACAGTCAAATCTCAAAATATTTACAAAATCTTTCATAGGAGTTTCTTGAAAAATTGCTTTGCAGTTTGCCATCTTGGCGCACTTAATGGAGAACTGACTGAATGGCTGAACCAGACTTCTACTCCAGACTACTACCAGATAATTTATTTTAAAATTCGATTTTGAAATAAGGCAAATGATCGGTCTTAATCACTGCACCCTTTTAGTACTCAACAGCTTTTATTCTTCCCAACTATCGCCAAGAACACTAAAATTTCTATTAATCTCATTGAAGCATGTTCGAAACAGGAATAAATAACTACTATCTTTGCAAAGGTACACAGACTATCCAAACAATATCCCAAAACTGCATTAATGCATATACTGACAGCTCAGCTGATAAAAATAACCATAGTCTAGCCGCGAACTATAAAATTTGCACAGGTACCTTTACCTCATATTTCGCCAGCGAAATAAGAGCAGTAAACAAAGACTTAACTGACTATTATCGACGAGAGAATATGGAAAACGCAAATGGTTTGTTAGCCTACTGTAACTTCGAAGCTGCCTTAGCAATACGTAAAGGTCAATCAACACTTGTCCAAGGTATGCAACATCAACAGAGGAAAACTGACAACCTAAATAAGATGTGAATTCTGCAGTGGATGCCTGCCCACGATGGCATTCCTGGAATTGAAATCACAAACAGCTCCCAAAAATGACAAGATATCTCAGCCATGGTTAATAATAATACTACCTCTGACGACTCAAGTGGCCATCGCAAAGTATTCACTTGGAGGAAGTACCATAAAAAAAAGACTAGTACTTCGGATTTGTGAAATTAATACTAATCGAGGCATTCCAAAAACTGTAATTCGGCTCAGAAGCTAGCACTTTCTGAAAGTGAAGAGAGAATGAGATGGTATAAGATCCTACCATCCCTGCAATAACTGTCCTAAACGGGCATTACGTCTTGGTCATAGTTTTGACTGCAATCATAAGATCATTGATTCCTTTTGGAAAACACCCTTCAATACTGATCGGCTCTATTTTGGGAACATCACTGAGATAACTGGCTGCTTCTTGTCTGCATACGTGTAAGCTGCACAAGCTATAGCTTAAGGCCGCCACTTTCTTGGACATTTTCTTGGACTTCATCTCACCTTTAGAAATTGTACTACAAGTATATTCTGTATTAAGAAGAAAAATGTCTCATATCTATCATAAAGGGCCCCATATCTCAAATAGCTTAGGATCTCGTCAAATCAAAATCCGGTCCTGTCTATATATGGTGCTTCGCGATCAATTTTGGGTTCCCATGTACACGACATCCTCACCAAAAAAAAATCAGTTACAGACACTCATTAGTCTAATATGACTTAGACTAATGAGCTCATTAGTCTAATTATCAATTAATGCAAGCAGTAATGTATAAAAAGTAATACTTTAATGCTTCTAATTCGGAGGTTTTGTGAGTATTATTGAATTTCGATACAAAATCAATTTTGATTGTTCATTTGATTAAAAAGATTTGATTGATAATCACGACATAGTAATATATAAAACATATGTATTGTTTGTTATTTAAATATTGAAGAAAAATTTAATAAATAGAAGAAAGAGACTGGTTCGAACTTGGAAATTTGCTTTCATAACTTACTTATTTTTAATTTAAACTAAAAGGTTTGATTGTATAATCATTGGTAGCATTTGATGGTGTAATCATTAGTATAATCGTGTAATCATTATTGTATAATATATGTTCATTTTGATGTTGTTTGATGAAAGGCATCAAAACACATTTAATATAGTGATTTAAATATACGGAACCATTTGCCGTTCCATAAAAAAATTAGTTTAAAATATTGTCCCCTTTATGTGTGGTGACCTTTGCCATAACTGTTTTGTGAATTTCTCCTTCGGCATTATCCTGAAGTGGACAAAGCCATAACTAATGAATGTTGAATGATATTCTTGTTCCCAAACTCAACTTCAAATTAAACATAAAATACGATTTGCCTTCTGTTATAAAATTCTAGGCACTCGAAGAAGAATCAGTTGGTAATAAAGTTTAACTATTTTGCTTTGTACGAAACTCTTGAAACAGGAAAACATTATGATGTCGTATAAACTTTAAAAACCAAAATAAAAGTTTCGTAATTCAGTGAAATTTGTTTTGGATATCTTAAGTTTTTAGCAACATAACGGACAGAAATGTCTAGCTTAGAACTTTTCTTTAGCCATTTGTTTCCTTCTTTTCCGAATGATGTTACGTTACGATATCAAACTGTCCGTGCTCCTCTTGATATTTTAAAACTACATAAAGCACTCCTTTGGATATTTAAATTGTTTTCGCAACATTAAAGCCTAATTAAGTTGCTTTTGTGGGCATTATAATTACAAAAGTGTATAAGGTATTTCTCTCGCTTTCTTAGCACGCCTTCGTAGTGTGGTGGTCTGCACGCTGGGCGCGTATTTCAGAGGTCCGTGGTTCGATTCCCGGCGAAGGCGTTGCTCATTTTTCATCTCTCTTGCTTCGGAATAATCTAATGTTTCTACAAGTGTACTTAATAGTTTTCGTATGATGTGGCATTTTGTAAATAATTCCTGACTCAGGCGAACGCCTGGGTAGTACAGGTTAGGATCTGTACCTAGGGGCAATCTCAACCACGGGGGCATAATAAAAGACTTCACAGGAGCCTTGAGGGCTCTCGGGACAGAGTAAGGCTCGGCAGGGACCGTCCTAGTACTGCCTTGTCTGACCTTTCTCTGTGGGGTCGCAACATTGTGGATTGATCAAGGGCGGCGCGGCATTTAATCCCGTTTGGCGCATATTTGGTCGCATTAGGTCGGGAGCCATCTCGTTGCATCAGCGTTGTAAATAATTCCAGCATTTAAAATGAACTAATGATATTTTGAAGGAAATTAATTGATGTTATATGTAGCAACATAAAAATTTGCATATTTATATTTATGGGTAATTTGTTAGCAAGCAAAATGTGTGAAAAGATATCAGAAAAAGAATTAAATAAATTATGAAAATAATAGAATGGACAATTACTCTAGAAATTGAATATTTCTATCCAGCCTTAACTAATGAAGTAACTTCATTGACGTGCTTTAATTTTTATCCGGGAAAAAACATTTTTTCACCTTGTCTCATGGAAGAAACACTTGTTGCAAATGTACAATATTTAAAAATGCGATAAGAGAAATATTAAAATCATTTTCCTATGTTACGACAAGTACGCCTTTGTCCTAAGGAATTAAAAATATCCATAATTAAGGTATAGTCTAGATCATTCTGGATACTTCATATTCTACCATATTAGCTTTCTGTTCTACATTAATTTCAAATGAACGAAATACATTTTACAAACAAACATGCTGTTTTACATATTTATGAGACAGGTAAAAGCGCTTTTCTTTTTACAGAGAGCAGTTTTGCCTCTTAAGGCATATCTTTGACTCTAAGATAATGATTTAACAGAGAGGAAACCTTTCTTTATATACCCTGGAAAAGTACCTTTTATGGCTGCTTTCCTAAGCCACGATTAAATATGAATAGTCCAAAGGGGTTTTGTCCCTGAAGGACTATTGTTTTCGTTTTACGATTTTGCGTTGAATCACTATAAATGTCCGTTTCCCTTTTCAAACTGTTGCCACCAATGTTAGAGTCCTGCATTATATTGGAAGAAATTAATTAATGAAAAATCTGCATAAATGTATGTCTATTTCTCGCATTGCGATAAAACAACGGTACATAGAGCCATCGGATTTTGAATGACGCAATCCTCCTACGAATATGGGTATGTGGAAGACCAAATTTGAAATTTGGAATTTGTTTTATGATCGATTTCATTTGATTTATTTTAAATTTTTAAATGTTTCTTGTTATAAAGAATAATGTAGTAAAAGAAAGTTTAAGTAAAACTTTAAAGAATTCTTGATTAACAAACTCAAGCATTTCAAAGCGAGCAATGGCAACACTCTACCGAGAAGGGACCTATTTATCTCCAGCGCGCGGATCTGTGTATCGGAAATTCCAAAAATAGACTCATTTTAAAATTATTTTGCGACATTGTTATTTAATTAAATTTTATGGTTTGAGTGCAAAGAACATGATATTTAATAAATAAAGGTAACGCACAAAACGTTAAAAAACGCCCCTTTGGACGTAATTTAAAATCTGAAACATTTCAGTTTTTTTTTTTTAATTGCAGTTTTATAGCTGGCATGTATTACAATTTACAAAAAGGTCTCCTTTACGCAAATAAAGTATTTCATTCGTATGTATAAAAATTGAAAAATTAAAGCAAATTTTTAAATGCTTCTTATTATAAAGAATAATGCAGTAAAAGAAAGTTAATTTAGCGTTTGCTAACTTCGAATTTCCGCTTATTAACGAAACGTTTTATATATAAGGATCCATAAAAAAGGCATTTTTCGCAATAAGTCGTAAAATATCTAATTATTTTAAGAAAATGACATTTATCAAACTGTAAATTTCCACATACCGTGACTTCAGACTTGTTTTTCATCAATCAACTCTTTTAGAAGGGAATATGATGAAATGTAATTCCAGCGAGGAAAGGTTCAGTGAATAATGGTTTTCTTTATGTTTGGGTGAGTCACTCCTGTCACAGTACTGAATATTTTTTGTCAAGTTATGAAATATGTCTTAGCAAAATTTCTTTACTTTTTTACATTTCCGTTTTTATATTTATGTTTCCGTCTACATTTTATTTCTTACTCTTGAAATTCTTATTTTCATGACATAAGACGCTTTTTAGTTTTATTTAAATTTCATGAACACTTCGAGAGTATTTTTATGCTCGGTAAGTTCTCGATAAAAAAACAAAATCTTATAAACACTTGTTTCAGTTGTTTAATATATTCAGTTTTAAGATTTAAAAATAAGCAAATAATATATCGGGTCAGTCCATAAATTCATGCGCATTAAGAGTATGCGTGGAATTCACTATGACGCATTTACTAAAACAATACAATTTTGAACCTGTTGAAACTTGTCATCGTTTGTCTAACATATTATTCAGCTCATCACCAACTTTCGTAAATATCGAACGCATTTTAGTACCCATAGACGATATATTCATACTAGGTTAGTATATTCATACTAGATTTTCATACTAGATTATAAGTACAAACGTGCCGTGCTACAATTTTTATTTTCATGTGGTGAATCTGCCAGGTTTGCGGCGATAAAAATTAATAGTGTACATGGTGAACATACTATTAGTGTAAGGACTGCCCTAAAATGGTCTAAAACATTTAAAGTAGAAAAAGCAGCATGGATGATGAACCCCGTTTCAGAGCGTTTTGAACTGTTAGAACCAAATCAAACTATTAATTCAGAAGTTTATAGTGAACAACTTTGCCGTCTGAACTCAGATTGGATCAAAAAACGCCCACGATTGGTGAATATCAAGAAAGTGTTGTTTCATCGTGATAACGCTAGACTGCATACGGCTCGAACAGCGCTGCAAAAAATGAGTGAATTTAATTGGGAGCTTTTGCCACATCCTGCTTACTCCCCAGATATTGCCTCAAGTGATTTTCAATTATTTCGTGCCTTACAAAATATTTTACGGGGAAAAAAATTAAATTCTAAACAGGATGTACACAACGAACTTTCAAGTTTTTCTTTTTTTTTTTTTTTTTCATCAAAACCAGAGTCATTTTACAGCAATGGCATAAAAAAGCTGCCTATAAGACGGTGACACATTGCAGATAATGGAGGAAAATATATAATTGATTAAAATGTTAAATTGTGTTTTTTTATATTATGTAAAAATTTACCAAAAAATACTCACGAATTTATGGACTGACCCAATAGTTAGCATAGTTTATAAGCGGATTTACTTTTCCATTGGCGGCCAGTAGCCATTATATGCGCTGGCCACTACTAAGACCGGAAGCTGTGCAGGGCACCAAATAGGTGGGACACCGTTGCCTCCTTTGAAGGCACAGACAATTTACATCTATGCTTTCTCTGGGATTCGAACCCCGGCCCTTTTATACTGCAGTCAGCATCACTAACTACATTCGTGTTGCAGTTTACTAATGATTTGATTTAGACTTTTCACTCTGGAATTAGAAGTACGTATTTATTCTTAATCGATATATCTAGTATTATTATCGATAGTGTCAATATTGTTATGAATATTCAACCTGATTATCTCTTTTAAAGTAATGTCTACCATGCTTGTTTCCATAATCCTTCTGCGCATGAGCGAAGAAACATCCGCTTGCAAAAAACTGGTAGACAGTTCAGTCGAAATGCGTCAACTCAGTTTCATCTTCTGGTACACCTTTTAGTTTTATAAACGCTACATGGTACACTGGTAACTTAAAACCGCTGACACACACACAAATTGTAAGAATGACTCTTGTAAATAATTAAGAAAAAGTGTCTGATCTTATAAATATTTATTATCTTCTAAAATTTAAATGGATCTTTCCTGGCACATTTTCAACTTTGAGTCTGAAAATGGTGGGTGGACGGCAGGCAGCTTATTAACTTTTGATGAATATTTTAAAACGTTAACGGTAATAACTGAGAATGAACCGAATGCTCAAAGTAAACCAGAATGTTTTATCCAAAAATGTCAATATTTTTATATTATCTGCTGGATTTTCATTTCCCTTTATGACTTTAAATAATAACTGTTATTTTAACTTCCTAAACATTTAAAACTGATACATTTTGTTTCTAGATATTAAAAAAAAAGGCTCATTAATGTGATCCGTTTAGAAACACAAAAGAGCAGTAATTTTTTTTTTGAGGAGCAGATGCAGCTTAAATTGTTTTTTTTATTTATTTTTGAAAAAACATGATACATAAATCGCAATTAACACTGTTATGTGGTACGAATTTATAAAAATTTTATTCTGTAATAACTATGCTAAATGAACATCAAAAATTTGATATTTTGTTGAAATATCTAAATAACAGCCCTATAGCGAGGTAAACAGCTATAAACATCTCAAAGGAAAAGATATTCAGAAAAATCTCCATACCTTGCGAGAAATACCGCAGGTTACAAAATCACTCACATAGCAAAAATCTAAAGCAATAACCATTGCACAGTGATTCCTTAATGCGTGTGGTACGGCACTGACTGAATAACTGAATCGATTGACTGCCGTTTCCATTAACCAGCTGATAGATATAAGTTTGCTGAAGTTCTTCTGAAAACTTCGTCAAACAACTTCCATAAAGCTTTGATGATGTGTATTCCGAAAACTTCCGCAATCATTTTAAGTTGGCGAAAAACAATAAATGCCGTCACCTAGGTGAGAAAACACCAAATGTCAAATTGTTGCTAACACGTGGTAAGAAGTTTTCCGCCCATATCGCAGATTCGAAATCTCGTTGTAGAATTCGGTTCAGGATTATAAGATTTATAGCATAATACAAGAAACGCATACATATTTTCACATAAATTTAGAGCAGCAACCTCCAAACTTGATACACTATTCCAAACGTTAACTCCTGAAGAAGAGCAAAGGGAAGTACAGTCGGGTGCAAAACGTGTCTCCAGAGCTGTTATTATAGAGGGAATATAAGCACATCAGTATTTTCGGCGATTTGTGTGCCAGTAACCCTACAAGACATTCGCCATCTTTTTTGAAACACTCGGATAAATTTTATAAGGTATTAGGTAAAATGAGTAGCTAGGAACGCATGTATAACGGAGAGAGATGGAGAATCCTTGTCGGTCCATCACAAGCGCAGGTGGCTACAAAGCTCAGTGTAATACCCAGTATCGTCTGGAATTTGTGGAAACAGATTCAGGACACTGAATCCATATTGAGAAGACCTGTACTAGGTCGAGCAAGATTCATTACGACGAATGAGTATCATTATATGGGCCATTCAGCGCAGCAGATTAAGTGCTACAGATTAACGGTTCTCACGTCAGTTGTATTCACCCAAGATTCACGGTCTACAACTGCCCGAACGCTTCATGAGATAGGTCTGTATGCCGCTGTTTGCGTCTCGCTCATTGCAGCACAAAAGAGAGCGCGTTTAGCATGGTGCAGACAGCATGCATCTTAGACTACACTTCAGTGGAGCACCGTGCTGCTTATAACTGAGTCCAGATTCAGCGTGGACAGTGATTCCCCGCGTACCTTTGGAGAGCGCCTGAAACATGCAGGCTAGAAAAGGAAGGCCTTGAACCTTTATGAAGACGTATAGCTGCAAATTATGCAAAGAAAAATGGAAAATCTCCGATAAAAATAAAAAAAAATACATGAGACTGCTAACAATAAAAACAATCAAATTTTAACGGGTCATGACCGTTTTCCTGCATACTTTAAAAGATTTTATCTTCAAAACTCCGGTATCTGAGGCAGCCGCAATGAAACTGGAGATGTTAAATACCACGCGGTTACCTGTCCAGTTTTAAAGGATTTAAGGAAGGAAATATTTTTATCTTAAATGAAATTTTTAATCTGGAATGGATTTTATTAGATATGAACGAGACGAGAATTCTATAAGAAAGATTATGCATTATGATCAATATTGATCAATCCAATTGCGGGAATTCTACTGCATGTGTGCTCTGTTGTGCCTATAAGTGGGACAACCTAATTAAGCTGTACGGCCACTTGTAGACAGTAGGGCGAGTTGCTTCCCGCACACAAACAAACCTCCCTCAACAATGGTAGAGGTGTATCAGGAATATTTTGTAATACTTTCCCCTTATATTATTAGTTTAAAAGAAAGCAGAAATGTTTCTTTTACAGTCCTGTAGGCAAATTTGTTATTCTCTCTTCCACAATCATGTAACTAATGTATGCAGCTAGAGTATTATGAAAAGTGTATTTACTTTCGTCATTTGGATATTTTGAATTTCATCGATTCTATTGTAACTGTTTGTTTATAAGTGTAATTATGTGCTTAATAATTCATAACCGGATCTATTATCTTTGTGCAACTGTAAGTTCTGCATTTAATTTGTAACATTCTCTGCTAACCTTTTTGCAAAAAACCCTCTTGTAACTGTTTAGTAAAATGAATCTATGAATCTTTAATAATATCCAACAAATAGGAAATGCAACTGTTCAGCTAAGTAAGTCATAACAAATAGCTGGAATTAACATCCTAGAATCGAAAATGTATAGCATTAAATGTAAAAATATCTATGTGAAACTGAATGTATATGTGACACTGTAACCTTTTGGAGAATTGTTAAAGATGCCAACTTCTCTGCTGCTTATAATGTATATGTGACACTGTAACCTTTTGGAGAATTTTTAAAGATGCCAACTTCTTTGCTGGTTATAATGTATATGTGACACTGTAACCTTTTGGAGAATTTTTTAAAGATGCCAACTTGTGTGCTGGCTGTTATCACGATTAACAAGTAATAGATGGCTTCTGCCAACATAATTACACGGAAAGACTCGTCAAATCCTACCGTCAATGAACATTTTTGTAGTGTTTCAGGGGTAGAGGTGTAATGGTTTGGGCTGGCATTATGTTGGACGGCTGCACCCCTGCATGTGTTTGTCAAAGAGTCCCTGAACAAAAATTCGCATCCACATAGGACTCAGCTGGTCAACAGTTACCAGGAAAGTAACTACATTTGTTCGGCCAAGCAGATCTTCTGAATTGGCAACCCTAAAGCATATCTGGAACTCTCTTAGGAGTGCAATATCATCTGAAGATCCCTCTCCGAGAACCATCCGGGAGTTCAAAAGTACCTTGCTGCAGAAATAGGATAGACTGCCGCAGAGGCTCTTTAACTGCATCCTGTTCAGTATCCCATCATGCTTCGCGACCTGTCTGACTTTGAGAGGATACCATACACCATATTAGGCTCACTTTCAGTTCGATATCAAAAGGTGGATTTGGGACATCCCTGCAGTATGGGCTTTATTGATAATTATGCGCACATAAGATGACTTTTGAATGATACAGCTCTTATTCATACCAAATTTCATTTAAATCTGTCGATTAGTTTTTCAGAAATTCGAGATAATGTGCAATTTAATTCTGGAAAAGATTTTCATGGCCTTTATTACTAACGATCATTCTTTTCTGCGATGAAATAGTTTTCAAACATTCATTATGTGTCTGAATGCTCTCATTGAGGTAAAAGATAATTTTTGAAAATTTTCTTGCTTTTATAAAAAACTGAAGAGTTATTAATAACTTTTTAAATATGCAGTATGTTACAAAATGTATATTTTAAAAGGAAATTATGCACACAATTAAAAACACCGAATTCGGCTGCGAAGTTAACAAGCGCAAAACTCAATTTTATCTATGTAAAAAAAAAAGTTCTATTAAAGCCAAAAATAAATAGATATAATTAGTTGCAATACAAAAAAAAATTAACATACTTCTGTTACCCTAAATATTTTTAAGCGGCGCTAACTATAAAATCTCTCATTAAAGAATTGTAGAGAGGGATTAATATCTAATTTCATAAAATTTTATTTTTTAACTAATTTGCCACTTTTAAGTGTTTATTAAATAGTTCATTTTCTTTTATATGTGCACTATGTTATGTTATCTTTCCTAAACTGATTCTTGTAATAAGTGTACTCTTGCATTAAAAGATAAAACACCAAATGGGGGAAAAGAATTTCAAAACATCAAATTGCAATCTAAGGACTACCAAGCAAAATTTATATCTAAATATGTAAAACAGTTATAAAATATAAAATGCTTATTAAACATTGTAGAACATCAATTTAAAAAAAAATTACAGTTTTATCTTCTCGTTTCAGGCTCAGTTTAACATTTGAAACAATTTTCATCTACGCAATAACAATATCTTGATTAAAAATTGAAAGATATAGAAAAACATAAAACAACAAATGCAGTTGAAACAATTAAAAGAACAATGTTTACAATTAAAGTTAGAGTTTCTACGAAAAAACAAGCAATTAGACCAGAAGGCAGATTTTTCGGTGCACAGAACTAACTTTCGGTGCACAGTTTTCGTTTGGTCACACTCGGCAAAAAGACACCGAAGGTGCAGAAAGACTTAGTTCACTATTCTGCTGAGTTTCAATTGTAAACAAATATGGCTACTACGGCAAAGATAGGCTTAGCCGCACTTTGACAACTTTTAAATTCTTGATAATTCTACAACAGTTACATGCATTTTGACTAAAGGGATAAAAACCTTAACCGGAAGCTAGAAACAGCATTATTCAATCATTATTAAAGCAAAAAATGCGCAATTTACCATTTAAAAATTTAAAAAAAACTGAGCTCACTCAGCCGAGTAACAGAGTAAACGAGTCACAGCCGAGTAAAAATACATATATTTCTGATGCGGCCGATTGCAAGCAAAAATGAAAGTGCACAGCTACATATTATAGCAGTCCTATATGCAAAATTTGAAAGTTCTGAGGCTACTCGTTTTTGAGTTATGCGAGATATATGCATACACACGTACGTACAGACGGGCCACAATAAAATAAGTTTTAAAATTTATTTGGGGAAAAGAGTCCTTTATTCTGTCCTTACGTACATATGTCACGCAAAAACATCGTTAAATTGCATTCGGTAACTGTCAAAATGGATATTTTTGTTGAAATATAAAACCGGGAATTTTTTGTAATGACAGTACTTCCTGTAGTTCGTACAAAATGAAGGAAAATAACTTGCCATGATAATTATTTCGACAAGGAGACTCTTGCTCGTATTTAATAAAAGAAAATATTCAATTATTTAATGTGTAGGATAGTCGTTTTTTTTTTTTTTTTTTTTTTTTTTTTTTGCAACAAATATTTCCTGTCACTGAAGTGCTAACAATTTCTGTTGTGCCATGACGTGAAACTTGCGTGATGAAATCCATAAGACCTTCTTCGAAATGTTAAAAAATTAATTTATAAATTACGTTTAAAGGCATAATTGAAATGGAAAGATTTAGTAATAAAAGTTGCCTTAGGTTCGATATACAGCTTGTGATCAATAAACACAGCGAATGACTGAGTTCATAATTTATTTGCAGGAATAGCAGTTCATATAGAATAGAATAAAAGTTCCTTGAAATTACTCGAGTCTTATTGTTATGTAATTCTGAAAGAGCATGTAGAGGTTTCTCATACTTTGGACGATTGCATCTGAGTTTAGCATTCACCTTGCGTTGGATATCGGCAGTGTCCTAAATCAGTTGTCTCTACAATGTTTCTTCAAACGAAAGAAACAAAAATAATCGGCAGTGCCCACATCCTGTAAATAAGAGGCTGATGAGAATAACAACTCTCTTACGTGCTAGGAACTGCTGCACTGTCTGGGGGCTAGCATTATCGTATAACAGACGCTAGAATCGATTTTTGATATGATGAAGGAGCACACATCTGATCCTCTTTAGGAGGTTAACGGAGATGGCTGCATTCATTGTCGTGTGATCTGCCAGGTATTCTTTATGAATGATACTTCCAGCATCAAAAGCGGTAATCAGCATTGTTCTGATAGACAATTTCTCTAACCTCTTTTTGGATTTCGTTGAGCACGGACCGCACCACTTTGCCTCTTCGATTCTGGATATGTCTTTAGCCATCATGACTCATCCACCATTCAGGAGCGGTGGGAGTCAATATCCACCTATCCACATTGTCGATAAAGGTCTTCGCACGCCTCCATGCTATCTTATTTCTGATCAGGAGTCATGTCGTGAGGCACTAATTGTGCACACAGTTTGCATTTAACCAACCTTCCGCTTACAGTCATATAAACAGTTCCATACGACACTCCTGTATTCTCCGCCAATATTGGAACTGTCGGTCGATGCTCTTCGGTCAATATCTGGAAATTGTCAATGTCCTCGATTGTGCCCGAAGTCATGGGTCTATCTAGCCGTTGCATATATTTCATGATGTCCCGACAGCGTACTTGTGCCACTCGTATACTCATTTGTTTCGATTATGCGCTTTGCGCCATGAAAATACACCGGTACAGCATGTCGTGACATTCTCTTGGAATTCTTAAACTTTATTTCACGTTGGTAAGTTGTTCCATTTTACCCTTGACAGCAGTGCTGCATTACACTTCACATACGAACAAACTGCACGTCCACATATGCACATGGACAACTACATGGTTTCGCGAAAAATTATTGACAAACATTTTGCTTCATTAACCTGACCATGAACTCAGTAGCACCAGCAACACTGCCCGCCAGCAATTCATTCACCGTATTTTTTTATCACAGATTGTGATTTTTTTTTTTTTTTTTTTTTTGATTTTTGTTTTCGCGCTGTTGTAATTTTGGTGAAAATAACTTTCACCTTTTAAATAAATTTTCTCCGTATATATAATCTGTTAAACAAACAGCAGCTAACAACTAATCAAAGTACAGAATTTCATCTGTTATGATTGTACAGAACGTTTTATGATCATACGTTTTTAAAGCAGCTTCAAGCAAACAGAGAATCCATAATTTGTTTGGTCAAGCTATACCTTACCTTGTAAGGATCTTAAGTTTTACTAACGTTTATTTTATTTTAAATCTTTACTATCACTTCTTATTTTCTACTTCCGGCCAGAATTATAAGCGTTAACTTATTTATGCAAAATTTGTCTGGCGAACGCCAAGTACTTAAGTTGTGGCTTTTTGCCAAGCGAGAGAGAGGAAGGAGTTAGTCGAAGCAGACCGCTTACCTTAGAAGTTTACTCAGTTGCTGGTTGCCTTCCAGGCCAGAGGTTTAATCCTCGTGATAATTTTTAAACGTATTGTAGCGTTAACAGTTCTCTGTACTACATACGGCTTCCTGTTAATATAAGGCCAATCTTCCACGTTTATTATTTCAAAGTCAAGTTAGAGTTTAGTTATATTTTTATATTCTTACGTTTAGACCACAAGTAGTGGGTCTTTGTATTCCGAAGTACGGAAATTATTTTAAAGAGAGAAAAATAAAGGGTTTTGTATACCCTTCTTGTGTATACTGTCTACTTCCCACAGTTATTGAACATATCTTTAGTAAGCTCTCTGTTCCGAATAAGGTCCTTGCATGTTCCCAAAGAAAGTAAGACGGAACATTGAACCTGATAACCTTGTGTCTAATTTTCGGCAGAGAAGTATTGAGGAAGCAAGTAAAAAATTTAGTAGGGCATGGAAAAGGTAATTTCATCGGCTTTAATTATGCACTTATTCTGCAGTGTTGCAATTTCATTTTTGTAACCATGACATCAATGTAATTAAATTCATAAAATTGCTTTACCATTTATTTCATTTTAAATAAACTGTAAGCAAATTACATATTTCCTTTGAAAAAAAGTCTGCCTGCTTCCTTGTATATTTCTCTTCTAAGTACAAAAGTTCTGTGATTTCTCTTAGCAGCTTTTTAGCAGGTAAACATGTTTTCTGTCTACCCCAAAGGCGAGAGAAAGTTTTCCCCAAAAGATTTACTCATTCTATTCACTTTATTCCCTCTTTGAAGGGTAGGAATTCGTATACCAATAGATAGAAAACGCTTAAGACCATTAACATCGCTTAGAGAATCCAATTTACCCGACGACGAGTTACTAGAAGTGCAGTCGGCTTCTCTAACAAAGCATGTTACGACACAGTGACAAAAGGTATCATATTTTACGATCAAACTACATTCATAGGATTTCAGTATCCATAGAAATTATTTCGTAACCTACTTCTGAGATTTCTAAGCTTGGTACATTTCTGCCTCAATTCCCGGGAGGCTATTTCGAAAGTCTCGCAGATTTTTTTTTTTTTTTTTTGCTGCAATGCGAAATAAAAATATTCAATAGTTATAAAATTTGCCTCGAAGATTTTAAATTCTGTTATTTATACATGTGAAATGTGTGTTTCTAAAGAATTCTGAATTTATGTAAACAAGATTGTTACGTTTTTAATTTAGCACGTCTTCCGTCTGAAGAGAAATGAGGGAAAATGGAAATTCCCTCATTTCAGGATAAGATAAATATTGCCCAGACGAAATTGATGGCAGAAAGATACTGAAGACGATTAGAAAGCATTGTTTACTTGGATGACGTTTCCTGCCTTTAAAGACGCTAAGTTAGACTAACTAATTAAAGCAGAGCAACGCGGGGATATTTGTCTATGGGAATGCGTGCTTTAGGGAAGACTTATGGTTGTATCCATTTTCATATTAGGAAAAATCATGAAAGCTCCCATGAAATCAACCAGTTTGCCAGGATTCGAACTACCAGCGTTCGGAGACTTTACCACGCGCCCCTACTGGGACTGAGTGTAAAACATCGCGTTAGAAAATTGCATTAGCTTTAAGTATTATGAAGCTACTTTGAAAATATATTAATTTATTAGATATATCTTTATATATATAAGCGGCTAAAGTGTGTGTCGCCGATAGTTTATTGTTGCCACTCGTAAAAAGGAGCGCGGAAATTAACGTTTCCTTAGTTTTTAATTAATACCTCGGCCGATTAAAGTCGTGCGAAGATGAGAACGATATCGATGGATTCGGAGATTGTTTTGGATGGAATCCGAGGATATGCGTCTCGAATTTCCACTCGGCGCCGTTTCGTAGATATTCGAGAAAAAAGAAGTTGGCACGTAGCCAAATTCCTCTAATAGGGAAAACCCAAGAAAGAAAGTGGAAAATGTAGAGAAAACGTAGGGGAAAATTAGTTTTTAATTAATATATCGGCTAATTAAAGTCCCAAGAAGACACGAATGGTCAAAATGGCGTGCCACGAACCTGCAGAATCCAACAGTCTGCTGCGCTATGCCCGGGAGCCAGCCGTTTCAGAGGAGAACATGTTGCTTCACCCCATATATATATATGCGGCTTAAGTGTCTGTTTGTCGCCGATCGTTTATTAGTTGCTTGCATAACTGTACCAGCCAGTGGGGTGAAGTTGCCACGGCACAAGGTTGCCGTTGCAATTGAGACGAGACGTAGGCAAATTCCTGTAAAACTTGCCTTTGCTATGACCATCAATAAGTCTCAGGGCCAAACGCTTAAGCGCATTTGGACACAGTCAATTTTATGTTGCCTGTTGAAGAGTTCGTGAAAGAACGGACGTAAAATTTAACATAATTAATGGTTCTCTGCAAGGCGAGCTTAAAAATGATGGACAGATCTACACAAGAAATGTTGGGTACAAAAAGATCTTTGACATGTAAATTAACATTTCATTATTTAAATCACGTTTATTTATTGATTTAGCGGTGCCTCTTAAGAAATGTACCGCCAGTGGTTTCCTTCATTGCACTCTACTTTAAGCAATTAAGCAAGGGGGAAACCCCGTGGGGCAGTAAGCAAAGGGGCATCCTCGCCACCTGTCCTGGGTAATTCAGTTTAAATTAGCAGACACTTTTGCACAAATCATTTTAATTTCAATTTATAATATCTAGAATAGCGGTGATTTCGTACGACCGCCGGGCTTTCTAGTGTATCAAAAGCTGCGCGTACGTTTTCATAACATGCGAATTCTGCTACTAAACTGCTAGGATTTTATATTATTTAACCAGTTGCCATTATTTTATTTGTACAGGGTGCGGCAGCGTTCATAGAGTAATTTGACTTGCGTAGTACAATGACGTACTGGATGAATGCGCGCCAGCTCTTGCCGCATTCGTGTACAAATGAGCTGCCATTTCGAGTGTGACAGTGATATGAATCGGTGAAGTACACAGCATTGTGCCTTGGCTGTTGAAAGTTATTTCAAGAATAACTACTCTGTTGTTGCTACCCAGCGTCTCTTTCGCCAACATTTCAACTTGAGACGTCATGGGAAAGTTCCGGATGGACGGACCATTGCGACAGACATTCCCAGGTGGAGAAATTTCCCGTTTTGGTAACATTTCCTGGCCGCCTCGCTCAGTTGATCATTCATGTGCAGACTTTTTCCTTCGGCGGCCCTTGAAGCAAGAAGTTTTTCGAACACGTTGTGTCACCATTCCTGAGTTGAAGGATCGCATCGAACTGCCATCGGTAATGTCCCAGGGAATACGTTACGCCGAGTAATGACAAGCTTCCAATGCCGCCTAGATGAATGTGTTGTGCAGAGGGGGAATCATTTGACAGGCATCATATTCAGAAAGTACATAATCCACGCAATGGACAATGAGTTACACATTAGTAAATGGGATACCTTTAACTATTAATTGACATAAGAATGTAATAAATAAATTACAGTTACTGCCTTATGGTGTGTTTTTAATATCCTACTATGAACGCGCCACACCCTGTACTTTTACTTCTACTTCCGTCGGCTCCCACCAAGATGCAAAATAGTTAATGCATTTAAGTACACGGTTCTTCAGTTCCAAAGAGTGTCTTTGGCAACTGCCGCTCATCCTTACTCCTATTTTGCTCTGCAAACTGAATTGCTGAAATCAGCTTTAGCTCTGTTAGCCGTAACTGCTTCATGACCAACAACCAAACATGAGCTAAAGCCTTGTAGAAAGATTTACATTGTATTGAATATTTTTACTGAACATTTGTTCTGATTTTTTTCGCAAGCGGGGCCAATTTGATTTTCCTCTTAGCTAACAGGTTATGTAACCATCATGTTGACAAGTAAATCATAAGGTTTATTTTTAATCTCCTTTTGATGTGGTGTTACTCTAATTAAAAATTAAGACTGGGCAAAAAGTCACCTATCTTTACGGTTTCAGAAGTTAATATTTAAAACCATACAAAGTGAAAAAGCGTGTTGTCATCGTGAACGGGTACAAAGTTTATCTTGTTGAATGTACAAATCAGAAGGAATTAAAGAATATTTTTTTTTCAGTTAGTTACTGGTACATCATTTAATAGTTTAACGACTGAAATATTTTCAATTTCTGATTTTAATTAGAATATACTCCGTAATTAGATAACAATCATCGCCAAGAATTTATCGAATTAAATTTACTGAAATTGTAATCGGAATCTTCAGTTTTCGAGTTGACACTGTACTTCTTAATTTCGAAGTAACAAATAAAATATTTTATTTGATGCAATAGAAAATAAGAAATCCATACGATAAATAAATATCAATTAATCAATTAAAAAATTTAAACTAAAAAATAATATGTAATTTAACGTGCATTTTTCTTTCTGGAATAAATTTACCATTTCTTAGAATATTTATATAAACTAAATCATAAGTATTAATTTTGTTTAGAATGTTACTTACAAAATTTTTAATATTTTATTTTTATATATTTACTCTCCATACACACCTCTTTAAACGTTCACACAATTGCTTTAAAATTATGCACGTAAGAAGCTAAATAAACGAAGAATTAAAAGAAGTGAAGTTATAATGACTTTGTAACTTCTTAACACCTCATTTATTTAGTGATTTAGCAGTAAGACAACGAATTAAATTTAATTGATTTTAAAAACTTAACGCGAAATCTCTAGCTCCCTAATTAAATCAATATATTATTTCCTAGCTACAGAACTTTTAACAGATGTTTTCATAAAATCTTTTATTTTACGCAATAGTTACCGGAAAATTACTTCACAGAACAGAATATGGTAGCACGTTTTAACATCGAAAACATTCACCTTCCACTAACGTTCAACATATTACTCAATATTACTTAGTCAAAACACAGGTTTAGAATTAAAAATTGTAAACTTTTTATTAATTCATAAAGTATATAGTATAGTGTTATGTATCGAATAGCATATCAGGTAAATGACTTCCATGGCTTTGTTGGCATACTCGTAAACTGTTGTTGAAATTTTTCATGACCGTTTTGCATAGATGTGGCTGAATTTTGTACGCACAGCACTCAGTTTTTTACTTCAAATCGGGGATGGTAGTGGACTTGTTGGCATAAACATTAGACTTCAAAGAAAGAAATTCAACGGCGTTAAATCGCATGATCTGGGCCGCCAATTCTGGTCACCAAAATGGGTAATTACACAATCAGAAAAATGACTCATGCAGTAGTTAAATTGTTTCTTGGGATGTATGGCATGTGGCAGCTTCTTGTTGAAAGTACTTGTCGACTACATCTATATCTTGTAACTTAGGGGCAAAAACTGAATTTTCATAACTTGTATCTGGTCAGCAGCATTTTTGAAGAAGAATGATCCGAAGATGCATCCAATCCAAAACCCGCACCAAACAGTGACATCTTATAGACGCATTTGTTGGTCAACAATAACTCGGGGATTTTCTGAACCTCAAATGCTGCAATTTTGTATTATTGTTGCTTATCCTCGAAAGATCTTATATATGTCAGATCAGCTCCAGAAGGTTGTTGACCGCCAAAAAATCAATAACAGTGAGGGGATCGGATGTTAAGTCCCCTTAGAAAGTCCTATGCAACCCAGTATGTGATCCGGTGGAGCTGGATGGTCACAGCATTTGTTACAAGTGGGATGGAGTTTTATGCCGCTATCAAAAGGAAAAGACATTTAAGGTGGCCACTTGTTAGTCTGGTAGTCAACAAAACCATAAGGACAGGAAGTGAGCTGCTTCTGTTGGTCAAAACAACTGGAGGTTCCAGGGCGAAGTCCAAGGGAAGAGGCTATTTTGTTTATTAAACAATCCATCAAAATGAAAATGAGCCTCATCGCTGAGGATCATTTTGTTTGAAAAATCAGCATCCACCTGTTGTTGTTTCATAATCCACTCAAGGAAATCTCTTCACTTTGGGGGTCAGTAAGTTTTCATTCTTGAGCAAGTCAACATTTGTAAGCATGAAGAAGCAAATCTTTAACAAGGATATGCTGTACAGAGATTCTCGAATTGTCCAATTCTTGACCATGGTGCCAATCTGTTGTCCCTGGACTCTCAACAAACTCGTACGAACTGTTCCGATGTTTTGTGTTGAACGACTTGTTGAAGGACGGAGTGTTTATGATCGCTAATTGATCGAGCGTTCTTAAATTTTTGTATTAATCATTTCACAGCTGATAATGCCAAATATATACTCCAACCATATTTTATAAGAAAACTGCGAACTGTAGCTGCCAGACCTTCATTATTTTTGAAATATTGTTCAACAATGAAAATGCATTGTTCTTTCGTGCAGCACTCTGTTTTTAATAACCCTTAACTCTTCAGTTGTCCCATTGTCTTTTTTTGTTTCTTTAGCAACACTTTATTGCACAAATGGTGCAAAATTCAAATATTGCGTGAATGTTTCTACTTTCCTTCGATACCATGGGTATTTCAATATTATTTATGATTAGATAAAAAGATAACTTCGTAAATCTCGCATGAAAAATGGAAAACTCCAAGCTATCAATCCCAATTTCAAGGAATATATTTTTGCACAGATTAACGAAACATCTTTTTCTTCCTGGATTAACATTAATATTTCTATTTTACCTTATATTACTTACCCTTTAGGGTATTTACGGAAAATTCCGTCGACCTTTTCTTCCTATTAAAGAGAAGACGCCAAACTACGCGCTTTTTCGCCAAAAATGGACTACGTGGGACCGCGTGCCATCATTTGGATTCATTACGGATGAATTTATGTGGAGTCGGTTTCACAAGGATGAAGATATATTTGTTGCTATTCTAACCGAAATTAGGAATTTTTGGACACTGCAATAAATTCGAGTGAGTGCTGTAAAAACACTTATTTTTGCGATCCGTAATTTTCCCGAAAATAAAGATATCAGTAATTTCGCGAGTTGAAAATTTCGCGAAATTTGTTAAGTGAAAAATTTCTGATTTTTTAAATTATTATTTGAGGCGAAAAAAAGCAAGCGAGATTTATATTTCTCGCCAAAAAAGCAAAGCGAGACTTATATTTTCTCGTGAAAATTAAGACCTAGCGAAAATAAGTGCTTTTACAGTATATCCTCTTAATAAAAAAATAATGGAAATTTTTAATGAAAAATTAAATATAAATAAATGATAATATAATAAATTTGAAAGAAAAATGAGAACAGAACGTTTTTTGATGTATTTAACAAATGGGGTTTTTTAGTTTGGCGCGATTGGCGCAGTCTCTTGTGGTCTACGGTATTTTCCGGTTTTAAGTACCCAATTTTGTTTTCAGTATTAGTTGATTTGACAGACTGGTGGCGAAGTGGCTAGCGCGTCGCGCAGCTGCACCACAGGTCCGGGGTTCAATCACCGGGCTGGGCAAGGTTGACCCAGCCTTTCATCCCTTGGGTAGCTCGATTAAATGAGTACCAAGTTAGCTTGGGGACTAAACACCGGGGCTCCTGCGACAAGCTGACCACTTGCCCAGGGCATATGCTGATGCACTCGAGAGCCCAAGGTCAAGGGCACTGCAGGACGTCGCCCACTAGGGCTGTTGCGTCACTGAGTTTAGTTTATTAGTGGATTTACCACACCCTTACTTACGAAATTTTTAAAAAGTTCTGTCACAGAAGAATAGCATAAAGCATAATCCGCACGGTCTCCTGTATAGCCACTCCTTAAAGTTTGAAAATAGGCAAAACAATTTAATCTTAAATTTATTTTAAAAAAGAACCAGCCCGTAACTGCTTTATTTATCGTTCTATTAAACAATAAACATATTTTTAATGGTTTAAATAGTTAATTTCTTTTCAGTACCTGTTTGATGAAAAGTAAAATAAATTTCATTTATAAAATATATCAAGATGAAAGTTAAAAATATAAATTTTAGAAATACTTGTAGGGTTATGTTTATTAACAAAACATAGTTCTAACGACTTAACTTAGTACATAACTTTTTTTTTAATTTTTCAGGAGGTTTCACTTTGAATATTTTTTCAGAGCATGATGAATAAGTTGATTGAACCTATTACTCAAAGCGGATTACAAATCGCACAGAATACTGAAGTTATCTCCATATTCCAAATGCCTATACATTTACAAAATTTATTGGTCTAACTTTATACTGGAATAGTTAATGCTAATGTCTTCCTTTTGGTGAAAATACGAATGCAAACAAAATTATCTGTACAGATTTTGAGGTGATAGCTTTAACTATTTCAGTAATAGTTAAATGCTTTTGTGTGAAAATAAATGCAATGAATAGACTTCTGCTTATCTAATTACATTGTACATTTTAATTGATGTTTGAGAATGAGAAAGGTACACAGATTAAGCCGTTTAATGAACAATATATTTCTGGAAACAATTTAATTGTGTAATACGAGAAATAATCAGATTTAATTTGTTGAGCAGTATTAAATGTGGTGGTTGTAGTTTGCTGAACGTTAAGTTGTGGTTCTTTAATTTCAAATATTGAATGCAAATAGAGTTCAACCTTTAATTACTGATATCAGTTTAATGATATAGCTTGTTTTAACTAGTTTAGTTAAGAAAGTATTAAACGAGAGCTAAATTAATCACGATTAAAATGTAAGAACTTTTAAAAGCTCTAACTATAGGCACTATAGGAAACTTTCAATAGAAAAAAACGTATAGAAAATTATTACAGAAGGATGAAGACCAACTAAACATGGAACTGTTTAACTGGTAAATTTTAAAAAGTCTAATTTTACGCACTAAAGCAAACTTTCAACATGAAAAAATGTTGAAATTATTACGAAAAGATGAAGACCAACTAAGCATCGACATTTTTAGTTGGCTTTTTAGTTAACAATTTTTAAATAGTCTTACCTTACGCACTACTGCAAACTTTCAACAGGGGAAAAAATTTGAAATTATTACGAAAAGATAAAGACCGATTAAACATCGACATTTTTAGTTGGCTCTTTAGTTGACAATATTTAAATGGTCTAACCTGACGCACTATAGCATACTTTCAACAGGAAAAAAATGTTGAAATTATTACGAAAAGATAAAGACCAATTAAGCATCGACATTTTTAGTTGGTTAGTATAGTTCGACCTTTTAAAAAGTTTAGACTTAAGTCTGTAATTTTTGAAAGGTCGAACTATGCGCACTGTAGCAAACTTCTAATAGAAAAAATGGATTGAAATTATTACGAACAGATCAAGCTCAATTAAAATTCAACACATTTTAGTTCGTTCTCGCAAACTAAGATGCTAACAGCTGAAAAAAAATGTTGCCTTTGTAAAATGGAATTTATTCTTCTAAAGACAGCATACAAGAACAAAATGATGTGCTGGAAGTTATTGATCTAGTTGAAAATTAGGACGCTGCTCCAAAAGATTTCAATCTAATAAGTTACATAAATTACGGTTTTTAATTAGAAATCTGCGAGTTGAAAATTATTTAAAAATTATAATGAATAGAGAGGGGATGTACAGTCATCATATTATCTGTTCTTCCTAAAAGCTATGAAAATTCTTCTGCTGAAACAAATGGCTCTATTATTAATATTTATTTAAGACAGTACTTCATGATGCTTGATGTCGATGATGCTCTTTTAACGCATGCTTAACTGGTCATAATGATGACCAAAACTGATTAAAATCCAAAGTAACTAGTATTAATAACTAGTAGAAGAAATTAATGACTATAATCCCCTAAGCCGCTAAACATTTTTTAAAGAAAGTGTCCCATTCTCCGGTGCATGTTCTCATTTTATAAAACCAGTTAGTAACTAAATTAAAAATTACTCCAGTTATCCAAACTCTGACTGTCCGAATAGATTTCAGAATTCAAGAAGAAGAATTAAGATAGAAACGTTTCGTCTTTCACCCCGGCTTCTAAAAGAAAACGTGTTGTGCTATTGTTAGCGGAAAAAATTATAGAGCAATCAGATAAAGGAGTTTCGGGTAAACAGTTGGTTGCGATGTGCGGTGTTGGACAATCAACGATTTCAGACATTAAAAGGAGCAAATGGTGCGTGATTCCTCAGAAACTGGGTTACAAATTCTACATGATGATAAACTTTTTGAAAGTGTGAGAGGAGAAAGTGTCGAGGAAGAAGATGACTTTAATGTTGAAGTTCAAGTATACTCGGAACCATCAGCTAGTGAATCGTTTGCCGGCATTGAAACTGCGTTGAAGTGTATGAAGCGTCAGCTCGAGGGTGACCACATGCAACTTATCATTGTCAAACGGATGAGCGACTTGGCTGTCCGAAAACGGATGAAGACAGTCAAACAACTTACTTTGACCAAGATATTCGACAAGCAATGACTTTCAGCACGTGTACGTACTGTACACTATGCTATGTAACATGTACGTAAAAGTGTTGCCTTTTCATTTTAATTAATTAAAAACCTCTTTTTATTTAAAAATAGTTTTTCCCCATTTTCAACATACAGTAATTAATTACAGTGTACGTAGCACCTTTCTTCGGAAAAAATTCAATTATCGGAATGAGATGTGGTTCCAATTGATTCGGGTAATTGGTGTTCTACTGTACTGTCCAATCAGCAATCAAAAGGTCCGATTTGAGACACGATAAAAGCACAGCTGATGTTTCAACTTCAGAGTATTTAATAAGTATCTAATAAACCGCTTGAAAGTGTCTAATAAACTCTATAATGGCATTGAAGTTGAAAATGTTGTGAATGATAATTGATCACAAAGCGAATTTGGTTGATTGGGTCTCGTTGTCTTTCTCCTGCTGCCCTTTTAAGTTCGTGAATGTATAAGGAACTATCGCATTCTACCGCGCGTACTATAGTGGTAGAAATCCTTAGCATGTTCGAACTTCAAATGCAAGATTCGTGGTTCCAACAGAATATATGGAAAATGCAAGCACGCTGCATCAAGGAATTTAAGTAGGTCTGAAAGGATTTTTTAGGATTCATGCAGCGAATGGCTAGATGGATTTCCGATGAATGTATTACATAAGTGGTCCATTGTGACGGGTTATGGCATGAAGTTATAGCACAAGAGAAAATGCAGCATTCTGCATCCAGCGGTTTTTGTCTTTTTACCTTGCAACCTTGCCTAGTTTCCAGCGCCCAGAAAATTTTCGAATTACAAAACTTGCACTTTCAGAATATATGCCTCTTTTCTGTTTTAGCGCAGTAACACGTACTCACTTGTCGATATGTTTTACTTATTAGGTTATCAAATTAATGTTTGATAAAAGCTTTCGAGAACTGATGTTATTGCAAAGGAATACTCGATTATTCATTTGCAACCCGCACAACCTGTGAGAATGGAATCCTAAATTCTTGCAAATTGTACTGTTATTCGAAGCAGATCTTTCTAGCGTATCTTTCACAATGTCCTGGAAGCTGCTTTACTTCTTCTTCAAAGACAGCATTTGACTACACTAACTTACTAACACTTAACTTGCGATGACATTGTTAAACTACTAGAACTATATCTGGACAGGACTCCAAGAGCTATTATCTGACCATTCTACCCACTCAAAATTGCACAATATATATTGCTTTCCATTTTGTTTACAAAACGTAGTCAAGATCTGGAAGCTTGAAATTTTCTCCACCACTAAAATATTAACAACAATCATTTTGTTCCACGCACAGCGACATATCTCGCTTATGTATCCCTCTCAAAGGTGGTCCATGCGACGGAGAAGGTTCAGATCCTACTATATTGCAAGTAACATGAGACGGTCACTATAATCCAAGGCCATTTACTATTCTTTTAGGAACAACGCCTGAAAAATCCAGTAATACAGATCATATTGAATCTTAGCAGTATCGAAGACTTTTTTAATTTACAAAAACATAATTTGTAACTGCTAGAATTTTAACATTTTAGGATGCATATCATGTTTTGCACTAAATTAACACGAAATTTAACTATAACCTAATTTAAGAATAGATGACTTTAGTTCAGCTACATTTATGATCAAATTCTCACCGTAGGAAAAAAACCTGAATATTACTCTTTACTACCATATGGGAATGGAAACGGTTTTCAAAAGTTAAATATTAAATTTCATAAACATAACACGTGAATATGAGTACACTAAAAACGTAGTATTATATGCGCCACGACAGAAGCTGTAGTATATCACAATTATTTCTGAAAAGATACATATGATAATATTATGAATAATTAATAATAGATTTTTGTTGCCATATTTTATTTATAATAGCAGTACTATACAGATGGATCCAAGCTCGACGAGGGTACAGGTAGTGCCTTCGTCCTGTACCACGGAGGATCCAAGGAAATCGAGTGGAAGGGGCATCTTCAACCAATAAACAGTACATTCCAGGCTGAAGTCATAGCCATTACCACTGCGATTCAGCATGCAATTGACAGCGGGATCACCGATGCAATGCTGTTTACAGATAGCATGTCAACGCTATTCGCCCTAGTCAACCATAACCACACCTTCCCATTGGTAGCGGACCTCCAGAATATTCTACAATCACATCCTCAACTAATTGTAAATTTAATATGGACTAAGGCACACGTTAACAACGAGGGTAACGAGACAGCTGACCAACTGGCAAAGGAGGCAGCAAACAACATAGCTGCACAGATGGTAACTATTCCAGCGCCACCCTTGTATCTCAAGAGAACTCTTAAGGAAAAATGTCTGCAGAAGTGGCAAGCTGAATGGGAGAGCTGTGATACGGGTCGCAGTACCAATTTATTTCTGCCTAGAGAGAAAATGGAGCGCCAATACTCCATACCTCCCATCACTAATTACATCTCGGGGCACGGGCCCTTTCCCACCTATTTTGAGCGATTTGGTATCTCTCATACAGGCTTGTGCGTCTGTGGGTCGCTCGGAACTCCAGACCATTACATCTTTGAATGCCCGCTCACGGAGGATAATCATCTCCACTTGCCAGCAGACAACCAAATAGCCTTCAAACGATTCATCGTTAATAACAAAGGCACAGTGAATACCATCTGCAGAATAATCAGCCAGATAACCGCCCTGGGGCAAGACCTATGCCAATCCCACTAATTTAGGGTCTTAAGTGAATGTAAGTACTCCTCTGCATCTAAGGAAATACAGTATCTTCCTTCTGCTAAGCGCATGTACCTTCTTTATTAATAGTATTTATGTGTCATGTCATGTATGTGTTATGTTAATATTTTTTTTTCTTTTTTTTTCTTCTTAAATGTGTAACCAGTATGTTATGTAACGTATACCTTGCAAACCTAAAATCTGTAATACAATATAAATAGCCAATGTATCTCTCATCTGCCCCTGTATGGCAATGTAATAAATCTTTTAAGATCTCAATAAACCCCCGGTAGATAGGGGAGGACGCGGGACATATGCCTGTTTACCTCTGTTAAACACCAGGCGTCCCCGTCCTCCGTCACCTGTCACCTGCCATATTTAATAGAATTCGTGAAGAATGCATCAGTTGAGTTTCATTTTAAATCGCATTCAGTTTGACTTGAACTCGGATTACTCCATGCCAAAATTAAACAGCAACAACAATATCAGGTAATCTTTATCAAAAAATAAACCTGTAGCATTATGCAGTCATTGGGTTATTTTAAAGCAGAAGACATGAAAAAAGAACAATGCTCTCTCCGTGACTCGAACCTAGAACTCTCGAATACGCGTCGAGTGTGCTACCGTTACATCACAAGAACATGTAGAAAGGAGGAACAACGTACGTTATATACTCCATTGGGCGTGGTCTCTCATACCCATAAAACAACTTGTTTGGTTAACATTTCTGGTAACGCCCATTTCTGGTACCTTACATACTCCCCTTTTAAAGGGCGACTGGAGATTAGAGGATCCAGTCACCATATCCTGGTCATGAATAATCATAATCCACCACCTTTTTAGTTCTGGGAGCCACTATAGAGACTAGGCATTTTTGAAGCAAGAGTACATGAAAAATGAGCAATGCCGTCGCCGGGACTCGAACTTGGACCTCGCGAATACGCGCCGAGTGTGTTAACCATTACACCAAGAAGGCATGCTGGAAAGAGAGAGAAAATACCTCATATACTCCCCCTTTTAAAGGCTTAATCGGCCTGCGGATAGGGGACCGAATCGACAAATCTTGGTGGTGAAGAATCATCATATACTGCCTTTTAGTTCGGGCGCCAGTGTAGAGTCTCTAGGTTATTTTGAAGCAGGAGATCTGAAAAATGTGCAATGCCCTCACCGGGACTCGAACCTGGATCTCTCGAATACTCGGTGAGTTTGTTAACACGCCAATGTGACAATCAAAACCGCAATAACAAGCTTGTATTTCGCGTACATTTATTAACCTCACTCGATTTCGAGGGGAGCTAAAGGTCCCTCCTCATCAGGAGAACGAAATTACTAGAAAAGGAAAGCAACCTCTGTAACGGCTTTTTATACCCTCCGGTAGGCGTAATGGCAAACCGCACATTAAGGGGACTCATACACCTTAAACGCCTTATGATCTTCGAATATGTGACTGTTGCAAGAATTGAGATATTTTATTTATTTTAAAAACAATTACTTCCAGCTTTTTACATCTGACTATATAATACAGCTGCTTTGGAAAATAGTAACCAGAAAGTTTGTGTTGCCACAAATATTTTTGTAATTTAATCCTCTTTGTGACAATATATTTCGCCATGTTTCCATCTTGCGCGCATGATATTTTAAAAATGGCTAATGGTACATACTTGAAATTGGATGGAATTCTTTATATGGGCACTACTTTCTAACTGAACCAACAATCTGATGAATATTGTAATATTGAAAAATTTTATGGACGAAAACATTAAAAATTTTTTTAATAAAATACATTTTATAAACTTAACTTAAAATAAAATAAAAATTTAACTTGAAATTTTTAGAATTTTAGGTTCACAGTAGTTTCCAAATGTTATAAAAGCTATACATTAAATATAGAATTAAATTATGAAACAGAATGTTTTAAACTTTGCGCGCAAGTTGGAAACATGACGAAAAATGTTGTCACAAAGGGGATTAAATTATAAAAATATTTCTGGCAACACAAACTTTCTGATGACTATTTCAGAAAGCAGCTATATTATGTAGTCAGCTGTAAAAAGTTGGTAGTAATTTCTTTTAAAATAAATAAATTATTCCAATTCTTGCAACAGTCACCTATTCGAACATCTTATGAGTTTTAAGGTGTATGAGTCCCCTTAAGTTGATCAATGTTAACGAATTTCGCTTTTTGCGCATGCTCAATGTCGTACCGTTGGCGTGGGAGAAAATACTGGCGACTAAAATACAAACAACCCTACACAAGCCTGTTCGTCATGTAGGTCTTATCGACTGTTTACAATTGCAGTACTACGGAAATTTTTTTGTGCTTAATTGTTGCTTCTTTTTTCACTTCATTGTGGTTTATTTTACTCATAACCATGATAATAATTTCTTTGATCTTACTTCAGTAATTTAAACTGGATTTATTCCTTAATTTGTTAAAGTGGAACAAATGGAACGTATAGTAAATAATCAGTCGCTTTTTTCCCTCAGAAATATAATCAATATACATTTAGTTAAATATACCTTGTAATATTTCCTGTTTTGTAATCCTTCTTAAACGAAAATTTGCGTAGTTTACAATCGATATTTACACTTTAAGTATTGAAGCAACTTACTTACTGAGTAACACGTTTTAAAACCCCTGTTTTACGCTCAGATAGAATATCAACCATACACCGCATTTATCTTCTTTTAGAATTGTGCCACAGTCGTAATAGCGCCAAATTCTCTTCTGAGCATGCGCAGTACGCAAAATTCGTTTAACATGATCAACTGAATGTGCGGTTTGCCATTACGCCTCCGGGAGTACCCTGCGCGAGGAGACAATGCCATCTATCGGCAAAAATAATAACAAAGAATCATGTCAATAGAATTTTAAAAGTGTTGGGAAGGACTGGATTGGACTTAAAGTCATTCACTAAACATGCTAAATCTTTGTGAATATGAAAAGCCTCAAGGAAATCCAATTCACCAACGGAAGAAGCTTTTTCGATAATTTTTGAACATCCAAAGACAAAATTGTGATTAAAATTCCAACTATGATACGCTGTTGAAGACTTGTTAATTTCGCCTTTTCGGACATAAGATTCATGTTCCTTGATACGAAACCTTAACGATCTTTTTGTTTGGCCAATATATCTCACGCCACACAGAAACGATATACTATAAATTCCCCAAGAATTAAAGTCAGAAACGCAATCTTTTAGAATCGAACCGTGAATTTTATTGACAGGGGAGAAATCGACTTGAAAATTGATTTTCTAGAGAATCCGTGCAACTTTATAACTACGAGTAACAGACGGATAAAATGGAAGCACGACAAGGTCATTAATATTATTTCTAACAGTGGAAAGTCTTCTTTGATGGAAATCTGAAAAATTTTTAACGGCTTTATCAATGATCACGGGAGAAAATCCTCGGTCAATAGCAACTGTTCTCAAATAATTAAGTTAATTTGTAACCAAAGATTCTGAGGAACAAACTTTGAGCGCGCGAAATACATAATAATAAAAAGAAGGCATTTTTGCTTAACAGGGTGGCATGACTTAGCATAGGGTGGTAAACAAACTGCAAAGGGTTTACGGTACACAGTAGTGCTAAAATCAATTTCATTGCGGATTATAAGAATATCAAGGAAGGGGAGGGAATTGTTGGATTCAATTTCAACAAATAATCGGGCGCCACTGCAGAGTTATTAAGTTATTTTGATTGGTTTGGTTTGGTTTGTGTAATTATGGCAAAGCCTCGAGGGCTATCTGCCTAAGGGAAGGGATGCCTTCGTACGAGGACTTTCTAAGGGAAATTTGCTCGTATACACGTTACACATGGGGAAAACCACGAAAACGCCCATGCAGCCAGCCCGTTCTCGGAATTCGAACCTCGGACCGAACTACCAGTATTCAGCGACTTTATCGCTCGGCCGCTGGTGGGCTTAAGTTATTTTGAAGCAGGAAACATGAGAAATGAGCAAGACCCTCGTAGGGACTCGAACCTCGACCTCTCGAATACGCGCCGAGTGTGCTACCGTTACACCACGAAGGCATGCTGGAAGGAGGAGGAAAAATACCTTATAAACTTTTAAGTGAAAAAAAAAATACCGGATTCCAGCTTGATGTCTTTCAAATAAAGTAAAATATTGTTACGAATATTGCACCTATAGAAATAATTTTAGTAAATTAACGAATTATATGTGGAAGTGTAGTATGAAAATCTAAAAAAGCGAAACTTTGCCGGAAAAGTAAGAATATAGGGGTAAGTGTATTTAACATTAAGTAAGTGGTAAGTGGCTATAATTGGCAAGATATCGCCAAGCTGTCGAAGGTTTTGGCGACTAATTTTTGTCACCTTGGCGAACATTTGGCGACATTTTGGTCTAGTCTGTATATGACTGCCATTGGTGTTGTGTTTGAATAAATGTAATCAATCTAGACATGTAGCTGCAACTGTATGCGGCTTCCATATGCCGTCCAGTAATTTCGTGAAGTAGAAGGTACTAGAAATTTCTCGGCGGCCGGGTTAAACTATATAAGATCGGGAGAAAATCAGTTTCTCAATAGTTATTCAGTTTGGCTGATGTCCGAATACGGTGACATCCCCTTATTTGCTTCGCCCTTTAAATTCGCTTTGCATTGCTTTGTGTTTAAGTTCTTAGTCTTACTTCTTAGTACTTAGTTCTTAGTCTTACTTCTTAGTACTTAGTGCTTAGTCTTAATTCTTAGTACTTAGTTCTTAAAAGAAGTGTAACTGTTGATTATAATATTTGATAATGTGAAGAGGTGAATGAATATTTTTGCTGAAAGTTCCAGAACTGTAAAGTGTTTATTTACGTAAAATAAAATTATCAAGCAATCATCGGTTCTATGTGCATTCAATCTATTACGCACTTGTACCCACGCAACAATATTTGTTAATTAATCGTTTAATTTACTTGTAATTAAATTAGCATCGACAATGTAAGTTCTATTAAAACTGCAAAACCTTTCAAAACAACCCTATTTAATAATTGCAAGAAAACCATGGAATTGTATCTGCAGCTATAACAATAATATTTTATGCTCTTGCTTTTATTTCCATAAACAGAAAATGAAACATTTTTGAAACTACGTAGCAACGTGGTATATGTCTTCCAAATATTCTCTTTCTAAATAGTTTCTACTTAATAGTTAACTTATATATCCAATGTTTCTTTTTATGACATTTTCATCCATAATCCTTAAAGATTTATTTGGAGCGGGGAGCTCTTGCTCAAGAATGCTCCGAATAAAGTTACGCATTAGCAAAGATATAGAAACACTTTCAGAATGTCACAAACTTTAAACATTCATCATTTTAATGATCTCGCTCTGAATACCGAGACATTTTCAAACCGTAGAACTGTAAATGACATCTTATAGAATTTTTATCTCCGTTTATTCACTTAAAAGGCTTATTTTACAGCTCCATACATTCTTTTACATTTAAACTCCTTCAACATTCACGCATGCGTGACTGTCTAATCTCTTATGAAAGAAAATGCCAACGAAAGTCTTCGTCAAGCCACGCTTTGCAAAGTTCCTTGCTTCGACCATTTTTTACTCGGTCCATCTCTTCAATAAACAATTTTTCTTGCCGCAGAAGCATGACACTTTAACGCTATTACCATGGAAACGCAGGAGACCTAGCAAACAGGATTCTTCGAGTTTTTCCCTAGAGACGTCTCCGTGATAAAGTAATCCGCTCGTGTGACTCACGTCAAGAAACGCGTGCAACATACTTTCCTAGGTTGCGCTTTTAAAAATGGTTCTGTCTAGTTCCCACGAGTATTTCTCGCCTGATAGAATTGTCCATTTCCGAAATACAAGGTCTTAATCTTCACAGCTTTATCCGGGTGTGCGCTTTTTCTTAAGTCTCTTCGCTTGCGTGAATTTTATATCTTGTTAAAGAATGCTTATGGAGACGTATATTTCCAAATCTTATTTTTAATTGAGTGCTATTTTATAAGCATATTGAACAGCATCTGGAAATGTTAGGAGCTGCTAACATATTTATCCATTCATGCATTTTTAGCAAGAACGTCTTTATGTCAGTTTTAGCAATTCGGGGATTAATACAGTGAAGTTTTGTGAACATTGGAAATTAGAATTTGAATTTAACATCCGGTGTTCACTGAAATTGCCAAAACTTATAAAGTTTCATATTTCAGGGAAAAAAGGTATATTGCCTACATTCTTTACTACTGAAGAAGTAAATGCTTAAAAATATATTCTTGCAAATGGTTACTTAAATTGTATCTTCCAAAGTGTCGAATTTATCCATGATTCCAATAGACTGGAGAAATTTCCTTTAGCAACATTTCTCCCTCGCAATGAGTAATTGCGAGCGACAAACATTACTGCTGCCTTCCAAAGTGTTCAACATTTCCATCATTCCAGTACACTGGAGAAATTTCATACAGTAAAGATTTTCCCTCGAAATTAGCCAGTATTGCTAATGAGGAAGAAACATTGCTGTTGTCTTTCAAAGCGTCAAACTTATCCATGATTGCAGCAGACTGGAGAAATATCAGACAGCTATGTGTTTTCTTCGCAAGTAGCCAGTATTGCTAATTGCTAATTGTGAGGAGAACACGTCGCTGTTGTCTTCCAAAGTTTTGAACTTATCCATGATTCGAGCAGACTAGAAAAATTTCATACAGCTGCCACCCTGTAAAAGACAAATTTAAATCTGTTTCAATCAGAACTTATTTTAATAATCGTGTTCAAAAAGTCTGTCACTATGAAACTCCTTTCGAAAGAAATTGCAGGCACATAGGTCTACAATAACCTCGGGTTCATACTTATGGCGTACTGATCGGATGGCTTTAAGCGGGTGGGATGTTAGAATTTCAAAGTTGGTTGCACAAGTATAGTCACACCGATCACCGCATTTTTGTGCAGCTCTATTTCAATTTTGATGAAAAGCACCATAATGGATGGTCCGGGAGTATTTTAGCCTTCGTTTTCTACCGACTGATGGGGCGCCTGTTCTTTTTGGACTGGATGTTCGTAGCCATTTGAACAGATCATTCCAGCATCGATGGAGTGGGCGTGATGGACCGGTTCCCTGGTCCCACGCTCAGCAGATTTATCGAGCCTCGATTTCCTTTTGGGGGGAGCCATCTAAAGTGTCTTGCATCACGATCCTGTTGTACCTGAAATGGATCTCGTGGCAAGACTCGCAGCTGCTACAGTCAAAGAAATCCCCAGTGAGCTTGTCCGGCAATCAGAAGCCCGTCGGTGTCAGGTATCTTTGGCGCCTGATGGTGCAAACTTCGAGCATCTGTTGTAACATTCAGGCTGTCGTACACCATTTGTATTCATGTTGAGTAAATGATTCAAATTAATTACTTTCTTGTTTACTTTCCCATCTTCCACCTGTGCTACAACTTACCCCTGGTATTTCCGGACATGGGTTCTTATGCAATTCTTAATCCTTATGATGCACCCTACCTCCCCCAGAAGTTTGTTGCAACATTTACGGGACACCCTGTATATATATATATATATATATATATATATATATGCAAATATCCTTACCCGACATTTATTTTCGCAATCTGTGATCATAGTCATATACTTCCAATACAGAAACATTTCAAATGATGAAAATACTCATAATTTGGCAATGTCAGGTTTAAAAAGTAATTTTTGACAAATAACCGAAATCTAATTTTAAATACGGTCTTCCGGTTCCTAATACACTTTATTTGGGGAATTATACTCATTATGAAAGAATAAATTAGAAGAAGTTTGACGGCAGTACGACAAAAATTTACCGGAATATTGAATTTCAAAATACGCAGTTTCTGATGTTCTTTTCAACTCGGCTTGAGGGGACGGTTAATTAAGCTAGAACAGTTGGAGGAAATAAGTTTAAATGAAAGCGCAGCAAAAATGTGTAAAATTTAATAGGCCGTGAAGTCGCGGACATGTCGAAACTTTTATAAATTTTATAGTACGAAAAGTGAGAGGTGAAAATTATATATGAATGATTTCCAAAGGACGCAATTACAGTAAGAACATAACGAATGAAAGGTACGTGGACAAACTACCGGTAAATACTGTATTCCAGTAAGAATATGCCTCAAGATTAACATTACCAATATATAATAATATATCTTCAATTTTCTTTCCTGTACCTTGACTGTAGTGTATTCTTATCGTAGGTAATCGGTAGCCTCAAATCATTAAATTCTGCTACAATTGTTGTCTGTGTCACGTGCTACAGCTTGTAAACGATTGTCGTCGTGACTGTTATCATTTTTTTTATCATCTTGTGATCTTCACAATATCGTGAGTAATAGATATCCCGGAGTTTTTACTATTTATGCTTTATAAGATATTTTTCCCGCCTCCTTAGCATGCCTTCGCAGTGTAGTGGTCAGCGCGCTAGGCGTGTATTCCAGAGGACGAAGGCATTGTCTATTTTGCATGACTCATGCTTCCAAAAAATACCTAATGTCTCTACAGTGACGCCCGAAATAAGAGGGTGGTGGATGATGATTCTCCACACCCAGGATTTGGCGATTAGGTCCCCTAAAGCCCAGTCGTCCTTTAAAAGGGGGAGTATATAAGGTATTTTGCTCGCCTTCGTAGTGTAGTGGTCAGCACGCTGGGTGCGTAATTCAGGTTAGGTTAGGTTAGGTTATTTAATTATGGCAAAGCACATTGGGGCTATCTGCCTAGAGTAGCCGTAATTCAGAGGACCGTGGTTCGATTCCCGGAGAAGGCATTGTTCATTTTTCAAGTCTCCTGCTTCCAAAAAATATCTAATGTCTCCACAGCTTCATCGGTAAGAGCCCCCAACACCCAAAATCTACAAGTAAATCAATTAGTGAGAGGAAAACAACTACTATGTGAATGAATCTACATTGAAAGTTAAAGAATCTCACTTTCTGAGCGTCTTGATAAAGGACAAATTTATGTGAATATTTAAAAAAATTTCGTAACCTCGTACTAAATCGCTAAGGGAGAAGACAAGCGAAGAGGAAAAATACAATATTTCCGAATGATAGTAATACCAGAGAATAATTCACACTTTGAAAAAATTACACTAAGTTTTCAATGACTTAACTAAGTTTCATAATCGTGAAATTTCAGAGATAAGTTGTGTTTAATTACACACGGAAAAGTTAACGTATTTGTATTCTAAATATCACAATATGTGATCGTTACCAAGGACATTTAAAATTTTGTGCTCATACACAACCAAAATGTAAAATAAAATTCATTGTAATTGGAGCTATTATTGAATAACGCTGCCAAAATGTAATACCTTAAAATTCACTGAAATTATTCATTACAATTCAAAAGATAAGTCAGTTTTACGCTTTATGCAAATATGTTAGATGATACGTATTCGATTACCTCTCTTAACTTCCTTTTTCATTTAATTCATTCACATAGATACGAAAGTTCAGAATAAAGGAAGAAAAGAGAAGAAAAAAAAGTCATCAAAAATTTATCTGCAATCCAAATGTAGGATCCATACTTCAGACTTTCTATGATTAAATCCTAGAAGATAAATATTATTTTTTATTTCTCCTACACTATACGTAAAATTGCATGGCATGCTATGTCATGAAGTCTACAGTTTAAATATTCAGGAGGGCATTGGTAATTCTTCATGTTTTCTGCTTTGAAAAGTATAACCGACTTTATAAGCTTGTAAGGATTATGTTAATTTAATTAACAGTTAAATTTTGAATTAAATTTCCTTTCCTATTGATTCTTAACTTCAACTTGCCACTTCCAGCCAAAACGTAATTTTAGAATCACGTCTGACTACCTAATGATTAAGAGCAGTATTTAACCGCAAATTTCTTCTGTTTTAGTGAGAGAGATACTTGGTATTTTGGCTGCATGCGCCTGCCTTTTTAGGCTAGTCTCTCGTAAGCTATTATCACGCTGGGCCGTACTTTAGGCCCTTGATAGCTTCGCAGTCTGTTAAAGTTAAGGGACCAACTCTGTTAGAATTTTGATAGCTTCGGCTATATCTCTTTAGTTTAGATTAGTTTAGTTTAATTCTTAGTCTCTTAAGTTCAAGCCCAAGTGTCGGCTTTATTGTACAACACCAAGACGGAGTTCTGTCAAATCGTTTTTTGAATAATAAAGGATTATATTATCGTTCCATCTTGTTCTTTCCTATCACAGGAACTCAAGCCATTACTCGCTTACTAGTTCTTAAGAATCTTCACTTTCAACAGTATCTTAGAATTACCCAGTGAAGAACTCTACAAGCTAAGGTAACTAACAGCGATATACAGCTATTCTTCCACTTACTTGCAAAAACCAGCGTACTATTTTCATTTCTTTTCAAGGAAGCATGACTATTTAACAATTTCTATTTAATCACTGGTAATATTCACATGTATAAAAGGAAAACTGTATTCCGTATACAAGGATGTTAAAATACAAATATTAAAAAAATTTAAAGCTTTCAGATTTTATATTACGCCCAAACGGGCATTGTTTCATTTACAGACGCATACCCGTTTCGAAAACATTTGACCTTAAGCCACATTGGGCTAAATATATTTAAAACAGCATATCTTTAGAATTTCCGACAGACAGTCTCGCGTGCTGTAGATAAAAATGTTCTATTCCTTACAATGTTACCTCTACTCGCTTTGAAATTGTTAAGTTTTTTAATCAAAAAGTCGTTAAATTTTACAAAATATGAGACAAACTATTAAAAAAATTCCAAATTTGGTTTTCCAGGTGCCCTGTTCGAGTGGAAGGCTACGTTATTCATAATTTGATAATTCTAGGTACCGTTGTTTTCTTATAACGCGAGAAAAATACACACATTCCTGTAGAATCTTCTATATTTAGTTTCTTTAAATAATAACACAAGACGATGATATTTGGTGGCAACAATTTGAAGAATGTTACAGCCGTTTACAGTGATTTGATGCAAAATGAAGTTTCGACACAAATAGCCTTTCTGAGTTAGCCGCCATTGGGTTAACAATAAATAAAATTACAATAACAATGAATAAAAATATATAACTTTGTAGGGATAAAAACTCTATTTTAAATACAACAATAAATATAGATCAATGCGAATTAATTTTTCTTAAGAAATCTAAAATATACTTCTTATACTGGGAGGGATTCTCTCCCTAACAGCTTCAGCGAATTATATTATATTATTTATTAATTTAAAATTAATTTGCAGTGTAACTAAACTGTAAAATTTTTAACATTTTACTTAACATTAATCCACGAAAAGAACATAATCAGAGAATTTTTATATTGAATTTAAAGCCTGCTTCTAGAAACGATTTAATTAACACATGTTTATAATTAAATGTACAAAATCATCTAAAAGAAAGAATTCAAAATTACGTTACACTTAAAAAAACATCAGTTTTTAATCGGATATTATTTTAATAAAGGTTTTATACATTTAAACCGACATGCAGGATTGGTCATATAAAAAAGAAGTAGTGTAGGATTGTTCATAAACAACCCCCACCAAAAAATGACGCAATGATATGTAATGCAAATATTTAATGCTGTATGTAGAAGTGCAATAGAAATATTCATATTCAAAATACTTTATATATTCAAATTTTAATATACGAATTATACTGTAAGCTTACATTCCTCTAAAATGCTTGAAGAAATTCAGAATTAATCCTTTTTTTAAGGGGACTCGATACCTTTTGAATGATTTTTTTTATTTAAGCACTTTCATCTACTTTTTATGAATAATATTAAGGGGTTTTTATGAGACAAAATGGTTTTAAGGTGAAAAAAATTTTTGCTATTAATTTTTGTTTAATTTAATTTAAAAAAAATCAATTAAAAATTTCTTCCACAATTTTCAATATTTTTGCTTAGAATTTTTTATTGTTTTATAATAGTGTTCTTAATAATTTTACGGCTCGATTTAGCAATTAATGAATTAGTTTCTGAGAAAAAAAATAAAAACTTCATTTTTATAAGAACTTTAAAAAAATATGATTTCAGTCACATTTTCACTTCCAATAACTTTCCTTTTCATTATTTTTCAAAACCCATCCTTGATTATATTTAGTATATTACACTCATGTCCATAAATTAAGGATAATTCGGAGTCACGCGGAAATCGAACTCTAAAATAAATATATCACCTGTAAAATCACTACACACATCTTCAAATATCATATGCAAATTTCAGGAAGTAACCAGATGACACCGGTGGTACGTTACAATGACGAGAGTGTAAGAGAGTGATATATAAGGAATACAGGCAAAGAAGTAAAATTGTTCGGAGGCGCTTTATAAGCATTTCAGTGCAATAACCGAATAGTTATGACACAAAAGACGCATTTGGATGATTTTTTACGTGGTAGAATTATCGGCTGACTGGAATATGGGCGTACCCAACTGGAAGTATCAGACGAACATGGAATTGCCCAGAGTGTCATCTCCAGGCTTTGGCAACGCTTCCAAGATGATGGTAATGTGAGTAGACGTTACAGCACAGGTCGCCCCAGAGTTACAACGCCGAATGAGGACTGGTATTTGGCAGTTACTACCAAAAGAAACAGGCGTAGCACAGCCTCAGACCTGTCTCGTCAGCTCTCTTCAGCCACTGGTACGACAATTTCAAGGCAGACCGTGTACAGACGCTTAGGGCAGATTGGTCTATATGCTCGTAGTCCTGTCAGATGCGTTCCACTTACTGCAACTCACTGTTACCTGCGGTTAGCCCGGAGTAGAGAGCATGCATTGTGGACACCGCAACAGTGGGCTTGTGTGATGTTTTCCGACGAGTCCAGGTTGAGCTTGCAGTCTGATTCTCGCCGGACGTTCATATGGAGATCTCCAGGTACTCGTTACCACCAAGAAAATATCATTGAACGACACCGTTACGGTGGTGCAGGAGTGCTCGTTTGGGGTGGAATTATTATGGGTTCCAGAACTGACCTGCTTGTTCAAATTGGAACCATGACAAGCCAAATCTTTTGGGACGTCATTCTGGAACAACATGTACGTTCGTTTCGGGACGCCATGGGCGCACAATTTGTGTTTATGGATTACAACGCCCGTCCTCACCGTGCAAACATCGTAAGCGAATGCCTTCAATCGGAGGATATCGCCCGTATGGTCTAGCCAGCATTCTCACCGGATTTGAATCCAGTAGAGCACGTGTGGGACATGCTTGGCCGACGAGTTGCAGCCCGTTAACCTCCTCCTACATGTCTACCGGAACTTCAGAGAGCATTGCTTTTTGAGTGGTGTAATATCCTCCAAGATCAGATCGATAATTTGATACTCAGCATTCCTAGGCGTTGTACGGACTGTATTGCATCGAATGGGAGACATACAATGTATTAACAATCATACCAACCATGTAATATTGGTTTTTTGTAAAGAGTTTTTTTTTTTTTTTGTAATTTGCTCCAGGGAGAAAAATAGCTATTTTTTTTAATAATATCAACATATAGCATCTTTTTTTTGCTCTTTACCTTTTGTTTAATAAATAAGCTTTACAAAAAAGTGAAATTTGTTTTGCTTCTAACTCTTCCTTTGCCTGATTTTCATTATCCTTAATTTATGGACATGAGTGTATTTTAAATAAACAGTTATTATATAATTTGTTCCGTATCTGAAGAAGTTTTAGGACTTTAAGTAAAAGGATATATTGAAAAATTGCAAACTGAGAAAACGCAATTTAAAGAATGTAAACTGTCTGAATGGTCATTAAATCATTTCAAATTTCTTAAAAAATTTATTACTGAATTTCAACACATATATATATATATATATATATATATATATAATAAAACTTAGTACTGCTCAATTGATTAATATGAACATAAATTACAAGCTTTTGTACAAAACCTTATCTGGCTAGAAATATTGCAAACAAATCATAAAATGAAAGTAGAATTTTTCTTTACCTGTTTCTGTTTTTTTCAAACACGCTCAATACAATTTTAATACATGAATTAATTATATTTTCTAAAACGCTTATAATCATTATGAATAATATTAATTTGTCGTTTCATTCATTTTTTTAAAAAGCAAAATTTGAAATTTTAACAGACATAAAACATTTAATTTAAAACCACTCAGCAGCTTATGTGATTTCTTCTCTTATTGTAGCCATTTGTTCTTGTATATAAATTGGATCTCAAATTAATTTATGTGTATTTTAATTAATTAAAGAGTTTAATGTTTGTTCCAGCACTATTTCAATAATGCTATAGTCAGAAACTGGATCACGTTCATTACAGCACCTCTTTCTGTTTGTGTCTAATCACAGATAATTTCAATTTTTGAATAAGCATAGCAAGTTGTCTTATAATACACATAAAATTATTTGCTGAGCTCAGTATAAATGTATAAATTTGCCAGTTTATAGGTGAAAATATTTTTCCAACTTTAATTTGTATTTAAATAAATCAGTATATACATATAAACAGAGTTTTTTGATAATTGGAGTCATATTTAATTACACTCCTTTTCATTTACACTGATTTTTAGTAAGTTACTGAAAAAATTAATAAGTAAAAAAAAACAATGAGTGGGTGGGGCATTTAAAGGGGTGTCAAAATTTTTAAATACCTTTTTATAGCATTTATTATCGTCAAATGATTTCAAAATTTCTCTTCAGTGTAGTAAGGGTATTAAGGTGCCTTTCCATCAAAAAATTGAAACATCGGTAATTTCATTGACTTTGGGGGTGCCGAGTCCCCTTAAGTCAATAACTATTTGAATTTTCCCTGAGGCATCAAAATACATCATAGTACCAATTCTTAAGAATTCTTAGACGTAAAAATCGAAACTGTTAAATTATGTTGGCAAAATATCAAAAGTTAATTTAAAATTTACTTCGATGATAGATGAACCGACGAAGAATTATTTTTCATGCTACGCTTTGGATGAAATACTTCTGCAAAAAATATAAGGTTTGAGTTATTTTACTTAAAATTTTCTTTTTATCATAGAGTTTTATACATGGATTACGAACTACATTACACGTTTTCTTTTTCTGCATAAATATATGAAAAATTTATGCCTAGATTGTATATATCCATTTCGCTATATCTCAAGGATTTCAAAAGGATATTGTCAGCTGTTACTAAGAGTTGAAAGAATGTATGATGAATGGCGATGATAACATGACGAGAGTTCAGGAGTAAGAACTTTTTCGCTGCTCTCAGGTACTGCAACATCCTTTTTTCGTCTTTGTTATATCACCAATAGAAGAGAAAAAAATCTGCTTAGTAAAATTATGCGAAGGAAAGTGCAAAAGCCCTTAACGGGCCTTTACTTATGCTCTGAAAGTTTAATAAAAATGTGTACATATGAATACTTTCTGCTGCGCAATTCAGAAAAATATATCTTTACTACCTTTTTTCTATCGAGTTTACAACTGAAAACAAATGCTATCACAAAGGGTAGTATTAACACTTGTTGAAAACAATTTCTCTGCGTTTAATATGTTTTGTTACATTTGTATGAAAAATATAACTATTATTAGCTAGTTTCTCTGAAAATAATGCCAGTATGATTCATGACATATTTCGTGGGATTAAAATATACAACAGAAATATAAATATAAAGTCCAATAACTTGTTGAGTCATTTGTGTATTTTTAAGATACAGAATTTGTGTTAATCTGTTTAATCTATGTTTTAATCTTTCATTTTTATCTTTTAACTGTATTTTTGTTTGTCTGAGTCGGGTGTTCTGCGTTAACCACGAGGCCAGCTCACCCGTATAAATTAAATTAAATCAAACTTTTTAAGTCATTAGGTTACTTTGTAGAGTCATTAGGTTAATTGGAAGAAGAAAAGATGAAAATACGCAACCGCCTTCGCCGGAAATCGAACCACGGACCTCTAGAATACCGGCTTAGCGTGCTACAGTTACACCACGAACACACGCTAGGGAAGTGGGAGAAATACCTTATATACTCCCCTTTTCAAAGGGCGACAGTAGTGTAGATATTTTGTTTCAGGGTTCGATCCTATATATTAGATGATAGATCATTAAAAAAATATATGTATGTAATTTCTAAAATAGATCGTTTCTCTTTTTTATCCCTAGAAGGCGCCATGAGCATTTCCCAAACACATTATTTTCTTTTTTCATCAAGAGAGGGCAGCATGAGCATATATCTCAAAAAAATCCCCGTTGCCAATTTTGAAAAGCTAAATTTAAATTTCAGCAGCAGGAAATCTACATTTCAACCAGCAGTCTACCAACAACTCAACTCTACTCGTGACATCATTGACCACGCCTTCTGTTGTGACGTCATTTCCCTTCGCCCCGCCGCCTGTGTGACGTCATCGGCCACGCCCCCGACCCTCTGACCCTCCTGATGCAGAACACTCATTTTTACACTACTGGTGACTAGGGTTTTAGGGGACCTAGTCGCCAAATCCTGAGTGCGGAGAATCATCATCCACAACCCTTTTAGTTCGGGTGCCACTTGTAGAGTCATTAGGTTAATGGGAAACAGAAAAGATCAAAAATATGCAACCGCCTTCGCCGGGAATCGAACCACGGACCTCTGGAATACCGGCCCAGCTAGCTACCGTTACACCACGAAGACACGCTAGGGAAGTGGGAGAAATACCTTATAACTTTGAAACGGGAGTGGTGTAAAATCTGCATTTCCGTCGTTGGGATTTGAACCCTGGATCTTTCCAATACGCGCTGAGTACGCTTTTAAATTACATAACGAAGGCATGCGGAAAAATGGAAGAAGATACCTTATACGCTCCGCCTTTTAAAGAGCGACTGGGGATTAACGGATTCACTCGCCAAATCCTGGTGGTAACGAATTATCATTTACTACCTTTTTAGTTAGGGCGCCACTGTACAGACATTAGGAATTTTTTGGAAGCAGGAGGCATGACAAATAAGAAATGCCCTGGCCAGGACTGGAATCACGAAACTCTCGAATACGCACCGAGTGTGCTGACCACTGCACCACGACGGCGTGCTATCAAGGCGGGAGAAATACTTTATAACCCTTTGAGTTCAGGCACCACTTGTAGAGACATTGTGTTATTTTGAATAAGAATACGTGAAAAATTTGCAATGCCCACGCCAGGACACGAACCCTAGACCTCTCGAATATGTGTCGAGTATGCTTCCAGTTACAGGATGAAGCCATGCGGAAAGGAGGGAGAAAATATCCTTTAAATTTAGCATAAGATTAGATACTAAAAATTACTAAAATGCCAGTTGCTCACTTTGCTTACTTCAGTTATTCGTTACGTAGTATTTCATATGAACATAAATTAACTTTGTCATGTGGGAATAATGGGAGATTTAGCCAAGGTCGTCGCAGAGTAATTTGAAAGTTCGCGGAATTTTCGCGGCCTGAGAATCACACTACAAATCTGCAAAAAGTTTCCTGATCGGAGATTTACATTCACGTTTTAAAATGCTGTGCAGGAAAAAATGTGCCGAAATGAACATATGGCGAGCCGGAATAAACGTAGCAATATCTTAGTAACAGTAAAATAGTACATGATAAAATATGTTTTATTAGTATTTTAATTCCAAATTTCCGCTTACAAAACTATAAAGTTCTAGAAATGCCTTCAAAACCGTTATTTTAGATTAAGACAACCCTTTCATTAGGCGCCGGTTACCATGCATAATACTGCATACATAAATTACCTACTACGCCGACAGCGCATAAACCACAATAGAATAAATGCATTCTTTAAAATTCACTCTAGTATTTGTTTACCATAGCGACACTCTGGCGCTAGATTAACTTAACAGTATTATATTTTGTTCATATTATAACTCATAATGCACAAAATTTATATCATTTAAAGAATAGAATTATCTAATTGTTACCACATGTTCTATTGAAATACTATAATAAAGCTAGAATGATGTATAAAAGAAATTAAGCAAACAAAACAAATAAGAAACAGTTTTTCACAGACGATTGAGTATTTCTCATTCACATAATTCAGTTCTCACTTCGCGAGAAGACAAAAATACATAAAAACTCAATATCTGTATTAAAAATTACGAAGTAAATCTTAAACACTTATTTCCTCGAAAAAATTCCAGAAAGGATTAAGCATCATTTAATTGGCAATAATAAATGAAGGCGTTATCTTTGTTGTTGCGAAGCTAAGTTTCTCTAGATTGGCAACAAATCCACTAGTCTGCTGTTTCAAATGTAAACAATCAATGGCCGCCGTAAAGAAAATGCTTAGCGGCACTTAAACAACTTTAAAATTAGACTAGAAGAGAAACACGCTAATGTGACAATCAAAATCGTAAAAAACAACCTTATATTTAGCGTAGGTATAATGAAACACTCAATCGATTTCGAGGGCAGCTAAAGGTCCCTCCTCATCAGGAGAAAGAAATACATAGAAAGAAGAAAATAGGAATCACAGAAACACGTGGTGCTTATCAGCACTGCACGTGGTTATAACTAGATTTTTAATCAGAGTTGCACTGGCCGCCTACTTTTACTGAGCCAGGCTGTCTGATCAAGCATAAAGAAATATTAGCGAAGTTAAAATAGGGAGCGAGGGGCAAATGCACATTACGCTCAAAATCTGAACTTCAAATAATGGAAAGCAACCACTGAACGGATTTTTATACCCTCTGGTAGTACCAAGTGCGAGGAGGTAACGCCATCTATCGGCAAAAATAATTGAATTAAGACAGTAGAATTTTAAAGGCATTAGGAAGGACTGGATTGGACTTCAAATCATTAACTAAACTTTCTAAATCTTTTTCACATCTTTGTGAATGTGAAAAGCCTCAAGAAAATCCAATTCGCCTATGGAAGAAGCTTTTTGGATGATTTTTGCAGACCCAAAATCAAAATTATGGTTAAAAGTCCAGCTATGATACGCTATTGAAGACTTGTTAATTTCCCCTTTTTTGACATAAGATTCATGTTCCTTGATACGAAACTTCAACGCTCTTTTTGTTTGGCCAATATATCTTAAACCACACTGACATGGTATACTATAAATTCCCCAAGAATTCAAGACAGAAACGCAATCTTTTAGAATTTTATTAATAGGGGAGAAACCGACTTGAAAATTGAATTTCTGGAGAATCCGTGCAATTTCATAGCTAACAGAAGGATAAAATGGAAGCACGACAAGGTCATTGATATTATTTCTAACAGTGGAATGTCTTCTTTGATGGGAATCTGAAAATTTTTTGACGGCTTTATCAATAATCACGGGAGAAAATCCACGGTCAATCGCAACTGCTCTCAAATAATTAAGTTCATTGGTAAGCAAAGATTCAGAGGAACAAACTTTTAGCGCGCGGAAAACATAATAGTAAAAAGAAGCCATTTTTTGCTTAACAGGGTGGCATGACTTGGCATGGGGTGGTAAACAAACTGCAAAGGGTTTACGGTACACAGTGGTGCTAAAATCGGTTTCATTGCGGATTATAAGAATATCGAGGAAGGGGAGGGAATTGTTGGATTCAATTTCAAGAGTGAATTGGATGGCTGGATCAATTGAATTCATAATAGATAGAATCTCGGATAAATTCTCTTTATAACCGTCAAAAAGTGCGAAAGTGTCGTCAACATACCGAATCCAAAGACGAAAAGATAATTTATCAAATAATTTCATCTCAAAATAGTGCATATAAATGTCAGCAAGTACCGGACTGAGAGGATTACCCATAGCCAATCCTTCAACTTGACGAAAATATGCATTTTGGAAAACAAAGTGGGTTTGACTTAGAGAAACTTTAGTAAGCGAAACCAACTCATTAATTTCAGTATGTGTGAAGTGAAATTCCCGAAGCCTAGTTTCAAGACAATTTAGTGCTCCTTCGACCGGAACATTAGTAAACAATGATTTGACATCAAATGAAACCATAATGGAACGAAGTGGGGAAATATTTTTAAGTTTACAATGACTTCAACAGAATTTTTTACAGTGTGAATATTGTTATCAAGTAGAGGAGAAAATATGGAAACTAAATATTTGGCCAAAGGATATGAAGCAGTACCTATGTGGAAACAATTGGTCGAAAAGGAATACCGGTTTTGTGGACTTTTGGAAGAGCATAAAGTCTAGCGCAATTAGTAATAGGCGGAATAAGTGATTTCTTCAACTGAGTTGGCAGAATGTGGGAAGATTTAATAGCACTTTTTACTTTCATGAGGTCCGAAGTTGAAGGATCTTTAGGGATCGAGCAGTATGGGCCTTCATTTATCAATTTAGAGACTCCAGTAATGTATGTGTGTTTGTCCATAACAACGATCTGTCCGCCCTTATCAGCTTTAGAGATAATGATATTAGTATCAGAATGAATTTCACGTAAGATCTCATTTTCCTTTTTGCTAAGATTAGAACCCAAAGATTTATTGTTAAAATTAACGTTATGAGTAATTAGGTGGCGGATTGTATCCTTCTGCGTTTCCGAAATTTTGGAGAATTTAAAGGCTTTCTCTATAGGGGCGATGATTTGAGGAACTGAAGGTTTAGATATCTTTGAAAAGTTGAAATTATATTTTAATACTTTTAACTGATCCTCCGAAAGATTCCTATTGGAGATATTAACGATGGAGTTAACGTTTACAGTGGGAAGATCAGCTAGATAATTGGTACTATCCGACTGGTGTGTGAGTTTTTGGAATTTAGAAATGAGCACATTTTTATGCCGTTGACAAACGGTGAATTACGGGGGCACAGCCCTCAGCCCACCCAACCAAGAACACTTGGTCATATGACTTATCACAAGGGCCGGCCCATCTAACAACAAACGAGGGGCCAGAGACCCGGCCGTGCTCAAAAACTAACAAAGAAAAACAAACAAATAAAATATTAAACTATGAATCCCGGGAAACCAAAAGCCCCAGGAACCGAGTAACAAAAAAGTTAGAAAAAAAGAGAACTAAACAAAATCATAAATACGACCAGTGAATTTCATGTCATCACTGGACCTTAAACATTCACACAAAAGAACATAATAAAATAATAAAGAACTGTTAGAAAATAAAAATAAGACAACACATAACCAAGCAAATACAATACAAAAACAGCATTCACACATAGATTCCTATGGCTTCTCTTGAGCTATTCACAATCTTCATAATTTGTCTAGAATATTGCACAAAGTTCTTATAATTTTTCTTGAAATCACTTCTATAATATTTTTGATATCTATCCCTTGCACTCCCAGTAATAATACAGTTCTCAAAGAAATGCATAGAGTCTCCAGTGACATTACAAATATTACATTTATCATTGTCCTGCAATCCAAAACGTTTCAAGTATGCAGGGAAGCGTCCATGTCCCGTAAGCATTTGATTGGCATCTATATCTTTATATAACTTCATTTTCTTTTCAATATTTATATTTTTCAGTAAACCACAATTTCTATTAGATTGTTCCCAATTATTTTTCCATTCGTTCAATACATAATTATATAGAGTAGAGGTGGCCCTTCTTCTAGAGTCTGGGATATTTTTAATAATCACATTTTCATCCACAGCTGCAGACTTAGCTAATTCGTCCGCCCTCTCATTCCCTTCATATCCTGCATGTGCTTTTATCCAGTGAAGCTTAATATTATGTATATCTTTCAATTGTGCATATGTCTTTTTTATTTCAAATACAAGAGAGTTTTTACTTTCAGGACCCGAGAGGGTCTGTAGCACCGACAATGCATCAGAATAAATATTTATATTATATCTAATTTTCAATGTGCCTTTAATCCAGTTGAGAGCTTCAAAAATAGCATACATTTCTGCTTGATAGACAGAATTCATAGAATTTAAACGAAATTTCCAATTTTGTATTTCAATTCCATAGAAGAATACCCCGATCGCACCTCCAATACCCCCCTCGAGTAGTCCTGAACCATCTGTGAAAATATTCATTTCCTGACATTCGAGAAATGCACAGTCATAAGGAATCAAAATCTTATTACTAGGATGAATACAATCATCATCAAAATTTAGAAACGCTTCACTTTTAATAACACATTCATTTATATCTATATGATCAACCAAATTATTCGAAAGTAAAAATTTTTTATAATAAAAACTATACTGGAATGAGAGGGGCGGGACACCAGCAAGGAGGCAGACCACCTCTGTAGAGACTGTCCTGAAGACTCTCGTAACTGCCAGCATCCAGCTTCTCTGCAAAGTATTCAATTTATCTCGCAAGCGGATCAACTCCCCTGCCCTAGCACCCCAAGCACCTATTCCATAGAAAATCTTAGGTAAGATAACACTGTTAAAAATTCTCTTCAGTATCGGCGCTTTTTTATGCAAAGTTTCTGTATTAAAAGTACTACGATAAAAATGTAAAATTCTATCAGTTTCTCTATGTATAGATTTAAAATGTTCAATAAAATTTAGCTTTTCATCTATAATAACACCCAAATATTTTATATTTCTCTGAAAACGGATATTCTTACCGTCAAATTTCAATTTTGGTGCTCTAGTTCTAGCACCCCCTATAGGAAAGAAAAGTCCAAAAGTCTTTTCCACATTAAAATAAATATTTTCAGATTTACTCCACTTCAACATCTGCTCTTCAACTTTTATAAAGGTATGTTGTATTTTTTCCAGAGAGGAGCCCTTAATAATAAGCAGAATATCATCTGCATAACAAATTATTTCTGCATTAGAAACATCAAAATCCACAAGGAGAGTATTAACAATTAGGGCCCAGAACAGGGGAGCACTACACGATCCCTGCGGACAGCCTTTAAGCATATCCAAATTTATATCTAAATCTTCTGAAAATCCCTTAAAAACAATTCTTCTATTACTAAAATAATCCCTGATAAGTAAATAAAGATCTTTTGTAATCTTCAGCTCAAATAATTTATTTAATACGGAGGACCATCGAACAGAGTCAAAAGCAGCCTTAACATCAAAAGAAACAACCGCGACATGTTCAATACTTTTTATTCTACGTATTTTATCAACTACCCTAAAGAGAGCCAGATTAGCAGATCTTTTTTTCCTAAATCCATATTGATTTTCCGCAAGATGTTGTTTATCGTTTATGACATATAAAAGTCTATTTACAATTAGCTTATCCAATACCTTAGCAAAAACCTTTAATAGACAAATTGGGCGATATTTATCTTCATTTTTAGGCAACAAAATTAATCTTCCGATCTTCCAGGCAATAGGAAAAACATGCAAAGACAAACATTTATTAAACAAAATAATAAAAAACGAAGGATAGTTCACAAACAATCTTTTTACAACTCCTGCCCGAATTCCATCCAATCCTGGAGCGGCTCTGTCTCTAAGACTTAAAATGACTTCCCTAATTTCTTCGTAGGTAGAGTCCCATTCACCATCTAAGTAGTCATTACCAAAGTTATCACCATTATTATCAAGATCATCAATTTCATCAGTTTCAATATTCAGTGTCTTTTTAACAATTTTCAAATATTCTTCCTTTACATCCGTAGCCGCTCTATTATCACTATCTCGTAATATAATCTGTTTCTTAATTTTATTCGTAGCAACCTTAAAAATTCCTTCGTAATATTCCTTGTCTTGAATAAAAGCCCTATATCTGAAATCACCCTTCACCTTTTTAATTTTCTTTTTATAAAAAGCCAAACATTTTTTATATTCTATTTTTCTTCGTAATCTAGTTTCATCATCCAAGTCTTTCACCTGGCAACTCTTGCGGATAGCCCTGACTCTCCTTCTAAGAGTATTCAGCTCATAATTCCACCAAGCAGTACCACTACGTTGTCATATCTCACACTTTAAATCTCTTCTCATTCTTTCTTCAATTCGCTTCTCCATATACAAAATTAAATCATTAAATTCCCCAGCATCCTTCGTATTGACAATACGATCTTCAATCTCAAAAATAAACCTTCTCATCTTAACGCAACATCTGTTAATTCTTTTAACATTATTTGACAGAATAATATCCCTCTTATCTTTAATACTAACATCCTTTATACTTATCAAAATATAGTTATGATCGCTAAGGGAATTTTCCTCCTATATTTGCATGTCAAAGTTCTCAATAAGAGAATTTGGAGAACACAACACCAAATCCGTATATCCATCTCCACATGAAGAAGAGAAGGTGGGTCTAGAATTTTCTTTGTTCAATAATATCAAATCATTTAAAATAATAAAATCTGAAGTTAAAACCCCTCTTTCATCAAGACTCTTAGCTCCCCAAATAAAATTCTTTGAGTTAAAATCTCCAATAATAATAAAACTGTCTTTAAAAACAGATATAACTTCTTCTAATTTTAAAAGATACGTATTCAAACATTCCACAGGAGAAAAATAAAATGAGATCACACCATAATTCCTTCCCTCTTTCTGTATTTCAATAGCAACAATAATATCAGAAGCGTGTTTAACTATGAATTCAATCCCAGGGTTTACGACAACAATAGCGGCTCTTCCTGTATCTGCATGGATGGTCCTCCAACTGTTTTTAATATAAGCCATTTTCTTTCCAATATAATAAGGTTCTTGAACTGTAACAATATCAGGGATATCCTCAGAAATATTATCTATTGCAGAGAGCCGGCATGTCGCAGCATTACAATGATTAAGATTACAATTTAAAATGTGCATAATTAAAAGGATCCAAAATAAAACCATTCAATATAATAAATATAATTTAAAATCCAATATATACAGTTTAAAAACAGTATATACAGTTAAAATCAGCAATAATTATCCTGAACTTACCTGGGAGGCAAGGGTATAGTTTCTTCCAAGATTTTCAATTATATCCTTTCCTAGAAGTCTTCTTTTAGAAATAAATTACACAATAGTTCAAAAGTCTTTATTTCACACAGTGTAAAAGCCGTAAATTATTAGTTCGTAGCCACAGAAATAAATAAAAAGTTTAAAATTAAAATCAAAATCTCCCCAAACATCATCCCCCCGTTGACAAACGGTATCGGTTCTAGACCAGGATGTATGTTCAAATGAGGAAATACCTCCATTTAAAAATTGCTAATTCCACTGAAAATTTTTCCTCATACCTCCATTTAAAAATTGCTAATTCCACTGAAAATTTTTCCTCATTTGAACATACATCCTGGTCTAGAACCGATACCGTTTGTCAACGGCATAAAAATGTGCTCATTTCTAAATTCCAAAAACTCGCACACCAGTCGGATAGTCCCAATTATCCCTCTGATCTTCCCACTGTAAACGTTAACTCCATCGTTAATATCTCCAATAGGAATCTTTCGGAGGATCAGTTAAAAGTATTAAAATATAATTTCAACTTTTCAAAGACATCTAAACCTTCAATTCCTCAAATCATCGCCCCTATAGAGAAAGCCTTTAAATTCTCCAAAATTTCGGAAACGCAGAAGGATACAATCCGCCACCTAATGACTCATAACGTTAATTTTAACAATAAATCTTTGGATTCTAATCTTAGCAAAAAGGAAAATGAGATCTTACGTGAAATTCATTCTGATACTAATATCATTATCTCTAAAGCTGATAAGGGCGGACAGATCGTTGTTATGGACAAACACACATATATTACTGGAGTCTCTAAATTGATAAATGAAGGCCCATACTGCTCGATCCCTAAAGATCCTTCAACTTCGGACCTCATGAAAGTAAAAAATGCTATTAAATCTTCCCACATTCTGCCAACTCAGTTGAAGAAATCACTTATTCCGCCTATTACTAATTGCGCTAGACTTTATGCTCTTCCAAAAGTCCACAAAACCGGTATTCCTTTTCGACCAATTGTTTCCACATAGGTACTGCTTCATATCCTTTGGCCAAATATTTAGTTTCCATATTTTCTCCTCTACTTGATAACAATATTCACACTGTAAAAAATTCTGTTGAAGTCATTGTAAACTTAAAAATATTTCCCCACTTCGTTCCATTATGGTTTCATTTGATGTCAAATCATTGTTTACTAATGTTCCGGTCGAAGGAGCACTAAATTGTCTTGAAACTAGGCTTCGGGAATTTCACTTCACACATACTGAAATTAATGAGTTGGTTTCGCTTACTAAAGTTTCTCTAAGTCAAACCCACTTTGTTTTCCAAAATGCATATTTTCGTCAAGTTGAAGGATTGGCTATGGGTAATCCTCTCAGTCCGGTACTTGCTGACATTTATATGCACTATTTTGAGATGAAATTATTTGATAAATTATCTTTTCGTCTTTGGATTCGGTATGTTGACGACACTTTCGCACTTTTTGACGGTTATAAAGAGAATTTATCCGAGATTCTATCTATTATGAATTCAATTGATCCAGCCATCCAATTCACTCTTGAAATTGAATCCAACAATTCCCTCCCCTTCCTCGATATTCTTATAATCCGCAATGAAACCGATTTTAGCACCACTGTGTACCGTAAACCCTTTGCAGTTTGTTTACCACCCCATGCCAAGTCATGCCACCCTGTTAAGCAAAAAATGGCTTCTTTTTACTATTATGTTTTCTGCGCGCTAAAAGTTTGTTCCTCTGAATCTTTGCTTACCAATGAACTTAATTATTTGAGAGCAGTTGCGATTGACCGTGGATTTTCTCCCGTGATTATTGATAAAGCCGTCAAAAAATTTTCAGATTCCCATCAAAGAAGACATTCCACTGTTAGAAATAATATCAATGACCTTGTCGTGCTTCCATTTTATCCTTCTGTTAGCTATGAAATTGCACGGATTCTCCAGAAATTCAATTTTCAAGTCGGTTTCTCCCCTATTAATAAAATTCTAAAAGATTGCGTTTCTGTCTTGAATTCTTGGGGAATTTATAGTATACCATGTCAGTGTGGTTTAAGATATATTGGCCAAACAAAAAGAGCGTTGAAGTTTCGTATCAAGGAACATGAATCTTATGTCAAAAAAGGGGAAATTAACAAGTCTTCAATAGCGTATCATAGCTGGACTTTTAACCATAATTTTGATTTTGGGTCTGCAAAAATCATCCAAAAAGCTTCTTCCATAGGCGAATTGGATTTTCTTGAGGCTTTTCACATTCACAAAGATGTGAAAAAGATTTAGAAAGTTTAGTTAATGATTTGAAGTCCAATCCAGTCCTTCCTAATGCCTTTAAAATTCTACTGTCTTAATTCAATTATTTTTGCCGATAGATGGCGTTACCTCCTCGCACTTGGTACTACCAGAGGGTATAAAAATCCGTTCAGTGGTTGCTTTCCATTATTTGAAGTTCAGATTTTGAGCGTAATGTGCATTTGCCCCTCGCTCCCTATTTTAACTTCGCTAATATTTCTTTATGCTTGATCAGACAGCCTGGCTCAGTAAAAGTAGGCGGCCAGTGCAACTCTGATTAAAAATCTAGTTATAACCACGTGCAGTGCTGATAAGCACCACGTGTTTCTGTGATTCCTATTTTCTTCTTTCTATGTATTTCTTTCTCCTGATGAGGAGGGACCTTTAGCTGCCCTCGAAATCGATTGAGTGTTTCATTATACCTACGCTAAATATAAGGTTGTTTTTTACGATTTTGAACTTTAAAATTGTTGATAATTCTAAAAATATTGCACGCAGATTTACTAAAGGCATAAAATCCCTAACCGGAAGATAAAAACAACATAATTCAATCATTTTTAAAGCAAAAAATGTACAATTTACAAACATATAAGAGTAAAGAAACTGAGATCACTGAGCCGGGTAACAGAGTGGATATATATATATATATAAATATATTTATATACGTTTGGTGCGGCCGATTGCAACCAAAATACGAGGTGCACATCTACATGTTATAGCAGTCATTATATGCAAAATTTCAACGTTCTGAGGCTACTCGTTTTTGAGTTATGCGAGATACGTACGTACGTACATACGTTCGTACAGACGTCACGAAAAATTCTCTTCAGAATTAATTTTAAAGCAGTTTTATATTTTTTTGGAGGAAACGAGTCTTTTACTCTGTCTTTACGTACAGATATCACTCAAAAACATCGTTAAATTGCATTCGATTGTGGTCAAAATGGATATTTTCTTTGAAATATGGTGCCTGAAACTTTTCACGATTACAACACTTCCTTTTTACTTTGTACTAGGAAGTAAAAATAGTTCGATCTTGATATTATTCCTCGGCAGAAGATAATGAGAAACAACGGAAAATGTTTTTATGTAACTTCCGGAGACGTCTTTTTCTCAGACTTTAGAAGCACAAAAAATCTTAAGATAACACAAAATTTCTTCAGATTTAAATTTTAAAATAAAGTTACATTTCAACATACATAACAGAAAGTGTTATGATTTAAATATAAAAATAATTTAACATTTATGTTAGCCTCCCAGACAGTCTACTGCTATCCCGGAGAAGGCATAGATGTTTGTAAATAAATGTATAATTTTTTTACGGCATGGAGGCACCTAAGTATATGGCGAGCCGGAAAGTCCTCTTGTGTGATTTGGTGGAAGGGCAGAGGGCTGGAAGACAATCGGAACCCCTCCCCCGGGTGCTCTCATTCAAAACTGGCGTTAAAGTAGAAATGCAACCTCCTTGAGGCTCTGGCAACCATTCTTCCATGAATTCATTTACATTTCAAATTTAAAGCGTAATAAAAAATCAGATATTATTTTATTTATTCTGCTTTGCAGAAAAATCTATTATTCTTCAAATCTCGAAAAATGTCTTAAAATGTGCGAACATTTCGAACCATGATAAAGTCACTACCCTAAGTATTGGTAATGTGAAGACAATTTGAGCTTACTTAATTATGGCAAAGCACTCGACGGCTATCTAACAGAAAGGATGCCTTCGTGGAGGAATTTCTAAGGAAACTGGCTCGTATACGAGTAACACATGGGAAAATCTTATAAAGGCCCGTGCAGTCAGCCCGTTCGTCCAGATTCGAATCTTAGACCGGATTTACCAGTGTTAAGCGACTTGCCACCACATTGCTGATTGGTCCAGAGGAAATGATGATGGGATTTTGCGTAATAGAAAGGCTTTGAGATTTATATTAAAATTACGGAAAGAGAGATGCATACCAGAAAGGAAAAAATATCATAAATATGTAGCATTTAATTAAATAAAAATTGAATTACGCATTTGTAATTGAAATTTGCATTCATAAACTAATCATATTCTGAAACGGAATTCAACATTATTGAATTAAATCAAGATAACTGTTTAACTGGACTGGGTTCTTATACATTACATTGAATAAAAACAAGCTTTTTTTTTTAAGGTTTGTTCTCCATGAATCAGAATTGTTGTCGGAAGCGCATGCAATGTGTTGTCGGAAGCACATGCATCTTCCTTAAATGATCTTTCCTCGTGTTCCAGGAAGTTCCGTAGAATGTAGTATATAGCTCAGTACTCTAGCGTGGATTTTGAAACAAGTTTCCTCTGTAACGTATTTTTGAGGAAAGTGTAAAGGAAAGCAGCATTACTTAAATACAATGTAATGATTGTAATGTAATTTAAAAAAAAAAGGAATATGAAAAGATCCAAAATCTGCCAGTTTGTTTGAGATTAATGATAAAATTTGATATTCGCAAAATCTTAAAAAAGAAAAAAAAATCACGTAATGTTCACGGAAGTAATTGCGGAATTTCATGGTGCAATACAATTATTGCCTAACCCGCGAGCACACGCGGCGGGTATGTCATACCCATGTGCATTTTTCTTTTTGTATATTTCTCGCGCATTCTTTCATAAAAGGATGAAACTTGGTGTAGCTGAGTTCAAGGTCAGATACTTAAATGGGGGAAATTCCTGACGTGGCAAGTGCAATGGTTTTTTACGACCAGCATTGTTCGGGCATGTCATACCCGCGCGTGTACTGGCGTTTCTCAGTGAGTCACTTCTCAACTTCTCGTTTTCAAGCTTTTAGTATAAGTTTTTCTTGAGTTGTAAGCATGGCGCCGTATATTCCTTACGATGAAGAGATGAAAAGATTGAGAAATCTCCTTGAAACAGTTTTTTCTGATGAGGATTCATTTAGTGAAGAAAAGGAAGATGTTGATGACGAAGAATACATTTAGTAATCATGATTCATCCATATAGAGTAGTGATTCAGATACAGAAACAGAAAATGAAACTCTGGAATGTAGCAATGAGTTTTATGTTGGAAAAAATGGAGTAAAATGGAACAAAAATAAATTCCGGACTAATGTTAGAATTGGGGCCAAAAATATTTTAACTAAACTCCCTGGAAATACAAAGTATTCTAAAGACGTCTCAACACCTCTAGAGTCCTTGTCATTGCTTATCGATGAAGATATTTTAAAACACGTAGTTGATAATACAAATATTTATATTGATTCAATACGAGAAAATTTAACTCGTAAACGGGATGAGTACTTTCCTCAAAGCCTTAGGGATGCAGCTAATAGAAAATGTTCAAAATGAACGACGACGAGCATATGTGGTTCCTGATTCTGGACGAACTCTGACCACCGATGAACATGTTAACAATGGACCTCCCTCCAAAAAACCTGAAATGACTTACAAGAGGTGTACAGAGTGCTCCAAGAAAAACGATAGAAAGACTAGATTCATTTGTGAAAATTGTAGCAAAAGTATATATATGGAACATATGACCCCATTTTGTAAACAATGTTAAAAAATTGTAAGTAAATAATTTTTCCTCTCCTTATTGTTTCCTATTTTATCTAAAATGAAGTATTAATTTGGTTTTACATTTTAATTTCTTTTAAAAAAACGATTAATTTTTTTCGGCAAATTTTTATTTACAATATTTTTATTCGGGTATGACATACCCGGCGCGTGTTCTCGTGTTCGTCGGATCGGTGCGTGTGCTCGCGGGCTAATTATATGTGTTGTTATGCATATCTGTTTGTATATATAAAATAAATTAATGTAAAGTTAAATAGTGCTTTATCATTTAACAAATAATATACTCAAGAAAGAAATGTATTGTAATACCTCAAGATAGTGAGATGCATAATGAAAATAGAACTCGTTGTTGCACGAAGGCTTAAAGAGGATTTGTATGCGAGCAAAGCCAATGGTTTGTGTTCCACTCGCTTCAGCTTCCAGATTGGCCCGTTTCAATTGCTGGCGTGGCCATGTTGAATGAAACCAAGACCACTGGGCCCGATTATTGTTTACGGATGAGTCTAGATATAGTCTGAATAGTCATTCTACACGTGCTTGATCTGGGGGACAGAGGAAGGTACACGCAACTTGTTTTCCCTTGTCCATGAAATATCTGCTTTCCCACGACTGCGGTTAATTGCTTTGGTGAGGACATCATGACAAATGGCCGCCCCGAGCTGTATATCTTTCAAGAAGATTCTGTAACCGCTCAAAGATATGTGGACGACGTAATGGAACCTCAAGTTAGACTAATTAGGGTTGATGTCGGCCCAGAGGTTTTGCTAATAGGTAACAATGCTCGGCCTCATCGAGGATATGTAGTGACAGGATACTTGCAAACAGAAGATATACCACTCGAATGGATTCACCACTTAACTCACCCGACTTGAATTCGATTGAGCTTTAGTGAACCATTTCCTCGCCGGATCTTCCAGGAGCTGAAATGTGCACTTTTAGAAAAGTGGCGTGCAGTTCCACAAGACGTGATCAACATTTATTTAAAGCTTATGAAATCGAGATGTGAGGTATGCATATCTGCCCGAGGTGACCATGCACCATATTCATAAAACGATTTTTTCGCAACAGGTGACTTCATTTTTCCGTCATTTTCCAATTTCAATAAATGTGGTCTTAATTTCAAAATTTTGCAAAAAATCATCTGCCAAACATTGCTATTTATGCTACCTAATACTTTTGTACAAATTTCTGTTAATAATTTTTATTAAGTATCAGTTACGTTTTATTTCTAACAGAAATGCCATTAGCTTTAATTTTTATAACCAGTGTAATATTAATGAACGTTGGCGGACAAAAGGCATTTGGGCTACGCACACATAAAATTTGCTAAAAGGCATTGCGATATGATTATGAAGCTCTAGCCCTCTAAACGGCAAGGCCGTATATATACGGCCTAGAATATTTGTTGTGATATCGGTATATACGTGCATATTAAAATATGTCAAAGAAATTAAGGCAATATATCAAAAGTACACAAATCCAGGTATGAAATACCAGAAGAGTTTTTACATTAAAATGGAAATAATAATTTTTTCTCGTAGTTTTGGGAAATTTATGCTTTCTTAGCGAAATCCCTAGCCGCTCAGAGGGCTAGAGATGTACGATTGAGCGCACGATATTCCATTAGTACAGGTTATTGGAATGTTCAGAACAGTACGCTGCTTCCAGAAGAACAACATTTGACAGCGCAGTTATGCTTAACCGTAGACATGCAGGAAATTCTGAAGCGTCAACTGATAGAACCCCCATGCCATTTGAAAATGTTATTAATATAAGGCACATATGTCTCTATAAATCCCAAAGCGCATCTATAAATAAATGGTGACATGAACAGTACTCGCCGATGAATCAAGTTTCTGTCTAAGTGCTGAGGGTCAGTGAATCCCCATATGGAGAAGTCGTAGCGGCAAGACAGATCAATTTATAATCCCAGACCACCGAAGTATTCCATAACTCATCCTTCTATTATGCGGTAATTAAATTCAACAGACAGACGCATTTCGTGGTCATGTGAAATACGATTATAGTCTGCTGGTTACGGTGAACTAATTGTAGTCTGATTTTAGTTCCATTTCTCCAGAACGGAGCTTTGCAAATCTTTTTTTTTTTTTTTTTTTTTTTTTTTGTGACTCGTTTGTTTTAATACTTTTCCTTCGTGACCCAGGTAAAAATGTTTATGTTTTATTGGTAAATTAAAAAAAAAATAGTTTTCAAATATTTGTTCCTTATTGCGAAATAAACAAAAATGTAAATTATTAAAAATATTTGTTGGGAAGTGTGATGCTGTTTCTCGTTAATTCGAACTTTCAGGTCTGCAGAATGGCGAAAAATCTATCGACGATATCCTGTCGAAGTTGTATTTTAAGCGCTGTGTCGCAAGACAGCTCAGTTAAGGATTCGGTGTATAAATCCAATAATACTGACTCTTTATTACCTTACTAACTTTATCAGTATTAACTTATACTAATACTGATTCTTTATTAACTGTGAAAGCGCTTTTTATCTTGATTTGCTGCTGTAAATTAGAGGAAAATATTCTTTCAGATATGCCTACCATCCTATGAGATGTGAGATGTTCTTTGATAGCCAAAAAAAATTCCTCAGGGTATGAACATAATATTGTGTTTTTTATTTTCTTGTTCGAAGTAAAGGAAATATTGCAATTGCGAACAATTTCGGGTATCATAGTTCAACGAGAATATCCCTTTTGACGGCTCTCGAATCCATTTGAACGACTTGTTTACACGATATCTGTCCATAAGGACAGAAGGACAGAAGGTCCGTTTTAAGGACAGAAGGACAGTAAGGACAGAAGGTCTTCAATAAGGACAAAAGGTCCGTTTTGGAAAAAACGGACTGTCCAATGGTTTCAGGAGGGATTTTTCGGGACATCTGTGCGCATATACGTACTTACGTATGTATCTTTCATAACGTAAAAACGATTTGCCGTAGAATGTTGAAATTGTTTATATATGGGACTACTATAACATCTAGGTTTGCAGCTGCCTTTTTTATTGCAATAGGCCGCATCAAACATATACATACATATCTATGTAACGATGGCACACTTTTGGAAGCACTGAAGTAAGAACACTGAGATACAGATGCGTAGAAATGCTCATTACGAAGATCCTTAATACTTAAAACGTTGAATTCGTAAAGACTAAGAACTTAGCAACCGAGGTAGTTTTAATTCGATTTTTATTTAAATTCACATTTGTGGCCACAATCCGTTTGGCATTCCAATCGTGCCTCTTTCCAGAACAATTATGATACGACAGCGATATAAGCCAACATAGATGATTGCAGCGTCTTAACAGCAGGAAAGCGTAAGAGAAAATTAACGCAGGAATTCAGAGGAAGAAGGGAGGGAGTCAAAAGTTTCATTCTAGTTAGGTTTACAATTATTTGACTGGGCAAGAGGTATCTGCATTATGCGTTACTAAGGATCAAATGATTGGTTTGAATGACGCAGTTTAGACATATTTTTAAGAGATTTATCTAAGAGAGAGAGAGATGAAGCCTCGAATTTAATAAAAAATAAAAGAGATTATAGCCAATTAAAATTAGAAGTTTTCTTTCAGATTTTTATCTTTCACACACATATATATATATAAGGAAAAGAGTAAGTACGAGGCAAGGTCGCCGGGTAAGAAGCTAGGCCAACACACCCTTTTACACGGCGATCGGTAAGCTTTGTTTTTCTTTGTTCCTACATGTTGGCAAATTTAGAATTTTTTCTTTTAAATGTGATTGAATTACGTTTTTCTTATGTTCCAGTTTATGAATTTAGTTAATTTTCATGCAATATTTGTAGGATTATCAATAATTTAAAAGCGTAGGAGGCGCTAGCTCTAATGTGGCTGGTATTTGTTTACATTTCAAACTCTTAGTAGTATCGTGAATTAAGTCAGTTGGTGCACAAACGTTAATTGCTTTTTTGCCCAGTGGGGACAGAAATTTCTTAAAGTTTGTGCGCCGCGACAATTTCATCTTTCTGTCCGTTGCCCGAATTGCTAATTGGTTTCTCTTAGAAATTCTAATTTTAATTGCAAACATTCCTTTTTATAAATGTTTCTAATTGTATTCAGCGTTTTAAGTTCTTCTGTATTTTACAATTTTGCATTTTGTGTTTTGTGTTTACATGTATTTTTGCGTTTCCGCGAAATGAGAATTGATTTGTTAAAATGATAAATATATCTCTATTCAAATTCGAGGAAATAACTTTAAACAAAGTGCAGTAAAAATGTGTAACATTTAACAGATCGTAAAGGAAGTCGTGTGGTGTCCACTTCAGGTTTTCTTAACATATGTTAGTTTCATAAAAGCATTATAATTTCTTGTTTCCACAAGAAAACTCCACAAAATAAACTTTTCATAATACGGCTTCCACATTTTCTTGCTCTGTAAGTACAGTTATACTGTTGCCTTAAAACAAAAGATTTAATTTATTTAAGCAGTCAAAAATGTCACAAAGGTATAACTTCATCAACCAATTAACATCACTAAATAAATATTTCAATTCAAATATTCCTTCTTTAACCATTTGGAATCTTGGTTTAAAAACATTATTTCTTTTTTCTCATTTGCAAAAGTCTCTTCAAAATATTCCCTCTGGATATCCCATCGTAGCTTTCGCAATGTTTACCTTCTCTAATGTAGACTTGTTTTCATCGCTCTTACACAAAAATATCGGCTGGGTCTGCTGCCGCATTCCAGTCAAGCCTAATCAAGTTTAGATGTGTCACCTTCTTCTGTATTTAAATTAATCAGTCATAAGATGTTTTAAAAGACAAACAAACGTTCATTAAAAGATAAATCTTGCTCATAACTTAATAGGCGTACATGTAACTTATTCTTTTACGCATACTGCGAAAAAAAAAGGTCAGTTCTAGATCTCCCGTTTTACTGGGCCGATTGACAAAATTCAAATTGCGTTTTTCATGTCTCGAAAGCGCGACTTAAGATATATATTAGATTTATATATAGCATTGTTCTAACAAAGGTATTTTGACACAAAATAGGAATTTTTCTGAAATATTATACCTATTTTTTCATATTTAGATTCTACGACTCAAATTATGCCTAGATATTAAATTTTGTAAAACTTCGTTTGGAATTTAGGGAGAAATTCGAAAATTTATTACGGCACATTTTTTTCAGTTTACGCCAAGAATAATTCCCTTGGCGAATCTCTCAGTATTCTTTCCCGTCCATTATGGAGGGGAAAAAAAAGGCTCTCGTTTCTACCGTTTTACATTGTGCATGAGCGGGGAAAAAAGTCACATCATTCTTACTTCCAAATAATTTCAGCAAAGTGTCTAAACCACATTTGATGTCTTATCGCTTTCAACAAATATGCGAAATTTCAAAACGCGCCAAAATGGTTAGGTTAGGTTAGGTTAGGTTATTTAATTACGGCAAAGCCTCGAGGGCTGTCTGCCTAAGGGGAGGTATGCCTTCGTGGAGGACTTTCTAAGGGAAACTGGCTCGTATGCCCGTTACACATCAGGAAAACCACGAAAACACCCATGCAGCCAGCCCGTTCGCGGGATTCGGACCTCGGACCGAACTACCAGTGTTCAGCGCTCGGCCGCTGGTGGGCCCCGCGCCAAAATGGAAATTCACGTATATATTCCAAAATGTTGAATAAAAAACTGTAATTTTTTGCAGGTATGCTCAGAAATACGTCTACTTTAAGACGATGGTAAAAATTTTATAGATTATGATTCAAATATTTTTTTTGAAAAATTTATAAATATCACTTACAAATACAAATTTTAAAAATAAATCATGAAAAATGGGTGAATTTTATTTGGAATGGACCTAAATTTCGAAATATGAAAGGAAGAATCAAATAAGTTTAATAAAAAAGAGAGATTAATAAATATATACCAAACTCAATTAACATTGAGGAGCTAAAGTTTGAAAACTAATTTTTTTTTAAAATTATTCGTGCGATTTTTACAAACCTTAGTATAGTTTGGAGTAATTTGAGTCGTAGAATCGAAATATGGAAAAAAAATGGTATGTCACTTAAAGAAAAGTTCGATTTTGAGTCAAAATGCCTCTTTTAGAACAATGCTACATATAAATCTAATACATGTCCTAAGTCGCGCTTTCGAGACACGAAAAACGCAAGTTGAATTTCGTCAATCGGCCCAGTAGAACGGGAGATATAGAACTCTCTTTTTTTTTTCTAGTGTACATATCATAACAGATGTTCTTACTGTATCGTATCTACAGGGTGATCAGCGAATAAGCCCTGTTTCAAAATTAAATATTAAATATATCTACAACAAAGATCGATAGAATTATGCGGTAAACTGTACGTTTATTAGCAAAACTGTAAAAATGGTGTACAAAAGTTTAGAAAATTTAGTTACGAAAATCGTCAGCAGAGGGCGCTGTAATCGCAATGACCTATCAATAGCCTTTAAAATGTGCATCGAAGTCGAAAGTGATCAGTACGACTGTTGGCTAGTGAAAAGAGGCTAGCGTAGAAAGTGAAATAACGTATTCCATTGAACAACCTGTTTTTTCTTGTTGTTGTTGTTCTGGAATTTCGCGAATTAGAACACAGTCCTACGGCAACACGTCGCAGTTTTAGAAACCGATTCAATGTTATATACAAAATCCAAAGTCTCCATGAAAGGTGTGAAACAAAGGGTTGACTTCGCGAATCAGATTCTATCAATGATCGACAACGACAGATTTGATGTGAGCTGCATCTGGTTCACAGATGAGGCACATTTTCATTTGAATGGAATTGTTAATAAACAAATCTGGAGATTTTGGGGTTCCGAAACTCCTCATTTGTGTGAAGAGAAAGCACAGCATTCGCCTAAAGTTACTGCCAGGGCTGCGGTATGGGCCAGAGGCATTTTATCGGACCCCTTTCGTACGAGAAACGATAACCACTGAACATTACGTTACGATTTTGGAACAGTTTGTCAGCACTCAACTAGCGTTGGAGGATCGACCAGGTATCGATTGGTTTATGCAAGATGAGCTCGACCACATCGAACAGATAAAGTTTTTCGCTTTCTTCATGAATACTTTGAGAATAGAGTAATTGCGTTAGATTATCCGCAATTTGCTGACACAGGGATTGCTTGGCCTCCATATTCTCCCGATCTGAGTCCTTGTGATTTCTTTCTGTGGGACGCATTGAAAGACACTGCCTATCGAAACAATCCCGCTACTCCCGCTTTTTTCAGACTTCTTTCAGAGAAAGAGTTTTCATTGCAGAGCGCCATCTGTTAACGATTTTCGTAACTAAATTTTCTAAACTTTTGTAAACCATTTTTACAGTTTTGCTAATAAACGTTCAGTTTACCGCATAATTCTATCGATCTTTGTTGTAGAGATATTTAATTTTGAAATCAGGGCTTATTCGCTGATCACCCTGTAGATTTTAAAATTCCATATTGTTCTTTCAATTTAAAATCCTGTGAAATTATTTTGGCAAGAAAGTAATTTTGGTTTGCAAAAGTAGATAGTGTTATGTTGGTTTTCTTATTTTTCTGTCAATCTTACATATATTTTTTTACTTTTGAGATTTGGCAGCAGATACGTTTACGTTGTTAAAAAAAAATTGTGTATTTTTGTGATCACCCTGTATATATATTGTGATATTCTTGCTAAATTAAAAAAAAAAAATGTATTTTTGTGATCACCCTGTATATATATTGTGATATTCTTGCTAAATTAAAAAAAAAATGTGTATTTTTGTGATCACGCTGTATATATATTGTGATATTCTTGCTAAATTCAAAAGTCCATTGGCTGCTATAATATTGTAAAACTTTGAAGTGACTATTCGCTAAAATCTTACTGCGTGAGTATCAACTTGAAAGAATGGTTGAAGTACTCTTCTATTTGAACTTAGAATAGATTAACAGATGCCCACTCTTTAGACGTACAAGAAGCCTCCACTTGATCTTGGACTCAAAACAGAAGTATAAGCTAATTCTAAATAAAATTAATCAGCCTAAGCCGCACAGAGTCAATATCGCGTAGTTGGATCTTGTATAAGAATCACCGGCGTACGCTAACAAGCACGTTATAAGTATGTTTGGTTATAGAATAGCAAGCTTTAACTAGCAGCAGAAACATGGCCAAAAGGCAGAACACTCTCTCCTACTGAAGTAACTTAAACGTCAGCTTAAATTGTAATTTCTACTCTTTGTATAAAGCGTAAAACTGAAACTCATTCTGTCAGGAAAGCGTAGGTAGGAAATTAGAAAGTGAAGGAAAATCTTGTTCCAAAATAAAAATAACTATTAATAAAATAGAATAAAACCTCTACCATATATTGATCGTACATCTTTATGAATGTAAAATAAAATGACATCCATAATTAACTTTTGTCACTTCTCAGAAGATATTCCGTCTAATAACAATAAATAATTTACAATCAGATTTATAGATGGCATCGGAGATAAGATAAAATAAAAGGACATCCAAAACGACATCTTTTGTCACTTCTCAGAAGATATTCCGTCTAATAACAATAAATAATTTACAATCAGATTTATAGATGGCATCGGAGATAAGATAAAATAAAACGACATCCATAATTAATTTTTGTCACTTCTCAGAAGATATTCCGTCTAATAACAATAAATAATTTACAATCAGATTTATAGATGGCATCGGAGATAAGATAAAATAAAACGACATCCATAATTAACTTTTGTCACTTCTCAGAAGATATTCCGTCTAATAACAATAAATAATTTACAATCAGATTTATAGATGGCATCGGAGATAAGATAAAATAAAACGACATCCATAATTAATTTTTGTCACTTCTCAGAAGATATTCCATCTAATAATAATAAATAATTTACAATCAGATTTATAGATGGCATCGGAGATAAGATAAAATAAAACGACATCCATAATTAACTTTTGTCACTTCTCAGAAGATATTCCATCTAATAATAATAAATAATTTACAATCAGATTTATAGATGGCATCGGAGATAAGATAAAATAAAACGACATCCATAATTAACTTTTGTCACTTCTCAGAAGATATTCCGTCTAATAACAATAAATAATTTACAATCATAATTTATAGATGGCATCGGAGATAAGATAAACATAAGAACAAAACTATGAAGTCATAAGCGTTAAATTCCAGTATCATATGCCATCAGTGAACATATTAAATTTTTAAATGGCGGCGTAATCTGTAAACAAATTATAACATAGTTTCATTTTACTATGCTAAACAAAGTTATTAATTCCGTTTATCTGCAGAGCGGCGTTGTCATTTCACTTCCTAGCGCCGGGATATTCTCAGCACTTGGGAAACGCTTCTCAAAAGAATATAAAGCTCCACTTAAGTATGATAATGTATACTGAGTGTCCTGGCCTCTAGATTGATAGTGCTGCCCGTGACGTTAGTCACGATTTTCTACACGCAGAGTTTGATTGAATTTTAGAATCTGGCAACACAAAATGGTAAAATGGTATGTTTATATTTAGAACAGTTGTATGCTGATAACAAAATAAAATCTGTATATAAACACAAAATTTGTTTTCTACTTTTACTCTAGTTCTTGCATTTATTAACATTTTGCATACTTTTTACTTCCTTGTACGAAGTAGAGGAAAAATTGTAATCATGAAAAATTCCAGGTATCATATTTCAACGAAAATATCCATTTTCACCTCTATCGAATGCAATTTAACAAAGTTGTTTTCTGACATCAGTACGTACGGACAGAATAAAGGTCTTCTCCCCCCCAAAAAAATATAAAACTGATTTAAAATTAATTCAGAAGAGATTTTTTCGTGGCATCTGTACGTACGTACGTGCGTATGTATGTATCTCGCATAACTTAAAAGTAGCGTCAGAACGTTGAAATTTTTACATAGGACAGCTAGAGGATGCAGTCGTACACCTCCCTTTTTGGTAGCAGTCGGCCGTACCAAAAATAAACAAATATATATAAACGCATATACCCACTCTGTTCCTCGGCTCCGTGAGCTCAGTTCTTTATTCTTATATGTTGGTAAATTGTACATTTTTTGCTTTAAAAATTATTGTCTTATGTTGTTCTTATTTTACAGTTAAGGTTTTTATGCCTTTAGTTATCCTGCATGCAATAGTTGTAGACTTATCAACAATTTAAAAGTGTTTAATTGTGGCTAAGCCTAATTCCTTTACCATAACAGCCATATTTGTTTACATTTGAAACTTAGCAGAATAGAGGACTTGTTGCAAATTTAAAGAAAACTAAGCTTCGCAACAACAACTGTTTTCTTTTTATTTGTCTAACTTCTTTTATACATCGTTTTAGATTCATTATTGTATTTGAATAGAACAAACATATGGCAATGATTAGACAATTCTTCAGATGATAGAATTTTCGCGAAATTCAGTTCAATAAGTTTACACGAAATGCAAAAAAAAAAATGCGTATAATTTAATATTCCGTGCAAGGAAGTGATGCGGTGTACATATCAGATTTTTCTTGTTTTATTTATAAAAGACATTAAAAAAGAATCTAAATTTAAATAAATGTTTACGTATTTTTCGAATCTGGGAATGGGGCAATGGTTGCACGGCGTTAAAAAGATTGAAAAACCCTGCTATTGATCTTAACAAATAAGTTAAGAAATTAGATGCACTTCAAACTAATCCTCCTGCAGAATCCAAAGCTCCTAGTAATACATTATTTAGTTATTAAATTGCTGTACTACTTGAGTTAAACAATATGTGACATAAATGTTTCATATAACAATACAAATATTAATGTTTATTTTGTATAACTCTATATCCTATATAAAACGTTTATAATTAAGTTATTTTCAAGATAATATTATATTTATCAAAATATACATTTTGCCAATGTTAATATCCTTTTAAATATATATATATGCCCAGCAAAAGCAAATTTTGTATTCTTTCCTTAGTCGATTTTCAGAATATTAAACTCATTCATTTTTTAACAGTCAGAATTTGATTAATTTATTTTCCGCCTTAAATATTTCTTCTCTTGTTACAGTAACGCTTAGAAGACTACAAATTTATTTCTGATCATGGGGAATATGTTTTAAATTTATTTGGATAAAATAGTTGAATATTTAATCATGAAAAAGTAAACATGCAATAATTGCATTGTAATAACTTCAAAAATTGTTGCTTAAAAAGCTATACTCTCATTCTGCTCACAAATATATACGAAATTCAGTATCATCATTGGATATAGCTTATCAGAAACCATACTTAAGCAGCAGCTTCTCATTTGCATTAATGGGCAACATATGCAGTGCTGTAGTATAACAGGCATTAAAGGATGAAATATGCATCCTGTGTAACATTTGCAATGGATCTATCAATTCAGGATACAGCATTCATAAATGATTTACTAATGCGTTTTTGACACTGGCAGTATGAACTAGAGAGAACAGGTAAATACCATATCAGAGAATAATGTTCATATAATGTAAAATAACGAAGAAATATTTAATGCTTGCTTCACCCGAGCTTTCAAAAACCTGCCATTTATATATATTCTTAGACCATGAATATCAATGATATAAGGTATACATGATTTTACATCATATTATCAAAAATCAATAACCCTTGTTTTGAACCAAACTGCTATTACAGGCTACTCATTATATTCGAAATTTAATGCTTAATATTAGGGTTTGGAATACGTCAACTTAGCCTCGGAAATGGGTTATGCATGTTCAACTAGCTGAGTTACCCGAGTTAGGAGGTACTGCAATTCCAACGAAGAGTTAGTGGTATTCCAGATAGTACAATAGTGGTTTCAAATGCGAGTTGCGGTAGTTAGCGTTGTACTACAGCAGGCGTAAGCTCTGTATTATATTTTCTATACATATCACAATGTATGGAGCACCAGCAAAAATAAATAAATAAGTAAATTAACAAAACTGACAGGTTTCAGATTTTAAATTACGTCCAAGGACTGTTTATTTATCGTTTTGTGTGTTACCTTTATTTATTAAATATCATGTTCTACGTACTCAAACCATAAAATTCAGCTCAACAGCAATATCGCAAAATAGTTTTAAAATGAGCATATCTTTAGAATTCTCGATACACAACCTTACGCGCTGGAGGTAAAATTCTTTTTGTTTTTACTTCCTTGTACGAAGTAAAAAGGAAGTATTGTAATCGCGAAAAATTTCAGGCAGCATATTTCAACGAAAATATCCAATTTTGACCTCTTTCCAATGCAATTTAACGAGATATTTCCGTGATATCTGTATGTAAGGACAGAATAGAAACCCTCTTTTTCTCCAAAAAAATTATAAAACTGCTTTAAAATGAATTCTAAAGAGAATTTTTCGTGGCGTCTGTACGAACTTATGTACGTACATAACTCGCATAGCTCAAAAACTAGTAGCCTCAGAACGTTGAAATTTTGTCTATAGGACTGCTATAACACGTAGATGTGCACCTCGTATTTTGGTTGCAATCGGCCGCACCAAACGTATATAAATATATATATATATATATATATATATCCACTCTGTTAACCGGCTCAGTGATCTCAGTTTCTTTACTCTTATATGTTTGTAAATTGTGCATTTTGTGCTTTAAAAATGATTGAATTACGTTGTTCTTATCTTCCGGTTAAGGTTTTAAAGCCTTTAGTAAATCTGTATGCTATATTTTTAGAATTATCAACAATTTTAAAATTGTTTAAGTGCCGCTAAGCCTAATAATGGTTTTGATGTCGGCCATTCCTCTTGTTTAAATATGAAACAGCAGGATAGCGGATTTGTTTCCAATCTAGAGAAACTTAGCTTCGCTACAACAAAGATAACGCCTTCGTTTATTATTTAAATCATGCTTAATCCTTTCTGGAATTTTTTCGAGGAAATAAGTGTTTAAGATTTACTTCGTAATTTTTAATACAGATATTTTGAGTTTTTATGTATTTTTGCCTTGTCGCGAAGTGAAAACTGAATTAATTGAATGAGAAATACTCAATCGTATGTGAAAAACCGTTTCTTTTTTGTTTTGTTTACTTAATTTCTTTTATACACCGTTCTAGCTTTATTATAGTATTTAAATAAAGCATGTGGCAACGATGAAATAATTCTTTAAATGATATAAATTTTGTGCATTCCGAGTTATAATATGAACGAAATATAATACTGTTAAGTAAACCTAGCGCCAGAGTGTCGCTATGGTAAAACAAAGTGAATTTTAAAGAATGCATTTATTCTGTTGTGGTTTATGCGCTGTCGGCGAAGTAGGTTTAATTCAATCTGATAAGTTTAAATGAAATGCAAGAAAAAATGCGTATAATTTAATATTCCGTACAAGGAAGTCATGTGGTGTACACATGAGATTTTTTTTTTCGTACAGTGTTGCCATTGCTCGCTTTGAAATAGGTTAGTTTTTTTAATCAAAAATTCGTTGAAATATTACAAAATATGAAATTCATAATAAAACAAATTTAAAAAATTAAATTAGGGCTTCCACATGCCCAAATTCTATGGAATATTACGTTATTCAAATTTTGATGGCTCTGGGTACCATTGTTTTATCACAATGCCAGAAACATGCATACATTAACGCAGATTCTTCATTATTTAATTTCTTTAAATATAATACAGGGCGATAATATTCGGTGGCAACAATTTGAAAAGCGATTCGCCGTTTATAGTTTTCAACGCAAAATGCCAAAACGAAATTAATAGTCAGACAGGGGCAAATTGCCCCTTTGGACTAACAAATCTGAAACTTTCAGATTTTTAACTGTCGTCCAAAAGGTTTTGTTAAAGTTTTTACGCTCTCGCTGAGGTCGCAGTCTACTAGTCTGCTGTTACACTCGCTGCTACTAACCCATTTTTTTGTCTTTTTAGCTTTATTATTAAGCATCATTTTCTTCGAATTTATGCCATATACAAATTGAACAGCAAAATTACAAAAATTTTGTATACGTTTAGAATTCAGAAGCATAGTTAAGTGTAGCATGTAAGCATGTATTTTTGTTTTTATCAGTATTTTCTCAGTTTATCATATCAATTTTCAGTTTTCTTGCTAAGATGGCTTTCAAAACTTTCTTTTGTTTTTTATTATTAAAATAGTGTGTGTTTACTTTATTTAATAAATATCACGTTCTTTGCGGTAACGCTCACAAAATTTGATTCAACAGCAAAATCTCAAATTATTTTAAAACAACATATCTTTAGAATTTTCGATAGACAGTCTCACCCGCTGGATATAAAATTGTTTATTTCGTACAATGCTGCCACTGCTCGTTGTGAAATCTTTGAGTTTGTTAATCAAAAATTCGTTAAAGTTTCACAAAATATGAAATAAGTCGAAATTCAAAATTCGAACTTCCAGGTGCCCTATGTTCGGTTTGAGGACTACGTTATTCAAAATTTGATGGCTCTACGTACTGTTGTTTTGACACAATGCGAGAAACATTTATACATTCATGCATATTCTCCATTACTTAATTTTTTTAAATACGAAACAGGACAAATAATATTTAGTGGCAACAATCTGAAACGTGATACGGACGGCATTTATAGTAATTGAAAGCAAAATGCCGTTTTGAGACTAATATCCTCTTTGGAACTAACGTCCCTTTTTCCGCTAATAATTAAAAATAATTCTTTTATAACAATGATTTCAAAACCTTCTTGAAAATTTCAAGCTTTAATTTCTACAGTTCTGAATAAAAATATCATGAAAATTCCTTCTAAATTTTGTCACTGTTTATTCATCGTTTAGTTAAATTACAACCATTTTCTTTCATCATCTTTCTGAATATCACTTTCCGGGATTTCATAATTGTTAATAGTTTAGTTAAACTATAACCATTCTCTGTCGTCATCCTCTGAAATCCCTTTTTTCTGAATTTCATATTTGTTTCGCTTATATTTTTCTCTAATAAATCTTTCGTCTCGTTAAAGTGAAACAAATGTGATAAATGCAGTAGAGAAGCGTCACTTTTGCATATGTTTCGAATTTACTAGCTTATAAAATTGCATGCACGTTCGAAACAGTTCTATTGGCTCGTTTAAAAGGTGAATTTTAGATAACACGTCATTTTTATGTTAATTCTTTTCCATAAATAACTCAGTTAATATTATTCTTATTTCGATTAAAAGCATATTATTTACTAAAATGAATTGCGTTCGTGGAAAGTTCCATAACTGTAAAATGTTTCTTCTGGTAAAATAAATTTTATCATGTTATCATAATTTCTGTGCGCATTCAATCAATTACGCATCCATAAGCATGCAACAATCTATACTATTAAAATCTGTGCGCGTCTGTGATAACCCCCCCCCCGAATTCCAAATATTCGTGGGAAGCCATTTCGACCATTCTCATCTTTCATTAATGTCACCATTACAAATAGTAAATAGCTGCTGTTAGCAACTTTTTTGTTTCAATTTAGGATAATTGAGATAGTATAATGTTGCCACATTAATTCTTTTATTAATATTGACAAAAAGTTGGTATATTATATTAAATTTAAATCATGACGTCATACGTATGCGTATTAACCTGAGTGTCAAAAGTTTTGTTTCCTGGTTTGGCAACAAAAACATCATTTACGAATTGGTTGTTGCTTAGAAAGAATGAACTGATTTTATTCATACTGAAATGCTTTTATGCATTTTCATTTCAGGTGTGACTAGAACTTGTAAATTATGTTTTGGCCGCAGACCACTAGTACTTATTAAATTCAGTAATTTCACTCTCATTTGAGAAATAAGTGCTGTTATTGAGAATTACATCTAACTAAGACAGATAAAAAATATTTTGCACTAAGCTCTATAGATGAATTTTAGTTTTACGAAACAAGTGAAAGATGAAAAAATTTCGAATTTCTATATGTTTCTGTATAATAGAACGTTTTGTGAATGTATTATGTTGACCCAAACAAACATCATAAAATTTCGTCTTAAAATTTTAGAAAAATTCAAAAGTTTAATATAATATTTGTAAACTTCGATACCTTTATTTGATCCAATTGCGTGATAAAGACATTCGAAAATATTAATTTATTAATAATGCAAACAACAACATCTCATATAGTAATATTTAAATTTTATTCTTTCTTTAATACATAATGCATGCAAAGAATTTTCAAGCATATATTTGTTTCTCATAATGTAATTTAATCACGGTTTATCGAGGCATTTAATAAAAAGTAATAAAAATACCAATTTAAGTAATTTTTTCCTCTTCTTTTCTTGTAAGTAATTTCTATATCAAATACGCTCGATAAATTCACATCCAATATGATAAGCAGCTTAAAATCTCATTTGCGCGTTTTTGTTATGGAATTAAAAAATCTGGTGAAAATAAAGAGTAGAGTAACACGCTTATGAGTTCATGTCTACAGTGGAAAAATTTTCTTTTATCCTTTTTGTTTTTTCTTTTCTCTCTATCCTATTCCTTTTTTTCGGGGGGGGGGTTTGGAAGGGTGTGATAATGTAAAGTTAAACTAATTGACGTTTAACACTTGTAGTATAAATTAGAATATTTTTGACGTAAGAAAACGGAAGAAATCCGCAGCACCTTCACTGGAATTCGAACTCCGGACTTCCCGAATACGCGACGAGTGTGCTTTCAGTTATACCACAAAGGCATGCGGAAAGGAGAGAGAAACACTTTACACGCTCTCCCCTTTTAAAGGGCGACTAGAGATTAAGGGGCCCAATCGCCAATCACTAGTTATCGTCTACACCTTTTTAGTTCGGGGACTACTTCTACAGTCTTTTAGAAATATTCGATGTGGGAAACTGAAAACATCCACTCTGCACTAGCCAGGGATTTGAACTCTGGACCTTCTGAATATGCATCTATCCTGCTTCCAGTTATACCACGAAGGTATAAGGACTGGGGGAAGAAAATACCTTATAAACTTTATAAACTACATCTTATTTAGAAGTCAAGCAAGAAGAATCACTGCAATATTTGTAAATTTTGACGGACTAGTTTCGAAGGTTTAACTATAGAACCATCTTCCTCAGCTGTCTATGTGCAAATGACGTAGGCAGCTGAGAAACGTATTTGCATTTAGGAAGTTGAGGAAGGTGGTTCTGAATGTCCTGCAAAATTTACAAATATTATACTGATTTTTGTTCATTGACTTCACCAGTAATCATTATTCAGCGTGTTAGTTTAACCTAAACTACATCTTAATTAACTTTCCTGCTCTATGCCGATTTAACGTCTTCGCATTAAGTGGAAGCGTAGAATTCTAAGAAACACAGAAAAGTGGTAATCTGTACTAAACGCCAGTAAATACTACAAAATATTCACGATGAACAAGTTCGTTTTCTCGCCAAAACTCACTATAAAGTATACATTATAATTCACTCGTTAGTTAAACTTCACTTAATTTACATTCTGGTTTGGTTGGCTGAAGAAGCAGGAATTATAGGAAAGAACTAATATAAAATTAACGTTTTGTTTAAATTAAGCTTTACATTGTGCGTTCGTAATTGACAAATACATTTACTGACCATTAACTAAAATTGTTGCCAATCACTAAAATTGCATGACATCAAAATAATTAAGTTTGATTTCTGTAGGATATTACATAGCAAACTTTATCACCCTGAGGAAATTATTCATTCGGTAAGTAAATGAACTAAAATGATATTGGAAAGAAAACTAAATTAATGAATGCAAGAGAAAAACAGAAACATCAACACCAGAAACCGCGAAGATACAATTTTTTTCTTCAAAGCTAAAAATACTGTTACTATTATCGCAAATGTGAAACATTTCCTATGCATAACGATTACTTACTCATTCAGGAAACTAGCCTATGCATTCGAACTCTGCCGGAATATGAAACTAATGAAACATTCCTAATGGTATCGTTAATGTTAGTTCTCTCTATTAGTCATGCATGGCTAATAAAAGCATTCCGGTGAAAGCTTTTGATTGTTTCTATCGATTACAGATTAACGTAGAGAAACATGACTAGGAGTTGAGCTCATCTTTTAGTAACTGTAACATGTTAGATATGTTTGTGCTTTCTAATGAATCGAAATAAATATAATGCTCTATTCTGAATTTCGTCAATTTCCAATATATTTTACTGCCGACGCAATAATTAGGTGCTATATTTACTCTGTTGATTGAGCTAATGAATTAGAATGAAAGCAGAGAGTACGTACCAAACAAAACAAAAAAAGATGGTAAGGTCTATATCTCACATTCTGCTGGGCCCCTGGACGAAAATTCGACAATGGGACTTAGGATATATATCATATATATATATATATATATATATATATATTTATGCAATAATAAAATTCTATAGTCAAGAATACATTTACAATTCTAACTGTATGTTCTTTTCATTTTTAATGGCGATGTTCTCTTATTTGAAAGTACGTGGAATTAAATCCACAGCCCCGTAGTCAAGTTGTTTTTCCCGCCTTTTCTACACGTACAGTTATAGAATGTTCTGGAAATATTTAAAGCGAACTGGATTGGCTGACGAGGCTGACGTCATTTCTTGGAAGCTTCGCCTTTCCAGAGGCTATAAAAGGACTCGCAAAAGAATATCGGGGCTTTTTCTTAAATGTCACGATGCAGTAAACTTCATACAAAAAGTTATTAGTAATTCTTTTTATTTACTTCGGATATCTGATTTTGTAACTGCTATTTTCTCCTGAATAATAATAAATGTATCCTGTTTTGTAAACTTATCGTCTGATAATTTAAGCTACGACTACATCTATGGTTCTTCAACAATCTATTTATTCTTGACAAAAGCTGGTACATCATATATATATATATATCACTGTTCTAACACAGGAATTCTGATACAGAATCGGACATTTTCCATGTAAATAATCACCATTAATTAATGTTTTGTTTTCCATATTTCGATTATACGACTCAAATTATGCCTAAATATTAAAGATTGTAAAATTAACAATAAATAATTGTAAAACTTACCAAGAAATTAAAATATTTATCCTGGGTATTTTGTTGACTTTGCGCCAAAAATATTTCACTCTGCAAAAAATCCTTAACTTGTGGTAACCTATATTTCTTTCCCTTTCATTGTGCACGAACGGAAAAAAAGGCGCATCATTCCCTCTTTCAAATAATTTTTTAATTTTAACAAAGTGCGGAAACGACATTTAGGTTATTATCGCTTGTAACATTAATGCCTAATTTCAAAACGCGTCAATATGTAAATTCACGTAAATCTTGGTAAATTTTGACTTAAAAACTCTAATTTTTTGCAGCTAAGCCTAAATATACATCTACTCTAAGGTGATGGTAAAACTTTTATAGGGTATAATTCAAACACTTTTTTCGAAAAATTTATAAAAATTACAAAAAAGACAAATTAAAAAATAAATCACAAAATATCTGCTAATTTTATTTGCATTGAACCTAAATTTCGAATTGTGAATGTGTGTGTGTGCGATTATGGCAAAGCCTTGAGAGCTATCTGCCTAAGGAAAGGGATGCCTTCGTGGAGTACTTTCTAAGAGAAACTGGCTCGTATACACGCTACACATGGGAAAAACCACGAAAACGCCCATGCAGCCAGCCCGTTCGCGGGATTCGAACTTCGGACAGAACTACCAGGAATTGTGAAAGAAGGGATCAAGTAAGTTCAATAAAAATAATATATTAATAAATATATGCGAAATTCAATTAACATCGAGAAGCTAACAATCTGAGAGTTAGTTTTTGAAAACCTAATCGTGCGATTTTTACCAAACTTGTGAAGACATAATGGAGAAAGACCTTCTAAGGGAAACTGGCTCGTATTAACATGTTACACATGGGGAAAGCCACGAAAATGCCCATGCAGCCAGCCCGTTTGTGGGATTCGAACCTCGGACCGAACTACCAGTGTTAAGGGACTTTACTGTTCGGCCGCTCATAATTTGAGTAGTAAAATCAAAACATGGAAACAACTGGTATGTTGTTTCAGAAAAAGTTCAATTTCAAAATACGAGTATATATGTTAGAACAATGCTATATATAAATCTAATATATATCCTTAGTCGAGGTATCGAGACATGAAAAACTTATATTAAATTTTATCAATCAGCTCAGGAGAACAGGAGATATAGAACTGTACCAGAGTGCCCATATTACAGCATTAGTATTCAATGAAAGTAATCCAGGAGTAGTTTCAAAAAAGCAAAATTTTTACTAACATTTATCATAATATGCGTTACATCAATTCTCAGCTAATCCGTAAATGAAGCTTAAAAAAAAATGTTTCAGATTCGTTGTCCTGTCGGCCACAGAGATTACTCCCACACCAGAGAACTGGCATTCATATTCGGAGACTGACGTTTATGTCTGAGAAAGCGCAGAGAAGAGGGCACACAAGTTCCGTCGGTAAGAAATTCTTTTCGAGATGTTGCTGTAAAAGAAGAGATGTTACATATTCTCGAATTCTCTTCACCAATTTATTCTGAATCAAATAAAAATCTTACTTCCTTTTCCAAAGTCAAACAGCTTCTTATTTGACGTGAGTTTTCATGAAATAGTCACATTTAACGATTTCAGGAATGGAATGTGTTTTACTCTGCACACTCATCCCAACATATTTAAGACCTAGAGGTCTCTCGCCTCACAAGTCTGTTCCCAAGTAAATGAGGCGGTTGGATGCAGTTTTCGTGAATTTTCCTACATTTAATGCTAAGAGACAGCTATTCTTATAAATTCCTCCACGAAAACATCCCTTTTGTTATGCAGACAATCTTCACATACATTTTAAGTAACTTGCTTAACCAACTTTCATGTATAATAAATTCATTAAATTTTTCTTTCTCTCTCAGCTTTAAAGTCAGCGAACACAAAACAGGCGAAAGCTCTAAAGACCGCATGTAAACTTCAAGTTGTATTTTAATAGCTAGAAGCGCATTTCTAGTTCGACTCCAAAAGGTGGAATTTTTGACTGCTTTACGTTTTCGTAATTTCATTTATGTGTATTGCGGATATGAAGCCATTTCCTCTGCAACGTCCACCGAGAAGATGTCTCTCTTAAGTTATAAAATGTTATACTACCTTTTAATATTAGGTATAACATTCCCTTATCATATAAAGCATAAGATGTTTACAGTACATACATTTCTAACTCCCTAAGATTTTCATTTTTACATTGAAAGTGAGGAATCAAATTAAAAATAAAAGACACTTTGGGGAACGAAACAACACTAGAAAATATACTGCAACGAAATAAAATTGCTTAATAAGTTTATTGTACATACAGGGGTTGTACAAAAACATCGAAACACCTTTAAAAAAACATGTTTCTTTGCTTAATATGGTGTAGGACACCCGTTGGCATCCAAAACAGCTTGCAGTCTTCTCAGAATGGATAAATACAGTTCCTGTATGTGTGCCAAGGGAATATTATACCATTCTTCATGCAAAACGGTGGCGAGTTCAGATAACGAGAATGCACTTTCCATTCCAATGTAGACCACAAAGGTTCGATAATATTCAGGTCTGGTGACTGTGGTGGACAGGGGAGATGGGACAACTCATCCTCGTGCTCAGAAAACCAGTCCTAGACAATGTGAGCTGTGTGAACAGGGGCTTTGTCGTCTTGGAAGACACCATCACCATCGGGGAACAAAGTTTGTACCATGGGATGAACTTGATCGGCCAAAATGTTCACATAAGTCTTGGCATTCATGTGCCCTGACACAGTTATCATGGGGCTAGCAGAGAAACACGATATGGCTGCCCAAACCATAACAGAACCCCCGACATGTTTCACTCTTGGCAACAAGCAGTTTGTATTATAGGCTTGAGATGGCGTTCTCCAGACGTAAACTCGGCCAGAAGTGGGAAACAATGTAAACGAAGACTTGTCAGAAAATATTACTCGCTTCCACTGCTCTATAGTCCAGGCTTTATGACTTAAACACCACCTCTTCCTGTTACGGGCATTAGCATCACTGATGAGTGGCTTCTCAATTGCAGCACGGCCAGCAATTCCCTGTTTATGAAGTTCCCTTCTAATTGTTTTGGTACTCACATGGTTCGATAACACAACATTCATTTCAGGAGTAACTTTTGCAGCTGTGGTCTTCTTATTTTTCGTCACAATTGCCCTTAATGATCGTCTGTCACGATCACTCGGGACACACTTTCGTCCGCGCTGTGATTTAGCAGATGATGTTTTTCCGCTTTTCAAATATGCGGAATAAATCTTCGATACAGTACCTCTTGAAACACTAAACACCTCGGCTACCTTGCTTACGGAAGCACCTACCGTACGTGCTCCAACAATTTGCCCACGTTCGAAGTCTGTTAACTCTGACATAATGCAATGACAACCTCACATAACAGTACTCCGACAACAACTGAACTGTTTAGCACATTTACGAAGTTGTATAGGTGGCGTCAGAAGTCAAAAACACCAGCGCCACCTACATATTTCATTAAAATCAATCTTTCTTTTCAAACATGCATTTCACAAGGTGTTTCCATATTTTTGTCCATCCACTGTACACTGCATAATCATGTCTGCAAATTTATTTCATCGCATGTGAGTAAGGACAACATCAATTTCAGAATAAACACAAAAGAAATCTCAAATTTTAAAACTCTAAGATTTAATTATCTTGAAATAGTTAGTAGTAAAAAGGTTAAACAATTATTTAATTTCGAGCGGAAAATATTTTCATTTGTTTTGTGCACTTAAGAAACCTCGTAGTGGCAGATACAAAGAGAATGATCCACATGACGTATTTTCTGAATAATAAATAGAAGCATTTCATTTTGCGATGCTCTTTATTAGAATTTCGACTCTATTCTCCAAATATGTTACATAAAAAATGAATTACGACAATTTAATATGTCGTTTTTTCTTCTGAGATTAATATATGAATATACCAAGGATTATTTTAAAGCGAAGTAGAATGCGACATGGAGACTTGATTAAAAACTGCCTCAGAGTACTAACGATATACTTTTCGTTGAAGCTGTAGGGACAGAACACTGGGAGATTATTAATTCAAACCTCATCCAAAATACATTTTACTCAGAAAATCCCACTTTTAGGATGTTATTCTTCAGGTTATTTCACTCCTCAGCTGCATAACTTGACGCTATTCAGCTGAAACGCGTCATATATTTCAAACTTTCAATTAAAACCTCCCTCTTGGAAACTAGAATCTGTGTTGCGTAATTTAAGATTCTTTTTAAATCTTATTTTGAAATTAATTTCCTAACCTCGTAACAGTTAATACTGCAGTCGGGTATGTTATTAAGTTTTCATGCATAGCTGCATACGCTGGTTCTTTTTAATATCACAAACTGTTACTTTGGAAATCTAGAACCAGACCTTCAGATACACGGAGTAATAGAAAGGTAAACATTAGATCTCAACTGCCATGATTTTCAATGTTTCACATTAAGAGAAGACAGCAATCGGTTCTAAGAAGGAAAGTAATGCGAAAAAGAACTTTTTTTCAATCAAAAGTCGAGCTTTAGAATTTTTATCGGAACTGCATTTGCATATATATTCCCCGAGTAGCTTTCGATTTCTATTCAGGGATTTGAAGGTTTTTAAGTCACGAAGGGGAACGAAGTCCCATTGTTAGGACTGCTTTCGTATTGAATGGTTAATGTTTACACTTATCGCAGGATTGTCGGTAAAAGCGTAAGCCGGAAACCGTAATTTCCAGAAGAGTTTCTTTCGTTCTTTCAATCATATCTTTAGAGAGGACTCTTCCATTGTACGAACATCTTGAGGTGTTGAGGACGAATATATATTTGGTAGTCACAATTATAAGTGATCGTGAAAGAATTCCTGAATAAATTCTAGAGAATATCTTATTTCAATTCCTAAATGAAAGGCACACACACACACATATATATGTATGTGATGTATTAGCCTTAGTCGTAGCTTAAATAATCAGACGATAAGTTTAAAAAAACAGGATCCATTTATTATTATTCAGGAGAAATAGCAGTTACAAAAATCAGATATCCGGAATAAATAAAAAGAATTAACTAATAACTTTTTGTATGTAGTTTACTGCATCGTGACATTTAAGAAAAAACCCCGATATACTTTTACAAGTCCTTTTATAGCCTCTGGAAAGGCGGAGCTTCCAAGAAATGACGTCAGCCTCGTCAGCCAATCCAGTTCACTTGAAATATTTCCAGAACATTCTATAACTGTACTTGTCGAAAAGGCGGGAAAAACAACTTGACTACAGGGGTGTGTATTTAATTCCTCGTACTTTCAAATAAGAGAACGTCGCCATTAAAAATGAAAAGAACATACAGTTAGAATTTTAAGTGTATTATTGATTACGGAATTTTATTATTACAAATATATATGTAATGTACCAGCCTTTGTCCGGAATAAATAGATTGGTGAAGAATCATAGATGTAGTCGTAGCTTAAATTATCAGACGATAAGTTTAAAAAACAGGATCCATTTATATTATTCAGGAGAAATAGCAGTTACCAAAAATCAGATCTCCGAAGTAAATAAAAAAGAACTACTAATAACTTTTTGTATGAAGTTTACTGCATCGTTACATTAAAGAAAAGACCCCGATATTCCTTTGCGAGTCCTTTTATAGCCTCTGGAAAGGCGGAGCTTCCAAGAAATGACGTCAGCCATTCCAGTTCGCTTTAAAATCTCCAGAACATTCTATAACTGTACGTGTAGAAAAGGCGGGAAAAACAACTTGACTACGGGGCTGTGGATTTAATTCCACGTACTTTTAAATAAGAGACCGTCGCCATTAAAAATGAAAAGAACATACAGTTAGAATTTTAAGTGTATTCTTGACTATGGAATTTTATTATTACTATATATATATATATAATCGAAATAGAATTATCATTAAAGACATTTGTTGCATTTATATGATTATTTGAAATCATTTATGAAATTATTTCTCTCATTAAATGAGAGATAATTATTAAATTATAAACGGAATTTGGTTTGTGAAACTTAGTTCCTGCTTCTGGAAGAATAGAAGAAATTAATGTTTCTCGATGCAATGGATCAAAACAAGTAAAAAAAAACAATTTGAAAACTTTCAGGTTTTATATTACACGCAAAAGAGCGTTTGTTTTTCATTTATACGTATACATACATGTTTCGGGAACATTTGGGCTAAAAGTATTTGAACACAACAGATCTTTAGAATTTCCGATAGACAGTCTGGAGATAAATATATTTTATTTCGTACAGTGTGTTGCCACTCTTCGCTTTGAAATTGTTGTGTTTCTTTACCAAAAATTCTGTAAAGTATAAAAAATATGAAATAGATAATAAAACAAATTAGAAATTAAAGATTCTGGTTTCCAGATGACCATATTTTGGGTGGAGAAGTACGTTATTCAAAATGTGATGGCTCTAGGTATCCTTGTTTTTTCACAGCGCTAGAAACACACATACATGCATGCAGTTTCTTCATTATTTAATTTCCTTAAATGTAATACAGGGTGATAATATTTGGTGGCAACAATTTGAGAAAAGGTACAACCGTTTATAGTGATTCAATAGCAAAAAAATTATTTTTTATAGCAAAAAAATGCTGTTTATAGCAAAAAAAATGCTGTTTCGAAACTATGAGCCCTTCTTGGCTAACGTCCCTTTGAGTCAATAATTTGATTAGTCTTCTCAACAGAAAATATGAGGTATTGTTACCATTCAAAAATGTAACCTTTTCGCTAAGTAACAAACAACTGATTCTGAAAAGAGGTAAGAAATGTGAGAGCGCATAGCCAGTGAAGGATATTTGGATGATTACTTATATATATTTAAGGAACAGGGGTATATGAGTAAGAACACTATTTACCTCATCTCCCGGTAATTAAAGAAAATATCCAAACTTAAAAATCAGACCAGACTTTGATGCCTCAACAAAAGAGTTAAATCAGCCATCCTTAGATAATCTGCTCATTAAAGGAGCAAACTTAATTGGGTTAATCCCCAATATAATGGGCGTATTTAGGTTGTAACCCATAGGATTATCTGCTGACATAGAAAAGGCCTTCCTACAATTAAGTATTAATCCGCAACAGAGAAAATTTCTTAAATTCGTTTTCCTTACGAAACTGAAGACATTCTTTACAGGTATTGCAGAGTACTATTTAGGGTTACAACGCCTTTTTTTATGGCATCTTAAAATCATTTGCTAGGGTATGCCTTTAAAGACAATTATGAAGTTGCTTCCCGCTTCGTCATTCATTTTATGTCGATAGTAACAGGAGTGTTTAGCTTACATACATTAGATCAGTTTGTCCCTTAAGTTTACTGAAAATTGCATGTTTTAATTTAAGAAACTAATTTAGAAAACTGGTAACTTAATATGTTTAGTTCGCATATCTCCAAATCGCTGAGGATACTTCTCTTTTGGGTATGATATCGAATTTGGATCGAGGTATCCTGAGAGAGTACCTAACATTCTAAAAATTCAAATAAAATAAAACAAAAATAGCTGTTTTGTCTTTGATACAACAAATATTCGATCCTTTCGGATGTTTATGTGCTTCAACCTTATTGCAAAAGCTATTGATGAAGGGGACATGGAGAAACAAGCTAAACTAAGACAGACCCTTTATTGACAACATCGAAAAGTCGTTTTCAGATTGGTTGGTAAAGCGATTGATCTTGAATGTCGATCTTGATGTCTTCATGAATGATGATGAATCTTGATGAATGATGAATGATGATGAATCTCGATGAATGACCGATTTGATGTCGAAGTTCCAAGCTACCTGGAGGTAAATATGACACCTGAAATACTTGTATTTGTAGACGCATGAAGAACTTCATATGCTTCTCGTGTTTTTATGTGAACAGAGGTTTCTATTTCTGTCAAATCATCTCTTGCTATCTAAATCTAGAGCTGCACCACTCAAGGAATTATTGACACTGAAAGTAGAACTAATTTCGTGTAGCACAAGAGCTCGATTACCACATTCCATTAGATTAGCTCTGATTTGCCTGATATACACTCATGTCCATAAATTAAGGATAATTTGGAGTCACGCGGAAATTCAACACTAAAATAAATATATCACCTGTAAAATCACTACACACATCTTCAAAAATTATATGCAAATTTCAGGAAGTAACCAGATGACACCGATGGTACGTCACAATGACGAGAGTGTAAGAGAGTAATTAATATATAAGGAACACAGGCAAAAAAGTAAAATTGTTAGCAGGCGCTTTATAAGCATTTCAGTGCAATAACCGAATAGTTATGACACAAAGGACGCATTTGGATGATTTTTTACATGGTAAAATTATCGGTCATCTGGAATGTGGGCGTACCCAACTGGAAGTATCAGACGAACTTGGAATTGTGCAGAGTGTCATCTCCAGGCTTTGGCAACGATTCCAAGATGATGGTAATGTGAGTAGACGTTACAGCACAGGTCGCCCTAGAGTTACAACATCGAATGAGGACCTGTATTTGGCAGTTACTGCCAAAAGAAGCAGGCGGAGCACAGCCTCAGACCTGTCTCGCCAGCTTTCTTCAGCCACTGGTACGACAATTTCAAGGCAGGCCGTGTACAGACGCTTAGGGTAGATTGGTCTATATGCTCGTAGACCTGTCAGATGCGTTCCACTTACTGCAACTCACTGTCGCCTGCGGTTAGCCTGGAGTAGAGAGCATGCATTGTGGACACCGCAACAGTGGGCTTGTGTGATGTTTTCCGACGAGCCCAGTTCAGCTTGCAGTCTGATTCTCGCCGGACTTTCATATGGAAAGCTCCAGGTACCCGTTATCACCAAGAAAACATCATTGAACGACACCGTTACGGTGGTGCAGGAGTGCTTGTTTGGGGTGGAATTATTCTGGGTTCCAGAACTGACCTGCATGTTCAAATTGGAACCATGACAAGCCAAATCTATCAGTACGCCATTCTGGAACAACATGTACGTTTCTTTCGGGGAGCCATGGGCGCACAGTTTGTGTTTATGAATGACAACGCCAGTCCTCAACGTGCAAACATCATAAGCGAATGCCTTCAATCGGAGGATATCACCCGTATGCACTGGCCAGCATTCTCACCGGACTTGAATCCAGTAGAGCACGTGTGGGATATGCTTGGCCGACGAGTTGCAGCCCGTCAACCTCCTCCTACATGTCTACCGAAACTTCGGAGAGCATTGCTTTTGAGTGGTGTAATATCCCCCAAGATCAGATCGGTAATTTGTTACTCAGCATGACTATCCGTTGTAAGGACTGTATTGCATCGTCTGGGAGACATACAATGTATTAACAATCATACCAACCAAGTAATATTGGATTTTTGTAAATAGGTTTTTTTTTGTAATTTGCTCCAGAGAGAAAAAATCTCTAATGTTTTTAATAATATCAAACATATAGAATCTTTTTTTGCTCTTTGCTTTTTGTTTAATAAATAAGCTTTACAAATAAGTCAAATTTGTTTTGCTTCTAACTCTTCCTTTGCTTGATTTTGCATTATCCTTAATTTATGGACATGAGTGTAAAAGTTACATTTTGATGTGATTCGGGAACGGGAGCAGTGGTCTGTTTTTGTATCACATAGAGTAAAGGAGTTCCACCATTTGACATCAGTAGAAAACTGGAGATATGTCCTTGGTGAAATGGATGTCGTTGATGTTATTTTTACAGTATATTCTCTCAAAACGTTAACTGAAAGTCGGGGATAAGACAGTATATCATGGTTCTTTGAAAATTCTGAGAACTGCTCATCTAATAAAATACGCTTTAAAAATAAACTAAAAAAGGAAGCGCCAGATAAGGAAAGAAGAAAAGCTTCATTTCGATAAGTGCCGACTTTCAAACTGAAAATTTACTTTAATATTTTAGCCAGATCTGTCCAGAGAAGATTTTCTTTTGTAGTACCAACTAATAAATTTTTGGATTCCCTTTTATAGGTTAAAGAAGGTAATGCCGGTCGAACTGAAACTGTTCCAGAACAGACTTCGGATGATTCTAAGCCATCTTCGGATGCCCAAACTACTCGGTCCTGAAGAATTGCTAAGCAAAGTGCCTCATTGCTTTCACCTGTTAATATTTCTCAAGAGTTTTGAGTCTTCTACAGTAGCCGCAGTCTCAAAACGTGGGAGGATCTTAGAAACCAGCCTTACTCTTCCAGGGGATTTGAAGTGAAGCTATCGATGAATTCTTTTCTAACTGTGTGAAAGAACTGAACTGAAAAGACACTTCTTCTATTGACTGTGTGCGTGATTGTGCTACATAGAAAAGTCGAATTTGATCTCTTTAAGTGAGTTATTTATTTTAGTATTAATTAAATGCTATTTAATCGTTAATGTAATTCTTAGTGATTTATTTAAATGATTCAACAGCTGTTAAGCATCGGTTAAATGCTTGAAGGTTGTCGAATCATTTAAATTGAATTGGTTGCAAGTATGTTTTAGACATATTCTCCGTACGTATCGTGAATAGGAATCCATTTCTCTTAGAAATTTCTCTACGAGGACATCGTTCCTTATGAAGATAATCGTCATGATTTGTCATAACTAGGCAATGGATTACCACGACAGTGTAGTTATTTTATTGATCACTTAGTTAACTCGATTTTATTCTTATTACTTTCACACAAATTATCGTTGCTTTATTTAATTTAAAATTTATAGTTGAAAATGTAAGACTGAATCGCAATATTTTTGTACTAACTATATGACTGTGGTTGTATTATTAACTATGTAATAGGTATGCTCTTTTAACTGCAGGAAGTAATCACCTAGAGATTTCAGAATGTGTGATCGAAAAACGAATATAACACGATTACTTATTTTATTCGAAACACTTCTAAATTAAATTACTTTAAAAACTGTATATATACTAAATTTAATCTAACATTATTATTAGTTCCTAGCAGACTTCAGAGAATTGTGTCTCCTTCATTTCGATTAAACCTTTAAAATATTTCCATCGCTTATTGCGTGAAATATTACTTTTTAAGCCGAGCTGTACTTCTTTAATTAGAGGGATGTATAAGTTTATATAAGAGCCTATTTCGCATGATTATCCTCTTCAAGACTTTTAACGTAATAATATTGTTGCGTAGATGCGGAGTCGTAGTAGACTGGATGCAAACAGAACCGATGGTAGCTTGATCACATTTATTTTCCCAAAAGGGTCATTTGACAGTTCTGGAACTTTCCATAAAATTATTCTCTTCACACAAAGATTTACCAAAAAAAAAAAACACTCTCTTTGTATCAGAGAACACAAACAGTAGTTAAACTTCAAACTACTAAGAACGTTAAACACAACGCAAAGCAAAGCGCATCTAAAAAGTCGAAGCTCTTACGGAGATCTCTCAATACTCCGAACTCACGCTAAACTAAACGACAACTGAGTGAGAAACGGGTACTCTCCTCTGGTCTTCTGTACTTTTGCATCGGATGCCGGGAAATATCTGGTACCTTCTTAAAATGACTAGAAAGCATATGAGGGCCGGATACAGTTGCATTTACATATAGGGATCAATTGCATTTATTCAGTCATAATACTATTTACAGTTATACAGGCATTGGACCAATATGTCCTCTAATCGCACAGTTTGGCGACTGTTGGTGATTTTTCGTAAAATATGAGGACAAAGTTTGTCTCCAAAACAGTCGTCAGTTTGGCGAAATGTCGCCATTTTAGCGAGATCGCAATTTACTCAATATTAAATAGACTTGCAGTCTTATTTTTCCGGCAGAGCTTCGTCTCATTCAAGCATTTTATGTTACATTGTACAAAAAAATATTTCATTTTCACATACAATTTCAGCAAAATTATTTACATACGTATATGCAAAATTCGTAACTGAAAAATGAACGTATGAATCTCCTTTTGGGGAGGGTGTATGCCGTCGTGGTAAACTAATAACTAAAATCGCCATAACCAAATAAAATCTTTTATTTTCATGTACAACGGTTCCATAACGGGAAAATTTCTTTTAAATAGGCCTTCCACCAAAGCATCTCCTTCTTTAGGCAAACAGCTCTAGCGTGCTTAGCCATAATCAACTAAACCAAAACTGTCCATTATCTGACGCAACTTAGAAACGACCTGACGTCTCCTTCTTCGCTGCTATGACACGTTTAGAGAAGTTTTCTTCGTTTACATACTGAAGAAAACTTCATATTCCCAAATTTAAACTATACAACTTCTCTGTATTAATCCCTTCTTATAACCACTTCCAGACTAAAAACTTTTCAAAGAAATTTTGTGTAGTGTTACGTATTGCTTTTAGGTAAACTGCGCAGAGAAAAAGATACAGTTCTATATCTCCCGTTCTACTGGGCCGATTGAAGAAATTCTAATTGCGTTTTGCAAGTCTCGAAAGCACGACTTAGGATGCATATTAGATTTATATATAGCATTGTTCCAATACAGGTATTTTTCACAAAAAAGGACTTTTTCTGAAATGACATGCCAATTTTTTTCCATATTTCGATTTTATGACTCAAATTATGCCAAACTGTGCCTAGTGGTGTAAAATTCGCCCGAGTAGTTTTTAAAATATTAGCTCTCAAAATTTTAGCTTCTACATGTTAATTGAATCTGGTATATATTTATTAATATCTCTTTTTATATTAAACTTACTTTATTCATTCTTCTAGAATTCGAAATCTAGTAAAATTAGAAAAATTAGAAAAATATTATATTTAATCCAAATATAATTCACACATTTTTCATTCTTTATTATTAGTCCAAAGGGATTTGAATCCCTTTGGACTAATAATAAAGGAAGTCCCGAAGGACTATTAGTTTCGTTTTGGCATTTTGCGTCGGACGGATAAATGTCGGTTCACTTTTCAAACTGTTGCCATAAAATGTTAGAGTCCTGCATTATATTTGAAGAAATTAAATAATGAAAATCTGCGTAAATGTATGTATATTTCTCACATTGTCATAAAATAACGGTACATAGAGTCATCGAATTTTGAATAACGTAATCCTCCAACGAATATGAGCATGTGGAAGACCAAATTTGAAATTTGAAATTTGTTTTATGATCGATTTCCTATTTTTTAAAACTTTGACGAATTTTTGATTAACAATCTCAAGGATTTCAAAGCGAGCAATGGCAACGTTGTGCAGAAAAAACATTTTTATCTCCAGCGCGTGAGTCTCTGTATCGGAAATTCTAAAGATAGGCTCGTTTTAAAACTATTTTGCGATATTGCTGTTGCACTGGATCTTATGGTTTAAGTGCGAGGAACATGATATTTAATAAAGAAAGGAAACACACAAAATGTTAAAAAACGCCCCTTTGGACGTAATTTAAAATCTGAAACATTTCGGATTTTTTTTTTTTTTTTTTTTTAATATTTGTATTTTTAAATAATTTTATAATTTTTCGAAAAATATTTTTCATTATCACCTACAAAATGTTAACGTCATCTTAAAAACTTTTAACGTATTTCTAGGCACACCTGCAAAAAATTAGACATTTTTATTGGAAATTTTCTATAATATACATGAATTTGCATATTAGAGCGTTCTGAAATTTGGCATCTTTTCTTCTTGAGCGATAATATAGACTTTGTTAAAATTACTTTAGAGTATGAAGACTGATATTTATTTCTTTCGTTTACAATGAAAAAAAAAGAAGAGGAAAAATGGGTTGTTATAAATTAAAATGTTCGCCAAGTAAATTAGTGAAAAAAATACGCCAACATAAATTTTTGAATTTCTCCGTAAATTTCGTCCAAATTTTACACAATTTAATATTTAGGCATAATTTGAGTTGTAGAATCGAAATATGGAAAACGATTGGTACGTAATTTCAGAAGAAGTCCGATTTTGTGTCAAATTACCTATGTTAGAATGATGCAATATATAAATCTAATACGTATCCTAAGTTACGCTTTCGAGACATAAAAAACGCAATTTGTATTTCGTCGATTGGCCCAGTAGAATGGGAGATAAAGAATTGTCCTATTTGTTTTTTGGCCCAGTCTACATATTTATACATTATCGCATTTTAAATGGTAATTTTATTGCGAAATTATGTTTAAACAACTTTGTATCAAGTTATAGTGTTTGATGGATATTTCGTATATGTTGCAGAATTGTTCTATTTGAATCTCTTCACTTTTGAACAGGAAATGCAGCATGAGCCGGAAATATCGGGTTTGCAAGGACAAAATTTTGGTTTTCTTAGTGTGAAATAAAAGAAAATTTTTTCTATACAAAATATGAAATTTAATCAGTTAAATATCTCCTATTCTGTTCGATGGCCTTTTGCCATTTTTTCTAGTAACTTTATGATTCCACGCTAATAAAACTTCTGGTCTTTATCAGCCAAAAATGACATGGATAAGAGGTGATAAGAGGTCATCACTATTACTGGAAGTTTTACCCTTTTTAAAGAAGTTTTATAAACTTCTAAATAAATGATAAACCGACAGTACACAGTCCGTGCTACATGGGGGACGAAGCATCACTTCCCAGCCGAGCTCCAATAATTTCGCGATAGTGTCACGCACTGTTACGGTAGAACACGATTCTTTTGCAATTTGCCAATTCTGGCGTTTTATCGTTGATTGCTTCCTCATAAGCTGTTAGCAGTAAATATCTGATTTGATCATTTGGTTGCTTGGTTGCAGCTCAAAATACAAACACCTATGTAATCCCAGCAAACTGAGAGCATTGTTTTTTTTTTGGGGGGGTCCAATTTAGCTTTCGATATGATTTGTGCTGATCCATCAATCTTCGACCATGAACGTTTTCAATAAGTGTTATTATATACGATCCATTCTTTATCATCAGTCATGATTTTTTAAAAAAAAAAGAGGTCGATTGCATTACGTTTGAATCGCGTTGTGTTAAGCGAATTTGTTTCAATTCATGCGGAAACCTAATACCGAGCTTCTTAAAGAATCCCCAAGATATTTTATGTGATTTTCAGTTGTTTAGTTTGATAAATTGAACCTTTTTAACATTTCTCGCACAATTGTACGATTAATCGATTTAATTATGGCTTTAATTTTGTTATCAACAACTTGAAACGGGGAGGCAGAACACTGGTAATTTTCAAGCAAAAAATCTCCAGAATGAAATTTTCTAAGCCAATTCTGACGCATGCGTTCTATTAAGCTATTACCACCATAACCTTCACTTACGTCTTTGCAAGCCTGAGGCTATCTCTTGCCTTTATGAAAATTAAAAAGTAAAATACAGGGGTTGGACAAAAATATGGAAACACCTTTAAAAAAACATGTTTCTTTGCTTAATATGGTGTAGGAAACCCGTTGGCATCCAAAACAGCTTGCAGTCTTCTCGGAATAGATAAATACAGTTCCTGTATGTTTGCCAAGGGAATGTTATACCATTCTTCCTGGAAAACGGTGGCAAGTTCAGATAACGATGTTGGCGGTGGATAACGACAACGCAATTTCCGTTCCAATGTAGACCACAAAGGTTCGATAATATTCAGGTCTGGTGACTGTGGTGGCCAGGGGAGATGGGACAGCTCATCCTCGTGCTCAGAAAACCAGTCCTGGACAATGTGAGCTGTGTGAACAGGGGCTTTGTCGTCTTGGAAGACACCATCACCATCGGGGAACAAAGTTTGTACCATGGGATGAACTTGATCAGCCAAAATGTTCACATAAGTCTTGGCAGTCATGTGCCCTGACACAGTTATCATGGGGCCAGCAGAGAACCACGATATGGCTGCCCAAACCATAACAGAACCCCCGCCATGTTTCACTCTTGGCAACAAGCAGTCTGTATTATAGGCTTGAGATGGCGTTCTCCAGACGTAAACTCGGCCAGAAATGGGAAACAATGTGAAAGAAGACTCGTCAGACCATATTACTCGCTTCCACTGCTCTATAGTCCAGGCCTTTATGACTTAAACACCACCATTTCCTGTTACGGGCATTAGCATCACTGATGAGTGGCTTCTCGATTGCAGCACGGCCAGCAATTCCCTGTTTATGAAGCTCCCTTCTAATTGTTTTGGTACTCACAGGGTTCTGTAACACAACATTCATTTCAGCAGTAACTTTTGCAGCTGTGGTCTTATTTTTCGTCACAATTGCCCTTAATGATCGTCTGTCACGATCACTCAGGACACACTTTCGTCCGCGCTGTGATTTAGCAGATGATGTTTTCCCGCTTTTCAAATATGCGGAATAAATCTTCGATACAGTACCTCTTGAAACACTAAACACCTCGGCTACCTTGCTTACGGAAGCACCTACCGTACGTGCTCCAACAATTTGCCCACGTTCGAAGTCTGTTAACTCTGACATAATGCAATGACAACCTCACATAACAGTACTCCGACAACAACTGAACTGTTTAGCACATTTACGAAGTTGTATAGGTGGCGTCAGTAGTGAAAAACGCCAGCGCCACCTACATATTTCATTAAAATCAATCTTTCTTTTCAAAACATGCATTTCACAAGGTATTTCCATATTTTTGTCCATCCACTGTATGTCGGAAATGTTAATTTTGCACCCCACGTTAAAACTGACCGTAAACTAACAGTTGTAAACAAAAATATTCAGAATTTGTTTCCATAGCAACGCAAAAGTATCAGCAGTGAAACATCAAAAGAAAATGAATTACAAGATTGACAAAAGAATAACAACAAAACGAACATAACGCTACCTATTTGTGCAAACCGAAATTACGTTCTCCCAGCCCAGTATATTCACAAAACTGACTACCGGATTCTGGTGATATTTATTAGTTTCTTGCCAATTGGCAACATTCTAGAATTTCCCGGAAAACTCCTTTACAGAATCGTATGAGAGAGGTTTCTCAAAATATTCCGAATGTGATTGGATAACCATATAATGTAAGTTGCAATGAAACCGTGACTTAGTTAAAGTTTAGTCATTCATTTGCAATTTTGCGTCTGCAATGAGTTTGTTTACGGTAAATTTACTGCTTTAGTTCAGCAGTCATTCACTTTACAGACGTATGACTGCACCGAGTTCTTTTTTGGTGATTATTGCTTTAGATTTTACTCTGTTAGTAATTGCCGTGATCTGCAATATTCATTTTATTTTAAGGAGAATTTGCTTTATCTCTCATCATTCTCCATGAGACATTCATTGATATTTACCTTGCCTGAACCAAAAAATAAAGCTGTTCATATGAAGAAGAATACAGATTATTGTGATCTGAAGATTTCTAATAGAGAAATTGATCCAAAATTAGAAAAGTTTCATTTTCATCCGGCACAATTTAAAGAGGTTACCTGGAAGACACTTCTTCCAACTGGTGTTGGTTTGGAATTATTCTCTGATGGCTCCGTGATTGATAAAAATGTTGGAGCAGCATTTGTTGCTTTCGCAAATAATAAATATGTATATAAATCTAAATTAAGATTGAATAATAATTCAACTATTTTTGATGCAGAACTTATTGCCTTTGAATACGCCATAAGATGGGCTAATGAGGAATAAAATGAGAAATATATTACAAATTGGGAGATTTCGGTGTTCACAGATTCCCAGAGCATCCTTAGAGCTCTTAATTCTAGAAAATGTTTATCTGCAAAAGTAGATAAAGTCAGAAATTATATTCACAATATTAATTCAAAAATGAAATTACATATAAATTGGATAAAAGGACATTCGAATATTTATGGAAATGAAGCAGCAGATTCTGCTGCTAAGGAAGCATGCTATAATACAGATATTGATATCACGGTTCCTTTACCTCTTAATTATATTAAGAGTGTACTACATGACAAGATTCTCCACACATGGCAACAAAGATGGCATTATGACAAAACTGGACGAAAGGTTTATAAAATATTTCCTGTTGTCAAAGAGCAAAGATTAAGTTACAATAGATTGCTAAATCAATTGATAACAGGACATGGCCAATTTCCAGAATATCTAAAAAGGTTTCATGGGAAAGATATGCATTGCCGATGTGGTCAGGATGCATCTGGAGCATCTAATGGACATTACATTTGGGACTGTGCCTTAACGAAGGAAATTAGAGGAGAATATTTTCGAAATATATCTATAAATAACGAAAAATATCTATATAGCAATAATAAAGCTAAATTAGGACTTATAAAAATTATTATCAATTTGAATAATTATGTATATTTCGATCCTTTTGTTTAGTTGCTTAAATTTTTGAGTTGAATTGCATAAATTATAATGTAATTTGTATACATACAATGTATAATTTACTGAAAACTGTAAATGCTTATTGTTCGTTAAGCTAGGCAATATTTGTATTTTATAATTGTTGTTTAGGTTAGCAGTTGTCTTGAGTTCAATTTAGTCATTTTATGTTAAGAAATAGGTGGTTTCTATTCTGAATGAAGGTCGAGATGACCCGTTGGCGGCGCCGACACATCTCCAGCGGAGGATGAGTTTTTGGATAAGTAGTCCTTATTCTGTTGTAGTGTTTATCCAGTTATCTTTCAGTTTGTTTCTTTTAAATTGCCGGTTGTGCCAATTTTGGCGGTACGGCTTATTTTCTTAGATTAGATTAGATTGCCTGAACCAAGATTTTTTTCAACAAAGTATCCGTTTCTTCCTACTCATCCGGCATAGTTATATAAGACGATCTCTAAGATTCCGTAGCGTGCAACAGTATGAAAGTTTATGTGAAAGTTTATGCCGACATTCGCATTCATTTCTTGGAATAAATTGTCCATCATCGTATGTATTCCTACTGACGCATTAGCTAGTTAAATTATGATACCATTATGCCCAGTCTATGGGTTAGGTTATGTTGCTCGAAAGCAGCAAAGCACAATACAGCGATTTGCCGAATCAGAAGGATGCCTTCGTGAAGGACTATTTAAAAGAACTTGTTTTCATGTTACATGTGATGAAACAACAAAATTATCTTGAGCCAGCCCGTTCGCCTGCAATCGAACCCAGGTCGAACTTCCGGTATTCAGAGGGCTTAAACATTTGGCCACTGGTGGAGCACTTCTATTCACACTTAAGACCATCACTAATAGAAACACCTAAAACTAAACTTTATCAGATATTTCTCCCGCCTTCGTGGTGTAGTGGTTCTGCACGCTGGGCCGGTGCTCCAGAGGACCGTGGTTCGATTCCCGGGGAAGGCGACTGCTCATTTTTCATTTTGCTTGCTTCCAAAAAATACCTAATGTCTCTACAGGGTTACAGCCGAAAACATCGCGGCAAAAACATTGCGGACGAAAACGTCGCGGAGAACACAACGCAAGGCGAAAACGTCGTGCTACAAAACATCGTGGGAGAAAACATCGCAACGAGAAAACATCGCAGTCCTAAAACATCGTGGTACAAAACATCGTCGTCGAAAATAAAGCGGTTCAAAAACTTCGAAGTTTAAAAACATCGTCGTCGAAAATATCGTGGTAAAAAATAAAGTATCTACAAATCATCGCATGACGATAACATCGCAGATATGCTTTTTTTCAGACATGCTTTTCGGAGACATTCTTTAATAACTGTAAATGGATATTCCCATAATGATTTGTGAGCGCAAGATGGAAAGAAGGATAATTTTTACTTTCATATTTTTTATTAACTAATAAATTTTTGCTGAGAAAATAAAAAGGAAACTTAAGCATAGAAAATTAATGCAACTTATAGCACTTAATGGAATTTTAAACCGACATAGTTAACTAACAAAGGCCATTAATAAATAATTTTTGTAATGCTTTTACTGGTAATTTTTCATGAAAAGTATAAGCTATAAGTTGCATTTAATTATTTATGCTTAAATTTCCTTCTTACTTTTTCAGAAAAAATTTATTAGTTATTTAAAAAATGTGAAAGTAAAAATTATCCTTCTTTACATCTTGCGCTCACAAATCATTATGGGAATATCCATTTCCAATTATTAAAACCCGAAAAAAGAATGTCTGCGATGTTATCGTCATGCGATCATTTGTAGATACTTTATTTTTTACCACGATATTTTCGACGACGGTGTTTTCAAACTGCGAAGTTTTTGAACCGCTTTATTTTCGACGACGATGTTTTGTACCACGATATTTTAAAACTGCGATGTTTTCTCTTTGCGATGTTTTCTCCCACGATGTTTTGTAGCACGACGTTTTCTCCTTGCGTTGTTTTCTCCGCGACGTTTTCGTCCGCGATATTTTCGCCGCGATGTTATCGGCGGACACCCGCTACAGTGATGCCCGAACTAAAAGGGTGGTGAATGATGATTCTCCACACCCAGGATTTGGCGACTAGATCCAATAAAATCCTAGTCGTCCTTTAAAAAAGAAAGTATATAACATATTTCTCCCACTTTCCTAGCGTGCCTTCATGGTCAGCACACTGAGCCGGTATTTCAGAGGTCCGTGGTTCGATTCTCGGCGAAGGCGGTTGCTAATTGTTCATCTCTCTTGCTTCCAAAAACCTAATATCTCTATAAATTTGTCTAGTTATTTAATGAAGAGTGAGAGACAGTCACAATCTTTTGCAGTACCATTTTATTTGTTTTTGTTTACTACTGCAAAAATTTCGAATATTAAATTAATAAACTGCATTTTTACGTTCTTGTTTTTGGATAGCAATTACAATGGAAGAATCTTGATTATTTCCAGAATGGCTTTATCTTTACAAAAGAACAACATCGTATTTCAACTAATTATTACTTGCTAAAGAAAACATTTCTTTGAACCATTTTTTGGGGGGCGGGGTGATGCTAGATCTGAAGTTATTAAAGATATTAAAATTACCTTAAACCTTTCTTTGCGAAGTAAAAATTCACCAAAGTTCATGAGCTGTATTATAGTAATAGCTGGTTTATAAATCTTTGTTGCCATGATAAGTAAGAAAAAATCTGATGTGTACACCACATGACTTCCTTGTACGGCATATTAAATTCTACGCATTTTTTCTTGCATTTCATTTAAACTTATTGAATTGAATTAAATCTACTTCGCCGACAGCGCATAAACCACAATAGAATTAATGCATTCTTTAAAATTCACTTTAGTATTTGTTTACCATAGCGTCACTCTGGCGCTAGATTCACTTAACAGTATTATGTTTCGTTCATATTATAACTCAAAATGCACAAAATTGATATCATTTAAAGAATAGAAACAACTGATCGTTGCCACATGTTCTATTCAAATACTATAATAAAGCTAGAACGATGTATAAAAGAAATTAAACAAACAAAACAAAAAAGAAACAGTTTTTCACAGACGATTGAGTATTTCTCATTCAATTAATGCAGTTCTCACTTCGCGTGAAAGCAAAAATATGTAAAAACTCAAAATATCTGTATTAAAAATTACGAAGTAAATCTTAAACACTTATTTCCTCGAAAAATTTCCAGAAAGGATTAAGCATGATTTAATTGGCAATAATAAATGAAGGCGTTATCTTTGTTGTTGCTAAGGTAAGTTTCTCCAGATTGGCAACAAACCCACTAGTCTGCTGTTTCAAATGTAAACAATCAATGGCCGCCATGATAAAAAAAGGCTTAGCGGCACTTAAACAACTTTAAAAGTTTTGATAATTCTAAAAATATTGCATACAGATATACTAAAGGCATAAAAACCTTAACCGGAAATTAAAAACAACATAATTTAATCATTTTTAAAGCAAAAAATATACAATTTACAAACATATAAGAGTGAAAGAAATTGAGATCACTGAGCCGGGTAACAGAGTGGATATATATATATATATATATATACGTTTGGTGCGGCCGATTGCAACCAAAATACGAGGTGCACATCTACATGTTTTAGCAGTCCTATATACAAAATTTGGTACTATTCGGTTTCGAGGGCCGTAAAAAATCGCCAAACTATTGTTGATGCCAATGCTGCCAAAAATAATTGCGGCAACCCTAATAATTGTGGCAAGAAAGGAAGTATAATAGTAAATAACTATCTAAGATTGATGTTTTAATTTAGATGAAAGGTTAATTTCATGTAATATTTTTTTATTATTATAATTTATATGAAAAAGTCTAAAAATGACTGAATGGAAGCATAAGAGTAAATAACTATTTCAGATCATTATTACAATTTATATAAAAATTGCTAAACATAACTGAATGGATGCCTGCATCGCTATTTCGCTACCGACTTATCGCTAAAGCATAATTTCATCACGTTGGATGTTCAAACGTAATTTTCTATAACGAATGATGCCTTTTCTTTGAAAATATTCTCGGTAAAGTGCAGAATCGCTCACTTGTTTGTGTGCCGCTTTTACAAGGGTAAAAACAATAGGATTTTTGTCAATTTTCTTTTACTTTTTAAGTGAAAATAGGTCGATATGTACATAGATAAAGTCAAGGGTGTTCGCTGTGCCATTTTTGTGCAATTCTAGGATTTTTTTTTTTTAAAGTGAAAATAGGTCGATGTGCACATGAATACCGAGTATGTGCAATTCTTAAAAACGCGTCAAGCAGTGACTCTGCACTTTACCCAAAATTCTATTGCCGACTTTTCGTCATGGGCAATTCCCACATTGTTAAATCCATAGGATATCAAAAAAGGATTTAAAAATTAAACTAGTATTTCAATGGCGTGTTAAGAAATATAGAACTATATAAACTTACGCAATCTGAAATCAGCGCGTACGCTAGATTTGGCGCGCTGTTAAATGGGAGGCGTTTGCTAGATTTGGCGCCTTTGCGCGTGCATTTTCGCTGCAACTTTTTTACGGCCCTCGAAACCGAATAGTACCCAAAATTTCAACGTTCTGAGGCTACTCGTTTTCGAGTTATGGGAGATATGTACGGACGTATGTACGCACGTACGTACCTATGTTCGTACAGACGCCACGAAAAATTCTCTTCAGAATTAATTTTTAAAGCAGTTTTATAATTTTTTGGGAGGAAACGAGTCTTTTATTCTGTCCTTACGTACAGATATCACGCAAAAACATCGTTAAATTGCATTCGATGGCGGTCAAAATGGATATTTTCGTCGAAATATGCTGCCTGAAACTTTTCGCGATTACAATACTTCTTTTTGACTTCGTACAAGGAAGTAAAAATATCAGTGTTTAAAAATAAACAAGTCTTGTTTCTCATAATCAAAATACTTGCCACTGCTTTGAAAGGAAAGATAAAAATAGCACTCGCAAAGAAGCTGAGCAATTGTCATTTATATTGACCACATATCTTTCTTTCTCTGTTTCCTTTGTTATCACTTGCTATACTCTTCAGGCAATCGCATGTTTTGGCAGAAATGTCATTTCAAGTTAAGAAAGGAAGTTACAAACTTTCTCTTTCAATTGACAGAAGCATAAAGGAGAGTTTCTTCTGTTCGTCAAAAAAGAAACTTGTGTATAACTAAAACATTTATCAACCAAACACTTTTATTATATATTTTCTTTTATCCTTAAGAATTTTTAAAGAAGGAATTTTTCTATTCTGTCATTTAAAGCGTTATTATCAGTGTTGCCAAGTAAGAACCAGAAATTCGAAAAGAATACTTTTTATCCTGAATACTATTTAATATATTATAATAATAAAAAATACTAAGTACTGAATTACATTAAAGTAAATTGTTTCATTCTTTTGAAATTTTGTAAGAAAATCTTTCTAATATCCTGATAGGACGTACACTACAATTAACATTCTTCTCGGATATATTAATGTTAATCATCTTTTAACTAGTATGCGTAGAAAGGTTCCAGAATGATCTCATTGCATACACATAGAAAAATTTCATAACACATAAACGTATTCTGAGGAGCAGAGTAACTTAAATTGGGTCTTTCATTCTTTAAATTCGGCGTATATTATTTATGCTGAGTTTTAAGTGGTCAAACCAACGAAAGAGTTTCAAAACTCTTAACAATTTTCAATTATAAATAGCGTCTAGAATTTGGTTTAATAAATAAGTTAAAATATTTCGAAAAGTAAAATTCTGGGTAGGAATTTTTGTAAGTTACTCCCGAAAAAAGAAAATGTGATATCAATTTAATAACTTAAAAAATTTATAAATTTAATAATTAATATCAAATTTAAACTACTTTATATTGTAATACATTTTACCAAAAAGAGTTTCAGAAACTGTTTCTTTTTTAAATTCATGCTAAAGTCTTTTCCATCAGTTAAGTTTGATCTGAAAAAAGGTGCTTTTTTCTGTGTGTATTTAACTGTTTTCAAACACTCGCAAAGCTAATTTAAAATCAGATTTACATGTCCTACTGGGCCCACCAGCGGCCGAGCGGTAAAGTCGCTGAACACTGGTAGTTCGGTCCGAGGTTCGAATACCGCGAACGGGCTGGCTGCGTGGGTGTTTTCGTGGTTTTCCCCATGTGTAACGTGTATACGAGCCAGTTTCCCTTAGAAAGTCCTCCACGAAAGGCATCCCTCCTCTTAGGCAGATAGCCCTAGTGTGCTTTGTCATAATTAAATACACACCACACCATCTCCTACTGTAATTGTAGAGAAAGAGAAAAGTTATTCAAAGCTATACAATGTCTATATTTACTTTAGTTAATTCAGTTATCTACTTACTTGTCATATATAAAAAGTTGTGTTTTATTTAAATAACTTTAATCCTTAATTTAACTTCGCAAATTTTTAACACCCTTAACCAAAAGTTCTAATATAATTCGGAAACTGGGGCTTCTAAAAATTAAAGCTATTGTCCTAAATAAAATTTAAAATATTTACAATTAAATAACTTGAAATATTTGGAAATCGATTAATTAACTTTATTTACAATTAAACAACTTCTTTCATTTCATTCCTTCCCTTCATCTCATTATCTCATTTAAAGAAATATTTATTCAATAAGTCTTACTTTTTCCCCTCTTCTTTTAAGGTTGTTACTATCACTTATTACGTCATTATCACTAACATTTTGACAATCTTCAACTATAAAAGTAAAAAAAAAAAAAAAAAAAAAAAAACTCACACAAGAGACATGAAAGACGGAATGGGGAGCGTGTTCTTATCTTACAACGCTATAAGTCTATAGCAAAGAAAGAAAAGATGCAAAGAACTCTATTCTTGACTCTGTTTGTGTTCTTACTTGTACCTTATTAATCATTTTAAGATTTTTAAACTGCAATGCAACGCCTTGTTTAACTGATCTTGTATAATTCAAAATGAAAATAAAATATATTTCGAACGCATTCAAATTCCCTTTTCTATCTTTTAATGACATCGTAAAGTTCCTTTTAGCTTAAAAACTATTTTCTGTTTTCTTTCCTGTTTCTCCTATTCTTTCGTCAGTCTTCACCAGAACGCGAGTTGCATTTAAACAGCGAAAATATGCATAATTTAGACCGTAAGCGAGAGCTTTGGCAATACACCTGAAAAGCAATTTATCCATCTGTTTGCTGATCTGGTTTTGATGAATGATTTCCTGAATTTGTTAACATTTAGGGATAGACGATGATAACAGCTACTCTCGAGGTGGTCAGGCATTCAAATTAGTTCGCATATTTTTATATTTAAGCATTCGTATTTTTAAAACCACCATCAGATTTACTACTTATCCTCAACAGAGCATCTAAAGAAACATTTCTTCGAATCAAAATCGTAATAACAACCTTGTATTTAGCGTAAGTATAATGAAATACTCAATCGATTTCGAGGGCAGCTAAAGGTCCCTCCTCATCAGGAGAAATAAATACCTAGAAAGAAGAAAATAAAGGAGAAGGAGTTTCAGAAACACGTGGTCCTTATCAGCACTGCACGTGGTTATAACTGGATTTTTAATCAGAGTTGCACTGGCCGCCTACTTTTACTGAGCCAGGCTATCTGATCAAGCATCAAGGACAAGAAAAATTAGCGAAGTTAAAATAGGGAGCGAGGGGCAAATGCACCTTCACGCTCAAAATCTGAACTTCAAATAATGAAAAGCAACCACTGAACAGATTTTTATACCCTCTGGTAGTACCAAACGCGAGGAGGTAACGCCATCTATCGGCAAAAATAAATTAAGATAGTAGAATTTTAAAGGAATTAGGAAGGACTGGATTGGACTTCAAATCATTAACTAAACCTGCTAAATCTTTGTGAATTTTTGTGAAAATCCAATTCACCTATGGAAGATGCCTTTTGGATAATTTTCGCAGACCCAAAGTCAAAATTATGGTTAAATGTCCAACTATGATACGCTATTGAAGACTTGTTAATTTCGCCTTTTATGACATAAGATTCATGTTCCTTGATACGAAACTTCAACGCTCTTTTTGTTTGGCCAATATATCTTAAACCACACTGACACGATATACTATAAATTCCCCAAGAATTCAAGACAGAAACGCAATCTTGTAGAATCGAAGGGTGAATTTTATTAATACGGAAGAAACCGACTTGAAAATTGAATTTCTGGAGAATCCGTGCAATTTTATAGATAACAGAAGGATAAAATGGAAGCACGACAAGGTCATTAATATTATTTCTAACAGTGGAATGTCTTCTTTGATGGGAATCTGAAAATTTTTTAACGGCTTTATCAATAATCACGGGAGAAAATCCACGGTCAATCGCAACTGCTCTGTAATAATTAAGTACATTGGTAAGCAAAGATTCAGAGGAACAAACTTTAAGCGCGCGGAATACATAATAGTAAAAAGAAGCCATTTTTTGCTTAACAGGGTGTCATGACTTGGCATGGGGTGGTAAACAAACTGCAAAGGGTTTACGGTACACAATGGTGCTAAAATCAGTTTCATTGCGGATTATAAGAATATCAAGGAAGGGGAGGGAATTGTTGGATTCAATTTTCAAGAATGAATTGGATGGCTGGATCAATTGAATTCATAATAGATAGAATCTCGGATAAATCCTCTTTATAACCGTCAGAAAGTGCGAAAGTGTCGTCAACATACCGAATCCAAAGACGAAAAGATAGTTTATCAAATAATTTTATCTCAAAATAGTGCATATAAATGTCAGCAAGTACCGGAGTGAGAGGTTTACCCATAGCCAATCCTTCAACTTGACGAAAATATGCATTTTGGAAAACAAAGTGGGTTTGACTGCGAGAAACTTTAGTAAGCGAAACCAACTCATTAATTTCAGTATGTGGGAAGTGAAATTCCCGAAGCCTAGTTTCAAGACAATGTAGTGCTCCTTCGACCGGAACATTAGTAAACAGTGATTTGACATCAAATGAAACCATAATGGAACGAAGTGGAGAAATATTTTTAAGTTTATCAATGACATCAACAGAATTTTTACAGTGTGAATATTGTTAGCAAGAGAGGAGAAAAGAGTAGAAGAGCAAGAGTAGAGGAGAAAAAGCAGTAGAGTAGTAGAGGAGAAAAAGTAGTAGCAAGTAGAGGATTTCTTCGAATATCTTTAGGGATATCTGATTGGTTGATTTACGCGTAAACCAATTTTGGAGGAGTAGCTACGATAGGCAAACGTTTAAGCGAAACATTTTAATCACGAAATGTGCTCATAGACGCGACATGAACTTCCATGGTTTCGACTAGGAACCCTTAGAAGCTTGTTTCTCGCAAAACGTTTCCTAATCGCAAGCGCCGTTAGATCTGATAAACCCACAAGACTCCTAAGTACAACGTAAAAGATTTATATCTGTAAGACACAGTTTTAATGAAATGTTTAGTTACGATTTAAAGTAATCTGTATTTTTGGAGGGGTAGAATTTATGAGCGGTCAAATATAGTGGTTAGGAGAGACTACTGTGCTACGGAAGGGCCTGGGATGGAATCCCTCAGAAGGCATGGATGGTTGTAAATGTATAGAGTCTTTGCGGCATAGGGGCACTCTAAATATATGGCAAGCATTAAGTCCTCTCGAGAGGTTGGTGTTAGGAGATGAGGGGTGGGAGACCCTCGGACCCGCACCCCCCGAGGTGCTCTCCATCAAAATTGTGGGGATGAGACTGAGTGAAGTCGTATTGTCACCTGTATGGTGCTCAAGGCTCTTGCCAACGACAGGCAAAGACAGCACAGTCTTGCTGTCTTTGCCACGATGAAGTTCGTGAGCTTGTCCTGAAGTTAGTCATACAAGACATAAACGAGAAGACGAGAAATCGTCGACAGTATAAGGTGGTTAAACATGGTCTAGTTTAATAATTAATTAAATTTAACCTTACAAAACAAAGAAACGTAGAAGTATAATAGCTCTCTTTGTGCAACTGCCATAGCAGCACTCTCAAAATATAATGAAAAATCTTCTTGTCAACTTCGGGCTGCAATGCAGTTTAAGAATTTCATCTCTAATGGCGCTAACGGCGAAGAAATGCATGTTACGTAAATCGTCGTAATGGCTCCAGTGGAGTGTAGAGGTTAAATTTCCCAGAGGCAAATAGGTTTAGTAAATTATGTCATTGAAAAAAAAGGAGAAGGAAAAAGTGCTCGTATTTTAGCTGCCGACTGATTTTTATTAGCTGATTTTGATCCCAAAGGTAAATTTAATGAAACGCCAGTTCACACATTTTTTTGTATAATTTGTAATGCGATTAGTTTCAGCTACTAATGCGAAAAACTGCTGACTTCTTGGGAATCTAATTTCTCTTTTCTGCTTAGTTGATTCCTTTTTTATTTCTCGGCTTTGGGAAGCTGCATTTTCCACGCCATTGATATTCTCAACCTGGTAAATTACTCGAACTGTTGAAGCGAAAGGAAAAAAAAACCTTCAGAAAAAAGCTCTTTTCCACGTTCCTGAACACAAAGGCTAGGAAATGACACATAAAAAAGACAAAGATTCATTAATGTCAAGACGTGTAACATCAAAAAGCATCTTTAATGTCTCAGTATACTGTTTCACTTATTGAAATATATGTTGTCTTTACAAATATAATTAATACAATGCATTATTTCATTCATAACAATAATTCTGTTGGCAAGAAATAAAATCAACGGAACTGCAAATGGTTTAAACAAGGCTTAGTTTAAACAAACTAAGCCTTGTTTAATCAGTTTTCTTCAGTTTAGGATTATACTCATCTCAAGAGAATATAATTTCTGAAAATTCGATACATTTGAGAAAATTCCTAACTCTCTACCACGATCATTAATGGGTTATTTAGATCAATTACTAAGCGCCGTAATCTTAGGAATACATGGCAATTCATTCATTGAATACATTTTAGGACAAACTAACTATACACAGGGTGATTCGCTACCACATGGTCTAATATTTGATAGTGGGATCACACAGTAATGCGGTGTTGGTAATGCAATGGTAACGAAACAGAGGACGCGATAGAGGAAGCTGTTAAGAGACTCGGCAAAACGTCCACGCAGGAAAATCGTCGTCCGAAACTCGCCCACGAGATAAAATGAGAAGAAAGCTTTCACAAATGGCCGTTAGTAAATATGTATGGTATAAGGTATTTCTCCCACTTCCTTGGCGTGCCTTCGCGGTGTAGTGGTTCTGCACGCTGGGCCGGTATTCCAGAGGTCCGTGTTTCGATTCCCGGAGAAGGCGATTGCCAATTTTTGATCTCGTCTGGTTCCAAAAATTTACCTAATGTCTCTACAATGGTGCTGTTGATTGTAACAGCCGGGCTGCTGTCCCGATGAGGCGTGCACCAAACCGAACCACTAGACGTGAACCAAAAGTTATAAAAAAAACTTCTTCATTTTAGAGACATGCCAAGAATAGGGGATAGAAGGAACCCAAATCCAACAGATGGTGCTTCGCCTTCAAGAAGATATTTCATAGCAGTACAGGAGCAGTCACTACCCGCTTTGATGCTTTGATCTTCTCCAAGCCAACATCTTGGGCATCTTGACCATTTGCACTCACACCATGAGAAATGTGTGCAGTTACTGCAGTTTGAAAATTAGCCACGGCAGGCTGCCTTTGCTCAATGGTATCCACAGAAGAATGCTGTGGATCCCCTTTTTCCTCTTCCGTCTTATTCACAGGTTAGCCGTACTTCACCAGAGAAAGTTGCTAAACAAATCCACAATTCTTACCTGTTCATTTGAACGGACGATTGTTTTTTGAGGCTTTATACGATTGCTTTTTGAGGAAGTCTTACTCAAACGTGTGAATGATTAATAGAATCAGCAACTGCTAAGCCATGGTATGGGGTCCTAGTATGATGGGGCATTATGGTTCAGATACGATGAGCAAACATTATAGAACTGTAATATTAGCTTGTAACTGAGTCTTCGCGGTGCAAATTGTAGTGAAGGTTGTAGATATGCCACTGATCCGTCTGGGGGTCTAAACCAAGGTCTATTGTTTAAAAATCCAATATTGTACCTTATTATTGTACAGCCCCGTAACCAATATGATAACCTTTACGTTAATGCCAGTGCTAGTGTGTCGCTAAATCATCACATATCACCTTTTGATAGTCTCCAACGAGCTCACTTTGCATTCCATTTACGCACCGCAGTGGGCGCAAACGAACACACCTCGCATTAAAAATGCACGACTGACTGATATCGAGCATATGTGAGAAGAAAGAATTGCTTAATCTCGCAACCGCCAAAGGGTTAAGAAATGTAAATAGAATAAACTTACTTCCACAGGAGAAAACTACTATTGAAAATAGAGCGAAAATGATAAAATCGCTTACTGGTGAAATTCAGCAGCATAGAAATGATGTCTTCGGTGCGTCTCACAATTCGTCGAAAGGTTTGGCTGAAGAAATGGTGCTACTTTGGTAGACGGTTGCACGGATTTTGGCGATTTTCCTTTGGCGAGTAATACAACTTATGGTAAACCCATTGTTGGATAAGTTATTTATGGTAACCGATACTTTGTTGTCATTTTATTTAAAAAATAGTGCGTTTTATTGTGCATAAATTCCGTGTTTAAAATATTATTTATGGCTTTTAAATATTAAAAATCAATTTAATTTTGCATTTTTATTTGAAATAAAAATTTTATTGTTTATCATATTTTATGAAATTTTATGTTGTGGATGATGTAAGCAATGACGTCACCTTACTTTAAAAGTAATTCATTTTAATATGTATAAATTTAATCTAATGTTTTAAACATTATTTATGGCTCTTAAATATTAAAATACAATTTAATTTTGCATTTTTTTAAAAAATGATTTTATTATGTATGAATTTTTAAATAATTTTAATTCTAGCTGTGATGTAATAAGCTCTCTGATTGGTTATAGAATATTTGTGCATTAACGAGCTGTAATCAGCTCCCTGATTGGTTACTGACAATTTGTGCATTTCCGCGCCGTTTTAAAATTTAATTTATATCTTCGAATTCCTTCAAAGATGTCTTCAAAGATGTTATCTAAATTATGATTCTGATTTTTTATTGTGGTACTTATCAGTAAAGAACAGGTTAAACACTCAAAAAAGGTAAGTACATATTTTTCTTTTATTTTATAATTGCATACTTCAATTTTTTTTAAAAAATTAATACACTATTTTCAGAAATTGCTGAGATAATTATTGTCCATATGTTTTAATGTTAATTATATTCTATATAACGTATTTTAAAGTATTTGAATTTAATAATATTCTAATTCTTTTAAATGTTGGTATGATGGTTTTTAATTCGATATTCAATTTCAGTAATATTTTAATCTAATTAAACGTTGGCCCAAAGTTTTTATAGCGGTGTTTTTATTCTCTTCTTTGCTACATGAAAGTAATAATAACCTTACTCATAGTAAATGTATTTATTTACACTTGCCTGCCATCTTAAAAAATGACATTTTCAACAAAAAATTAATCCATTACTTTTAACGATATTTATTTATTTATTTTTTTAAGTTTCGAATACTTTACTATGCATAAAAATAGCGTTTTTCAAGATGGCTGACGTTTGTAAAAATCGCGCCAACAATTCGGCCAACGTAAGTCGCCAAAAATCCGTGCAACCGTCTACCAAAGTAGCACCGAAGAAATGAATATTGAAACTTGCGTAGTAGAAAAGGGACAACGCATAATAAGAAATGTGCCTCTGAGAAGGCTGCTATTGATTCGTTTTCAATGAACGAAACTTAATCACTAAGAACGGTATTTGAGATTTATTAGATTAAATACTCATGCAACTAAATGACAAATTTACAGCTATATAAAATATCCCAAAGGTTTTTCAGTTTTTAAAATGGACATTTGTCAAAAGTTTTACCACTAGTTCATCTGAAACAAAGAGCAGCTAACTTAGCTTAGGAATATCTAATCCCGACTTAAAAATTTCGGAACTTTTGTCTTAAATAGAGAAGTTTACATATCAAGCGATTGTAATGTTTGAAAATTTATGCCAATGGATGGTTTACAAATACCGAAAAAAATACGAACTCTGATTACGTAATATGTAACCAATCTTTGACATTGCAAAGAGTAATTTTTTAACAATGCCTGTTAAAAGAACTTTCTGAGAGTGCTCATTTATTAAATTGAAGATCATAAAATTGTACCTTCTTTCATTGGACAAGAGCAACTGACAAACATACCTGTAATAGCAACTGTAAAAAAGGTTTTGCAAAGCATTAAATTATGATGATATAATAGATGTATTTGCAAATGGAAAAGCTAGAGAAATTGCTTTGTAAAATATGTTAAACTTAAGTTTTTTTTCTGATAAATAGTATTTTGATTTTGAAATGTACTGCTATTGTGAACTTCCCTATTTTTGGTTATACAAAATTAATAAAAACTAGTTTAATCAATTTCTTTACTTCTAAAATATATTAAACTTATGCTTTCATATAGTGTATTAAGATAATACCTATATTTTTTCTACTTTTGCTTATTAAATACGAATGGAAACTATTTAAACAGTTTTTATTTATAACTACACATAAATAATAATCTTATAGGAGAATTAAAAAAAAAAAAAAACTAATTTTCATATAGCTAACTCAACTTCAGTATTGTTATCCTTAAATGAAAAAAAAAAAAAAAAAAAAAAATGAAAGGGGTGCGAGTTTAAACTCTTGCCGCAGGCGCTGCGTTCCCTACTTACGGTACTGTCGCCGAGAAAGTTGACAGCTTCAGAAAACTACTGTGAGAGTAGGCAACAATTCTTACAGTTTTAAATTCCAACCTGTATCTTTTCGATCCTACGTAAAGCTATCCACGTATGATGGAAAGCCCTCCTAGCATGTGTACAAGACTCAGTTCTCTAAAGTGGCAACGCAAATGGATGGGATTTCGAAACTAATGCCGGCCATTTTACTGTTTCTTTGAGAGCAAACATAGTGGGTTCAAGCTGTGTGCACAAACCAGAGGTAAAACTTCGAAGATCCATTAGGCGCGTTCGAGATGTATTTGATGAAAAACATTTAAAAATTATAGCAGGCTTCAGTTTCAGTCTCACCACCAGAGATCCACAGAAACAATCCAGCAGCTCACTCAGAATATTAAAATGCTGTCTCATCTCGCTTTTTCGGACTTCAACGGACGTGCAGTACTTCATCGATGGAATCCGGGATCCTAAAATCTACAAAGCTCTGCAAATTGCAGATGCTAAGGATCTAAAATGCGCTTTAGTGTACTGTATGAAATTCGTAGTAGACCAGTAAGCAACCTGTAGAGACTGCCACCCAAGCAGAGCTGCTTATTTCCAGGAGCCAGTACATCAAATGACAGATCATCTAGACTACTTAACCAGGCAATTTAATGACTTCAGGCTGAATCTGAATGACAAAAACCGATCTTTAAGTGCTGGAACTGCGGGAGTGAAGAGTATATACAAATAAACTGCAGAACACCCAAAACTCGAAATCCTTAGCCAGGACGAGGGGAAACAAATTAGTCGCCATTTGGCTGGGAAGATGTTGCCAGATATTGAGAAGATCCATTTTAAAGCGTCTCCACTTCTTGCAATAAGTGGCGGCAGTAATGGACTCTTTGTCATGGGGAATATAAATGTAGTCCGTTGTAACAAGACCATTGATACAGGAGCCAATGTTAGCATCATCCGAAGATATCTGCCTCAACGACTCATTTGGACGCCATCCTGCGTTATGTTACCATCCAGATATTGTCCGGTGATAAAACGTCATAAAGCATAACGTTTCAACACTTGTGCGTTGATAGCGATAAATCTTGCTAAAGCGTGTAATCTAATAGGTATTAAGAAATAATTACTCATTGAAAAATTAAGCCTTTCATATAATCCTTTCTGAAGCTAAATAAATAAACAATAATATGGAACTTGTGCATTTAGAAAGTGTCAGGAAATGAACAATGTTGCTTGAAATAATTTGTCAGGATATACGAAAATGCAAAAATAATGCAAATATGGTTTGGATTTTCCACATTAGAGTATTAAAATTAGTAATTGAGCATCCTATTAAACATCTAATTGAAAACAGCTGATGTGTACACCACATAACTTCTTTGTACAGAATATTAAAAAATTTAGTTTAAAACAAATGCAATTCTTCTTGCATTTGTTTTAAACTTATCGGATTGAATTAAATCTACTTCGTCGATAGTGCATAAACCGCAATCGAAAAAATGCACTCTTTAAAATTCACTATATTTGCTTACCATGGCGACACTCTGACGTTACGTTCACTTAACAGCGTTACATTTCATTCATATTATAACTCAGAATGTACAAAATTTATATCATTTGAAGAATTATCTAATCGTTGCCACATATACCATTCAAATATTATAATAAATCTAAAAACCGTTTTTACTTCCTTGTACGAAGTAAAAAGGAAGTATTGTAATCGCGAAAAGTTTCAGGCAGTATATTTCAACGAAAATATCCATTTTGACCGCTATCGATATATGTACGAACGTATCAAGCATAACCCAAAAACGAGTAGCCTCAGAATGTTGAAATTTTCTATATAGGACTGCTATAACATGTAGATGTGCACCTCGTATTTTGGTTGCAATCGGCCTCACCAAACCTATATAAATATATTTATATATATATCCACTCTGTTACCCGGCTTAGTGATCTCAGTTTCTTTACTCTTATATGTTTGTAAATTGTAAATTTGTTTGCTTTAAAAATGATTGAATTATGTTGTTCTTATCTTCCAGTTAAGGCTTTTATGCCTTTAGTAAATCTGTATGCAATATTTTTAGTATTATCAACAATTTTAAAGTTGTTTAAGTGCCGCTAAGCCTAATAATGTTTTTGACGGCGGCCATTGCTTGTTTACATTTCAAACAGCAGAATAGTGGATTTGTTGCCAATCTAGAGAGACTACGTTTTGCAACAACAAAGATAACGCCTTCATTTATTATTGCGAATTAAATCATGCTTAATCCTTTCTGGAAATTTTTCGAGGAAAGAAGTGTTTAAGATTTACTTCGTAATTTTTAATACAGATATTTTGAGTTTTTTGTATTTTTGATTTGTCGCGAAGGGAGAACTTAATTAATTGAAAGAGAAATACTCAATTGTCTGTGAAAAACTGTTCCTTTTTTGTTTTGTTTGCTTAATTTCTTTTATACATCGTTCTAGCTTTATTACAGTATTTGAATAGAACATGTGGCATTGATCAGATAATTCCTTAAATGATATAAATTTTGGGCATTCTGAGTTATAATATGAACGAAATTTAATACTGTTAAGGAAACCTCGTGGCAGAGTGTCGCTATGGTAAACAAATGGAGTGAATTTTAAAGAATGCATTTATTCTATTGTTTTTTATGCGCTGTTGGCGAAGTAGATTTAATTCAATCCAATAAGTTTAAATGAAATGCAAGAAAAAATGCGTATAATTTAATATTCCGTACAAGGAAGTCATATACTGTACACATCAGATTTTTTTCACAGACTATTCAGTATTTCTCATTCAATTAATTCAGTTCTCACTTCATGACAAGACAAAAATACATAAAAACTCAAAATAGCTACACTAAAAATTGCGAAGTAAAATTTAAGCACTTGCTTCCTCGAATAAATTCCAAAATGAATTAAGCATAATTTAATTCGCAATAATAAAAAAGGCGTTATTTTTATTGTTGCGAAGCTTAGTTTCTCGAGATTGGCAACAAATCCACGATTCTGATAAAACTTCAAATGTAAACAAACATGGCAGCCATCGCAAAACTAATTAGGCTTAGCCGCATTTAAACAATTTTAAATTGTCGATAATTCTACAAATATTGCACGCAGATTTACTAAAGGCATAAGAAACTTAACCGGAAGATAAGAACAATATAATTCAATCATTTTTAAAGCAAAAAATGCACAATTTACAAACATATAAGAATAAAGAAACTGAGATTACTGACCCGAGTAGCAGAGTGGATATATATATACATATATTTACGTACTTTTGGTGAGGCCGATTGCAATCAAAATACCAGATGCACATCTACATATTATAGTAGTCCTACGTACACAATTTCAACGTTCTGTAGCTGTGTTTTGATTTATACGATATAATATAGTACGCACAGACGCTATAAAAAATTTCCTTCAAAATTCCTTTTAGATCAGTTTAATGATTTGTTTTAGGAAAAAGAGTCCTTTATTACATATGTCACGCAAAAACTTCGTTTAATTGCATTCGATAGCGGTGAAAATGGATATTTTTGCTGAAATATGATGCCTGAAAGTTTTCGCGATTACAATACTTCCTTTTTACTTCATACAAGGAAGTAAAAACGTGAGAATATGAGTAACGAGATCTGAGAAATCCTCTTTTTCTACCATTATGAAACAAGTGTTTCTTTATTTTAAATACATTTTTGAAAGATACAAATAATTATTTTTTCGTATTTTTATGTATTGTCACGTGTCTTTAAATAAGGGACATTCAAATTATTCAATTCACAACACGAAAACGTAATTGTATGAAGTGGCAGCAGTAGCTACCGCTTTAAGAAGTAATATGAATTGTGTTATATTTTTATGATTAATTTATTTAGTTTTGCATTTTTAATAAACTCTTATGTGACATATATTATAACCTGAAATTTTAAAGATTGCAACGTTATTTTGTTGTACGATTTTTTCCTCTTATAGAGGGAGAAATGGAAAAGTTGGGAGTGCCTTATTTTTTAAATATTTTTCATCGCTTTTATATGTGAGTAAAGTGCATTAGGTTATGCTTCAGAGTACCGCCCATGTGGAGGGGGGAAAAAGGAGAAGAAAAAGTAAATAAACCTTATACCTCTTTTATATTTTAGCAAAATGCATTACGTTTAAACTTCAGCATACCGCACATATAAATAAAGGAAAGCTCTTATAGCTGATGGCTATAAAAAACCACAAAAATCATGATCATGGGAGGTTAAATGCATCTTGCCAACAAAGGATTCGTTTCTTCGTTTTATATGTATATGCCAATTCTGTACGAATATACCAGTCAACTAGCGTAGCATCCATAACATACTTCCATTTGATTTTAGTATTCGAATGCACATAGCCATATTTGGGATGATTTCTTAAAATATTTGCTTGTTTATGTTTTCTTAAAATTGGCGCATATCGCATTAGCATTCAAGACTTTTTTCTATTCCTTCTTTTTCGATATATCTTAAAGCATGCATAAAAACTCTGTTTGGCGTTCGGACTGATATAAATATTTAATCCTTTTCTCATTCCCCAAAATGTAGTGTAGTACTTCTTTGAGATGAAATAGGTTTCAGCAAAAGCACAGTGTTTTAGACTGACCGTTAGAAATTCAGCAGTTGCAGAGTATTCGAAATTATGTATTACAGAGAGGGTATTCCATACATACGGTTCTTTCAAAAAGCAAATATTTTGGTGAAAGAATTTATATATGCAATAAAATCTGACCAGTAAATCGTCAATTGAATTACTAAAAATTCTGATGTGGACACCACATGATTTTACATGATCCTTGTACGACCACATGATCCTTGTACGACCACATGATCCTTGTACGGCCAATTGAATAATACACATATTTTGCTCCACTTCATTTAAACATTTTTCTTCGAATTTGGTTAGAGATATATTTCTCATTCAATCAATCAATTCAGCTTTAGCTTCGTGGCAAAGCAAAAATACGTACAACTCGAAACGTCTTCATTAAAAATTGTAAAACTGAGAAAAACCTAAAACACGAAATTTGCAAAATTTTTGCAGTTTTTTTAAAAGAGTAAAATTAGAATTTGTACGTAAAACCAAGCGACGTGACCAACGGGCAGAAAGACAAAATTGCTGGTACACAAAAATGTAAAGCTAGCTTCGCTCTCACTGGGCAAAAAGTCTCTGAAGTTGGGGCACTAACTGATTTGTTTCACTCAAATTTCAAGTATAAACAATTAGCTGCCATGCTAGGGCTAGCTACACTTATACTTTCAAACGGCTGATATATCTAGAACTATTGCATGCACATAAACTAAAGGCATAAAAATCTAAACCGGAACATAAAAACAACATACTCGTAATTTAATTACGTTTAAAGGAAAAAGTAGACAGTTTACTAACATATAATAATAAAAAAAAGGCGGAGTTCACTGAGATTGATTAAGATGATTGGCGTTAAGTATTTTATTTACGTTTAGTGCCGCCTTTTGCTACAAAAAAGGGAGATGTACAACTAGATGTTATAGTAATCCCCAATAAAACATTTCAACGTTCTAGGGCTAATCGTTTTTGAGTTTTGCGAGATATATACGTACACATGCCACGAAAAATTCCTTTGTGAATCCATTTTAAATTGATTTTACTATCCGTTCTGGGTCACAAGTCCTTTACTCTGTTCGTGAATACAGATGCTTTGGAAAAAAAAAAAAAAAAAAAAAAAAAATCGTTCAAATAAATTCGATAGTTGTGAAAATGGATATTTTCGTTGTAAAACGGCACCTAAATTTTTTCCGATTATAATATTGCCTTTACTTTGTACAAAAAAGTAAAAAAGGACATATTAAGTATACTTATATATATAAGACATATACTTCTAAAGTAAAACTATTTATCATTTATGTTCCATTTTAGGACATACTAACCGGAACGACTTTTAAAGTAAAATTATTTATCATTTATGGCTCATTTTAAGTACATTTTTAGCAGTTTCTGATATTTAGTAAGGAAAACGTTTGTACACAGTTAAGTAAATTATTAAGTCTGTCATGACTTGAAACATCTGAGTGGGATGATCTTGCAAACAACCAAGAGATTGCAAAGCTCCCCCAAAAATGTCACAGACGTTTTTTCTCTCTCCTCCTAAAGAATGAAAATCTGCAAGGGAAGAAAAACGAAGAACAAAGATCGATCACATTTATATTTAATTTGGAAATCATCTATGCATATTTTTCAGTTATAATGTAGGTTCAATCATGAACAAAGTTCTGATAACAATTAGTAAACAAATAGGAAAATAATGCACCTCATTTTCTTAAGCATATTGGAGAAATAGGAAATAAATTTTTGTCTAAATCCAATTTGAATTTAATTCTATTCTCCTCCAATTCTTGTTCCAATGTCTTTTAAAAATCTATAAAATTAAAAAGCAATTCTCATACCCTAAAGGGAAAAGAGCTGCGTTTTTTTTATTCTTCTCCTGAAGAATGGAACAGGTTGGGTTTTCAAAATGAGTTAACATGAAAGAAGAACCACTCCAGAGTTCCAGGTAGCAAAATTGAATTTTTCTTATTTTCCACGCCCTCTCAGTCCTTTTCGATTAAAGGAATGCGATGGATCAAACCAATGAGAGCATGAGAGCAAACAGCCTGGAATATTAGAATCTCCAAAAAGTTACAACTGGCTGAAATGAGTTTCAAAATAAGTTTCGTGGAAACCGCAAAGATGTAACCCCCTTGGTTGCCTATATGTTTTCAACGAATAATAAAAAAAAGGAAACATGTGCGGTGTCTTTGTTTCAATTCTTGATATTGCGGAGAGAATATATGAAGCATGCTAAGAATAAGAATAGTTTCAAATTTCAAGAAGGAACAATACATTGTAAACTTTATAGGTGATTGCTTTAAAGTTGAGATGCTGAAGTTTTCTTTCACGTGTTTAAAGTAAAGTATATTTTGATGGAAATTTCGTTAACACTATACAATAAATTCTGCTTAGGGGAAAATATGTCTTTTTGCATGACTAGTTTTGCTGAAGCATACATCAAAAGATTATTTAAAAACTTTCCGATTGAATTGATTTCCGTAAAAATGTTTTCATTCAAGAAAATATTTGAACTTATATTTACACCAGTATTCCGATTGTTAGCTCGTGTGTTTCAAAGAAGTTTGGATTTCAAAAACATAAAGTGACAATATTATGCTAAGAATTACTTCCTCAGTCATTGAATAACTCCACAATTTTGTCTTTGTTATCCCCATTAGACTTGGTCTCTAAGATCATATTTGAAGTTTGAAATATTTAGATGCTGAATTTTTATTGTTGAAACATAAATTTAATATTGTTGCGTGCGTACGGGTTCGTTATGAAATGAATGCACAAGTCCGATGAAAAAAAATGAACAAAAATTTATTATTATCACAACAAAAATGCTTAAATTTTCTCAAATTATCACGCAGTATTACAATATCTCACAGTAGTTTTCTTTTAACTACTCAAATGTCCAATAGAACGTAATTCAAAACAGCTAAAGAACGCTAATCCACGAATTCGCTACAATCAACAACAGTAGTTTTTTTAAACAACAACAAACTAAGCAACTACTACAAACTGAGATGTTTTCCTCCTTTTATAAGATTTTAAAATCACGCGCTAGAATTTTCCAGTACTTTCTCGAAATCAAAAAGAGATATTTATTTATTTAATGCACGCGCTCTTGTATTTTCAATTTTCCGGCTTAGCTTTCTTTTAATATTCGTCACGCGCTGCACTGCGCGAGAAATAAAACCAATTAATTTATAATTGAACTAATATTAGCTTTTTAAATACCAAATTCGTAACACTGCCCCCTTCCCAAGGACTGCACGTCCCGGGCAGTACAATCCCTGGACAGGAAGCTAAACTTACAACTGTGGCATAAATGCAACTGAGGCATAAACATTACATCACAATATCAAACAACATGAACAATAAATGCAATAACTAACTTAAACAAATCAAATGCTATCAAATACTAAATACAAATCAAATCAAATACACATTTAAAAACAAAAAGGACCATGGTCTGATACTATTTACAATTATTTACATTATGTACTATGGCCATAGTAATGAGCTAACCTGTCGTAAGAGTTCGAAGACTCACGGATCCGAACCACGACGTCATTCGTGTTCAGCACTGTATATGGACCATCCGAAGGTGACTGTAATTTAGGTGACAGTCCTTTTCGTTGAATCGGGTTCCACAACCACACCTTGTCTCCTTTGTTGGATCTATGTCTAGTAGCTCTTGTGTCGCATCTGGTCTTCGTTTTCTCCGTCGCCAAGTTGACTCGCTTTCGTGCAGAACGGTGCATCCCCTCAAACCGGGCCTGGGCATCTTGGATGTGTTCCTCAGGCGATGAAGGCGCATCCGTAGGGAGACTAAACAGGCGGTCACAAGGCAGACGAAGGTCTTGACCGAAGAACTTCTGAGATGGAGAATAGCTGATAGTCTTGCGTTTCTTTTCGACCCTGATATGATTTCGGCAGCTTCCCGAGCTCGATCTTTCGGACAAGGCGTCGACATTTCCAGGCGAGGATCCCTTTTGAGGATGGATAGTCATGCCATCAGATGCTGAAAGCAGCTTATTGTTTTTGAAATCTAAGGAAAAATTGTATTTCCTTAAAAAGTCCAATCCGAGTATGCATGGATCTGTAATATCCGCCACATATGCCGTGTGATGGTAGGCGGCACTTCCAAACGTGATTTTCAGGTTTAACTTCCCAGCTATGTCGATCTTATCACCAGACGCAGTCTGAAGGGTAACATAGGATGGCGTCCAAATAAGTTTATCTTTAAACTGTTCAGCTAAATCTTTCCTAATGATGGTAACATTAGCTCCTGTGTCAATGATCATATTGCAAGGAACTCCATCGATATTCCCATTGATGGACAGTCCGTTATTATTGCCACTCACTATAGAGATCTTAAGCGCTTTCAAACAGGGTTTCTCATTATCTGGCAACCTCCGTTCCTTGATATGGTCATTAATTTGTTTCCTGCGTCGTTGCTCAGAAATTGTCTCAATTTTCGTACCCTGGGGTGTTCTGCAATTCTTTCGTACGTGGCCTTCAGCTCCACAGTTCCAGCACTTTGGTTTCTTGTCAGTCCTTTTCCTTCCCGTGGCATTTAATTGTCTGTTTAAATCGTATGCTTTATTTTCCGTGCTCTGGGGAGTTCTGCAGTTCCTTCGTAGGTGGCCTTCAACACCGCAATTCCAGCACTTTAGGGTCGGTTTCGTTTCACCACTATTCCGTCTTAAGGCGTTCAGTTGTCTAGTTAAATCGTCTAGACGAGCGGTGACTTGATCCCTTGGCTCCTGGACTTGAGCAGCTCTGACTGGGTGGCAGTCTCGACGAGTGGCTTGCTGGGTTGCCTCGAATTTCATGGCGTACACTAGAGCGCTTTTTAAATCTTTTACATCCGCCATTCGTAGAGCTTTTTGTATTTCAGTATCCCGGATGCCATCGATGAAATATTGCAGGGACAGGATTTCCCTTGTTTCTGTCGGGCACTCCGAAAAGGCGTGATGTGACAGCCTTTCAACATCCGTGGCGAGCTCCTGAAGTGATTCAGTGGGCTTCTGTTGACGGGATTTTAATTGAAGCCTGCTGTAGTCTTTTAAACATTTCTCGCCAAAGCGCCGGACAGAGCTTCGAAATCTAACCTTTTGTTTTCGGGAAGAGTCTGAAGGATATCCGCTGCGTCGGCTCTTAAAGAAGCGGCGAGATGACAGACCTTAGCTTGGGAATCCCATCCATTCGCATCCGCAACGATAGAAAACTGGGTCTTGTACACTTGCCAGGATGTCTTCCCATCATATGTGGATAGCTTCAAAAATGGACGAGCAGGCATCGGTAAGAATTTAAAATCATCATTCTTGCTCCCTGCCGTCGCTACGAATTTCTTTAACGTTTCCATTTCTTTGGCAACTGCAGAAACTCTCTCATCAATTTGTTGTTCGACTTGGTGTTGGACGGCACAAACTCTTCCTTCAATTCGTTCCTCCACAGCCGAAACTCTCCCTTCTATATGTTCTTTTACAGAAGAAACTTTTTTTTCTATTTCTTCTTTTACAGAAGAAACTTTTTTTTCTATTTCTTCTTTCACCGAAGAAACTTTTTCTTCAATTTGATCTTTTACGAAAGAAACTTTTTCTTCAATTTGTCCAACTTTATTTTCAACTGTGTCAATTCTGCCTTCCATAGCTTCAAATTTATTTTCTATTATGCAGGTAATTTCTCTTTTCATTTCTTCTTGACATGCTTCAATCTTTTCTTGACCAGCTTGAACGGCTTTCATTTCGTCCTTAACGGATTCCTGGCCCAATTTCATTTCTTCCTTAACGGATTCCTGGCCCAATTTCATTTCTTCCTTAACGGATTTGACGGCCCCTTCCATCTTTTCTTGGAAAGCAGCAAATGCAGTCATCATTTGCCTGAATTGTTCTTCCATCGCTCTTGTTATTCGCATTGAAATCCCACTTCTGACACCAAAAATTGTTGCGTGCGTACGGGTTCGTTATGAAATGAATGCACAAGTCCGATGAAAAAAAATGAACAAAAATTTATTATTATCACAACAAAAATGCTTAAATTTTCTCAAATTATCACGCAGTATTACAATATCTCACAGTAGTTTTCTTTTAACTACTCAAATGTCCAATAGAACGTAATTCAAAACAGCTAAAGAACGCTAATCCACGAATTCGCTACAATCAACAACAGTAGTTTTTTTAAACAACAACAAACTAAGCAACTACTACAAACTGAGATGTTTTCCTCCTTTTATAAGATTTTAAAATCACGCGCTAGAATTCAGTACTTTCTCGAAATCAAAAAGAGATATTTATTTATTTAATGCACGCGCTCTTGTATTTTCAATTTTCCGGCTTAGCTTTCTTTTAATATTCGTCACGCGCTGCACTGCGCGAGAAATAAAACCAATTAATTTATAATTGAACTAATATTAGCTTTTTAAATACCAAATTCGTAACAATATTTTTATATTTTAATAAATTCCAGTAGTTTATATAAATTTATTAAATTTTGCGTTAATTATTTACCACGTGCAAGGATAAATGTAATTCAGAAATTTTAGCATCTGATTTATTAATGATATTTCAAGCATTTTTCATAAGCCTGTCTACGATACTTTCTTGTTTACCCTGTTTCTTGTTTAGAATATTGAAGCACATTTTTCCCAGAATAACAAATCCTATACATATGTACATGTAAAATATACTCATAAAATTAAAATATGTCGTTAAACAATAAAGAAAAAAATAACCAAATATAAGAAAGCTTGAAATCCAAATATAAATAAAACAATATAACTTAAGTTATAATTACAGTATAAAATTGTAAATGTAGCATTACTAGTATTTATTCTAACTTACTCGTATACAGTATTGTATGTACATTAAATAATTACAGTATAATAATAATTAAATTTACTAGTAATCGTGATTATTCCACTTTGAAGAAGGCGCCTTATTTATACTCATCATATAAAATATATGAACGGAAATTAAAATCTGTAGACACAAATCATGCTTTGGAAATTGATGGGTCAGAAGGAATGGAGATAATCTAAAAGCAGTAATTAAGTAAGACTTGAATCCACTTACTAAACCCCCTCGCGCATAGCTAACTCTCAGAATACTGTTATTCGCTGCAACTTCATATCATGAAATTATCTTTAAATTTTAAGCAATATACCAGTGATTAAACATAGCTGATAATTATATTGTAATTACTTCTTGCAAAGCTGCAGCTAATCCAGCTATTAACACAATTCTAATACAACAGCAATTAAATTTTGGTTCAACAGTGGCCCAATGCCATTTACGTATATAATTATGTTTACGCGCAATTTATGACATATAAGGTTTAAATGCAATTTCTTTATATATATAAGGGGCATAAGTGTTTGTCGCCGATAGTTTATTGTTGCCACTCGGAAAAAATGAGCGCGGAATTTAACGTTTCCGAAATTTTTAATTAATATCTCGGCCTATTAAAGTCGTACGAAGAAGAGAACAGTATCGATGGATTCGGAGAATTTTTTGGAATTCTAGGATACGCGTCTCGAATTTTAACTCAGTCCCGTTCCGTAGATATTCGGGGAAAAAAGAATTTGGCATATAGCCAAAAATCTCTATTAGGGAAAACCCAAGAAAGAAAGTTGAAAATGTAGGGAAAACGTAGGGGGAAATTAGTTTTTAATTAATAACTCGGCTAATTAAAGTCCTACGAAGACGCGAATGGTCAAAATGGCGTGTCACGGACCTGCGGAATCCAACGGTGTGCTTCGCTAAGCCCGGGAGCCAGCCGTTTCGGAGGGGATGTTGTTACTTCACCCCATATATATACATATATGCGGCTTAAGTGTCTGTTTGTCACTGATAGTTTATTGGTTGCTTGCGTAATTGCACTAGCCAATGAGGTGAAGTTGCCACGACACAGGGTTGCCGTTTCAATTGAGACGTAGACAATTTCCTGTAAAACTTGCCTTTGCTATGATCATCCATAAGTCTCAGTGCCAAACGCTTAAGCTTGTTGGCATTATTTTACCTGAGCCTGCATTTGGACACGGTCAACTTTATGTTGCCTGTTTAAGAGTTCGTGAAAGAACGGACGTAAAATTAAAAATAATGGACGGTCCTCTGCAAGGCGAGGTTAAAAATGATGGAAAGATCTACACAAGAAATGTTGTGTACAAAGAGATCTTTGACATGTGAATTAACATTTTATTATTTAAATCACCTTTATTTATTGAGCTAGCGGTGGCTCTTAAGAAATATAAAGCAAGTGGAAGGGGAAAACCACGTGGGGCAGTAAGCAAAGTTGCGTCCTCGCCGCCTGCCTTGGGTAAATTCAGTATTATATATAATTAGTATTAAATATAATTAGCAGACACATATGCACAAATCCTTTTAATTACAATTTATAATATCTAGAACAGCGGTCATTTCGAATGACCGCCGAGCGTTCTAGTTTATTTATAATCACGATTTTCCAAGCTATGTAATTTTAACTGTCGATGAAATTTATTTTCCTAATTATATAAGTAGAATTACTTGCTGCAATAAAGTTATACTTAGACTGAGATTATAATTATAACGCGAATTATAACGGACAGAGGCACGATCATTGATTATGTTTTCTTTCAGGCCCCACTGTAAAGATAACTAGTTATTAGAGCGATGAAACGCGAAAAATCAGCTATGTCCGTCTCCGGGTCTAAAATATTGGTCTTCTAATTACTGGTTGTACACTGCGAGGAGGGGGGACAGGGACAGTTCTATATCTCCCGTTTTCTAATGGGCAGATTGATGAAATTCATCTTGCATTTTCCATGTCTCGAAAGTGCTTCCGTTCTTCTAGCGCTAATGTCCCCCTTGGCCGAGACTGCCTAAGTACAGATCCTAGCCAGTAACTTCACAGAGTTCTCCGTCGACCCCCGGAGGGATAAGTTCTTGATATGACAATCTATGAGATATTCAGATTTTGAGTGGCCTCCATTTTTGTTTAATACTCCCCTCGAGTTTACCAATTAATCATAACTTTCGCAATTCAATTAAATGACGCCTTTGAGTGAGTCAGAGTTAATACACGTTAATCATTCTTTGAAACCATATTAACTTCAAACAACACTATGCATCTGAATTGTAATATTATGCTTCCATTGCAAAACGGCTTGTCAGCCGTCTAATTTGCTTATTTCATGCACTAGTCTATGAACAGTAATTCAACTATGTGTGTACTTGATAATTAAAATTAAACAAAAATTCTATTGGACACTGGTTAAAATTTTAATAAGCACATTTCTCAGATTATCCTTTAATTTTAAAGAACAGTATGTGATATAGTTATAACTAAGTCCACATAAAACTAATGTCCCTTACTAACTGAATATACGTATTCCAACAATTATCTCAATAGTATCCACAAACCAAATCGCATTAATTAAAATTCAAGTAATAAGCTTTTATCTTTTTAACCTTAGTGAATACAATATTAAATGCTAAGAAATTAACATAAGATGAATTCTAGAAACTTTAAACTGTGTATAGAATAGTTCTAAATGGTAGCTAAGATAAACATAATAATATTAAGATGGGGGAGATTTAATTACGCAACATGATTATTGCTAAGTTAAATTGCATATAAAACTATTAGAGGGTATTAATAATGATATTTTAAAATGCATTTATTTAAATTTATTCCCGCTTCAAATTATGAATACAATAAATGAGTTTGTTAATGGTATAATCAAAGTGATATTTCTTTGAAATAATGATTTAAAAATCTTATGGTCTTTAACAAATGGATTATTTTAAATGCAGTTTTAATATAAAAGCCATAATAAGGGTAACTTAATAACCAAAAAGGAGGATAATAGCACCAAATTAAAAAATAAAGTTTAAAATTCTGTACAGAATTAAAATGAAATTTGAAAATTCTTCGGAATTCAAAATTATAATTAATTTTTCAAAGATAAAATGAACTGGAAAAGAACTGGTACTACACACTGGCGTCGGTTTCATCTTACCTATCTATGCAATTTGAAAGGCTTAGAATGTAGGTCTTTCTTTCTTCCAGGGAAAAATTATTCACATCTTCGCTCCCTTTGTAAGTTGCATTTGTTATTCAGTATCTAATGTTGAATATTATTTACGTGATCAAAATATGAAAGGTTGAAAAAAGTATTAAACTACCAGAACTCCATTTGTTCTGCAACACAAACAACTATATTATCTATTGTTAATGACTGCAATATATTATTTATAGTTAATGACGATATTATCTATAGTTATTGGCAATATTAACTATAGATAATATCGTTAACTATAGATAACGATATTATCTATAGTTAATGACTGAAACTTAGTATATACCTCTATTGCCCAAAAGCAGCCAAAATGACTGCATTGTGAAACAAAAACTAATGTGTAAAGAAATTTGTTTAAAATTAATTTTTTATATTTTTTACATTATTTACAGTCATATAACAAGTTATTAGTAAATGTTAACAATAAAAAATTTACTTCACTTGGGAAAAAAAGAAATTTATGCATTATTATTTGTACATTTTTTGCAAATGAAAGTGAACATCTTTTTATGTGTACATCTTCCGCAAACATACTTTTGACATTTTTTACATATATTATTGGTTTTGTTGTTGTGGCAAAGTCGTACTTGACAAATTTGCGTAACCTGTTGGCCCTTTCACACCCTTGAAAATACAAGTAGATGGTAACTTAGTGATGACTTGTATGTCTTTTGATCTGCTTTGGAAATATTACGTGTCCTGAAAAGGAACAGGGAACTTACTAAAGCTGTGTTCAAGTAGGAATAGACGACACAAGCAGGAAGGGTGTACTGAAACCTTTATTTTCTATAAGATTACAGATGCTCCCGTAGTTCGGGATACAGAGATCAACCCCTTGTGGTCTGAATGTAAAAATATAAAACTACTAACTAAAATTCTAACTAAAAGCTAACTTTGAATTAGTTTACAAATGCCTAACACTAAGACTGGCCTTTTTAAAAGGCTATGTAGGTAGTACGCAAACTGCTGAAACTACGATACGTTTTAAATATCAAGCAACTGATTGAAAACTCATAAGAATGCTGTGGTAAGGCGGCTCATTTCCCCTCTCTCTCCAACTCTTGGCAAAAAAGTTCATTCTGGCCGGAAGTGGAAAATAAGAAAAGAGAGTACAGTTTTAAAATAAAATTAACGTTATTAACACTTAAGATCGTTACAACCTTCCAGAAATACCACAATTTTAACCACACAGTGTACCGTCGGCAGCTGTTTCGGTCTCCTGAAAGGTTGTTTCGGTTTCTTCATCAGAGTCTCTGAAATACTTAGCACACCTTACACCTTTTCCTGGGCACATTGATGACACTTTCATTTTCATCATTGGTGATCGGCTCTTCATCGCTATCGTCAGTGTCAGATGTTTCACTTTGAATATAATCCACTTCATCTTCAGATGATAGTTCAGAATTTGTTGCATCTGTTTCTATATCGGAGTACTCTTCACTTATGCTCCTTAGCTTTTCCAATAACTCACTTCTATTCGACATTTCTTGCATGAATTTAGGGCGCAAACTTGTTGAAGCAAGTATCACTGCATAAAGATTCGAATATCATCTACTACTTTAGCTTATTGAGAAACTGCAACTTATCAAGTATACACCCAAATCGACAATTTATCATATGTTTGTATGTTATCATGTAACACTGTAGTCGAAATAAAAATGAAAACTGTTATTTCAATACAGAGCCGAACTGGTCATATAAGAAATTTACTCAATTCAATAATAAGAGTCATTTGATTTTTTAAAATTTCCCAAGCCCAGCGTGCGAGACTGTTGCCACTCGGAAAACATGAGCGCAAAAATTAGCGTTTTCGGAGTTTTTATTTAATATCTCGATTGATTAAAGTCGTACGAAGATGAGAATTGTCAAAATGGCTTCTCATAAAATTTTGGAATCCAGGGTACTTCTCTCGAAACATAACTCCCCGCCGCTCCGGAGGAGATAATCCACCAAACAAGCAGATATACGCGAACCGATTTTAATAGTATAGATTTTTTTAAATGTATATGAACATTTTTAAACTCGAAATTTGCCTTATTCCTCTATCTTATGAACATAACTTCCTTCTTATTTCTATATTGTTTTGACCACTTTTCCCCCCGTAACCAAAATTTCGAAAATCCGTGTTCTTTTTTACAAGGGAAGTTGATGGTACATGATTACATTGTTTAAAATGTAGTAGTTCTTTGTTTAAAATGTGACCTTTTCTTTGATTTGTTGTGTTATCTTTTGTTTAAAAACATCGAAACTGTATTTAAATTGATTTCTTTTTTGGAAAAACTGCACAGTAAGAAAAATGAAATAAGGTGTAGAGTTACTGCTGCTTATGACCAGTCGTTTCTTTTACTTTGTTATCTTTAGAGATTAGCCCTACAGTGAAATGAATGATAAAAAAAAATTAACTTTTAAAAACACAGTTCAAGCAATATTTCCAAAGAATAAATCAGTTACAAAATGTTTATCTCCAGTTTTGTTTGCTTAGGAGGAACAAAAATTTAATTTAAATTCCTCGTGGCAGACTTCCAAGTTTAATTCGCTGCCCAGAAGGTCTCGACATATTCTCTTTCTTTCCGTTTTTTCAATTCTTTATGCTCCTGAACATTTATTTGTTTACATTTAACGACTTAAATCTGTAACAGATGCTAATGGCGTGGAAATCGAATACACATATTAATGAAGGAACTTGATCTTACTTGCTGGCTTAAATGACATAAAGGAAATGGAAAAGTTTAAAGAGAAATTTTAAGCACACTGCAAAAAGAGACGGGTATGTGAAGGAATAAAGTATTCAAAGACATAAAACTGGCATTAAGACAGTAAAAAAAAAAAGACACATATAAATTACAGAGATTTTTGGGAATTATTCTTTTCCTTTCACTCTCTTTTTTTTTCGGGGGGGGGGGGGTAGTAGGGATTTTGCCACAGACAATGATTTCACGCCATTATAAATAATCATTAACCCAAAGTCTCTTCAGTACTGGGTTGGCTTTGGTTTATTGATATTACGGTAAAGCACATAAGGGGGATGCCTTCGTGAAAGACTCTCCAAGAAAACTGGATCGTATAGACGTTACACTATCAGGTTCAATGTTTCTTCTAACCTTCTTCGGAAACATACAATGACCTGACTAGAACAGAGAGCTTACTAAAGCTATGTTCACTAATTGTAGTAAGTAGACAGGATACAGACGAAGGGTATACAAAACCCTTTATTTTTTTCTTTATATACAATGACTTCCGTACTTCGGAATACAATGACCCTCCACTCGGGGTCTAACTTGAAAGATATCAAAATAAAACTAAACTCTAATTTAACTTTAGAATAAGATTGGCCTTATAATAACAGGAAGCGTATGTAGCACAGAGACTGTGAACACTACAATACGTTTAATTTATCAAGAGGATTAAAACCTCTGGCCTGGAAGGCAAAGTAGCAACTGCGTAACTTCTAAGGTAAGCGGCCTGCTTCGAACTTACGGCTTCCTCTCTTCTGCTTGGCAAAAAGGCCACACTTAAATACTTGGCGTTCGCCAGACAACTTTGCATAAACTCCTTCACGCTTATAATTCTGGCCGGAAGTAAAAAATAAGAAGTGATAGTAAAGATTTAAAATAAAATAAACGTTAGTAAAACTTAAGATCCTTACATACTTCCCGCCAGAGTTAATTAGTTTGAAACTGAGGTCTAAAACGACCTTGTTGAAAACTTTTAGCTCTAGAAACTAACGCGAGGCCAACCTTTTACAATCATAACTTAGCTAGAAACTAGAAAATTTTAAAAGAAAGAAATTTGTTACAATAGCAGCTCCCGGAATATACAACAATCTTTTTTCTTTTTCATCTGTACTGCATCTAAACAGGAGCTTTATTCAATTCTGGTTCCTTCCAGAGATCTGGAAGGAAAACTAGTTTAATGAAATGTTACAGAATGACATTGCAAATAACATATAGAATATACTTTTCTTAACATTCTTATTTCATTCATGACTATTTTAATTATCTCTCCCCGTGCTCTCTGACATGTGTTGTAAAAACACCAAACACGAATGTGTTTCTGTCTATGTGTTCAACACTTCCTCCTACAATCAAAACACTAACGTGTTAAAATTCAACATACGAGACCTCTTAACACACCCTAATTTCAACTCTAGACCCTGAGGTACTATTCTGAAAGTGGCTAACTCTAAAGTGTAGCGTCAGAGAGCCTAACTACATCATTCAACCTTTAACACATATTCACCATGATTTAATCTTTACAGTCACACGAATAACAAATTTTTAACATTACTTTCACTTTTACCATATCACGGTATTTCTAAACATTCAAAATAACAGTTCACATGTATACAAGAACATACCAAGATGCCGTTAATTTTACACATTTGAAAACATACATTAGTAGTACATTGTTAACTTCTATTCTTTTCAAAGCAAGTGCCAATTCTTTCTACATTGAAATAATACTACATTTCAAAAAGTCTTTCAGACTAAAACTTCTTTCTTGTTAGAATGTTTTAAATAAAATTTATACAATAACTTTTTACAATATTTAAGTCTTTATACAACGCTATTATACATCAACTTTAGTTTTAGGCGCGAGTAATTGAAAAACATAATAAGAAAATCGGTCACAACTCATTTCTCGCCCTTTTGGCGATAAAGGTAGACCTCGCATGAGGTAAAACTTCTTGAAATCTGCCACTTGCAGTAAGAATGAAAGATTAACTTAAGTTTGTAAAGTAACATAAAATTTTACTTATCTTTGTAATATTCAGACATCCTTTTCTGGGCCCAGTCTTTAAAGGTGCTGCAGACCGTAGCTTGGTTGATCCTCCTTCTTGTACGGGCTCGCCCTTCAGTGCTTTCCTCTGGAAGCTTCCGTTTTTCACCACTACGGCCACCCTTGAACATCTTCCTTTTGTGCTCTGCTTGTGGTCTTGGCCGTTTGAAGGCAGCTGGTCTTGGTGGAACCGGGAAACTTCTGTCGTGATCCTGCTTGGACCTCGTTGTTGGCCGTTCAAATTTTTCTTGTACTTTTTCCTCCGCCGCTGATGGCCCTTCCGCAGTTCGGCGACTTTTGCTGCGGAGAGTTCTGTCGGATGAGTCAATCTTCCGTTTCACAGCCGGGTTATAGTTGCCGTCCTTTCTCCCGGTCTTTTCCACATACGTCGTCCTTCTCCCTTCTTCATTCTGGGGGTGTTCGTGAACTCTGTTTTTTGGACGGTGGAACGGCTTCTTTTTCTTTTTACCTTCAGTTTTTCCGCGGGGCAATTTTCTTTTCACTTGCTTCTGTCTCTCATTGGCTTGCCCTTATACCTGTCGTTTTCCCACCTCTGGAACTTGTACCTGCGGTGTCTGCCGTACCGGATCCTGCGAAAGATCTGAAAAGATTTGCATTTTATTACGATCGAAGTAGGGCTTGATTTGATCAATGTTTGCGGAACAGGTTTCACCATTTCTTGCCTTTAACACTACAACAGCGTGAGTTATTTTTTCTATAACATATGGTCCTTCAAAGCGTGGAAAAAATTTGGCAGTTTTATCTTCTGGTGCTGAAGAAAGTGAATGCTTAATTTTTAGTACTTCATCCCCTACTTTATAAGTTACTCCCCGTCGTTTCAAGTCATAATACAATTTTTGTTTTCTTTGTGCTACTTCCGTATTCTTTTTTGCTTCTTTTATTAGTTTTTCTATATCACCCATTTTAAATTCTGGGGCTCTTTGTTGCACATAAAATAGTTTATCTAACGGTGTTATAACCTTTCTGCCTAGAAATAACTCAGCAGGAGTTTTGCCCGTTGTATCATGTTTTGCGGTCCTAAGGGCGAAAGCAAATTCATTGACATAGTTATCCCAGCTTTTATGAAAATTTTTAACATAACTACGGATAATTTTCACTATATTTCTGTTGACCCGTTCCGCTATATTTGATTGCGGCCGATACGGGACCATTTTTAAATGACGTATGCCCAGTTTTTGGCACATGTCTTCAAATATATTACTTACAAATTGAGGACCATTATCCGATATAACTTTTAGGGGCGCCCCGTATTTTAAAATATATTTATTTAAAATAGAATCGGTAACTAATTTCGCGGAGGCTCGTTTTAAGGGAACAATTTCGGTCCATTTACTAAAATGATCAACTATAACAAGGAGATAGCGACTTTTGTTTAACTGACTTTTTGGGAAAGGGCCCAATAAATCGATGCCGATTATTTCATTTGGAAATTCGGATTTAATACTATTTAGAAACCCGGCCGGGCGGAAATTAATATAATTAACGGCTTGACATGTTGGGCAGGACTGGACATACGCCCTTGTTAACTTTTGCAGTTCAGGAAAGTAGACTGCCTCGCGTACGCGTTGAGTAGTTTTTCGAATACCAGCATGAGAAGCTAAAGGGCTGTCATGGAGCTCTTGCAGGATATTTAATCTAAGACTAGCTGGGATAACAGGTCGAAATTCGTTGTTGGAATTCGTAGTTTTTGTATAAAATAATAGACCATCTATTAGTTCGTAATGGGCCGCCCTATTTCTTATCGCCACAATATCTTGGTGGCTAAAATTTTCAGGATCCTTCAAATACTCATAAATACTTCCAAACTCAGGATCCTTACCCAGTTCGGTTATTACAGTTTCTCGGGAATTTATTGTACACGCTGTCAGCATTGCAACTTTTACGGTATTACCCTGTTCGTCTAATTTAATTCGTGACAGGGCATCTGCTACGATATTTTCCTTTCCGGGGGTATGCTTGATTACCAGATTATATTCTTGCAGTATGAGTGCCCATCTTATTAACCTTGGGGATAAATTTTTCCCAGAGTACAATCTAGTTACCGCCGCATGATCAGAATATACTGTTATCGGCGCCTTTCCAAAATAGACTCGGAACTTTTGCACTGCTAACAGAACTGCAAGTGCCTCTCTCTCGGTCGCGGAATAGTTTCTTTGTGTTTGATTTAAAGTTCGGCTAAAAAATGCCACTGGCTGCTGATTTTGCGAAAGTACCGCTCCTACCGCATAATCCGAAGTATCCGCTGAAATTTCTAAATTTTCATCCTTTTCAGGAAATTTCAACACAGGGGCTTGCGTTAATGCTTGTTTTAATTTTTCGAAAGCACTATTGGCTTCGGCCGTCCACGAGAATCTTGCCTTTTTCCTTTTTAATTTTAACAATGGCTCAGCGATAGCCGCAAAATCTTTTATAAAGGACCTATAATATGAACAAAGTCCTAGAAAAGAAGAGAGCTTCTTTGCCGTGTTTGGAGTCGGATACTTTTGTACAGCGATTATTTTTGATTCATCTGTCTCGATCCCTTTTTGCGATATTTTGTAACCTAAATATTTTAATTCAGGGGCTGCAAATTTGCATTTTTCGACATTAACTTTTAGACCGGCCTCATTTAATAAAGAAAACACCTGTCTTAAATCCTGTACATGTTGGTCTAGATTATCACTAGTAATAATGATATCGTCTAAATAGATAAATGTGGACTTTCCGAGAACAGGTCTTAACACAATGTCCATGCTTCGCTGAAATGTTGCTGGGGCGCCTGAAAGGCCAAACGGCATTCGCAAAAATGCATAAGTGCCAGACTTGGTTATAAAAGCAGTCTTAGGCACGTCCTCAGGCCTGATCCCTATTTGAAAATAACCAGTCTAAAGTCGTCATAAATTTGGTTGATTTTATGTTCCTTAAAATTTCTTCTATAATCGGTAACGGATATACCGGATATTTCGTTATGGAATTTAATTTACGGTAATCAATAGCGAATCTCCACCTTTTTGGATGCTCCAAAGGATAATCATTATTTTTCTTACATAAAACCACCGGACTAGCATAACTACTTGAGATAGGCGTTACGATCTTTTTACGTAGCATATCGGTAATATGCCATTCTATAATTTTTTCCTTATTCTTATCATACCGGTATGGTTTTTGACGAACCGGCAATGCATCTCCGGTGTCAATACTATGGTTAGTAACCTGGGTAAATCCTGGAATATCAGTAAATAAGGAAGCAAATTCACTTACCACTTGTCGGATTCTATCTTGCTCGTCATTAGGCAGGTGGTCGAGATTTAACCTTGGCGGTTCAACCTTTTCTACACGCACTGGTTTCATCGTCAGCTTAAGAGACGCTTCATTAAAATCCAGTGTAGCTTGTGCGTCTGAAAGAAAGTCTATTCCTAGTATTAAGTGTGCTTGCAAATTCTTTACTATAAAAAACATCACCTTTACTTGTTCGTCCTTGATACGGATGTACAAAGGTACTTTACCTACGCACTTACATTGTTCTCCTTGCGCCGCTAATACTGTTGTATTATCTGCATTATATATGCGGTATTTGCGAAAATACTTTCTAAAAAAGACTTCTGCCATACAGGAACACTGCGCGCCGGTATCCAGGAGTGAGGTGGCCGGGATATTATTTACCAAGACTTCAATCTTCGGAAGAGTTAAATTTTTCACCATTACTGTATTTAACTTGTAGGAAGAGGGGTTTTCGTGGCCTTCGGATTTCCGCACCCTCTCGTCAGCAGAAATCCGTTTTAGTTTAAATTATTTTTCCTTTCGGTGCTTTCCTTCTTTCTCCACTGGCCTTGAGACTTTTTTTCCTGGGTTGCTATTGAACTGTCGACGTTCGCCGGCTGTTTTTGAATGCTCGGGTTTCCTTGCCCACTGATTCGCTTTTTCTCCGTAGCCATGTGCTTGAGTTTGCTGTAGTCTTGGCGTACCAAATTGGTTTCGCTGTTGATATTGGCGTCTTCTTTCGACGTCCGCCGTTCTTCTACTTTCAAACTGGATTGCTAGCTCAAATAATTTTTCCAGTGTAGTCGGATTTCTCAATTCAATAAAGTCTTGCACTTGGGGTAGTAACCTCGGCAAAATCACTTGAATTATTTCAGGATCCGGACGGTTTCCATACAAGAGCTTGAAAACGTGAATTTTTCTTAAAATAAAACTCGAGAGGTTTTCCATTCTTTGTAGATATATACTGAAAAGTTCTGTTTCTAATTTCGCACGATCCCTTACAACAGGGAAGGCTTTTAGTAGGACAGTCTTGAAATTTTCGTAGGTATAGGTGGGACTTCCTGCTTGACCCAAGAGACTTCTGCCGATACATTTGAACCAGTTAAGCGCTTGGCCCCTCAAAGCGCTGGTAGCTAAGGTAACTTTTTGAAACTCGTGCACGGGGTAGAGCATGAAGTGGTCATCCAATTTTTCCAAAAAACTGGTTACCTGTGAGTTTCCATTAAACGTTGCTTCTGGTTTCATCGAAGCGCGCATGGTCTGGACAATGTACCCAAATCCTTCCAGGGCGGCAGCTGGCATTTCTGGATTCTGAGCTGTTTCTGCAGGCAGCACAGGTTCTTCTTGAAACTCGGCCATGGTTATTCTTCGTCGGGCGCCACTATCAGGTTCAATGTTTCTTCTAACCTTCTTCAGAAACATACAATGACCTGACTAGAACAGAGAGCTTACTAAAGCTATGTTCACTAATTGTAGTAAGTAGACAGGATACAGACGAAGGGCATACAAAACCCTTTATTTTTTTCTTTATATACAATGACTTCCGTACTTCGGAATACAATGACCCTCCACTCGGGGTCTAACTTAAAAGATATCAAAATAAAACTAAACTCTAATTTAACTTTAGAATAAGATTGGCCTTATAATAACAGGAAGCGTATGTAGCACAGAGACTGTGAACACTACAATACGTTTAATTTATCAAGAGGATTAAAACCTCTGGCCTGGAAGGCAAAGTAGCAATTGCGTAACTTCTAAGGTAAGCGGCCTGCTTCGAACTCACGGCTTCCTCTCTTCTGCTTGGCAAAAAGGCCACACTTAAATACTTGGCGTTCGCCAGACAACTTTGCATAAACTCCTTCACGCTTATAATTCTGGCCGGAAGTAGAAAATAAGAAGTGATAGTAAAGATTTAAAATAAAATAAACGTTAGTAAAACTTAAGATCCTTACAACACACGGGGAAAACCACGAAAACGCCCATGCAGCCAGCCCGTTCGCGGGATTCGAATTTCGAAGCGAACTACCAGTGTTCAGCTTTACAATACAAATTATATCCATAAATGTATCCTGACATTTGTTATATAGGCTTTAAAATGTAAACTATATGCATATATATATCCTGACATTTTTTATATAGGGTTTACAATATAAATTATATCGGTATACATCCTGACATTTTAAATATATGCGGCTTAAGTGTTTGTCGCCGATAGTTTATTGGTTGCATGCGCAACTGTAAATTGTTTTATTCCCCATGCACTGTAGCGCGTGACGAATATTATGAGAAAACTAAGCCGGAAAAATTAAAAATACAAGAGCACATGCATTTAACAATAAATAAATAAATTTAACATCTATATGTAATAGAATTCGAAATATGCAACCGGCAAAAACCAATAAAATGAAATTAATAAATATCTTTATTTTATGCGGCTTAAGTGTCTATTTGTCGCCGATAGTTTATTGATTGCTTGCGTAACTAACTATGATCATCAATAAGTCTCAGTGCCAAACGCTTAAGCTTGTTGGCATTTTTTAACCTGAGCCTGCATTTGGACACGGTCAACTTTATGTTGCCTGTTGAAGAGCTCGTGAAAGAACGGACGTAAAATTCAAAATAATGGACGGTGCTCTGCAAGGCGAGCTTAAAAATGATGGAAAGATCTACACAAGAAACGTTGTGTACAAAGAGAATCTCTCACATGTGAATTAACATTTTATTATTTAAATCACGTTTATTTATTCAGCTAGCGGTGGCTCTTAGGAAATATACCGTCAGTGGTTTCCTTTATTGCACTATATTTTAAGCAATTAAGTAAGTAGAAGGGGAAAATCTCGTGGGGCAGTAAGCAAAGGGTCGTCCTCGCCGCCAGCCCTGGGTAATTCTGGTTGAATTAGCAGACACCTTTGCACAAATCATTTTAATTATAATTTATAATATCTAGAACAGCGGTCATTTCGTATGACCGCTGAGCTTTCTAATTTGTTATATATTCTTTAAAATGTAAATTATATTCATATATACAATGTAAATTATATCCATGAAAAGGAAAACCACCCCAACCATTTAGAGGATTCTGACATTTGTTCGTTTGATTTGGTTTGATTTATTTTATTATGGTAAAGCGCACTAAAGTTATGTGTCTAAGGGGGAGGGATGCCTCCGTGGAGAGCTTTCTAATGGAAACTAGCTCGTATTCCCGTTACATATGAGGAAAACCACGAAAACTCCCATGCAGTTAGCCGTTCGTCTGAGTTCAAACTCAGGCGGGACTATCAGTTGTCAGCAATTTTACCGCTCAGTTGCTGGTGAATGACATTTGTTAGTGCTGTAAAATGTTCAGTTAAAGGCAGAATTTTCCTTTTTTGACAGAAAAGAAGCATTCCAAAATGTATAGACTTTGTAAATGCTTGAAAATAAGATTCCATTGGACTGTTTATTGCTTATGCAGTCTTATTTTAAACTGCCACACAGAACTGCACATACTTAGTTAAAATTCATAAGCTGAATGCTACTGTGAATGAATATGACATATATTCATTTCATGTATTTAAGCCTACAATGTTAACCAAATTTTTAATACTTTACCTAACTTCTATTATTTAGGACATAAATATTTCGTGCTGTTTAGCCAAAAAGAAGCTACAAAATTTCCACATAATTAATAGGTTAAATATTTCTACTGAAAATTAAATGCAAAACATTAAACTTCTTTTACTTTCCGTATGATATTTACCTTATAAATCGGCGCACTACCTACTTCTGCGTAAGAATTTTCTGTTGGTGGGAAACAAATGAGGAACTGCCAGACACTTCATTAAAAGTTTGCAATCCCCCAAGCGTCTTCCCAGAATTACAAATTCATCCCTGCAGTAACTCTGTAGTTAATTAACGCCAACTCCCGAAAGAATAATAACATCTTCAGCCGATACCCCCCCCTTTTCCTCGCATACGGCTTGATATCAGGCAAGATCTGTTTGTAATGGATTGCTCATTTAACTTTGTTTCAAGAACTTTTCCGTTCGTCAAGCGACCTCGAGCGGAAACAGCTTATATAAGGATAAAGCAAACAGGAAAAATTCGAAGAAGGGTAGCCAATCTTAGGAGGAATCAAGTTAAAATAGTTAAAATAGTTAAAATAGTTTAAAGATTTATCAAGAATCGCAACTTCTCTTTTTTCAGATTTCATTGCCAAAGCTAAAAATGCTTTCTTTCAAATATGCATTAAAGGATGGAATTCCTGCACACTCCTTAAGGTCAAATATGTTCTAAAATTTGTTTGATAGTCAGTGTATAATAAAGGACTGACGACGAATCATGGTTCGGCTTATTTGATTATGGCAAAGCACTCGAGGGCTATCTCCCTAAGGGAAGGGAAACCTTCGTGGAGGATTTCACAAGGAAATTGGCAAGTATACATGTTACATGTGAGGAAAACCGCGAAACCGCTCATGCGGCAAGCCCGCTCGCCGAGACTCGAGCCTCGGATCGAACTACCAGTGTTCAGCAGCTTTACCGCTCGGCTGCTGTAACCGCCCATAAGTTCGTGCGCATTAAGAGTATGCGTGGAATTCACTATGATGCATTTACTAAAACAATACAATTTTGAACCTGTTGAAACTTGTCATCGTATAGTACCCATAGTACCAAACGTATATAAATATATTTATATATATCCACTCTATTACCCGGCTCGGTGATCTCAGTTTCTTTACTCTTATATGTTTGTAAATTGTACATTTTTTGCTTTAAAAATGATTGAATTATGTTGTTTTTATCTTCCGGTTAAGAATTTTATGCCTTTAGTAAATCTGTGTGCAATATTTTTAGAATTATCAGCAATTTTAAAGTTGTTTAAGTGCCGCTAAGCCGGTTTTTAATGGCGGCCATGGATGTTTACATTTGACTAGTGGATTTGTTGCCAATCTAGAGAAACTTAGCTTCGGAACAACAAAGATAACGCATTCATCTATTATTGCCAATTAATTCATGCTTAATTCTTTCTGGAATTTTTTCGAGGAAATAAGCGTTTGAGATTTACTTCGTAATTTTTAATATAGATATTTTGAGTTTTTATGTATTTTTGCCTTCTCACGAAGTGAGAACTGAATAAATAAATGAGAAATACTCAATCGTCTGTGAAAAACTGTTTCTGTTTCGTTTTGTTTGCTTAATTTCTTTTATACATCGTTCTAGCTTTATTATAGTATTTGAATAGAACATGTGGCAACGATTAGATAATTCTTTAAATGATATACATTTTGTGCATTCTGAGTTATAATATGAACGAAATATAATACTGTTAAGTGAACCTAGCGCCAGAGTGTCGCTATGGTAAACAAAGTGAATTTTATAAAATGCATTTATTCTATTGTGGTTTATGCGTTGTCGGTGAAGTAGGTTTAATTCAATCTAATAAGTTTAAATAAAATGCAAGAAAAAATGCGAATAATTTAATATTCCGTACAAGGAAGTCATGTGGTGTACACATCAGATTTTTTAATTAAGAGAGAGACAGTAACACAAGATAATTAATTTATTTGTTAATCATTTCCAGGAACCATTTTCCATATTTTTCTCTGTAAAGTTACAGATATAGCATTGCAGCTATTAAAAACTTTGCTTTCATATTCTGCACATTCTTTCCATACTTTAGCCCTCGTTAAGAACACATTTTGATTCAATATTATATTTTTTACCCCCTCTGCGCACTTATTCTGCTAATCCGAGCTTAAATATTTATCTTCGTTTTACACCTTATATTTTCCTATAAATCTATTTTTGTCTAAGAATTTTCTCCGTACACAATCAGTCAGTCGATAAAGATATGCAAGAGAAATTTTTATGGGATGCTGCTCTATCCGCACATGCTATAAAATTTTATGTTAAACCGCTTTGGTACAAAAATGTACGTTAAGAAAATGGGCTTCAACGCTTACTAGTTACAATATTATTCTTTCGCTATTCTAGAAGTTTATTTTATCACAAAGGCGATAAAATATAAATACTCGGGACACATATTAAAAGAATATAACTTGTTTTTCATAAAAATGCTTCCCCCATTCCAAAGTAATAAACTTCGATATAAGAACTATTTGTAAAGCCACGAAAAGGAAACAAATATTCTTCTAAGATCTTTACATGTCATTTAAAGAAAAATGCTCAGTAAATTATAGCAATTAATGCATCGCTGCATACTGTTTGAAATTTGATTCAGGAACAGTTTCATTCTCAACAGTCGATTTAAAAGGGCTCATACCCTTATGATCTTCGAATATGTGATTGTTGCAATAATTGGGATATTTTATTTATTTTAAAAGCAATTACTTCCATCTTTTTACAGCTGACTACATAATATAGCTGCTTTGGGAACTAGTAACCGGAAAGTTTGTGTTGTCACAAATATTTTTGTAATTTAATCCGCTTTGGGACAAAATTTTTCGCCATGTTTCCACCTGGCGCGCATGATATTTTAAAAATGGCTAATGGTACATTCTTGAAATTTAATGGAATTCTTTATATGGGCGCTATTTATTAACTGAACCGAAAATCTGATAAATATTTTAATATTAAAAAATTTTCTGCACGAAAATATTACAGATTTTTTTAATAAAATACATTTTATAAACTCGACACCAAATAAAATAAAAATCTAATATGAAATTCTTAGAATTTTTGGTTCACAGTAGTTTCCAAATGTTTTAAAAGCTATATATTAAATATGGAATTAAATTATCCAACAGAATGTTTCAAACTGTGCGTGCAAGTTGGAAACATGAAGAAACATTTTGTCACAGAGCGAATTAAATTATAAAAATATTTGTGGCAACAGAAATTTTCTGGTTACTATTTCAGAAAGCATATATATTATGTAGTCAGCTGTAAAAATATGGAAGTAATTGCTTTTAAAATCAATGTGTGTGTGAGTGTGTGTGTGTGTGTGAGTATGGCAAAGCCTCGAGGGCTATCTGCTAAGAGGAGGGATACCTTCGTGGAGGACTTTCTAAGGGAAACTGGCTCGTATACACGTTACACATGGGGAAAACCACGAAAACGCCCATGTAGACAGCCCGTTCGCGGGATTCGAACCTCGGACCGAACTACCAGTGTTCAGCGACTTTACCGCTCGGCCGCTGGTGGGCCCTTTAAAATAGATGAGTTATCCCAATTCTTGCAACAGTGGCATATTCGATGATCTTATGAGTTTTAAGGTGTATGAGTCCCCTTAAGTTTTTGCTTAATTCGATGTTGTATTCATTGTGACATTTTTTTAACTCCCCCCTTTTTATTGAACGCTGACTGGACGGCTCACGTGCTATTTTGCTTCAAGCCATTATGTCCAGTCAATGCGAAGTTATCTACTAGCTAGCCAACCACAGTCCAAAGGTAGTGTCGGAAGACAATCGGGCATTTTTTCTGGATATTAATAAAAGTACAATAATCATTTGCAAATAAATTTCTGCATACATTATGTGGAGCTGAAACCTATAGACACTGGAATTTTACAAGTATTGAAAACAGAATTTTACCTTAGTTGTAATAATTGTAGTTCTGGAAGACAAAATTTTAAGCTATGCTTATACCTAAGAATTTTGAACAGAACTCAGAACTGTGAGGCGTTACATTTAATAAAGTATATTACATCTGTTATAAAATTGGTGTTTGTAGGCTTTATAGTCATTAATGTTCACGGTACGTTTAAAAACCATTTTCTTTCATTACTTCTCGATGGTTTCTGACAGATGTAGTGTTTTTGTCATCCAAACGTTTTGGCAGTTCTTGTAGGCTTTACAGTAATCAATGTTTATCGTACCTTTCATTACTTGTCGATGGTTTCTCACAAATGTAGTGTTTTTGTCATCAAAACGTTTTGGCTGTTCTTGTAGGCTTTACAGTAATTAATGTTTACGGTAACTTTCATTACTTGTCGATGGTTTCTGACAGATGTAGCGTTCTTGTCATCCAAACGTTTTGGCTGTTCTTGTAGGCTCTACAGTCATTAATGTTTACGGTACCTTTCAAGACCATTTTCTTTCATTACTTGTCGATGGTTTCTGACAGATGTAGTGTTTTTGTCATCCAAACGTTTTGGCTGTTCTTGTAGCCTTTACAGTAATTAATGTTTATGGTACCTTTCATTACTTGTCGATGGTTCCTCACAGATGTAGCGTTGTTGCCATTCAAACGTTTTGGCTGTTCTTGTAGGCTCTACAGTCATAAATGTTTACGGTACCTTTCAAGACCATTTTCTTTCATTACTTGTCGATGGTTTCTGACAGATGTATTGTTTTTCTCATCTAAACGTTTTGGCTGTTCTTTTAGGCTTTACAGTAATTAATGTTTATGGTACTTTTCATTACTTGTCGATGGTTTCTCACAGATGTAGCTTTGTGTCATTCAAACGTTTTGGCTGTTCTTGTAGGCTCTACAGTCATTAATGTTTACGGTACCATTCAAGACCATTTTCTTTCATTACTTGTCGATGGTTTCTGACAGCCATCCAAACGTTTTGGCTGTTCTTGTGCAAAAACGATTTATGTGAGAAACCTTTTGCACTTAAAATGGCTCTTTTATGCACTACTCTTTCTGTTTCAAGTATGATACATCTTTTTACACGTTTTCTGTTCTTGACATGACTGAGAACGACTTCTGAGAATTTGTATGTTTCGATGAGTAGGCAAATGTTCCACCAGTTACAATCTGATATGGGTTTAACTCGTTTAAGTTTATATATTCGTTTACAGCTGTCTTTGAGATTCTCAGTGGCACTAATCAAGTCCTTCCGAGTTGCAGTTTAAGCAACCTCTTCTTGCAGTTTTGCGGTATTATTGTGAAGGTGTTTATGCAGTTATTTGGAAAACTTAGAGAATTTATTTAAAAAAAGTATAAAATAATTTTAATGATAGAGGCTACGTAAATCATACAATGACAAGGCGTAAATTTACCCCCCCTTTCATTTTATCCTCCCTCTAGCAAATTCGCACCAGAGGCATCAGAGTAGTATTAATGCAATCAGTAGTATTAATGCAATGTTTTAAAGCCTAAAATATCTACCTCTGATAATTTCATACCTAACTTAGAAAATACTTTTTTTCATAAAAATTTTATTTCAGTACACCTAATTTGCCGGCGTATAAGACGTACCCCCATTTTTTATACACATTTGTGGAGGATAAAATTTTATTACTGATTATTATAATGAATTTACAGTATTTTAACTATAAAGCAATACAAATACAAAGGAATACTTTCTGCAAATAGCCAATCTATCTGGGAACGAACACCTTTCAATCTTCTTTGTCAAAACCCAGACACTCATCTCCAGAGCTAAATGAAGAGTCATTTGAAACCTCTTCTAAATCAGCATCTGAGTCCTCATACAACAAATTGTCCTCTGTACCCTCCAGTGCATTACTAATGACATACATCTTAAATGATTTAACCACTGTCTCTGTTTTCACAGCATCCCATGAAGCTTTTACCGATTCACATACTGGCGAAATGGTAGGCCTCTTCGTTCTTCCTGATGGCGTAACCTCAAAATTTGAAGACTGCATCCAGCTGTTCTTCATTTTCTCCTTCATAAATCTCTTAAATGGTTTATTAATGCAGATATCTAAAGGTTGAAGTTGACTCGTTAGGCATCCTAGAATGTCAGATAACTGAGTTTTCAGTTATTTGAGTTTATTTGAATCGAGTATCGGCGTATAAGACGGGATAAGACGTACCCCGTTCTTCAGACCTATTTTTAAAGGAAAACAAATGCGTCATATACACCAGCAAATACAGTACTATAAAGAATCCTTTTCAAAATTTGATTTGCGTACTTTTCTTATGCAGTATATTAATTAGTTTAATAGTAACTTAATCAGGTCATAATACACCAAACCCTATCTAAGAGTGTCTAACTGTTGGTACCAGGTGATTTTGGTCTTCAGTGGAAATTGCCTTCTTAGATAAGTGATGTGTAATGAGAATATTGACATAAAGACCCAAAAATACCTGTCATTTTCAGAGGTGCTCCACTTAGGTAGGTATTCGCTACTACACTGTAATTTTTTAATTCGGAATTTTAAAACCAATCTGCCAGTAAAGGTTAAAACATGTATTTTAATCAAACCGGAAATTTCAAGCTCAACATGAATTCAACTCTTAGTACAGGAATTATGTGCGAAAATTACTGAGATGATATCCTCTTTTAAACTGAGTGTAGTTTCGTGTTGGGCCTGTGCTACTACCACATAGGTTTGACAATATGCAATGGATTCCTATTTATATATGACAGTTTTCAATGCCTGAAGACAGTCGATGATATATTAATTCATTCCCTGTCAAAACATACCATCGTCCATTTAATAATTTGATAAACAGCACTGGTGGGAAACTTAGCAACCCAATATTTTTTTTCTGTTCTCATGTTTAAGGTTTCTACATTAGAATTTATTAATTTACCTTTATTTCTTCTCGGGTTTACGGGTTTTACTAGTATTTTCCCATGTTTATAGGTTTTAGCAACATTCTTTCCTAAAAAAGACTTCTTGTTGGAGCTGTTTAAATGTCAGTTTCGAATTTTTTAATCTCAGGCAATTACACTCTGCCACAAGTTTAAATATATAATAATGTATTAGTCATTATAATGTACTTAATTGCGTTAAATCCACAAATTAGAAAGTTTGATTGAAGCAACAGAGTATATTTTCAACGCATTTGTCCATTATGAATACCAACGGAGTTTAATTATTTCCCGCATTACATATAATTGATTAAAATAATTGTTTACAGTACATAAAATTATAAATTAATATTGAAAGCTGACTTTCATTAGGACATTTCATCACACACCGCTTAAGCAAAACAAAAACTAACTCAAGAACTAGACACTCAAAATTTCAGCGTATAATTTGTTTCTCATTAAAATACCTAAAATTATAACTTCAGAAATTTGATTTAGGACTCGTTTTGTACGATCATTTAAAAATCTCACAGGGATTGTGAAAGTGTTCTGTAGCCGCAAATGGATAATAATGCTTAATTGCTATTTTAAACGAAATCAACAAACAGATATGTGAATTTGTAATAGAAACAGATGCTAAATATACATAATCGGTGATATTATAATGCCATGTGTGAATACCACAAACCCATCAATTTTGAATGTATACGCATTGTCGAAATACATTATGAGGAATAAAAATAAATTATATAGAGCGTTACTTTAACGTATAACCGCATTTGACACATGCCAAATATTAAAGTAAAATTAATAATTACTTTAGACTGGCATAGAATTAAAAACATTTATCTAATTAAAGGACAAATTCATAAAGTTTTTCCAGGACAGGCAAAAACGGCAAGAGCAAAAGTATTTTACACCCGGGAGGAGATAATTTATTAGGAAAATCTTTCTGTTAACAAAAAACTGTCGATATTACTTTTGATATTGATAAAGTTTTATTAAAATTTTTGCCGATCGAAGTTGCAATATTGCTAAAATTTACCGCTCATTGATAGTTTTGCCAGTCGCCAATGATTTATTTGTAAGAGAACAATTTCATAGGGAAAATAAAGCTACTTGATTTCAGAAAGTCTTATATATGTCTGTGTGAGAACACAGAATTCTCACAGTGAACACGGTGGCATTATCGATTTTTGAATCGTTATCGTGCCCTACAACGCGCGTCGCAGTGGATAAAAACTGGAAGGACTGGTTTTGTCTTTCTCTTTCTGCCTGCCGTCGTGTTAACGAGTGTGTGGGCCTTCGGGCCACACACAGCTCTCGCCATCGTCCACGGTAAAACATCATGTAATCGAGCTGATATTCCTTTGCATAAGATGGAGGAGAAAATATGTTCTTGTACTAAGAAAGCTGCATAAATGAGCAATAAGAACTCCGGTAAACTTTACTGCTTATGCTGCGAGGTAAAATGGTTCCTGTGCTGTGATTTCACGTGTATATCCTGATAACTGGAATTTTCAAAGTGACGACCATGTGCGCCAAATGCAAGCACATCTACAAGAAATCTTCTCTCTTCTCTCGCGAACTAGTGCACCGCCTATTAATTAAGCTTCTTGCAAGATGCTGATAAGTAGTGTGTCATCGATGCTTTAGGATTAAGAATTATATACAGTAAGAAATTAACGCTGTGAGAGTCCCGTAGGACTAACGAGTAGGACATGCTGAAAAGCATTTATGAATGTTGTGTTTTTTTGTAACGTATATAATCTAGGCTAATCAAGAAAAGTGTGTTTTGTGATTTAATAAATGTATATTTGAAAGAGAGCTACTGACTCATCCATGCCTTATTGGGTAAGATAAGATAAGTTTGGGCTTCCCCGCTCCGAGAACTCAATCTCACTGCGGGTCCACTTTGGGCACATCGTGGAAGTTCAACCTCCACTATTACCCTCCAAGAGAGCGGCGCACCACCTGGATACGTCACCAGGCAGCACCGGTCGTCAATTGCTCCTGCCAGTCGCTCGGGCGAGCCCGTCGCAGCGGGACATTACCCAGCGACTCCGGGGGAAAACCCCACGGGTTACTAGAACCACGCCGCGCTAGGACGTGCCAGACTCCGAGGCCGGTCAATAAGTGACCTTTCCCAGAGCCTTCAGAACCACCAAGTTCATAAATTTTATACCCCCGTGGCCCTAGGAGGATAGGGCCATTATTATTAACCTAGGGCCATTATTATTAACTGCAACCTCCTAGAGCCATTATTATTAACTGCAACAAAAAATGGTCTCCGGCTATCGTAGCAATTGAACGCGATAATGTTGCAATCATTATAGAAGCACAAAAAGCATCTTTACTGTTTATCTCACAATACTCTCCTCCTTCTGCAGATATTTTGGCTACTACACAGTTTCTTACAGATACCCTGCAAAAGATTAAAATTCCTCTTAAAATAATTACAGGCGATTATAATGCCCACAACACGGTTTGGGGGTATGCTTCTACGAATGACAAAGGAAGCCTTCTGGAGGATTTTCTGTCTGCTAATCATCTTGTTTTACATAACACAGCAGACGCTCCTCCGACATATGACAGAATCTACGCACAAGGCTGGCCTGATTTGACGGTCAGCTCAGCCTCAGCTGCGCCATTAATACAAAACTCAAGGGTTAATGATGAAATTAGCTTAAGCGACCATCGTACATTACTTTCTCAATAGAGCAACCGACGACAATTAATATTATTCGTCGTTACAACCTACCTGGTAGGCGTAAACGTGTCAAGAATTTGTTTGAAGGTATTGAACAACAGCTAACTCAAGCGAACTCTAGAGACGAATTGGAGAATTTCACAGTGACTCTACAAAAGTGTATACAGCAAGCGTGTGATGACATATTGCCACAGCGTAGTACTAAAAAACTGACTACGATCAATTGGTGGAGTATTGAACTTCGTATTCAGCAGAGGCAATGTCGCGCATTACGTCGAAGGTTAAAGACTGAGCGTAGACTAAACCTTCCAGCTAAGACCCTCCCAATTTATCAACAGGCAAGAGCGAAGTACAAACGTTCAATTTTGCAGGCTAAAATCAATTCATGGCATGCTTTTTGTACAGAGTCACAAAACATCTATGGTATTCATCATAAGATTATGACTGGAAAGCTGTTTAGGCCTGCCCAGTTACACATCCCTACACGAATAAATGTTACTCAGGACTACACAAGGGAAACATTAATACAGATCCTGGATTCCGTCTTCAGTCAGGATGACCCAACCGAAGATTCTAAGCAACAAGCAACTATACGCACAGAACAGATGTCTACCAACGTGCCACCGGATAGGGATATTACATTGAAAGAACTAAAACATATATTAGCGCATTTGCCAAAGAAAAAGGCCCCTGGCCCTGATGGCATTGATTATGCAATCGTTAAAACAGTCGTTTTGGCCAAGCCAACAATCTTTGTTAGCTTTTTCAATAAATTGCTAGCTACGGGTACATTCCCGAAATCGTTTAAAATCGGACAAGTGGTGTTGTTTTTGAAAAAATATCGCAATCCAGCGGAACCCACATCTTTCCGACCAATCTGTTTACTTCCGGCTCTTGGTAAACTGTTTGAAAAACTCCTTATGACCAGACTACGATATTATCTACACGTTAATAATATCCTCAGTCCCAGGCAATATGGATTTAGGCCAGGAACTTCCACTTTACACGCTTTGCATGATATCAAAGAGGCTATCATGGACAACAAATATCACGGTCTCCATACAGCACTCATCAGCTTAGACCTGAAGAGTGCATTTGACAACTTATGGTGGCCAGCGATCTTGCAGGCTCTAAGAAGTTCTGGCTGCCCAAGCAATATCTTTAATACTATAAATCTTTATCTACAAGATCTAAGAATAATGATTATACATTCAGCGGGAATTATTGAAAAGTCACAGACGAGAGGATGCCCGCAGGGTTCCTGCGCAGGTCCTCAACTCTGGAATTTAACCTTCAATAAGCTACTCAATGCTTCCTGGCCTGCGCATACGAACATTTTTGCCTATGCCGATGACGCGGCCTTGGTTGTCAAGGGACATTCTCGTGAAGAATTGCAAAAGAACTGCAATGAGGCCTGTCAAATTTTCCAGCGAAATTGTGACGAACTGAAATTAGTCATAGCAGAAAATAAGTGTCAAATTTTACTGGTGCCTAAGAAGGGAGGCTCTTTGGCAAGGAGACCGCGTATTGTACTCAATGGTCAGAGGCTCAAAATTGTAAAAGAATTAAAATATCTTAGTGTTACCTTTGATGAAAAACTTACGTGGATTCCTCATGTTCTCTCTATTAAAAAGCGTACCCTGGCCATCGCCAAACAACTAAGACAATTTTATGGATACAAGTAGGGTTTGAACCACCACATTCAAAAGATCTTATACACAACGGTTGTAGAAAAGTTAGTAACTTATGCAGCAGCAATTTGGGCTCTCCCTATGCAGAGGAGAAAAATCAAGCATCTCTCTACTATTCAGCGCCCTTTTGCCTTAGGAATAACTCGGGCATATATTACTACTTCCACTGATGCAATAAATGTCTTGGCTGGTTTGCTCCCACTGCATATTAGAACTGAGGAGGAAGCAGCACGACAAATGTTAATACAGCTACACAAGCCAATAGCATTTGCTGAAGAAAATTTTACTTCGGAGGAATATGAAACCAAACTAACATCTGACAGCATTCACCCTGCGGATTATGGTGTTGGCATTAGACTACATGTCCCGCCCACAGAATACCGTAGCCCCTCGAGTATAGTAATTTATACGGATGGATCTAAAATTGAAGGAAATGTGGGGAGCGCATTTGCTGTCTTACAAAAAAATAGTGTCATTGCACAATGGAAGGGCCATTTGGCTAACAATAACAGTGTCTTTCAAGGGGAAGCAGTAGCAATAGCGCAAGCTATTCGCTACTTGCTAACCCACCAAATCCTAAAGGCTACTATAAAGTCTGATAGCCTTTCAGCTATTTATGCGATTAGTAATCCAGAACACCCATCCAAAATCATTAGAGATATTCAACAAGACCTTAGAAAACATCAACGCCATGACATCCACTTAGCTTGGATAAAGGCACATATGGGTGAATATGGAAACGAAGTTGCAGGTACTCTCGCCAAGGAGGCCGCTTTTGGAATTGCTGCTGAACAAATTCACATATCTTGGCCGCATTCACATTTGAAATCTGCATTACGTCTCAAAGCAATCAGTAAGTGGCAATAAGAATGGGATTATAGTACCACTGGTCGTCGTACTTATTACCATATTTCTTACGTTACACAAGATAGATGCTGTGGAAATCCCCATCTGACACATTATATTTCAGGGCATGGCACTTTTCCTCTTTATTTTGAGAGATTTAAAATAAGCGATTCCAGCTTTTGCACCTGCGGAGAGTTAGGCTCTCCGGAGCATTACCTTGAAAAATGCCCTCTTACAGAAGGCTTACATATCAGATTCCCTTCGCAAAATCGTCAAGCCTTTTGTAAATTTCTAATCAAGCAGAGGCACTTGATTAATAAAATTAACAAGGTTATGGAAAAGGTTAAAGGTCTTGGAATAGACCTGTGCCAGGTGTAGCATTCATAGGCATAATGCATTGATGCAAAGTACATAATCTTCGTGGTAAACTCTGGTTTAATGCTACATTTATAAATTTTAGTGATATTCTTATAACGGACTGATCTAATGAAATGATTATTGTACTGTATCTTATGCACCCCCTATGAAAAACAATATGTTTACTTTGCTTATTATTTACCACAGTCTTAACGTACCCTTTCAAATAGTCACTCAGTACAAATTCTATCAAATTTTGTGTCTCTGAAATTTAAAAGTAAAATATTTCATAAGAAATTACTGTACCAGTGTAGTGTATTGTAGCAAATATGAGGGTACACCATTATTGGTTTTTGTTGTTCCAGAATGCTTACATTTGTATGAATGATACTTATGGCTGAATTTGTGAAGCACATTAAGTATGTACTTTTCAATGATCCTCACGACTTGATCCTGTATTTGTATGATCCTATATTCCACATTCTGCTCCTAATGTGTATGTGTATTATTTTGTATGGCATATTCTATGTATATATATATATATATAACAGCGCATTATTTATTTACTTATTTTTATTTATTTATTTTATTTATTTATTTATTTATTTATTTATTTTTGAATGTTTTTATGTATGAATAATATAATAATATTTAATCATATAATTCATTGATACTTAGTATTTTGCATTTTAACTGTACACGCACCAGCATTATGTTTTAATAATCCTGTTTGATTATATACTGTATCATGCATATGTAGGATATTGTATTTTTTTTTTTAATTTTCTTTCTTTATTTTTTTTTATTTTATTTTTTTTAAGGTTTTTATGCATGAATAATATAATATTATTTAGTCATATAACTTTAATCGATACTTAGTATTTTACATCTTAACTTTTGCATTTTAACTGTATACGCACCAGCATTATGCTTTAATAATCCTGTTTGATTATATACTGTATCATGCATATGTAGGAAATTGTATGGTTTATTTATATTGTACGATATCGTAAGTACTGTAAAGTATGACCTGTAGTCCCACTAGTCTCTAGATAAGGGTGGACGTGGTGCTATTACCAATTAACCATAACGGTAAAGGGATGGTGCCCACGTGTTCCGTCACTAAACTAAACTAAACCCCCGTGGCCGAGACTGCCTAGGTACAGATCCTAGCCAGTAGCTTCGCAGAGTTCTCTACGTCGACCCCCGGGGAGCCTTATTGGGTAAGTCATTTTATTCTTATTATTACGTGGATTCCTCATGTTCAATTCATGGCATGCTTTTTGTACAGAGTCACAAAACATCTATGGTATTCATCATAAGATTATGACTGGAAAGCTGTTTAGGCCTGCCCAGTTACACATCCCTACACGAATAAATGTTACTCAGGACTACACAAGGGAAACATTAATACAGATCCTGGATTCCGTCTTCAGTCAGGATGACCCAACCGAAGATTCTAAGCAACAAGCAACTATACGCACAGAACAGATGTCTACCAACGTGCCACCGGATAGGGATATTACATTGAAAGAACTAAAACATATATTAGCGCATTTGCCAAAGAAAAAGGTACATAAAGATCATGCAATGTACTAACCACTAAATTTTAGTTTAACTATTTACGCGGAATTAATTCGTTTTCGAAACTCTTAGTATCGTAATTTTTATACGATCACAGCCAACAACACCACAGTTTGTAAGGATTTTAAGTTTTACTAACTTTTATTTTATTTTAAAACTTTGCTATCCTCTCTTATTTTCATTTCCGGCCAGAATAAACTTAAACAGATTTGGTTATGCAAATTCGGCTTGCAAGCTGTTAAGTATTTAAGTTGTGGCTTTTAAGCCAAGAAAGGGAGAGAGAGACTTCTCGCTACCTTACCTCTCGCGTGCTTTTCTATCAGCCCCTGTCTGCCTTTGAGGCCAAAACTAGTTCTGTTTGATACTTGAAGACGTACTGTCTGTCTGCGAGAAGAACAGCCCCGCCACAGTGTCTGGCGGGTGGCGGTCGCTATAGCAACAGTCTTAGTATATTTCAAATAGGAGCGAGCCAAGGGTTGCTTTATTGTTATTTTACTTTTGGTGACTGTTGGCTGAGGGGAAAAGAGTTATCATTCGTCTTCAAGACACCTCTACCGAAAATGGGTCAAGGCTCGTTTCTACGGCAACAGACAGTGGTAACTATGGGTTTCGGCTTCCCTGTTCCGAGTAACTGATTCTCACTACAGGTCGACTCTGCCTTCGGGCACGTCGTGGAGGTTCAACCTCCACTATTACCCTCCAGCAGAGCCGCGCACCACCTGGATACGTCACCAGGCAGCACCGGTCGTCAATTGCTCCTGCCAGTCGCTCGGGCGAGCCCGTCGCAGCGGGACATTACCCAGCGACTCCGGGGGAAAACCCCACGGGTTACTAGCACCACGCCGCGCTAGGACGTGCCAGACTCCGAGGCCGGCCAATAAGTGACCTTTCCCAGAGCCTTCAGAACCACCAAGTTCATAAATTTTATACCCCCGTGGCCGAGACTGCCTAGGTACAGATCCTAGCCAGTAGCTTCGCAGAGTTCTCTACGTCAGTGGAGACTACTCTACGTCAGTGTCAACAGACAGTGGTAGACTAACTGGCGAGAGGTTTTCTTATGATAGACAGACTGTATTGTAGTTTCCCGCATTTTGCTCACTACATACGTAGAGTTTATGGCCAATCTACGCGTTACTAGTCTTTGTGAAGTATTGAGTTTAGTTCTTATTTTTTAAGTTTCAGACCATAAGTGCTGGTCTCTGTATCCCGAAGTGCGGGATCGGTTGTAAGCTGTTGGAAATAAAGGGTAATTTAACCCTACCTACTTTTGTGATATCTTCTACAGACGCACGAACACAGTAAACTCCCTGCTCCTACTCAGGACTCCAGTTACGTTTGCAAAGGCAATTAGAAGGAATAGTAGTTCTGATACGTTTATTTACTGTACCTGTTTTTAAAAATTCTTTATCAAGATTTTAAGACAGTCAGATGCTTATAAAGCACAGCGAAATAATTATATCAGTAATGCCTTGTATTTTTCGTCATTATAACTCATAGCCCGGTCGTGGACACTAATCGACAACAACTCAGCTGAGGAGACACTTAGCTGACAGTTGTTAACCAAAAGACATATAGCTGACATGGAAACTTAGCCGGCATAATAGCCGACAGCAGGTTTAACCAACAACACATTTAGCCGACAACATGTTTAATTGACAACAGATACATTTTGTCAAAATCATGCGACAATCTTTTATCGATCCATATTTATCCGAGATAAAGGTCCATTTCCAGGGCACACAGTAAGAAGATTAATGAACAAGTAACACGTTTTTGTCTTTATTAAACGCTATATCCAGAATAGATTTTAAAATTAGACAGAAAATCTCCTTAGTTGGCGGATATTTTAAAATCAGTTTCTAGAACAATCAGGCTTAGCTCCCAAGTAATGAAAAGTGAAAAAGCTAATATTTTAGAGGAATTCGAAAGCGTTTGGAAGAGCTGGAGTAGAAAATTAATGGCATTAATTAAAAATTTAAATGTTTTATTAGTTTGAAAGGGTTTAAATAAATCCAATTTATTAACTAAGCAAGCTTTACGCATAATTTTTGCAAATCCAAAGTCGAAATTATGATTAAGTGTCCAACAGTCATTAGCCATAAAACTTTTGCTTATTTCTCTTTTTCGAACATACAATTTAAGTTTTATGACAAACCTTTCAACGCTCATTAGGTTTGGATGATAATATCAATGTGTGTACTCTGGCATGATAAACCAAAATTCCAGCAAGAATTAAAATCAGAGATGGAATCTTTAAGAATCGAGCAACAAAATTTAATGATAAGTGAAAAAGTGACTTTGAGTTTATGAAGAACTTTAGCAATTTTGAAGTTGATAGAAAAATTAAGTAAATGAATATTAACAAATTTTTATAATACACTGTTGCATATTTTTACCTAAATGCATGCGTTGCCATCTAAACTTGCTCTTGGCTAAACGTGTTGTCGGCTGGTTAAATGTCCGTGTCATGTTCTGCCGGCTAACTGCCTGTAACATTTAAATAGTCTACCCACATAGCACAAAAACATCCTTGGGATATCCCGAGGATGTTGATAGCGGGATATGCGCACATCCTCAGGACATCCCGGAATATCCCGCAAACCTCCTAAATACCTCCTCCCGAGTGCTTAATGTCACATCCCGGGATATCCTCAGGACATCTTAACTAAGTACCATCGACAGCGTGCGGGATGTTATTAGGATATGAACTCCTGCTTACTACATCCTCAGGACATCCCGGGATATCCCACTAACCTCCTAAACATATCCCATCATATCCTAAAAACATCCTATCTATCTCCCATCGAAAGCGTATGGGACGTTATTAGGATTTAACGTCCTACTTACTATATCCTCAGGTCATTCTGTAATATCCCAGTTTCCTCCTAAACTCATCCTCCTGTGTGTTTAATGTCACATCCCAGTATATCCTTAGGACATCCTATCTAGGTCCCACCGACAGCGTATGGAATGTTATCAGGATTTCAAATTTTTACTAGTTACAATATCACTTTAAATACATACTCTCCACTGCTTAATACCCAGTATATATACAAAGAAACTTCCAGTGAAAATATGTGAAGGTGTCATAATGATCTAAAACCTACTTATTTTACACAGACAGTCTCAAATCCTTCTCCTAGGGTTACTCTGGAAAAATTAAAAAGGTTGAGAATATTTATACAACTTATTTTGTTTTTAAAACCGAATTTGTGAATATATTAAAACTGAGCAAGGCAATTAAAATGAATTATTAATACAAAATATTATAACAGAAAATTTTGCTTTTATTTTTAAGATATTAAAAATCTTTCGAACATTTTTAAACATCCAATAGCCCCCAAATTGAAGTATTCATAATTAAACTATTTTACAAAATCAGTTTATAATTTCAGTTAATTTGTATTAAAAACTCAATAATAAAATTAGCCATTTAATAATCTTTACATAAATGAATCATCTTTCTTTAAAACATGTAAAGAAATTTTAGTGTTTTGATGAGACTGTTGGGAAATTGTTAAAAGGAATAAATTGTATTTTTAAAACTAAATCAATTCCTAGCCACAGAATAAATAAATATGTTTTCGTAACATGAAAATGCTGCAGGCTGTTTCATATATTTAATATTTAGTTGTAAAAATTATGTTCTTGACATTATGTTAACAATTCTTTACATCATTCAAAAGGTAACTCAAAGAGGTCTTCTAAAATTCTGTCTTTCTACTCACACACACACACACACACACAAAAAAAAAAAAAAAAAAAAAAAAAAAAATCTGAAAGGCCTCAGATTTTAGCAGTCACTTAAATGGGGCTCAAAGTTTATGAGTGCATAGATTATCAATACAGAAGGGGCAGTAGAAATAGCAAAACATTTTATAAGATACTGACACCAGAAAGTTAAATATCTTCTGTATATTTGAAAAGTGAAGAAATATATCATGTAATTATATAAAAATATTAATTGTTTTCAATTAGATATATGATGAATTAAATGCATTTTAAATCAATCAGATTAAAAAGTAAAAAAAAAATACATTGTTAAGAACAGTGTGTATAGCTTTTAAATAGCTTGGCTTAATCGATAAGAGATTAGATTTTAATATGTTAAATTTTGCCAAATGACAAGACTTGAATGAAAAGCGAAATAAGTTTACGATTGACGATATGAAGTCACATTTTGAGACTAATAGCCCTTTTGGACTAAAAAAAAGTTCTGAAAATAATTTGCACTTGTGCTTATGCAAATTTCAGTAAAATGAAATTTACCAGTTGAAATCAGCACCAAATTAAACTTCGTAAATTCTAGCACATGTTAAAGGTTATCTCATCCAGAATTTTATTACTAACCATTCATTTCAGAGCAAAATAACACAGTAATAGCCATTTATATGACAATCAATATCAAAAATTTAAATCTGCATTTTACGCAACACAGAAAAACTCCAAAAGAAGATCTACTGTTTACCATGCAATTAAGGCATTTTATTCTGCAATCAGCTCTACCAATTATTAATACTTCTAAGTATATTCAGTTTATTCTTTCTGTTTAAAATACGCTGTGTAAAATTTTCCATAAATTTATTAATTCATTTTATTTTGAGGTGAGCTGTTGTTCAACTCTCAATATCAACGAAAATGTTTAGTTCATTTTTTATTCGGTCTCAAAAGAGAAATCGAAATATGTGGATTTATGTACGTGTTATAAATACATGTATTTATGAATCAAAATACATGTGAAATCAGAGTGAGGAAAGCACTACAACCTTAATCTGTGATTATATATAACAAATGCAGTGAATTATAGTTAACAAATAGTGAAAATATTTAATTAACATTTGTAAATGTATGTGTGTGTGTATACATATGCACATACTTACAAACCCAGGTTCATACATTTCCGAATACGGTCCCGATAACAGAACAGTACCCCCCAAAAACACTTAAAACTTCCAATTCTCCATGTTTTAAAATTGAATTATAAACTAGATTAAGATAATGTTTCAACCATACATATTTTGAACAAAACAATGCAAACTCTTATTTTTATACAATCGTTCAAACTATTTAATATAAATTTATTGCTGCAATAAAATAATAATCTGATCACACATAATATTTTGAAACTGAATGCATAAACTGAACTAAAAAGAATTCAGTCATGAACATTTGGAGAGCAGGACAAATCAGATATTTGAAGACAGCCATTGAGATATACACGTAATTCACGACAGAACGGTAACAATTCATAAAGCTGTGATAGCTAACACATTTAACTGTCAAAATAACATAAATCGAAAAGCAAACAAGTAAACATACAAATATTGCAAATGAACTTACCTTTCATGCAACAAAAAATATCCATAGAAAAAGTAAACCTCATGGCGCAGCCATTTTGGATTTCGTTTCAAATCAGACGGACGTTTACGGATTTGCGGAAGAATACAAGGAACTAGTAGTTTGCCGGATACAATGTGCAATGACGCGAAAGAATATAGTTCTGCAGAACTTCCTACATTATTCCGTAATAAACAGTACTATGTCGTATTTTTTTCTTTATCTCATTAATTAATTAATAGGAAAATAGTTAAGTAATGCTGAATTAATTTTCAATGAAATGTAATATTTTGCATGTATGTGACGACCACCTTCTGTCCAATATATTTCTGCGAATATAAACATATTTTGGAATCTGAGAGTATTAGTAAATAAATGTATAGAATATCGCCTCTCAAACGACCACTCCTGAAAGTGACCAATAGTTCTGAGATTATAAATAAATATTGATATTAAGCATTATTTCTATAAGACGACCATCTCTATATAAAACCAAAGTTTCTAGAATCTTGGATAGTCATCAGAGAATTATTTTTACTGCGAAATTACCGCACGACTGTAATTCAATATCAATAACAGATAGCGCGATTGAAAAACATTTTCTGTCCTGTAATTAGGGGAAAATTTTTTTCCTTATGAGATATTTCTCCCGCTTTCCTAGCGTGCCTTCGTGGTGTAATGGTTCTGCACGCTGGGCCGGTATTTCAGAGGTCTGTGGTTCGATTCCCGGCGAAGGCGGTTGCTAATTTTTCATCTCTACGGCTCCCCAAAAAAATCCTAATGTCTCTACAGTGGCGCCCGAACTAAAAAGGTGTTGGATGAGGTATATCCACACCTAGGATTTAGTGATTGGGTACCCTTAAAAAAAGTCGCCCTTTAAAAAGGCTAGTAATATAAGGTATTTCTCCCGCTTTCCTAACGTGTATTCGTGGTGTAGTGGTTCTGCACACTGGGCCGGTATTCCAGAGGTCCGTCGTTCGATTCCCGGCGAAGGCAGTTGCTAATTTTTCATCTTTCCTGCTTCCAAAAAAATACCTAATGTCTCAATACCCAAATTTAAAAAAAAAATCGTTTCAGAATTAAAATATATATTATATATACTTATAATAGGGTTAGTAATCTGTAAGTAATTATACATGTAATTTATACATTTTTTATAAAAAAAATACATGTTATTTAGAATTTTGCAAAAAATATTCTATAAAATGCTAATCCATTGAAAAAAATCTTTTCCATGACTAAATAAATTTTTAAAAACGTCAGAAAAAAAAGCAGTTAAAATTAATAACAAAATAACAAGAATAAATCATCAATCATATCAATATTTTTAATGTACAGCAGTTAGAAACAACTTAGTAAAATACATATGAAAATTAAATAATGTGCAAGTTTCAGATGTGCAATGTCAAAAAATTAAAACTGGTAAATTGAACAAATATCCTCAAAATGTTTGACAACGGAAGTCCTCAGGATGTGAAATTGGTGAAGTCCTAAGGACATCTGAGAATCAACATCTTCAGAACATCCTGTCATGTCCCGGGACATAGCGACTTAAATAAGACATCCTTAGGATGTTAAATTACGATCTCCTCAGGACATCTGAGAATCAACATCCTTAGGACATCCTAACTATGTCCGGGGATATTACGACTTAAATAGGACATCCTGAGGATGTTTTATGCTATGGGGGTACTGGCTAAATATCCGCTTAGGCTAAAATTTTAGATTCGAATTAATATACTGCAGTTCCTTTTATTAATTTCATAAAAGATATTTAATAAAAAAAAGAATAACTTAGTATTTTCATTTTTTTGTCTCGAAGCCCAATAAAAATTTTAATTTTGTATATTTTTAATAACTGGGATCATTTGACTAAAACTCTCATAGCTTGATAAGCTTCTGACATTTGATCATTTATTAAAAAGAAAATGTTAATACCAGTTTTACGAATTGTGCAAGTAATAATACAGTCGTACTTTATTTTTGGAACATTCAATTTATAGCATAAATTTAAGAGACAAATGAAGATGTTATGAAATTAGGGTATTGATTCCAAATGAATATGTTCAGCGAATTTGGAGAGACAAAAGGAAGCAACATGTCTTCATCTTCAGAAAGTTAATCATTGCAGCATTGTTTTAAGTGCAACGAGTTTACAAAGAGAAATTTATTCATTAAAATGGAAAAGAAGATTAAAATAATAGCAAAGGCATCAGGGCTTAAATTCGGCCAGAATACAACCGACCTTAGCTTTTGTACTTCTCAGTTTTTTAAGCGATTTTCGTCGAGGAGAGCCTCAAATAAGATGTAATCAATTATTGTAAATTATTAGTTAAATATTTGGCCTTAATTTAATTTAAATTATGGATTTTATTTATATTTTCGCACTTTATTTAATCTTAATTCTTGGTTGTTAATAATTAAAATTTATATTGTTACTGATAATTATAATAATAAATAGTGATATTGTAATTCGAGCAGGATCCTCAAATGCGATGAACTCTAGAACTGTAATTCAACATTTGTCATTAATTTATTAAATTTGATTCTTTAATTTCTTAATATTCTTTTTATTTAAATTTAATTAGTAGCTATTAATCAGTAAATGACTTCATTTTGTTCACTTTTCTGACAGCTTTCCATACGGTTTTAGTATAACTTAGATTAACTTCTTTCCGTAGCTTTAACCAGGAAGCATATTAGTTTGAATACTCGATGGGGTTGAATGTTTTGGATATAAAGCTTTTGGTTGTGACAACTGCAATTTACGTTTTATCTCCCGGCCAGTGAATATTCCGGCTTTAGCCATTTTGCTGACCGACGTTAAAACGCGCTATTAAAATAGTGAACCAACTTAATTAAGCCAATTTGGGGGGTCTTTGACCATGATAATTTAATTTGAAATTTCAATATTGTTACTTTAGTGCCCGCAAGTGACGTAGTTTTTGTTCATAAGCACAAAGGTGACTTCTGTTCAATTTTAAGAGTTAATTAAAAGTTATTTAAACATTCATATGAATTTGCCCTAAATATTTCAGAGGAAACAATAATTCGTTTATCAGCTTAATAAGGTCTAAAATACTTTAGTTAAATCTACTCCATTAGGATCCTATAAATTACCTGCAGAAACGAAACCCCTAGCACAAAATGTTTTTTAAATTAGAAGATTTTATATGAAATTCATTAAATAAAACCGACACATTTTTACCAATTTCGAAGACTCCGTAACTTATTAATGAACATTTACCTAGTATTCGAAAAAATAAAAATTAACAGCAAAATAAAAAAAATAGTAATATTATCTTCTGCAGTTTTTCTGGATTATTGTGCATTGATGTAACTCGGTAAATAATATTTTAATTTTTACATATTTACTTCTAAATTCTGTTATGGGGCTATGATAATCTTAGGAAGTTCCTTTAAAGATGCTAAGGAAAACGAGTTTCATTCCCTTCAATATTCAAAAATATTTTACTTGCTGTATTGAGTTCTTAGAAAGGTAGTTTTCCTTTTACGATCATGAAAGTAACTGAATCCATAAATTTCGAAACAAGGATGAAGAACTTCTATTGCACTACTGAGAAACATTTTGCAGAAAGAAGATAATTCTGTTCGTCTCTTATTGAAAGGCAACAAATCATCTCATTATTTTGAAGCGAATTTTGTTCATGAGGTAAAAAGAAAGTTTCAGCCATGCTGTCATATCTCTTTTTTATGCTTCATGCCTTTGCGTAAACTTTCATAGTACGAAAATAGACAAGCGGAATTTTCAAAAATTTATATTTACCCAAACAAACGAAAAGCAAATTTTCTTTCGAGACATATAAATAAATCAGTTTCGAATCAAGTTAGCAAACATACTTACGTAGAACTGAAATAAATATGATTAAACTTATTTTCTACGATTGAAAAATATATATTTCAATACTTTCCAAAATGTATAAAAGGTAAAACTTTGGAAAAGTGTATTACTGAATACACAAAGAAAATAAAAACTATGTGAAAGGAAATTTCTCTCGAAAACTTGAAAAGCTTCTAAAAGAATAATTTTTCGCATAATTATAGCATTCGCAGAATTCAATTGCATTTTCCATTATAGAGCTTCAGTAAAATTGGAAAAAATAGAAAATTATTCCGTAGTTCTATCAAAAAACTGAAAAATATTCTATTCATATTTGCAGCGAAAATCTGTTCAAAAGAGTAACATTCTCATTCTTGGACAAAGAGAAAAGGTGCACGTAAATAATTAAGCGTTGCCATTCAGACTACATCAAATAATGCTTGCATATTTCATTCAAAAATACGTTTATTTTCTTTTCTCTTTTCTTGAAGTGATTCACATTTTTGCAATGCAAAAACATTTTCCCTATAATTACTTTCAAAAGACATGTTGAATGAAGATATGGTAACCTGAAAGAAGCACGAACGAAAAATAAACGATTTTATGCAAAACCGATTAATTTAAATGTTTTTTCAACTCTTTCTATATATTCCAGGAAGATGGTGATGAAATAAGTGCAGCAGGACTTGGCTTGCAGCAGTGGAACGTGTCTCAGAGCTCCACTTTCTAAATCCCCCAATCCTTTTATATTACTTAAAAATATGGAAGATTTAAATGAATTTTATGTTCTGAGTTTTAAATATATGAAAAAAATTGAATTTCCGCACTACAGTTTTTTATATCTTTCTTCATAAAAACAAACACAGAACTTTCATACTTCACTCTCATTGGCTATTCGTTCAGAGGCAGCTTTCGAATGTGAAGGTCTAGGATTAACGGTGACGTGTTCATGTACTTGATTTTCAAATTAATAAAAAAATTACGTGCGTTATTAATCCAAAGGGTCTGCCCAGGACTATTCATTTCCGTTTGGCATTCTGCGTTGCAAACTTTAAACGGCGAATCACTTTCCAAATTGTTGCCACCAAATATTATTGCCTTGTATTATATTTAAAGAAATCAAATAATGAAGAATCTGCCGTTAATGTATGTATTGTTGCGTTTTTCTTTCTGACACCAGTTTTTATGTTATTTTTTTCCTTCACGTTCGCACGGGGTTTGTAGATTTTGAGTGAATAACGACGACACTTGATGAAGTATCGAAACACACTTCATTTAGCCAATATTAATCAGGATAGCTCTAAAATCACGTTACAGTCATCGAAGAACTATTATAAACACGCTGACACAACCAGCGACACAGCCTTCACACTATCAGGCAATAACGGTGGGGACAGCTTCACTGCAAAGCACAAGAGTACAGCTCCCGAGTCTGTTCGGTCGTTCTCGGAACTCCATGTACTCTCGAGACTCTCCACGCTACAACTCGCGATGCATCCGACGACACGCAGAGCAGAGCTCCCGTATTATCGGTTCAGTCGTTCCCAGAGCTCAACACGCTTTCTCGACGATGCACTAACCGCGATACACTACGAAACTCTTTCGATGCACTCGACGACCCAGTGGGAACTTGCTGCCCGACTGTCAACTCGATCGACTCCGCAGGGATTGACTCACTAGACGCGACACCAACTCCATACTGACTATCTTGCACTCTCGAAGACGAGGCACTTCGACTCGCCCTCTCGACGAGGAACACACACACTGGCTGCGGACCAGCCGGGTTTATATAGCTTTCGGCTTGTGTTCGAGAACATTCTGGGCTAAACCGGTAAGAATTCGTTCCAAAAGGTTCTCCATGGCATTTCGCCAATTTTGTTGGGTGATTTATCGCCAAATGGGGCAACCCTGCTTTCTCTTGCCATTTTATGGCAACCTTAGAACTGCGTTGCGGGGAAGCTACGTTACCGCGCCTTAACATTTCGTAACAGTATGTTTCTCGCATTGTGATAAAACAGCGGTACCTAGAGCCACCCAGTTTTGAATAACATAATCCTCTTGCGAATATGGGCATGTGGAAGACCAAATTTGCAATTTGTAATTTGTTTTATTATCGATTTCCTATTTTGTAAATCTTTAACGAATTTTTGATTAACAAACTCAAGGATTTCAAAGCGAGCAATGCCAACATTGTACAGGATTTTTTTTTTTTTTTTTATCTGCAGCGCACAAGACTGTGTATCGGAAATTCTAAAGATATGTTCAATTTAAAATTATTTTGCGATATTGCTCTTGAACTAAATTTTATGGTTTATGTGCGAAAGTGGTATATGATAAGGTAACATGATATTTAATAAATAAAAGTATGAGGTAACATGATATTTAATAAATAAAAGTACGCACAAAATGTAAAAAAAAAAAAAAAAAAAAAAAAGTCTCTTTGGACGTAATTTAAAATCCGAAACCATTCAGATTTTCTTTTTTTTTATTAATATATTTTGTATTGAAATCAATACTAATTCTTTATGTTATTCTCCGTATCCCAACCTTTTCCCACGCAAAGAAAGACTGATATAAGATGTAAAATTTTATATTTTTCACAACACGCATTAACGTGGACTCATAAAAGCTATATAAAATATTAAATGTATATTTGTTTAAATACCTTTAAATGGAAATAAATGAATTATTAAGCTATTTCAGAAATATTACTTAGCACTATATGATTCGCATCATTATTTCTGCTGAGTTGAACACAATGGGAACTTGAAAAGATCCATAAATGATTTCGTTTCAAGTCTCCTGTTTCATAATTTGGGCAGTGAGTTTAACACACTTCCTAGTTATCATAATTATCCGGAATCGTAACTATCCGATTTGCTTCTATGTCTAGGCCAAATGAATATAAGATGAATTTTTAATTCATTCGTGAGCACAAAGTATGCTTTTTAAATTTCGTAAATGTAAATATTTTACATTTTTCAGTTAACTAATTTGCTTTAAAATGATTATTCTTAGTCAAAATCTTTTCGTTCGGGATTTGTGCTCCTTTACATTTATTCATATTTTACAATATTTTCAAATGATTTTTACCACACGTCTTTACATAACTCTTACGTTTACTTAGAAGATTATACTCCTCTTGTAAATTTAATAAAAGCTATTAATTTTAATATTATAAAAATATTGCCTTTTCTTCTTTATTTTGTCTCGCACAGGTATACGATTAGCACAATTCGGGTAAATAATTTTGGAAAGCTTCATTTCTGAAAACCAGTGTTCCCCCCCCCCGTCGCATATAATGCTACAGAACACATAGATGAGAAAATAATAATCTGCGATTTTATTTTACTTCTAAAATTAGATTACTATTTTTTCGCTTTATAAAAATTATAACATTAATTTGAAATTTTATCGTAGATTGCACAATAAGTCTTTTATTACCTGAAATTCAAGAGAAATAAAATACACTAAAAACCAATGAATAATAAAAATATTTAAAAATTGGTAAAGGCATTTGTTCAATTGGCGGTAAAGTTTTCCTTTGTATTGATGCACATAATTTTACATTACTATTCACTACTATTTATTTATCGATTATTATCTTATTTAATTTTATTGATTCATTTTTAAATACTTGTTAATATCAAATGTATAACATATATGATAGCTGTTTTGTTATATATTTATTAATAGCATTACTTATTTCATAGCGTAATACAGCTTTAATGCATAGTATATATATTTTGATGTATGCTTTGAATTACTAGTACACATATTTTAGCTTTATTTTAGATTTTTTGAAGAAACATGAAATATATTCCTTGAAACTTCTCATATTATGAGAAAGTTGAAGCAAAAAAATCATTAAGTGCATTAAGGTATCTTAATGTTACAAGTCCAACAACTTTGTGAATAACTTCAATCTGCGGAAAATTACAAGGTCATAGTCTATACTGGGGTGTTCACTAGTTAAAATTTAAAGCCATATACTGTTAACCGAAAAAACAAATGCCTTTTTATATTGATTTAATCATTTTGGAAATACTTTAATGAAAATCAGAACAATATTTAATTTATTAAAAGTGTATTTCCTAGAAAAAAAGTCACAGGTCAGTGGCAAAAACAAATGTTAAATGAGTTTTTCCTCTAAAAATTGGTTTTCTGAACAGTTGATTTCAAAATTGACGCATTAAAGTTAATTAATTAATGCTTACCTTAGAAAGGAAACACGCATCAAACGGAAACATGTTCTATACCACAGATATCAAGGATTTCAGTGCCTTTTCCAATTAAAGCATTTACGTCATCAAAAAGCAGACGTAAACCTCTTTTCACAACCTAGAAAATGAATTTTACGTATTTCATCCCATTCAGTTTGAAAAATACATACCGTATATTCAGGTGTACAATGCGCACATTCAGTACAAAAAATACGATTTGAATTTACTGGTGCGTGTTATTCACCGGACATTAAAAATGATACATAAAAAAATAGGGGAAGGGAGAGCATACAGATATTAGATTGATACATGTACTTAAATGCTGTTTGTTTAAAAGATATGACACTACTTATGAACTTAAAACTTTTCGTTATCGGATAATTTCCTTTGCCTAATATTAATTATTGTGCTTTCATCAACTCAGAGAAAACATCTAACTCGTAGTTAAGCGAATTCATTCGGATCAGGTGTGCATTTTTACCCGAAATTATGTCACTCTTTTCTCGAACTCCCAGAATAACATTCTTGTGCACACCTGCATTGAATACCACTCACTGCCTATGCGGAATTATTTACTTCTTTAATCATTTTCCGCACACATGTATTGTTCCGCTTATCCTTGTCAGTTTAGTATAGCATTGTAGAAAATTCTTCGAATAAATAATTTTAAAAGAAAGGAGCGTCGCACATGTATCTCTCGGGTTTCTTCTTAACCCCTTAACTGCCGCGGGCGTATATATACGCCTGCTCAGCCGATGCGTTAACTGCCCCAGATGCGCCCAGATGCGCAGCCGATGCGTTAACTTTGCGAATAATTTTAGGTGTAGCAGCGCAAAGCAAATGATAACAGTTTGGAAGGACGTATATATACGCCTGGGGCAGTTAACGCATTGGCTGAGCAAGGCGTATATATACGCCCGCGGCAGTTAAGGGGTTAAACAAAAAGGTACACGTGATACGGCGGATATACCTAAAAGTTTAAAAATGAAATTTGAAATTATAGTTGCGTGTTATACATTGGAATATACGGTATATTAAATATCACATTAGTTTTCGTATCAAGAAGAAACTTTTCAAAAATCATTATAATAAAAAATTATATGATGAAATTCGATGAAGACTGTTATTACAAGGATAATTTTGGAAAAACAGTGCAGTTAAAATTACCTTCAAGCTTTTTATACGAAAAGTATTTTAAAATAGAACATGTAAGAATTGAATATAACTCGAATATGAAAGCTAATGAACGAAGTAATTCATCAGGTATACGGTCATGGTATTCAGAAATGCATTCTTCAGTAAATTCTGATCAAATTTTATGTTCTGTACAAAGTATGTTTTGGAACAATTAAAAGGCTTCAATCCATTCTTTTGATGTAAAAGTGCATGCTATATAAAGATTTAACTAAAGATGTTAAAGGTAAGAGTTTAGAAGCTTGAAACTGGAGTCGATGCCTTTCAATATGATCGGTACAATTTGAGATTATTTAATAAAAGATTACTTTAAATATATTTAATATGATGTTCACTTTAATCTTCATCGTATATTGTTATTTGCTAGTGTTTTTAAACGCAAAGAACGTTATTTGGCTCTTTTAAAAGAACATAGAAGTAAAACTTTCAAAAAAATATCATCATTATCTTATCGTATGTATTCAGCTTTTACAATTTATACATATGTTACCGTAAAAGACCAAAATTGGAGAATGTCGACTTTCACCGGAGAATGTCAACATTCACCAAATACGTCGGTGAAAGATCGAATATTGCACTACATTCTTGTATATTCGGACCCTCACCGGTGTATGTCGACAATCACAGATATGCTCTGGTGAAAGTCGAAAAGAGAGGTCATAAAGTGCCATAATAGTTTAAGTTGTTGCAATAAATAAGATTTGAATCACATAATTTAGTAAGTTTTTTATCACTTTTATTTTATTTTCTCATTTAGAACGCACTATATAATTAAGTAAGTTTTTAATTTCTATTATTTTCCTTTCTCATTTCGAATGTATTGTGTGTTTTAAGTTGTCATGTTCTTAAGTTCTTATTTCAAGTCTCAAGTGCGTTTATTCGTTACTGAATTACGGAGAAGAAAATATAATATTCTTATATGTTTAACATTCACCATTAGTACATGTGAATGTCGACATTGACCGGTGTAAGTCAGAAATAAGAGTATTTGGAAAATATTTCGGACATACACCAAGAGACTATGTGAATGTTGACATTCAGCGTTGAAAGTCGACATTCTCCAGATTTCGGTGTTTCACCGTAACATATATATATATTTATTTAAAACATCAGTAAAATTATTTACACATGTACAGAATTTCTGAGCAATATGTAAGCTTTAAAAATATTTAAAAAATATGTACACACATTTATATATATAGTAATTAAAAATTTTTAGGTTTGTGTTATTGCTTTATCACGAACTTTTGGACTACTTATATGTTAGGCTATATATTGCAAGTAGAAAATCAAAACACTAACTGCTAGAGCTAAAGAGGAATAAATAATTCATAGGTATGTTTGCAAGCCTACTACATCTGCGTTCATTTTAATATTTTGTAAATTGAGAAGAAAGTGATCAAGAAGTGCCCATCATCCTTTTTAAACATTAAAAATAAATTACTTCAGCTCCTTAAGATAACAACTTTTAGTTTAAAAATTTAAAAATATATTTTAAAGTTTTTTACTCTTTCTGAGTAAAACATCCGAATATTAAAGAATTAAAAAGTAGTATTAGGTTTTTCTTGAATACAAAGCAAACGTTTTTATAGTCAGAAATACTTATGCTGAAGAAAATTCTTGAGCTTAGAACTAGCTATGCTGAAGAAACTTTTCATCAACCTAATTTATGCTGAAGAAAATTATTAATGCGAAGTTTCCGCGCTTTTAGCGCAGCGCAAGATCAAATTATATTTACATAATTCGAACGTTTATCGAGTATTGGATGGACGATGAATTATTTACATTGAAATTTTCTTTTTTTATATTTAGACGTCAAGCAACCGTAGCTGATTTAAGTTAATTGTTGATAAAGTTCTAAAGAATATGTCAAGCTAAATTTTAAAGCAAAACTTCAGCATCACAGAGATTATTCGTTTCAAGAAAAGAGAGAGATCAAAGAAGAATCTGATTCTCTGGAGATTTGAGGTTTTTGAGAAGAAAATTGCTTTATTTGCATAAATTTCTAAAATAACTCTATGAATATCAAACGTCAAAGCTTTTCATTTTACTCAGTATTGCGTATGTAACTGTAATCGCATCCCTCATATATCTTGCATTAAGGTATCTGCCTACGTTAAAAGAACGATTTCGGCGAAAAAATTCGATTTTTTTTATTGCCCAATTTGAAAGATCAGTTTTGTAGGATTCCGAAAATGATTCATTTTTACGTTTGTGATAATTAGAAGAGAAGGTATAGCCAATTAACTGCACTGGAAGTGAAAGCAGAAAGACCGGAAGTGCCATTTAAAAGGCTCAACTTAAAGGTAAACAATGTTGTTATCCGTGTTTTTTTTTTTTTTACCTGTTTGTGTGTAAAATTGTGCTAAAACATTTCATTTTAATTCTGGGTACTTTTTTTTTGTTTCTGGCAATAATTATTTGCCTTAATTCTTTGAACTGGGACTGGCAACATTGCGGTTTTTTTAACTGGGTTTGGCAATATTGCGATTAGGTATAAAGACTATGTTGCTGGGTGCATATATAGCCGTTTTAATTTTTAATTCAGGGTATCTTGGATTACTTACTGTGTTTGAACATTTAGGCATATCAATTGAACAAGAAATGATTAAAAATTACTTTGGAATTGAAAACGAAAGAATAAAGAACTCGAAAATTCATTCGTCGCTCATTTCGAAAATAGCCAGAAAAAAATTAAAATCAAATAGGAAATCAAAATTACTTAAGTATAAAGATATAGAGGGTGTGATGTACAAATGTGGAGAATTTTAAGTGTGTAAATACAACAGAACAGTTTTTCTGTTAATGTGAAATCTTTAAATGCGTTTTCTGAAAAACTAATTTTTCTAGTGTTTTTACATACAAGAAATATAATTACTCAAAATGTTCTAAAGGTATCTCTATTAAATTTCACTAAAATGTTTTCTATATTATTTATTAGGTTTTAAGCTGCAATCTAAGTAATATTTATTAATTTGATTGTTTTATAAGTATTTCTATATAAAACGAAAAGAAATATTTTACAAAAAACTGTGTTTTTTCATGTAATTACACATATTTTAGTAAATTTTAGAAATATCATAAACATGTTAGTTCATAACACAGATAAGTGTTGTAGTAGTATACAGTATAAATAAAATTGAAATATATGCTGTGAGGAAAAAATATACGACATTTAACGTAAGCGTTAAATTTTCCTAAAAATTTGCATAAAATTGCATATATTTCAAAAATTTATTAAAATATTCCCAAAAATTTACCTATTTTCATGATTTGATATCATATTTTGACTAAATAAATATATATTTCATCAGAATTCTATGTTTTTTAAAAAATGTGCTCCGAACGTAGGCAGATACCTTAATTTCGAGAAGTGAGCCCCCCAGTCGGAAAAGTGGTTAATGATTCGGACTGCCGTACCGTAGGGCACGGGTTCGAAGCCCGGAGAAGAAATGGATGTAATTTGTTGATACCTTCGTAAGAGGCAACAGTGCCCCACCTATTACGTGCTTCCATCATAAAGTGATCACCACTTCCGGTTTTAGTAGTAACCAATGCTTATTAACGGCTAGAACCCGACACTGAAAAAAAAAAAAAATCGAGAAATAGAAGGTTGAGGAGATTTCTAGGCGGCTTGGGGAAAAACATGGGAGGCCGAGAACAGCATTAGTTTCTAAGATTCTCAGTTCAGAGTCGAATACGGAATACTGAGTTATCTCCGTGTGAGCTTCGCCTTTCAGATACGCTTTGCTTTGCGTAGTGCTTAACGTTCTTAGTAGTTTGAACTGTAACTACTCTTTGTGCTCTGTGATAATGAGAAGAGCTGTACGAGTGATTTTATGAGCTGTAAAGTGTTTTTTCAGTAGACACAAACTTTATCAAGCTATCATTGGTTTGTGTACATTCAATCTATTACGAACCTGTAATCATGTAACAACATATTTTTATTACCTTGTTATGGCTACTGAAGTAGAATAATTCAGATGAAAAGAATAACATCGCTTTAAGGGGACTCGTACACCTTAAAACCCATAAGATGTTCGAATAGGTGACTGTTGCAAGAATTGGGATAACTTATTTATTTTAAAAGCAATTACTACCAACTTTTTACAGCTGATTACATAATATAGCTGCTTTCTGAAATAGTCATCAGAAAGTTTGTGTTGCCACAAATATTTTTATAATTTAATCCGCTTTGTGACAACATTTTTCGTCATGTTTCCAACTTGCGCGCACAGTTTAAGACATTCTGTTGCATAATTTAATTCCAAATTTAATATATAGCTTTTATAACGTCTGGAAACTACTGTAAACCTAAAATTCTAAAAATTTGACGTTAAATTTTTATTTTATTTTCAGTTGAGTTTATAAAATGTATTTTATTAAAAAAATCTGTAATATTTTCGTGCAGAAAATTTGTTAATATTAAAATATTCATCAGATTGTCGGTTCAGTTAGAAAATAGTGCCCATATGAAGAATTCCACCCAATATCAAGTATGTACAATTAGCCATTTTTAAAATATCATGCGCGCAAGGTGTAAATATGGCGAAATATTTTGTCACAAAGAGGATTAAATTACAAAAGTATTTGTGGCAACACAAACTTTCTGGTTACTAGTTTCCAAAGCAGCTATATCATGAAGTCAGCTGTAAAAGGTTGGAAGTAATTGCTTTTAAAATAAATAAAATATTCCAATTCTTGCAATAGTCACATATTCGAAGATCATGAGGGGTTTAAGGTGTATGAGTCCCCTTAAGATGTATAAGGTAAATAAGGGTAAATATATTATACGAATGGAAAAAAAGGCACCCAAACCCAAATGACTTGGACTTTTCTCATATCCTGAGGGCCGGAAATATCATTTACTAGTCTAAACACTTGAAGTCTCACGGCAGTTTGCACACGACGACTGCACCTGTTCACATTACCACTCCAGAAAATACCTAACGGTTACTAAGGTTAAAAAGTAAGTTTTTATCAGCAATAAAATTATTTCAGTAACTTACGAATAAAGAAAAATTTCCTAACATCTTCTAAGCAAAACGCATTCGCTGCAAGGTTTAATTAATATCTGTGACTTTTCATTTGTAAAGACTCAAATGTGAATGTTAATTAAAACAGTGCTCTGGACTACAAAAACGCTTATAAATCCTAAAACCTTTTGCATTATAAAGATGTATATTTTTATTTTGAATTATTCTTAAAAGAGAGAAACTAAAAAAAACAAAATATATTGCCCAAAGCAGTGTAAAAATTTGCCTAATATAAAAGAAAAAAAAATACTCTTCTAAACAAGCATAAAATTTTAATGTTTCTTCCTGTAACTATTTCTATATAATTGCTATTTTTCAATTCTGAGATCTTAGAAAATGTTTAATAAAAAGCCTTTTTATCAGTTTGTTCTTACACTTTTAATTAAATAGAAATGAAAATAACCCTTATTTTGTCAGCTGTTTCTATTGGGTATTACATTTATCAATGTATACCAGATTTCATTTTCTTAATAAAATATAATGTTTATGCTATAATAATCATTTTGTTTTGACATTTGCTAAGTAAAACATGATGCAATATATCATGTGACATATATGTAACATATTATTAGGTATTTTCTCTCTCCTTCGTGCATGTCTCCGTGGTGTAATGGTAGCACACTCGGCGCGTATTCAGGAGTTCCAGGTTCACGTCCCGGCGACGGCATTTCACATTTTCAACATGTTCTACTTAAAATAACCTAATATCACTACAGTTGCGCCCGAAATAAAAGGTGATGGATGATGATTCTTCACCACCAGGATTTGGCGACTGTGTTCCCTAATCCCTAGTCTTCTTTAAAAGGGGGAGTAAATAAGGTATTTTCTTCCTTTTTTATCCATGCTTTCGCCTTCGTGGTGTAACGACGGTACCACGTTTGGCACGTATTCGAGAGGTCCAGGTTCGAGTCCCGGCAAGGACAATGCTCGTTTTTCATTTCTCCTGCATCAATAATCCTAATGACTATACATATGTTGACTAGAACATAATATAATATGTTGACTAATGGCTATACATATGTTGACTAGAACATAATATAATATGTTGACTAATGGCTATACATATGTTGACTAGAAAATAATATAATATGTTGACTAATAGCTATACATACGTTGACTAGAACATATGTTATTATTTTATGCAATACTAGTTTGATGCTGTTTAAAAAATTGTGATAAGAATATTTTAATAAAATACGATGCAGTGATTTGCAAAAATTAAAAAAAAACAGAAAATTTGACTATTTTTTATAAATTCTTATTATCTCTTGCTTGCCTACGTAAATCCAGTATTTATCAAAATAACAACACAGTTCGTGGATTTTCTTGTGAATCTCAATGTCTCGCAAAACCGGAAAACAAGAATATTAATCTCCACATACATAAATCTGTGATTTTTATATACTATATTTTATACAAGTATTTTATGAATTAAAACTGATCTTTCAAAGCATCTTATACATGCATGGAATTTGAAAAATCAAACATGCTGTAATAATATTTTTGATTAATTTTCTCTGGAACAGCAAACTCCCATCAGCTTGACAAAAATTAATTTTAAAGGATTCATAAAAGTTAAATGTTTGATAGCTTCTATGAATCTATTTTGAGATACCTAATTATTATTAAATAATATCTAATTATGTTCATTAATGTTGTCCTTTATAAATTCGTAACCATTCATTAGAAATTTTACAGAAATGCCTATAGTTTTAAATAAGTAATTCTATCTAATTACTTGGCTTGAAGACAGAAAGATGAGTTTTCTATTTAAAGAAATGTTTTGAACTTGTTTGTATATTTGCATCAAACACATGTAAAATGTTGTTAACTTTAACTCGCACGATTAAGAACAAAACGAACAACCATTGGAATGTTTATCACTTTTTTTAAAAATTAAATCCCTTCTTCATTTTCGTAGATCATCAACGAAAAATGTATCATACACCTTCCCATAAATAAAAATTCTAGAAATTATTTCTTTGATTAATCTTCTTTAATAATTAAATTCACACCGAGATTTTAATAAGTAATATAAAAAAGTTTATTTTAAAGCCATCGTACTTAGGTCAGCAAAGGAAAAAAAAATTAGTTACTTTTTAGTAACATTATTAAAATTTTTTTCGTTTCTAATTTATGAAGCTGATGGTGGTCTATAGTTTCTCATTCTGTCCATCTCTTGTAATGCTTCGTTATTGCAAGGAAGCTTTCCAGTGAGCTTCGAGCAGTCTAATTGTTCAATTAATATTCAAATAATATAAATATTCAAGTAATCTAAAAAATGTTTTAATCCTATATTATTATCACGTTAGCATAGAAATATGGGGCGAATTTTCGCTACATAATGAAACTTTGCATCCGCTTCGTTCAACTCTATAAAACTAGTATTCTTTGATTTCATACACTTTAAAAATCTTTAGAACTCTGTCCTACTGTTGCCACTTATTTTTGTTAAATATTACAATCCCATTTATCAGAGGCATGTGCTATTATTTATAAACTGCTAAAAAATAAATTTTTACAGCACGTGAAAATTCCTAATAAACGGTCATTGTAAGTTTTATAATATATTTAAAAAAATCTGATGTGTACACCACATGACTTCCTTGTACGGAATATTAAATTATACGCATTTTTTCTAGCATTTCGTTTAATATTGGATTTAATAAAATCTACTTCGCCGACAGCGCATAAACCCCAATAAAATAAATGCATTCCTTAAAATTCACTTTATTTGTTTACCATAGCGACACTCTGGCGCTAGGTTTACTTAACAGTATTATATTTCGTTCATATTATAACTCAGAATGCACAAAATTTATATAATTTAAAGAATTATCTAATCGTTGCTACATGTTCTCTTCAAATACTATAACAAAGCTAGAACGATGTATGAAAGAAATTAAGCAAACAAAACAAAAAAGTACAGTTTTTCACAGACGATTGTGTATTTTTCATTCAATTAATTCAGTTCTCGCTTCGCGACAAGGCAAAAATACATAAAAACTCAAAATATCTGTATTAAAAATTACTATTTATTAAAAATTAAATTATTAAAAATTAAGTTAATCTTAAACACTTATTTCCTCGAAAAAGTTCGGAAGGCGAGAAAGGATTAAGCATGATTTAAATTGCAATAATAAATGAAGGCGTTTATCTTTGTTGTTGCGAAGCTACGTTTCTCTAGATTGGTAACAAATTCAGTACACTGCTATTTCAAAGGTAAACAAGCAATGGCCGCAATATATATATATATATATATATATATATATATATATTAGGCTTAGCGGCACTTAAACAACTTTTAAATTGTTGATAATTCTAAAAATATTGCATACAGACTTACTAAAGGCATAAAAACCTTAACCGGAAGATAAGAACAACATAATTCAATCATTTTTAAAGGAAAAAATGTACAATTTACAAACATATAACAGTAAAGAAACTGAGATCACCGAGCCGGGTAACAAAGTGGATATATTTATAAATATATTTATATACGTTTGGCGCGGCCGATTGCAACTAAAATACAAGGTGCACATCTACATGATATAGTAGTCCTATATACAAAATTTCAACGTTCTGAGGCTACTCGTTTTTGAGTTATGCGAGAAACGTACGTACATACGTTCGTACAGACACCACGAAAAATTCTCTTCAGAATTCATTTTAATGCAGTTTTATAATTTTTTTGGAGGAAAAGAGTCTTTTATTCTGTTTTTACATACGGATATCACGCAAAAACATCGTTAAATTGCATTCGAAAGCGGTCAAAATGGATATTTTCGTTGAAATATGCTGCCTGAAGCTTTTCGCGATTACAATACTTCCTTTTTACTTCGTACAAGGAAGTAAAAACAGCATACTTTTAGTTCCGATAAACAGGAATAAAGAAGTATGAATTAACTTTAATATGTGAAAAAATTGTATTAACATTAAGAGTCATCCACTACAAGTTTAAAAAATTGTATTTGAACTTGAGTGGATGAATAAAAAGTATTTTATTAGCAATTGAAAATCTGAACAATATACAGAAAGAGTGTGAGCTAATAGTAGGAATTTAAATAAATAAAAAAAATGCCGTTTACGTCAGATAAAAGCAATACAATCGAATAAAGAATAATCCAATATAAAATAAACGAGTTTTCTCTAAAACATGTTTGATCAATGTTATGAAAAAAAGGAATCCGTGTAAAACTCTTGACTGAGTACGTACATATAAATCAAGTTAGTTAATACATTTACTATAAATGAAGTTAGTTATCATATTCCACAATAAATCAAGTTTTAGTTACGAGGGAAAAACTAAAACTACGAGGGAAGAAATCCAGAATTCTTAGAAATTATTTACTGACAATAATTCTAGGAATAAAATAAGAATATCTTTGAGCATGTATTGACCACTACGCTTATTAATAGAAGTCATAAAACATATTTATAGTGATGGAATTCAAGTTATGACAGCTCAGACAATTTTAACATACTGAAAGCTATTGCAGTTAGGAAACTATTTGAACCGTATCTGATGTTTCATCTGACCTTTTGACATTCAGAAAAGAAAATACACTTTTACTGCATACGAAATTCATAGAATTGTTTTTGGTAACATGATTCAAAGAAATTTATTCAAGTAAATTAATACCCAGAAATAATTTTGTTAAAAATCTTTGATTAAAATTTACCAACTTTAATTAAAACTTCAATCACGAGATATGTTAATGAAAATCTTTATTTTAAAATGGATTTCTTTGAAATATAAAATTGGATAGCTTTTGAGAATTCATCAACGGCAGCTGAGTTTGATTAAATTTCATCTGTTCTTTTATTTTTAGTGTTAGCGTTAATGTAATAAAGCAGGGTAGAGGTATCTATTTAATTTTATCTTCCATTCGGAAACTGAGTAGTATTTTCTTTCATGAAAGTGATTCAATTTGCGAAGCAATGCAATATTGTTTGTTCTCATAATTAAGTTTGACAGTTTTAGGAAGATAGAAGGCAGATTCCTACCAACTTAATAATACAGACTTAATTGGTTTAAATTCAGTTATTAGAATACTATCATTCATTTTAATTAGAATTAAATCTTTCAACTCATTGATGAGTGCAGAAGATGAAAAGATATTGTCAAATTTAATTGGAACATAATTAGTTTTAAATTACATTTGTTATTAATACAGATAAAGGATAAGCTGAAATAATTTTGGATTTTTGTTTTCAAAATTAACTGCAGGTCAGCTAAAGTGACTCACGTCTCTAAGAAGTTTTTTGTTAAAGAAAACCGAAGATATACCGATCAAATATGCAAGCAAGCACAAGTGAAGCTAAAAATAGAAAAAAATAAATTATTATTTTATAAGAATTCTCATCTTGACAATGAGACGGTTAGAGTAAAGCAGTTTCGGTGAAAAGGCGATCTACTGCCTATATGAAGGCCAAAACATTATTTTCAATGGCATGCAAATTGACTTACACAATTTGCTGTGCCAACAGAAAACGTAAATTTACATTTGTTATTATTTTAAATTACATTTGTTATCAATACAGATAAAGGATAAGCTGAAATAATTTTGGATTATTGTTTTCAAAATTAACTGCAGGTCAATTAAAGTGACTTACGTCTCTAAGAAGTTTTTTGTCAAAGAAAACCGAAGATATACTGATGAAATATGCAAGCAAGCACAAGTGAAGCTAAAAATAGAAAAAAATAAATTATTATTTTATAAGAATTTTCATCTTGACAATGAGACGGTTAGAGTAAAGCAGTTTCGGTGAAAAAGTGATCTACTGCCTATATGAAGGCCAAAACATTATTTTCAATGGCATGCAAATTGACTTACACAATTTGCTGTGCCAACAGAAAACGTAAATTTACATTTGTTATTATTTTAAATTACATTTGTTATTAATACAGATAAAGGATAAGCTGAAATAATTTTGAATTTTTGTTTTTAAAATTAACCGCAGGTCAGCTAAAGTGACTCACGTCTCTAAGAAGTTTTTTGTCAAAGAAAACCTAAGATATACTGATGAAATATGCAAGCAAGCACAAGTGAAGCTAAAAATAGAAAAAAATAAATTATTATTTTATAAGAATTCTCATCTTGACAATGAGACGGTTAGAGAAAAGCAGTTTCGGTGAAAAGGCGATCTACTGCCTATATGAAGGCCAAAACATTATTTTCAATGGCATGCAAATTGACTTACACAATTTGCTGTGCCAACAGAAAACGTAAATTTACATTTGTTATTATTTTAAATTACATTTGTTATTAATACAGATAAAGGATAAGCTGAAATAATTTTGGATTTCTGTTTTCAAAATTAACTGCAGGTCAGCTAAAGTGACTCACGTCTCTAAGAAGTTTTTTGTTAAAGAAAACCGAAGATATACTGATGAAATATGCAAGCAAGCACAAGTGAAGCTAAAAATAGAAAAAAATAAATTATTATTTTATAAGAATTCTCATCTTGACAATGAGACGGTTAGAGTAAAGCAGTTTCGGTGAAAAGGCGATCTACTCCCTATATGAAGGCCAAAACATTATTTTCAATGGCATGCAAATTGACTTACACAATTTGCTGTGCCAACAGAAAACGTAAATTTACATTTGTTATTATTTTAAATTACATTTGTTATTAATACAGATAAAGGATAAGCTGAAATAATTTTGGATTTCTGTTTTCAAAATTAATTGCAGGACAGCTAAAGTGACTTACGTCTCTAAGAAGTTTTTTGTCAAAGAAAACCGAAGATATACTGATGAAATATGCAAGCAAGCACAAGTGAAGCTAAAAATAGAAAAAAATAAATTATTATTTTATAAGAATTCTCATCTTGACAATGAGACGGTTAGAGTAAAGCAGTTTCGGTGAAAAGGCGATCTATTGCCTATATGAAGGCCAAAACATTATTTTCAATGGCATGCAAATTGACTTACACAATTTGCTGTGCCAACAGAAAACGTAAAACGGAGCGTTTCCACGAAGCACCTTTCTTTCGCGAGAACTATTTTCAACAGCAAGTTTCTAGTTACAGTATTTTATAGGTATCGCAACAACACTCTGTTTGATGAATCCCCCCCCAATAGCGGACTTTAGCTGTTTATGGGCATTGACCACTATTAAGGCATTGGTGGTCTCTTTACCATGGAGGCATCTAATAAGTGGGCCACCCGATGCCTCGAATAAAGTGCCGAACAAACTACACCCATTCCTTCTTCGCGATTCAAACCCCGGCCTTTCGATAGGAAAGGGTAATATTCGCCGTGGCTGTTTCGCCGTGGCCATTTCGCCGTTGGCCACTTCGCCGTCGGGACATTTCGCCGTCAAGAAATATTTTTCTTTACACCACTGTATTATATCTTTTCATATTATATTTATTTAAATTAATAACTACATGTATCTCATTGTATGATAATATCAAAATTTTCAATAAATTACCCATTAGGGACAGCTGGTTGTAGAGCCCATGCATCAGATGCTGGGTCTCGACAGTTGGTGCAAGCAGCCTGAGTGTGTCCCAATTACCATCTGGGGGACTCTCAATAATAATGGTCGACTCTCAATAAACAATGGTCGACGAGGCGCAATACCAATTAACCATAATGGTAAAGGCATGGTGCCCACGTCCCTCGTCACCTGAATACAATCTGGAATCCAGTTTTTCTTTGTTTTGAGCTTCTATATAAATATTTTTTTTCAAACATTGTAGTTTCCAACCCCAATAATTTTTTATTAAAAAAAACCACTTTGTATCTGTTAAATATAGAAAATGCCGTGGTTCGCAAAGCAAATATTTATTACCGAGATAATGCAGAGATACACGCAGAGTTACGTGCAAGCAGAAATAAGTAAGTGCAAGCACTAGCACAGATAAATAAGTACAAGCAGAATAATACTAAGCAGGCAGAATAATACTAAGCAGCGATAAGCTGTCTTTGTCTTTTGAATGGTTAGGAGGCAATTAGCAGCCTCTGCTGCTTTAACCTCCGCTTTTGAAAAAGATGCCCTTAGGCGTTGGTATATATAATAAGAGATAAGCGGTTACAAAGGTCATATATATAACTTCACAACAGATCATGGTTTAACAAATCATAAACAAGACACAATAAATAACCAATCAAAAGAAACATACAGAATGGGATTTAAGTTTCAGAATAACTCGGACCTGGCTGAAAGCTAATGAATGTTCGGACTTGACAGAAAGCTATACTTCCTTTTAAAACAGTAAGAATGCGATTACAAATATCTCAACAGTATCAAAAACAGGAGCTGTACTTGTTTCTGGGAACGTGGTTTTTCTCTTATCCTCTCGATGGTATAAATAATTTATGTTTTAAGTTTCATTAATACATGTTTTTTAAAGAGGGCTGCTGAGAACTCTCAGTAAAGAAACTTTAATTATAACCACATGTTTATATTGCGATACGAAGCTATGACCATGCAGTTCAAACGAATATTAAAATAACAATCCTTGAATTAAATATTAAATGGCACGTGTTAATATAAATAATTTAAACAGTCTAAAAATCTAGGGGTATGTTATAGCTGAATAGAGCGAAGCACATATTGAAAACCACAATCATAATTGATTCATGCAATAAATGGGAAGTGTTGATAAAATATTGGTCATTATAGAATTATTAGTTATTATTACGTAAAAAAATAATTCAAGTAGTGGTGATTAAATTTAACATATATTAACAACTGAAGAACCGTTTTGAATGGAAACGCATCCATAACTGCTGTTTATGGGATCAAAGAAGAAAATATTTTAACTTTATATCTACGGTTTTTTTTTCTTCAAGAAAATAATTTCTAAAGATGCTTTCGCATCTCATTTCAGGTTGAAAGCCACATTTTATAGCGGCATAGTATGAAATCAAACAGGCAAAGATATATTGATTTTCCTTCCGATTTTACATTATAATGAAAGAAAGTGGTCGAAGAGACCAGACTTCTACATAAAATGGTATTTATTCATCAAGAGTGCATATGTTTTCTTGCATAACTTGTATTTTATCCTGACAGCTAATGTTGATCTTGCTGATATATGGGAAAATCTATTTTGGGGATTTTACAATGAAAAGATAAGACTGAGTTCTAAGATATAATTATTATTATTCTTATTACAATAGGACATTAGTTCTAAAAGCTTCCCAAATCTTCATTCCTGAAGGCTTTTATGTAGTCATAGTGATCACTATAACGCGACACATTTGGAAAAAATGTCAAGCTCGATATTAACGTCAATTTATTTTGTCAAGTTATTAACCAGCATTCATGGCTTAAATCAAAGATAGTAACTTTGACTTAACTAAGTAATCGTGAAGTTAGCTCAACGGTTACACAGATAGAGAAACGAGCAAGTTGGCTCTGACCTAACGCGAATCAAATTAGCAACGTGGCTTTTAGCAAGCGGAACACGCTCCAATTCTACCCTCTAAAACCTTCCTTTAAGTACTACCTCATTTCAATAGACGCGAGCTAGAAATCACCTTGCTCTCCGCTGCTAGTTTCTTTACTCCATCGAAAATAATTTGTTACGAAGGCCTAGAAAAGATAAAAATTACGTTTATTCTAATGTGTTATTTAAAGTTAAAAATGTTCTTCTCGGGAATAAAAAAATCTTGAATTGGCCCCTATCACCGCATTTATTGCTGTGTGTATCTCCACGTAACCGACTTCCAAGTTATTGCGTTTATTTATAAAAGAGTGTGTGTGTGATTATGGCAAAGCCTCGAGGGCTATCTGCCTAAGGGGAGGGATGCCTTCGTGGAGGACTTTCTAAGGGAAACTGGCTCGTATACACGTTACACATGGGGAAAACCACGAAAACACCCATGCAGCCAGCCCGTTCGCGGGATTCGAACCTCAGACCGAACTACCAGTGTTCAGCGACTTTACCGCTCGGCCGCTGGTGGGCTATTTATAAAAGAGAGTGAAAGAATTTGAAATCTAGTTATAGAGAAGATAAAAATTTAAATAAATAGAAGGCATTCTATTTATTCTAAATTGCTTTTCTAATGTAATTAACGAAAACTTGTGAAATATTTCATTCAAATTAAACTCTTCTGAGCAAACTATCCTGGGAAAAATTCCGTTCAGAACGAAATGTTGTTTAAAAATGTATTCTTTTCACAATACTCTGAAATAGTATAGAAAAAGAACATAGATACATTTATATGCATATTTATGACGTAATTACAAAATATTTACATCCAATCATGTCAAAACACGTTGATCCCCCTAATGGCAAGTCAGTGAATGTTTTGGTCGCCACGAAGGGATCGCCAGTGCTTCAAAGCAGTGTAGGGAGAAAAACCAGTTAGGGCCTCTCCTCTTAATTTCTACCTCGCTAACCAAACCGCACGAGAGCACTATCAGCTCGCCATATACTTAGAGTACCTCCCATGCCGCAAACACAATGTACTACATTTACAAACATCCATGCATTCTCCAGGATTCGAATCGGTACCGCAGAAGCGTTCCCTAAGCACTATATCGTCTGGGCGGCATACTTATCTCTAAATAACCTTATAATAAAAACCCAGAGTACTGGAGATTTCGGATTATTTCTAATACTGTTTTTTCTAGGCTAGATTTGGATTAAATGATATCAGTTAAATGTCATCATTTTTAATGTATTTCTCATATGTCCAAGACGTAGAAAACGCATTTTCATGCTCAAAATGAGCAAGAGAAACAAATTTCTTACAAGACACACATCTTGTATAGGAGAATAGCACATTCTCGTTCAAATAAAATACATGTCCCAACCAGTGATATTATAAATGTCACAAGAAGCGACGCAAGGAGTCGTTTATCATTAAACACAGATTTCTCTCGGAAATAACAAGACTCGACGTAATTCGGTTCAGCAAATTCAATTCAAACAATTTTCTGCTAGAATGGCAAATATTTACCATGCCGGCTTCAACAGCATATGGGATGCTTAGGATGGCAATGACTTCACGCCCAGCTCATTTCATCAGTAATGCAACGGAACCACTTAGAATGAATATTCAGGACATTGATCTTAAACTCTAATCCGGAAAATTACTCGTGTTCTCCCTATTCTAACTCGATTTTAGAGCAGCAGGATTTGCAGTTGACTCAGAATAAGCTTTTGGAGTTTGCAGTAAATCGAATCGGTCTGTTTACTAGTTGTTTAACAATCTAAATGAATTCGATAAGATTTAACACAAGTTTGGATTGAACAGATATTCTAATCGCCGCCAAATCCTGATTTATTGGAGAATATAATAACGTGGCTGGCTACACTGTTGTCTACGTTTTTATTCCTCGTAATGACAGCAAATGTTTAATGTTAAGTGCAGAGGTCAAATTTTAGGAAATCCTTGAAGATGTGTTTAGATTATAACGAACTAAAGGCATTTTCCATCGCGATGTAGTGGTAGGTATATGCACATTCACTCACTCAATTGTACTCTAAAGTAGGGACTCCGAACACTATCTCTGCGTTTGTTTCTTTTCGAATTCCTCGTACCACGGACTGTATGCACGGACAGAACAAAAGAACTCTATTTTTTTTAAAACGGTTGTAAAATGGATTTTTTGTGACGTCTATACGTACGTATGTATTTCGCATAATTCGGAAACGAGTAGCCGTTGAAAGTTGAAATTATGTATATGAGGCTGCTAAACCATGTATTTGTGCACCTCTCTTTTTCGGGTCCACCAGCGGCCGAGCGGTAAAATCGCTGAACACTGGTAGTTTGGTCCGAGGTTCGAATCCCGCGAACGGGCTGGCTGCATGGGCGTTGTCGTGGTTTCCCCCATGTGTCTATATGACTTCGTATTTATATTGTATTATGTTAAATGTACAGTAATCTGTTATTTACACAAATACAACAATTCCTTATTGTCAAGGTATACTACAACTGTTTAAACTGTATCATGTCATGTGCACATCTATTTTTAACTGGCATAATATTTTCAATGTATTTTACCACAAACATATTAGTCCATACCTTTGTATTCATCATTACTGTAATCTGATGTAAACTACTGTATTTTTGTCATCCTATACTGGATTTTTATCAAACTGAACCGTATTTTTATCATATTATAATCTCTCTATAGTTATTTGTTTGACTTCTCCTCAGGAGTTCATCCTCGCGCTGTGTCATGTATTAAGTATAATCATATATTACTTGTTAGAAGTCTTATGCAATAACACATATAATTTCTTAACTACATCGTATTATGTTAAATGTATAGTAACTTGTTATTTACACAAATGCAGCAATTTTATTGCCAATGATGTTATTGCCAATGTATACCACAATTGTTTGTAATAAATCATTGATTTTCAATTATGTACTCACGTATTTGAATTAGTGTTGTCCTAAAGGTTCTCTAGATCATGGTGGAAGTGGTGCTATACTAATTAACCGTATGGTAGAGGCATAGTGTCCACGTCCCCCGTTCCTTATCCTCATCATTTCCCCCATGTGTAACGTGTATACGAGCCTTAGAAAGCCCTCCACGAAGGCATTCCTCCCTTTAGGCAGATAGCTCTAGTGTGCTTTACCGTATTCTCAATAAACCAAACCAACCTCTCTTTTTCGTTGCAATCGGCCGCACCAAACGTGTGTGTATATATTTATATGTAATGATATTTTTAAATCAATTGATTAAATTAAATTCTAATCATATTGCTTAATAAAGTGTTGGCAATTCTCTACCTAAATTGAATCCCTGTTCCTAAATTTTGGCGAAATCCTTTCTTTATTATAAATTATATTAACCTGTTGGCGCCCGCCAAATCGCCAAACTTATAAATCTGTCATATTACATAAAGTCCTTAAGAACACTCCTGATGAGATGATAGCGTCACCTCGTGATTTCAATTAATATCGCTGATTGGATGAGCACCATGACGCACACATATCTATAAATAGGGCTTCTCCTCGAGGTACAGGAGGGAACGCTTGTGAGATGGATGCTAAAATAAACGTATCATTTTATATTCCAAAATTTGTGTCATTCCTGTAGCCCCGGCTGCACAACACAAATAATGTATGAGATTCTACATTTCATATATATATATTATAATTACAAAACATTAAAAAAAATATAATCATGCCTAGAATTTTCAGCTGCTGAAAAATTATCAGTAAAGACATAAAGTAAGAATATAAATATATATTAGCATTCTGGTTAAACGCTCTGTGAACACAGTTTTTTAATTCTTATATGTTGGTAAACTGTATTTTTTGCTTTAGGAAGTGACTGAATTATGCTATTCTTATGTTTGGTTTTTTATACCTTTACTTAATCTGCTTGCAATTATTATAAAATTATAAGCAATTTATAAGTGGCGTTAAGCATAATGGAGGCCACCATTTGTTTACATTTAAAATTCCTATACAACACTGAATTATGTCAGTTGATGTATTAACTTTCATGTCTTTTGTGTGGCCAAAAGTTAACTTTAAGTTTTGTGCATTGAAATGTTGTCTTCCTGACCACTGACCGAATTGCTTGTTTTTTTGGTGCATACACTAATTTTAATTGTAAAATTTATCTTTAACCGTTTTAACTATATTTGATGTTTTAGGTTTTTTTTTTTTTTTTTTTTCTGCATTTTTCAGTTTTGAATGAAAATTGAGTTGTTACGTATATTTGCTTTGCCACAAGGAGTGAATTGATTTAATTAGAGATACATCCCTAATGAAATTCGAGGAAATAAGTTTAAATGAAATACAGTAAAAACTGCGTATAATTAATAAGGCCATATAAGAAAGTCACGTGGTGTCTTCACATCAGGTACTTTTCCTTCTGTGTTTGTGCTAAGTATTTAAGTCCAGATAGCAAATGGAAAATCGTGTTTCGAGTTAAGCGTAAAGCAAATGTGATTATGAGCTTCAATATAATGCTTAATTTAATAAATTATTAATTTTATGCTTATATGAGAATTAGATAAAAAGATGATACTTTTGTTTAGGAACTAAGAAATCTCAAAACCAGTAACGATACGAGGGAAAAAAATGACAACAGCAGACTGATATAGTTGCTTGAAGCTAGGTTAAGTTATTAAATGTTAACCGCAAACAAATAGTTTGCTTAAATTTAATACTTTTGGTTTTTGAAAAGGTAACATTAAATAACATTTCTTGAAATCTACGATGGCGGATATCTATTTAAAATATGAGAGAATTCTATCACTCTCATTCTATCATCCACATAGTCCAACAGTGGCGAGTTGGCCCATAAGCTCATTTGGTTAGAGCGTGGTGCTAATAACGCGAAGGTCGTGGGTTCGATCTCCCCATGTGCCATTATCCTTTTCATCGCTAGATTATTTCCTATTCACCGAACTCTTTTCGCTACTTCATCATGCCTAGTGCAACCTTCTACTTCCACTTTAACTTTTCTTACAGCACTGTATGCTTTGCCCATCAAATGATATGTACACTCCGACAAATTACATACAGGATAGGGTATTCACCCAGGTGCCTGAACGAGCGACTGCGTCGCCTAACTAACAGCGGCGAAGTTTTTGAACACTGGTAGCGCATTCCGAGGTTTGAGTGCTGTCTGAATGAATGTTTTCGTTGTTTTTGCCATATGTAACGTCTTATACGAGCCAGTGTCCCTCCACGAAGGCATCCCCTTAGACAGATAGCCCTCGAGTGCTTTGCCATAAACTAAACTAAACTAAACTAAACTATCAACCGAACGTTGGTGATTACTAATTTTAGCAATTGGCTTTCCGGTTTGGCTAAATGTTTCCAGCTACAAATTCGGCTTTGTTATTTTAAAAAAGTACAATTAACCCTTTGCAGCACAATGTGTCCGGTCTGGACACGCCTAAAAATTTCCTTCTTTACGCACAGAAAAATTGAATGAAAAAGGATTTATGGGTTACTATAGGTTACTCTGAACCTTCTTTATTTATAATAGATGGCAGTTCAACACAAACCAGTCCATATATTTTAGCCATATTTAGTTCTTTAAGACCCTCATTTTTCAAAGAATCTTCCAGATTTTGTTAGGGTATAAAAGGAATTGTCTGAAAGGAAATTTCTATGTTATTTTTTGGCTGTATGCTAATCTCCTTATTCTATATTAGTTTTAAATTTTTACCTTGAAATCTTTTCTAAAATCAAACGCGAACCCTAGGTGTGCCCAGAGCGGGCTCACCGATCATCTAGGACAACTGAGAGTCTGTATTATTTGTTTCTTCGTATCTCATCGGTCAGTTCATTCATAAAAATGCTCGTGTCAGCACTCTTTTCGAAGCTCTATTCAATCAATATGCCCACTTTAGGCACACCCACAGAATTAAAACGATAAGTGCTATCTTGACAAACTTTTATTTGTGTACTCCTCTAGGTCTAATTAAACTACCTACCTTTTTTATATCAAAACTGCGACTTTAAAAGGTAGCGTGCCGGAAAGGGTTAAAAATTAGCGCGAACAAAGACAGAAAACACAATTCACTTTTTAATTGTATTCATATCTTGATACAATGTCTAAAATTTTTAATTTGATTAATTTTCAAACACTATTTTTTATCAATATCTAGTAACAAAATGTTGCGACACTGGCAATTTTCCAAGAAGTAAAACTGTTGCAAAATTCAACAATATTATAAAGTAAAATGAAAGCTAACTTTTTGCACCATTTTTTTCCAATAAGAGAAACCTTTTTAAAGAGAGAATTTAATTTTTCGCTTGTTTGATTTGGAAAGACGTTGGAATTATTTGTTTAAGAGGAATATAATCTTACTTAACGTTTCTCTTCTTTTAAAATTTTTGTCTGCGCATTGTCTCGAGAGTTAAAGTATTACTGCTTATTCTCTTATCACGGAATTAAAAGTAATTAAAAGAAACGAATATTTTACTGCATAGAGAAAACTTACTGCAATTTACATTTTTAAATGCATTTTTAATTTAATGAAATCGTTCTTTTTTATCTGCTAATGAAGACTGCTATTAAGGTATAGAAAAGAAATTACTTTTATTCGTTAGTATGCTATATTTTGAAACAAAAATACTCTTAAATTTTTCTAGCAGTTCGAGATTTGTACTTCAATTTTCTGATTTAAAAGCTTTTCCTTTTGCCTAAAAACTGAATGCTTTCATGAAAATAATAGAAAAGACTCTGAAACTTTCGCTATAGGATTTCAGAAATAAATAAGTGCTTTGGTTTCTTTCTAATAAAAAGAAAAAATAAATATTGTTCGTTAAAACGATATGTCACGAAATAATTTCATTTAATTTCCTAACACATATTTCGCTAAAATTCGTAAATTACAAATACAAAAGACATGTGAATTCATTCATCGTAATCTTGATAGTAATTTTTCATTAGTTCAAAGAACACTTACATGAAAATACGTAAATTTATGAATATTTTGAAATACAATTTTAAAGTAATAATACAACCAATAAAACAATACTAGAACCACGACAAAGATTTAATCTTGGTGGTAAATTTTCAATAGTTTATACACTGACTACCAATAATTATTTGGACACCTGTGATAGAAAAGAAAAACTAACTTTATTCAAAATCAATAGCTGGTGGAGCCTCCACGAGAGGTATTTACAGCGTGGACCCTCCGGGGCATACTTTCCACAAGTCTTTGTATGAAAGCTAGTGGTATTTTCTTCCACTCGGCTTGGAGAAGACATAGAAGTTCCTTGACCGATTTTGCAAGGGTAGTGCACCCCTGAATTCGGCGATGTAACTCGTCCCAGAGGTTCTCGATAGGGTTCAGGTCTGGACTCTGGGCAGGCCAGTTCATTCGATGAACTCCATTGGCACCATACCAAGCCTTGGTTAACGTCGAAACATGACAACTGGCATTGTCGTCCTGAAAGTAACAGGGGTCCAACCCGTAAAACTGCCACAACGTAGGAAGCACATTGTCATCCAAAATAGTGCAGTAGGCATCGGAGTTGAGCTTACCATGAATGGGGACCAAGGGTCCCAGCCCATACCAGGAGAAACACCCCGAGACCATAATTCCACCTCCGCCGAACTTGACTGTTGGCACAATGCATTCTGGCAGGAGACGTTCTCCAGGTAGACGGCAGACCCAGACCCTGCCATCCGAACGGTAAAGGGTGAACCTCTATTCGTCACTCCAAAGAACCCGTTTCCACTAGATCTACGGTCCAATTTCGATGCGCTTTGCACCACATTAACCGAGCAACGCGGTTGGACTTTGTGATCAAAGGCTTATGGGCAGCAGCACGACCATGAAAAACAAGTAAATGTGCTTCCTTACGGATGGTATTCATTGAAACAGTACTCTCGGATGCCTGTTGAAACTCCTCGCGGATGAGGGCCATCGGTTGGGTGTGGTTCTTCCGAATTTCTCTGGATAGCACTCCTCGGTCTCTATCTCCCAGTTTCGTTGGTCTGCCGACTCGGGGCACATTGCGACAAACTCCGCTCACCTTCCACTTCTTAATCACATAGGCCACTGTCGATATTGGGTACTTCAGATCGCTAGATATGTTCCTCAAGGATCGGCCACATTTGTGATACCCGATAATTATACCTTTCTCGAAATCAGAGAGCTCCGAATTGCGAGGCATCTTGCATGCGACTAAAGCCGATGCTGTTTCCTACACGATATATACCGACGGAGTCCGTGGCGTACCTTGGGACCGCAGATATCGTCATTTGCATAGGTGACCAAATACTTATTGATAGTTAGTGTAGAACACTTCCATGAAAATTTGCAAATTCACTAGTTGTTGGTAATACAATTTTAAAAGAATAATACTTTGCAGTTTTGTATAGAAATCTTACATAAAATGCAGTCACAAGTTTAGAGAGTTTTCCGCAAAAATGATTTTATGAAGAAAACCTTTTTAAACAGTGATTCTTCAATAATATATGAATGACTAACTAAAGTAATTATTTCTATTTAAGTGTTAAAATTTGTACATACGACAGATAATATGGGTTAGAGTAGATTTAAGGTTGCCCCTTGTATGATCGCGAAGTTGTTGTTTCATTTATGGTAACCTGAGTAGTTGAATGTTATGGAAACCCTATTATGACGTAATCGGTTGCGTGATAGCGGTGAATTTGAATGATGGGAAAAGATTTGTTGGGGCTTGTGGTGTGTGTTGGTTAGGAAGGACGTTGCTGTTTCGTGGTTTAGACGGTAAAATGGCTGAATGTGGTAAGATTAAGTTGAAGTTTCTGTACGATTTGGAACGAAAGGGGAAAAGAGCATTAATTGACTGGTGTGTAAATGAAGGTTTACTTAGTAGCCTGCGGCCGAGCGGTAAAGTCGCTGAACACTGGTAGTTTGGTCCGAGGTTCGAATTCCGCGAACGGGCTGGCTGCATGGGCGTTTTCGTGGTTTTCCCCATGTGTAACGTGTATACGAGCCAGTTTCCCTTAGAAAGTCCTCCACAAAGGCATCCCTCCCCTTAGGCAGATAGCCCTCGTGTGCTTTGCCATAATTAAATACACACACATTACTTAGTAGCCATTATGTTTCCTGTTTGCTGGAAGGAAATGCCGTATGGTCAAACGTCGCAGGATACCAGCACTACGGTACTATTTTTGACTCTTTGTGAATTTATGTGGCTACGACAGTATACAATTCAGATAATTTTAGGACGTTTTTGGATGCTGTAAAGGAATTTTGTTTGACTGAAGAGAGGAAAAGTTGGTAAGAGAGGAAAATAAGGTAAGTGGATATTATTTCCTTTATGTAGTGCTGAGATTAATTTCCTTTTTTATGTTATACTGATTGTTTGATTTAAAATGTAGTTTATTGCGATTACATATTTTTTGCTGGCTGCTCTTTTGACTTTTCAAGTGAAAATATATGGATGTGTGTATGAACAAAGAGAGTGCCAAGTTTGTTCAATTCTCTGATGTTTTTAAAGTGAAAATAGGAATCGCAAATTTACGCCAAGGGACACCTGTAAATGTATTTTTACCAAAACACGTTTAAATAAAACATTTTCTTTTAATTTACCTTCATTATGAATTAATTTTATCAGTATTAATTTTTTTATAGTTTTGATTATTTTCTCCATTTCTTGCCTTTTTCGAATCCGATCATTGGCAACTTCAGAAATCCTGCACACATAATGAATACACTTTAATTAAATAATATCTAAAATGTTTATTAAGGGAAGTACATATGCCATACAAAAATATTAAAAGCAGAGAAAAACTGTCTCTTTGAAATCGAAAGATGCAATTAAGAATTTTTAAATACCATTCAATAACTTTCATAGGACACAATCATATTGCGTTTGCAATTGATACAATATCGAGAAACCATTACTCACAGTTACACTTTTGTTCTGGTTCTTAATACTTTAAAAATAAACTGATCGCATAAACGGATTTTGAACAGTCCATTTGAAACTGTGAGATCTGTTCCGCTGGTTTCATTGCAATATGTGAGAAATTGAAAAATCCCAAACTAAGCGAATAAGTAATTCGCTTAGTTTGGGATACTAATACAAAAGAATACGATCCCAGGCAGCACGTCTCCCAAAATATATGTATAAAATATATATATAATTTTGGTGAAATAAGGGTATGGTATTTTTTGCACGTTACTTTTACGAAATTTATACGAATGAAAAAGGCTGAAGTTACTGTTGACTCTTTATCGTTATTTTCCACACGTTATTTTTACGAAAATTATACGAATCCGAATGTACTGAAAGAAACTACTGCCTTTATAGCATATTTCATTCGTCACGTTTACGGATATTATACGAAGTCTAAAAAGATTGAAAATGAAGTTTATTAATTCAAAATATTTAGTGTATTTCTGGCATTTCACTTTGTTTTCCTTTTTCCACGAACATGAAAAAAAGGGTATGCAAATATTTCTTTCCAATAGCATTTTAATGTGTTATCAAATTTATTTCTGTTTTTAAATCGTCTTTACGTTTAAAATTGATTTTCGTCTGGTTAAAAGCTTCTACAAATTTGAAAACAATCATGATATTTTATACAAATTTTAATTACTTTAATCAATATTCTAGCATTCATATATATTATATAGAACAATACAATACAATGTACAAAAGAATACGATTATGCTTCAAACAAATCGTCTGCCACTCCAGATCACCCAAATATGTCTTACTCCGAAATAGTTTCAGGAATCACTAGTCATTTCACTCTAAGCGAAACTACAGACAGAAATCATCTTTTTTTCATTTGAAAATAGAATTGCATAATAGTCTTTTGTATTGCATGATATAGTACTGCAAGCAAGTAAAATTAGTTGCTCCATTGAAAAAACATTGTTTACATAAAAAATTGTAATACGTCGTAAAATTCGCAATAATTAACAAAGGAGGAAATCACGTAACAGTATATTTCGCCTTGTTCAAAAAGTGCGCTTGTTGTTATATTTAATTAATAGCAATTTAACAAATTAAGTCTTTTTGTTTCAGTCTGGATAAGGCTTCTTTCTCTAATTGCTTCTCAGAAGAATAAAACCCAGTTGTGTCACGAAGAAGCTCATGAAAATATTTTCATAAATTTCCTTCGAAATACGTAAAAGAAGATTTTGTATACAAGTTATCTTTCATTTACTTTTCTAAAGGCATTTCCTTTACTTTCTTTCTTTTTTTTTTATTTATTTTATTTATTTTTTTAAGGCAAGAACAAACCGGCCTTCGAATTGCCGTTAGTATGATTCTTGTGAAAAGTAAAATATGTTTTTAAATTACTTACACAAAACTTTTTTTCCTATTTAAAAAGTATTCTTACGAGTTTTACACATATGTAAATAATTTTAGCAAAATTGCAGTATCTTTTTTTGTGTAACGTAACATTAAAATTCTGAAGAGACCGAAGCTCTGCCGGAGAAATAAGATTACATGGCTAAGTATATTTAACATTGGCGAGATATCGCCACGGTGGCGATGGTTCTGATAACTAATTTTTGTTGCCAAATTGGACGAGAAATCGTCCAAAGTCGCCAAACCTAGTCTAGCCCTTGTATAACTGTAACTGTATAACTGTAATTGATCCCTAAATGTAACTGTAGCTGTATCCCTTATATGCAACTTTCACCGAATAAGCCTTCCAGTACTTTCGAGAAATAGAAGGTACTAGAGATTTCCCGCGGCCGAGGGAAAACTATGTAAGACCGGACAAAGCATCGGTTCTCAGCTTAGTTCAGAACTGACTTAGGAGAACTCGGAGATCTTTGTGACAGCTTCGGGTTTTAGATGCGCTTTGCATTGCATTGTGTTTAACGTTCTTAGTAAATTAAAGTATAACTACTGATTGTGCTTTGTGATGTTGAGAAGAAAGGTACGAATACTTCTGTGAAAGGTTCCAGAGTTGTAAATCGTTTTTTTTTGGGGGGGGAAATAAATTTTATCAAGCTATAATCGGTTCTATGTGCATTGAATACATTACAAACACCTAACAATATTACGCATTTTATAGGAAAATTGTCAACGTCAGAATTTTATAATATTTCAGTCTGAACGTATCTGAACAATCTTTTACGTATTTTATGATTTTGTTGTTGAATTGAATTTTATGCGGCGTAAGAACACGTGAAAAGAACGTGATACTTAATAAGTAAAGTTAACACACAAAATGTTACTAATAGAAAGAAAGTTTTTCAAGCGCATCTTACTAAGTAAACTGAACATTGATATGATAGAGGGACCAGGGAAAAAAGAACAAATCTGAAAGGTTTCAGATTTTAAATTACGTCCAAAGGAGCGCTTTTTAACATTGTGTGTGTTACCTTTATTTATTAAATATCACGTTCTTTGCACTTAAACCGTAAAATTCAGTTCAAGAGCAATATCGCAAAATAGTTTTAAATTGAGCATATCTTTAGAATTTCCGATACAGAGTCTCGCGCGCTGCAGATAAAAATGTTTTTTCTGCACAACGTTGCCATAGAATCGTTGTAAGAGTTAAACTGCAATTTGTATGCCAGATCGGAAAGCGGTACCTTTTTAATCTTAAGATTTTTATATTTTTAATCTTTTTAATTTTTAGAAATTTTAATGTTGAACTCTTTCAAGTATTCCCATATAACTGAGGTTTCTCAGATTGCAGTTTATTTATTAAAACAAAGGGGCAATTTGCCCAGAAGGACTATTAATTTCATTTGGGCATTTTGCGTTGTCCACTAATAAAACAGCGTTTAACTTTTCGAATTGTTACCACCAAATATTAAAATTCTACATTATATTAAAAGAAATTAAATTAGTAAATAAATATAAAAAATAAATAAAATCTGAAAGCTTTTAGATTTTACATTACGCCCAAAGAGGCGATTTTTAACGTTTTGTGTGCTACATTTATCATGTTCTTTACACTTAAACCATAAAATTCATTTCAACAGCAATATCACAAAATAACTTGAAATTGAGCATAGCTTTAAAATTTTCGATACACAGCCTCACGCGCTGGAGATATTTTTTTTTTCTTTTTTCCATACAGTGTTGCATTGCTCACTTTGAAATCGTTGAGTTAATAAAAAAATTGTTAAAGATTTACAAAATATGAAACAGATAATAAAACAAATTCCAAAGTTCACCTTCTAGATGCCCATATTCGGATGTTATTCAAAATTTGATGACTATAGATACCGTTGTTTTATCACAATACAAGATAAATACATACATTTATACAGATTCTTTGTTATTTAATTTCTTTAAACATAATACAGGGCATTAATATTTGGTGTCAACAGTTTGAAAAGTGATACGCCGTTTTTAGTGATTCAACGCAAAATGCCGAAACAAAATTAATAAACCTTCTAGCCAAATTGCCCCTTTGGACTGATAATGAAGAATCTGCATGAATGTATGTATGTTTCGCGCACTGTGAGAAAAATAATGGTACCAAGAGACAACAAATTCTGAATAACGTAGTCCTCCACGGGCATTTGGAAGCCCAAATTTGAAATTGCTTTATTATCTGTTTCATATTTTTTAAAACTTTTAACAAATTTTTGTTTAACAAATTCAAGGATTTCAAAGCGAGCAATGGCTATACGGAAATATATATATATATATATCCAGCACGCGAGACTGTGTATCGGAAATTCTTAAGATATGCTTTTTTGTGATATTGCGGTTGAACTAAAGTTTATGGTTTATGTGCGAATAACATGCTATTGAATATAACACACAAAACGCTAAAAAACGATCCTTTGGGCGTAATATATAATCTGAAAGCTTTCAGACTTTCCTTAACTTTTTTTTTAATTATTTGATTCCTTTAAATCACTTAGTAACGATTTCTTTCACCTTTTATTAGTGCTTTACAAATACAATATTGTTAAATATTACTTTTATCTACAAAGCAAATATTCTTAAATGCTCATTCAGATATAGAGCAAACATTGTAAACACGTATTTCTTCCAATGAATGTAATAGCATATGATAATCTCAATAATATTTATTTTGGGGTTTAAAATTTCATTTGCAACTAATTCATGAATGCAAATTTTTTTTTACCATGTGTAGAGAATTTTAATTAATTTTACTAGCACAAACATTTTTCTTACATGTGAAAGATATCCTTGAATAAAGAATTTCAGAATGAAAGGAAAGGAATTTTTTTTTTTATTATTTCAAAAAGAAAGTTTATTATTTTACTCTTTTTACGCATACATTTGTCTACGTTTTGACACAACAAGAGGTTCGAAAAACACTTGACACTTGGTAACCTAAGACTATCCTATTCGAGTAATTTAGTTGTCTCTCATCAGTTGCGTAATTACTTCGTGGATAAGGTTAATTAAAATTTCCTAACAGAATAACGCCAGTTGTTCCACAGTGGATAACTTTTAAAATTAATTTAATGACAGATCAAGAGAAAGATAATATTATTTTTCTTCAGATCATTTTACGTCCCTTAATTGCGGAAGAGTCAGCGACGGATTATATAACAGCAAAGGTTTAATTAAGCTTCGGATTTCTATTCTTAAAAACTTAACTTACACAGCATAGTTTCAGAATATTTTCTCATGTAACTCAGCGTTACGTGCAAAATTTCCTAAATGCTGCTTCATGGTTAGTTCTTCTGATAGAATTTTAATAAATTGTTGGAAGAAAAAAGGACCAAGCAGTATCTACAAGATGAATGTGAGTAAACAGACACAATTTTTGCGGTATTTTTCCGTTACACGGTCGTCACGAAAAAACGCCGTTAAAATGTGTAGCAAATTCTCGAAGATTGCAAGAATTCGATCAAATAAGTATATCGGTTTTATAAGTGAAACTGAACCAAATATTCGCGTGTTATGATTTGCAGCATTTTCTTAAAACAGAACAAGCAATAATTTGATAGACGACATTATTCGTATACATTCTTTTAATAAAAGCGTTATTTACACACAAACACACACACACGCACAAGAAAAAAAAAAGAAAGAAAGAAAAAAGAAAATCTGACAGGTTTCAGATTTTGAATTAGTCCAAAGGGGCGTGTTTTAACATTTTGTGCCTTACCTTTATTTATTAAATATTCCGTTCTTCGCACTTAAACCATAAAATTCAGTTCAAGAGCAATATCGCAAAATAATTTTAAATTGAGCTTATCTTTAGAATTTCCGATATACAGTCTCGGATATTTTTTTTCCTGTAAAACATTACCATTCCCCGCTTTGAAATCCTTGAGTTCGTTAATCAAAAATTCGTTAAAGGTTCACAAAATATGAAATCGAAAATAAAACAAATTCCAATTTTATCACAATGCGAGAAACGTACATTTATGCAGATTCTTTACTATTTAATTTCTTCAGTTTGAAAAATTATACAGCTTTTTAAAGTTTTCAACGCAAAATATCAAAACGAAAACAATAGTCCCTCAGAGACAAAGCCCCTTTCGACTAAAAAAGAAAAGAAAAGAAAATCTGAAAGCTTTCAGATTTTATATTACACCTAAAATGGCTTTTTTTAACGTTTTGTGTGCTATATTTATTTATTAAATATTTATTTATTAAATATATCATGTCGTTCGCGCTTAAACCATAAAATTCAGCAGTATCGCAAAATAACTTTAAAATGAGCATATCTATAGAAGTACTGATACACAGTTTTGCGCGCCGGAGATAAAAATGTTTTTTTTTTTTTTTCTTTTCTTTTCTGTACAGTGTTGCCATTTCTCGCTTTGAAATCGTTGAGTTTGTTAATCCAAAATTCGTTAAAATTTTACAAAATTTGAAATAGATAATAAAGCAAATTCCAATTCGACTTCCAAATTCGGGCTTCCAAATGCCCATGTTCGAGTGGAGGATTGCATTATTTAAAATTTAATGTCTCTTGGTACCGTTGTTTTCTCACAGTGCGAAAGACATTCATGCATTCATGCAGATTCTTCATTATTTAATTCTTTTTAAATATAATACATGGCAATAACATTTGGTGGCAACAGGTTGAAAAGTGAAACGACGCAAAATGGCGTTTTGAGACTAGCACTTTGGGTCGAACGCCCCTTTGGGCTAAAAATGAGTTTCACAATATGGGATTTACCTAAAGATGATGCAGATCCATTGTAAATACTACAAGATAAAAGAATTCTTCATAGTTGAAGATTTTGTAAAAATAATAATGAAATGATACTGTGTTTTACCAATTATGATACGCCCACAATGGCAACCTGAGATCTTGCCGAGAAAAAACAGATACCATATCTCATGCACTTGGTTTGAAGGATCAGCTGTAAAATGTATCTACTGCTGCTGACATAAACTGACACAAGCTGAGTTTTGTAAAATGCAATTAAAAATTAACAACAGTACCGTTGTTAAGCGAAACAGTTATGTGCGGGAGGTTTGTGTTCACGCCTTTTTATGTAGACCTGAAGTTAAAGTTGGTGGAAATAACAGAATAGTAGAGGTTGACGAAAGTCATTTTACGAAAGGAAAGAGTAACTTTGGAAGTGTTCTTTCTCCACAGGTTCAGGTTCAGGTGGAAATGTATTGGGACAACTAATGTTTACTATAAGTAATGCAGGTATAGTCCCACTACACTTAGCTTCCACAGTGGGTTTTTGGAGGCATATGTAAAGAAGCAAAAGAATGTTTCCTTTCAGCCGTTTCGGATCGCTCTGCTAAAACTTTATTTGGCGCACCTGAAAAAAAGGCGTCACGAGACGGTAGTACAGTATTTTCTAATTGCTGGAAAGCATACAAAACAAAGGATGTGAAAGAAGCAGGATATGATCATCTCCCAGTTAACCACAGATACAATTTTGCAGAACCCAGCACACGTGCAAAAAGTTGAAAGAATGTGGAGCAGTGCAAAATGGCGTAATAAAAGCCAACGTGGCACCTCACGCTAACTAATTAACATTATGGCAGGAAAGTGCAGGTGAAAGGAAAGTTGCTTTAACTAAAAATTACCTAGTAGTCAAAATAAATGAACCTCCACATCCTTTTCTCAATTGAAGAAAACTATAAAAGAATATTTTCCAGAAGGAAAGAAGTAAGTATAGTTCGTTTGAGTACTACGATAAATCAGAATGCTTGCCAATCAAGGAAATGGAACAACTTATCTGCATATCAACAGACAAGTATAATGCGGAATGTCGTTGATATTCTTGTTATATTTTTACGCTCAACGATAGACCATGTTCTGCTATACTTACGGGGTGTTGGAACCCCAAAATCTTCAAAAAATTGAGATTTCGGATTTTTGCATTTTCAAATTCTCTACACTTTTATCTTTCTAAAAATACCATTCTTTAATCTCTATGAAAATTAGAACTGTAAAAAAATCTAGTTTTAATGTGTCATCGACTGTTTTGATCAATGAGGATTTTTACATAAAACGCGTTTTCTTTAAACGTGATTTTTTATACTCGATGTACCTTTTCTCAGGAACTACTGCTCACAGGTATCTAAACTTTCTATGGCTTAATTATTAGGTTCCCTAATATTTACTGAAATGAGTTTTTTGTAATAAACTTACAAAAAAAATTAAAATTTTTTTGTGTGAGAAAAGTGCTAAATTTTACTATGCCTGACAAAATATCCTGTAATTTACTCTAAAATTCAAAATGCTTCAAAAGCTCATTTCAGTATAATCAAATAGATATACTTTAATTACAGAAAAAATTTCAAACTTGCATCTACAGCAGATTTTGAGAAAAGGTACATAGAAAATGGCCAATTTAACATTGTCGGTATAGGGGTTTTTGATACCCCTTAACACTAAAATCCCAGAAACGTACGTGGTAGCAAAACGTACGTAATCAAGAAACCTCAACGTACATGACAACAAAAAGAGCAAATGAAGCATGTGTAAGAATAGCTTCTTTTTTTTATTTTTTATTTTGACCGTTCAATCGACATGTATGCAGAATAGATTCAAGTTTACTGCGGAGTTTGTACCACCTAGGCAACAAAAGAAAATTAGAAAAAAATTAAACGCGAAATAAAAACAGCGATTGAACATTATTAATAAAATCATAAAAATATTGATTTTAGATATGTGCATTGGATTGCTGTTTCTCAAACTAGTGTAGAAAGATTAAAAAATATTCTAATGCCATGGATGGAAGTGTTCTACATAAAAAAGTAACTATAATCTAATTCCTCAAAGAAGGAGAAATTATTGTTACCAATACTTCTATTAGACTTAAATAAGTGAAATGCATAAGGACCTTTACTTATGGAATTTGTACGAGATATTTAAAAGTCAGTTTATTGGCACATGAATTTAACTGCCTGTTGCAAGTCAAAATTCTGCAAGTCTAAATTAAAGTATCAAAATTCTAGGTTCTACAGCGCATTTCATTGAAGGTGTTGAGCATGTTTTAAAATTTTGAAAAATTATGGATTTGGTTTCGGCAAAACAACACTTTCGGTTATTTTGCACGTGGCCCCCAAAATATATAAATTATATATGTATCTTCAGTTTTACACTTAAAGACACGGAAAACTGTCCTTACCCGTTATAGTATAATGAATACTTCACTAAATAAAAGTTTTGCTCTATAAACTTTAGATTATATATAAGAACCTTACCATTTCTTGTCGTAAGACTTTTAATAAATATCTCATCTTACTTTTACAAATTTAAGGGTAAGAAGCACATATAGAAAAACCATATTTAAAAAAATAAACTTTGTCGACCTATGTGTAATTCTTTCGAACGCCCTAAGCACTTTTCCGCTGATTATTTGGAGAATAGGATAAAATAAAATAATTCAGTAGGTCTTTCTCAAACATAAATTACTGAAATGAATGGTTTTCCCAACGTGAAATGAACGCTTTTCTTTCGATTCACATATTTTGAGCTCCTTAATGAACAAAAGCCTAATGATTCTATTTCTGGACATTCCAGAAAACTCTGTAGGAAGAAAAGCTTATCCACAACTAGAAGAAAGTCGTTAATCCGGCCAATCTAAGCAGAATGTTTGTAATCCGATGACAAATAGATGCTGCGGGATAAGACAAAGTACCATCTTTACGTAACATTGTTTGTGCATTTCTCAAAATACAAGATTCACAGATATACCTAGATGCCGAAATATACTAATGCAATTTATTTTACTGGAAACATTTTTATCTTGCTAGAATATAAAATGTTAAATATTACAACTTATCAACAGGTAATTTTTGTAACTAAATCTAAGAAAAATTGTTTTTTATTTTAACAGAATTATAACGCTAAAAACTTGTAGAGTTCCTCACTTTGTAATTCTAAGTTAATGTTGGAAGCGAAGAATCTTAAGAACTGATAAGAGGATAATCGTTTAAGTTCGCGTAACAAGAAACAACAAGAAGGAAGGGTAACTAACCCTTTATTATTCCAATAAGATTTAACAGAACTCCGTTTTGGAGTGTACAATAAAAGCCGCCACTTGGGCTTGAACTTAAGAGACTAAGAATTAAAGTAAAACTAAGATTAACTAAAGAAATATAGCCGAAGCTATCAAGGTTCAAATCGAGCTGGCCCCTTAACTTATTTGACTACGAAGCTTAGTAAGGGCCTGAGCACGGCCGAACGTAATAACAGCTTTGAGAGAGAGAGTTGCCAAAATGGCAGACGCGCGTAAATCAGAAACTCTGACTCAGTAAGTAACTTCGTGGTTTAAATACCGCTCCTCCTCATTAAATATTCAGCCAGATTCCAAAACTACGCTCTGGTCAAAAGTAGTAAGTTGAAGTTAAGAATATGAAAGGAAAGGAACTTTAACTTAAAATTTAACTGTTAATAAAATTAACATAATCCTTACAAACTAATTAAATATTTCATCAGTTCATTTCCAGTGATGATCAGATGCATCCTTTGTGTTCTCATTTCATCTAGTACAACTTGAATTCATTTGCGATTTGCTAAAGTGTGAGAAGTTGAATTTATAGTTGAGTTATATTGGTATTCAGTATGTGACATATTTGATATTTTGTATTATATCGGGTCTGAAGGCTTTTAACCTTTTACTTTGTCTATTGCTTAAGAAAGTTACACAGACAGATAAATTATGAATGCATTATTTTGTTTTTAAATAAAAGTTCAATATTGCGCCTCCCCCCCAATTGTGTCAGCTTTATCCATCAGGAATTCTCTGATAATTTATGACATCGAAAAAGACCTGCTGTGCATCATGAAATTTTAAGCAAGCCATTTTGAAAGATTAATATTGATATACATCTTACATGATCGCTACCTTACGCTTGTGCTTCAAACCACTGGAAACGTGTGCTTCGGAACGATGGAATATAAAATGAATATGTTATGAAAAAATTTCTTTCCAGAATTTCGAAATATGAATTAAATACAATCTGTGGGTAAGCTAGCAAAGTAGTCTAACGCTTAACATCACGTATGTCATCAATGCACAAGAACGATCAAATTTACTGACGATTGAAAACTTATCATCTAGATGTGGTTACATGTCGTTAGGTATAAATGATCTGACAAAATGAAAAATAAAAATAATTGTAGCTTGAAAAACCTAATGAAATACATAGAGTATGCACATAAGCCAAAATATTGGGTTCATTTTAAGCTTCTTTGAAGTCCGAGGAAATATACTAAGTATCGTAAAAGAACTAAATTAGTGAACGCCTCCTTTACTCCAGTTGCTGCCCAGTTTTCAAACATCCTTTATACAGCTGGGTTTAATGTTCTTGTGTTTGTCCTGTCCATATTACATGGAACAATGGTTGCCACAACCCACTCCAAAAAGAGGTTGGACTTCCATTTCCCACCCCCAATTTTGCGTGAGAGCACCCTGGGGGAGGGATCCGAGGGTCTCTCACCCCTCTCCCCTTCCATCAATCCACACGAGAGGACTTTCGGCTCGCGCATATTTAGAGTGCCACCATGCCGCACAGACACAATACATTTACAAACATACATGTCTTCTCCGGTATTCGAACCCGGGCCGTTCGGCACCGTAGTAGGCTCCCCTAGCCACTATACCCTCTGGGCGGCATCCGAATTAATAGTAGACACTAGTGAAAAAGTAGCCAATGCACTTCTCTACTGCTGATAAAATTGACTATCAGAAAGAAGATAAGGAAATAAAAAGCTGTGCTAGATAATTGCTCCTGGAAACAAGAAGATACAGGCATGATAACTTGTTTCTAAAGGACATCACTTTAGAAAAATTAGATATTGCTTTGAACACTATTAAAGGAAATAAATCACCAGGAAATGATGTTATTATTGAAGAAATGGTTAAACATGTTGCTTGACATGCAAGTACCAGAGCAGAAGCACGCTCTGTCTCAGAATCCAAAAACCTCAGTTTAAATTTAATAATAACTTTATAAAGGTATTATTCCATTTTAATTTTAATTATACATCTGACATAATATTCTATACTATATTCACATACATTTGTAGAGTCATTAGAGTTTTTTAATGAAGACGTCAGAAATGAGAAATGTGCTCGCGGGAACTCCAACCATGAACCTTTCAAATATGTGTCGAGTATGCTTCTAATTACAGTACGAAGACATACGGAAACAAGGGAGCAAATACCTTATATACATCCCCTTTTATAGGGCGACTAGGGATTAGGGACCCAGTCGCCGAAACCTGGTGGTGACAAAGTACCGCCCAGTTCGGGTGCCACCTGTAGGGTCTTAGGTTTTTTTCCTTTCCTGAAGCAGGAAATCGAAGAAACTCGCAGGACTCTCTCCGGGATTTGAACTTTGGGCCTTCTGAATACGCGTCGAGCGTGCTTCCAATTACACCATGAAGGCATGCTGAAAGGAGGGAGAAAATAACTTTTACACTGTTTTAAAGGGCGACTGGGGATTAGGAGACCCATTTGTTATCGTCTATTATCTTTCAGTTCGGGTGCTAATTGTAAAGTCATTACGTTATATCGATGAAGGAACCAAAACAGAAAATACTTTATAAGTTTTCAAACGCAGCAAAATTCTAACAGTTACAAATTTTTGGTTAACATTTAAAAAACACAATAAGCATTTCAGCACAGATTAATCATTTGGTTTTAACTAGAACTGAATGCTAAATATATGTGTCATTACAAACCGCTTAAAATTTTTTTTAAATCTAATCATATCAAAAAGGAACATGTAAATGATAATTCTTGCTTTTCAGTTTCATAAATTAAAAACTCTCGGAACAGAAACTGATTAAAAATAAAATATCTTCTTTTGCAGGAGAGAAACATTAAGGGAAAACCATTTTCTTTCAAATTTACTTATTCCAATGGCTTCTTAAAGTAAGTACCAAACTGAAGGCAACTATATCAGATGTTAATCATAGAGGTTTTCAGATCTTGGTACTGATTCTAAGAACTGAATATATTTCCGATGACTTTAATGGTTAATTACAAGGATAACGAAAACTGTGAAAGAAGTTGAAGACACAAGAACAACTTAAAAAACAAGTTAGATGTGCTTTTTACTTTAAACTACATTTATGATTCTGATTAGGCTGGAAATTTATGACCATACTCCTTATTAAAACGTAATGCTTTCCTGACAGCTTTTTAACACATTTATTAAACACATTCCCTCGTTTAATTAGAAAGGAGTATCTTTGATTGCTATTTATGCTAGTAAATGTAATTGCTTTTTTGAATTTAAGTATATATTCAGAACTCCGTTTTACAGGCTATGTCGTTCATGCTAGCTTTCTCTAAATAATAAAAAAAGGGCTATAAATGTCCTTAACGTCTTTAGGAAATTAGAATTTGTATTGAACGTAAACTTATGAAGATGTTCAAAGTTCTGAACAGAAGTACTGTGGAAATTTATTATTGTATAGGAAATGAAATAATTAAATTTTTAATTATAGTTTCTGCTGTGCATCCTTAAATCTTACGAGTTATGAATTTAGAATTTAAAACCAAAATACAACACTTTTTTATTTTTATTTCAAATTTCATAAAGCCTTGGGAGAAAGCCTTGAGTTTGGTTTGCTTTGTTTCATTACGGCAAAGCACTCGAGGGTTATCTGCTTAAGGATAGGGATACCTTCATAGAGGACTTTCTAAGGGAAACTGTCTCATACACACGTTACACATGGGAAAAATCACGAAAACGCTCAAGCAGCCAGCCTGAAATAGCCTTAGGCAAAGATGAAGAGAAAGGGCATACAAGTAAATATTACCAACAAAGCAAAATACGCTTACAAAATACTAAAAAACGACAACAATTATGAAATAGAAAAATATAGTCTTCAGAATCTCACAGAACTTTCAGTTCTTTTATAGCAGGGTTCCCCGACCCCTAAAAGCACATTCTAGAATATCTGTTGGCCTGCGGGCACCATTTACCTTTTCAAGATGAATTCATAGTTGGATAGAGGTAATTAATACATTAAGGGGGCTCATACACCTTAAACCCCTTATGATATTTGTGACTGTGATGATATTTGTGACCTTATGATATTTGACGAATATGTGACTGTTGCAAGAATTGAGATAACTTATTTATTTTAAAAGCAATTACTTCCAACTTTTTGCAGCTGACTACATAATATAGCTGCTTTCTGAAATAGGCATCAGAAAGTTTGTGTTGCCACAAATATTTTTATAATTTAATCCGCTTTGTAACAAAAATTTTCGTCATGTTTTCACCTTGCGCGCACAGTTTAAAATGATCTGTTGCATTGTTTAATTCCATAGTTTATATATAGCTTTTATAACATTTGGAAACTACTGTAAACCAAAAAAACTGAGAATTTCATGTTAAATTTTTATTTTATTTGGAGTTGAGTTTATAAAATGTATTTTATTAAAACAAAAACTGTAATTTTTTCGTGCATAAAGTTTTTTAATATTAAAATATTCATCAGATTTTTGGTTCAGTTAGAACATAGTGCCCATATAAAGAATTCTGTCAAATTTCAAGTATGTACCATTAGACATTTTTAAAATATCATGCGGGCAAGGTGGAAAAATGGCGAAAATTTTGTCACAAAGCTGATTAAATTACAAAAATACTTGTGACAGCACAAACTTTCTGGTTACTAGTTTCCAAATCAGCTATATTATGCACTCAGCTGTAAAAGGTTGAAGGTAATTACTTTTAAAATAAATAAAATATCTCAATTCTTGCAACAGTCACATAATTCGAAGCTCATAAGGGGTTTAAGGTGTATGATCCCCCTTAACGGTATTTAATACATCAATATATGCACAAATTAACGGTTAACGCATTAATAGATGCATACATTAACGGTAATTAATATATTAATACATGCACATAAAAATAAATAGATAACATTTCGCTTGTGCTGGTATCTGTGTTGGACACAATTTCTATTTCATTAAAAATGAGAAAAACTTCACATAGAATTTTATTGAAAACTAAAACATTTTATTGTGACAGCACAGTTGCGGCATAAGGTTGGGAACCTCTGTTCTGGAGATTTAACTTTTTGGAATCTACTCAAGAATATACTGGATATTCTAGGATAATTCAATTAAGCATTCGGCAAGATGTGTTTGGGAAGTTTGCAGGACATTCCGGGATATTCTGAGGATGTGCACTGATCTTGCGAATGACATTTCCAGGATATGCTAAGGAAGTTTTCTGGAGTGGGGTTTCAGTTATAGTAGACGCCGCTTAATGCAATCGCGGTTAATGTATCATTCGGATACTGTCATAGACTTGCCGAAATCTAATCTGTTTGTATATAAAAACAGGAAAGATAGTTCGCTTATTGTGACCAACCTTTCGGTTAACACGACCAAAATACTATAAAATAAATCTTTTTAAACTTAAGTAATGTCGCCAGATAGCAACAAAATTGATTATAAAAATTTGCAAGTTACAGAGAAATGTCGCCAAGTAAGGGAGTAAGTCGCCAAGTAGCTTGGTTTGAATTTTAATCAATCATTTAAAATTTGAAAGAAAGAGAAAAAAAAAAAAAAAAAAGCAGTCTTAATTTCGTGTAGATTTTGAATAACTCTACAGATTTTGATGGCTTTAGAAACAGCTCTATGTTCTTCAGGTGAGTGTGGGAATATCTACAGAATTCTCCCTCGCCTTTTCCTTGCTCCTGAAAAAGAAATCCATGAAGCCTCTACTGATTTTTAAAACATTTTTTTGTTTAAATAGTAGCTCAATAAATGCTCAGATATTAAATAAAAATATTACGTCCTTGATTGTTTTATCTAAATGAATGTTTAAGCAATTGGGTTTCGTTAATTTTGAGGAGGTTATTTCATAATTCGTTTTTCAAATATTTGCTAAGTTATAGCTATGTTTGTGACTTAACTGTTAAGGCGTAAACATTTAAAATATATCCTTACACTTTATACTGTTTTTCTTGTTTTCCGTCGCATTAATTCGCCTTGTTAAAAGTTTAATGCAGATCTCATTAGTAAGAGCGTAAAGTTGAAACGACGATATCTCTTAATTACAAGTTCTGCTTTTAGCAAGATTTGATGTAGTCTGAATCACGCATTCATCGCATTGAAATTTTCCCCTGCCCTTGTTTTCTGACAGTAGCGTGTTAGCGAATTGGTAAATGGGCATTTAGACTGAATTCCTCTAGCTAGAGCATTTCCAAGTGTCTAATGGAACTGGCAGTTAAAGTGTAATTGCTAACAATTTTAAAGCAGCTACTGTCCAAACAAAAGGACGCAAACAAAAGGACGCTCTGTTTGTATTATAATTAATTGAGTAATAGTAATTGTGAGTAATAGTTGTTAGGCTCCTTAGAAGTCTTATTTATTTCCTATTCATAAAATATTTATTTATTTATTCTTTCGCTGGCAACAGCACGCCTTATCATTTGTGTAGTCTAAAGCAGCAATTGTCAACCCTTGGAACTTCACGGACCACTACATATATAATTTTATATTTGGCGGACCACTAATAGGAATAAAAAAACTCCTTAAATCAGACGTTAAAAGCAACATATTAATACGCATAAAAAATATTCAACTTTCCAATAGATGCAATTCTAATTTTCATTTGTTAATATAACTTTCGAAACATTTGGTGTTCAGCAGCATGGCTTTCTGGAAATTCAGCCTATGCCCCTGATTATGAGTAACAATTAAAACACTGTTAACAACTCACTGATACACATATTTCGTTCACACTGAAAAATTATATGAAAAGTACAAAAATCTTACTTTTTTGTACAGAAAGCTTCACATTTCCATATCACTGAAAAGGAACTTCACGAAAAGCAAGAACAAAACTGCAAATACAAAGCAATATCAATAAACTGAAAGTGTTACAGCTCCAAGTTTTAATTATTGTAAACATAATGATCATTCCTTACTCAGCAATGGCGCCATCGATCAACAATTAGACAAAACAAACACGGAAATTTCCAGTGATGCAATTAAAAACAAGAATGCAAATGGTTCTCATAAAAATCCATCAAGGTTGCCTATTGACATGGAGAAAAACTGTGTTATTAACGACTACAATACCATATGTTTGTAACTCAAAAGGAAAAAGAATTCCATTTCGCGCTATAACTGATAACAGCTGCATATCCATGGATGCCAACTCTCACTTTCAAATGTCGCTAGAATACACCTGCAAAAGTGGCTAAAAAGTCGCTAAATTCAGAAGAAATTTCGCTAAAAGTAGTAGCTAAAATTTAAAAGAAAAGTATAATCCATATTCCATAATAGGTTTTGTTACTCGGCATTTTTTAAACTGAATCTTCATTAAAAATATAAATAATGCCCCAATTTTTCTGCAGACCATCAAAAGGTTTTTGCAAACCACCGGTTGGCAACCGCTGGTCTAAAGCGTTAAACAGCATCAAGTAGACAAATATAATTTTGAGTATGAACTAAAGCTGTGCTGTTTATTGTATTTACTTAGCACAGTTTTATTTACTACATAAAGATTAGTAAGGTAAAATAAACGCTTTTTGAACGAGGCTTTATTTTTATTCATCTTATCCCTTATTGTTATAGTATGCAAGTCGACCCTATAAAACATCAAAATTCACTTTAAGTACTTTTAAAAATTTCTGTGACCAACATTTAGAATTTCAACGAAGTGAAACGTTTCCTGAAAGACATGAAATTCTCCGCACAAAATAAAAACATTTGAAGCACAATATAGAAGGTATTGTAAAATCTTGAACCATTTCTATTTCCTATGAAGCATGCACTAAATTTTTGAAAATAGTCATGCGAAAACGATATGCATTATCACCGCTACTACGACAGGGGAGAAAAAACAAAAATTCTCCTGGAAAAACTTAGAGATAGAATAGTAAATGGCTGCGATATAAAAAAAAAATGCTTTTCAAATCATTCGACTAGACTCTGTGAAAGAATCAGGATTGTATACACAATATTTCGAACTATTTTTGTCACTGTATATCCTGCTATATCAACCACCAAAAGAAATCGGAGAAGTATTTCTCGAGTGAAAAAAGATCTACTTCTCTTTGGCTTACCTCTTATTTTAAAGAATAAAAGTAGTAAAGAAATAAGTAAAATGCAAGCATCTGCGAGCCATTGAAACAACTAAGGTATTAAAACACTGTAGAACAAATATGATGTTGTTTTGTAAGATAGAAATGTTACTGGAAAATTTTCCACGGCGTAGGTTTATTCAGTGCCTTGTATTTTTAGTTCTCATTTGTTAATAAGCGGCAAGTAATGTTTTTGTAAATTTACATTACTTGCGTAGCTGACAAATTACGAAAAAAAATAACGTTACTTTTTAATTTATGAAGATACAGTTGGTCAGGTATCAGTAAAATTAATTCTTTCGAGCTTAAAGAGGAAATATTTTTGTGATGAATTTCTGTTAAAAAAAAGCTAAACAAGCTTAAAAAAAATAAACCTGAGAGCCATCAAAATCTTAAACGCTATTCTGAAACATCACTGATCAATGCTGAAAATATTTCTTTTAGTAAATAACACATGCTGCCAGATTTTGTATGTTAATATGAAAATTAATCGGTAAATAAACCGCTCTATTCAATCTCTATTAACACGCTGAGTGTCACGTCAGACACTGGTGACTGACACTGAATTTTCCGTTCAGGCCGCGTCAGCCACCGGTGATTGACACTAAACTTTCCGTTCAAACTAAAAAAACTGCATAATTTAATGGATTTTATTGAAATACGGTAAACATAAAATCGGTTCTTCTTCGCAGGTATCACAAAATGTGACAAATTGTTTAGTCAGTTTTCTGGTCATTTCTCTACCAAATTGTGCCGCAGTTTCTTCATAGCATAATTTACAATATTTGCGCATTGCAGAAACGTTTCCAGTTTTTTATTTTTATTTATTTTTTTTTAACTTGTGTCGTGGTTTTTATGTAGTAGTTACAATACTGCTAGATAGGGCGACATAGTCCCGCCAATACATGAGTTAACTTTAAATGTTTAAACTCACATTTCCAGGTTCTAGGCTAGTCTCGTCAATCTATGAGTTTACTTCAACTATTTAAACTCACATTTCCACATTCTAGGCTAGTCCCGCCGATATATGAGGTGACATTCAACTGTTTAAACTCACATTTCCCCGTTCTAGGCTAGTCCCGCCAATATATGAGGTGACATTCAACTGTTTAAACTCACATTTCCACGTTCTAGGATAGTCCCGCCAATATATGAGTTTACTTCAACTGTTTAAATTCACATTTCCACGTTCTAGGCTAGTCTCGCCAATATATGAGTTGACATTCAACTGTTTAAACTCACATTTCCGCGTTCTTGGCTAGTCCTGCCAATATATAAGTTGACATTCAACTGTTTAAACTCACATTTTCACGTTCTAGGCTAGTCCCGCCAATATATGAGTAGACCTTCAACTGTTTAAACTCACATTTTCAGGCATTCATTGAAAGAGTTCACTGAATGCGCATGCGCTGTTATCGAAAATCATAACTGGGTTCGTTTAACTTTCCATTTTTTGTGAACGATTTTAAGTGTGTGAAATTTCTTCTGTTCAATTTTCTTAAATTTGTTGGAAAATTATAGCTCAAAAACAAGTCGGCATTGCTATAACATAACATACAAGCTACGTGTGACTACGTATGCTAAAGAACATGGAAACAGGACTGCAGAGAGGCATTTCGAGCTACCCCCAACAAAGAAAATGACAAGAACTTGGCGGAATCAGGAGGAGGTAGTAATGCACTGGATGGTACAGAAGACAATTTGTTGTATGAGGACTCAGATTCTGATTTAGAAGAGGTTTCAAGCGACTTTTCATTTAGCTCTGGAGATGAGTGTCTGGGGTTTGATGAAGGAGATTAAAAGGTGCTCTTTTCCAAATAGAGTTATTTGCAGAAAGTATTGCTTTTTATTTGTATTATCTTACATTTAAAATACTGTAAATTCATTATAATGATCAGTAAATAAGTTTTAACCTTCAAAAATGTGTATAAAAAAGGGGGTGTTTCTTATATGCCGGCAAATAAGGTAGATAAACTAAGTATAGCTATTTGAACCTCATATTTTTTGCTTTATTTTCTATACTAAAATTGCTTCTCAAATTTTCATTGTAGCACTACAAGTAATACTTCGCTTAAGCAAATGCACTTGCAAAAATGCCTCTGCATCATAAAACAGTGTTTTCCCCGTTTAATTTAATACATGTCATCTGATGGCAAGAAATATGCAACTAGTATTATATTAAATTTTGTTTTATTTAATTAAGAAAAAGTTCGCTAGGGTTATCTGCCTAAGGAAAGGGATGCCTTCGTGAGGAAAACTGGGTCATATACACGTTACATATGAGTAAAATAACAAAAAGGTCCATGCAGCCAGATCACTAGTCTGGAATCGAACCCAGGTCGGAACAACCAGCGTTCAGCGTCTTTACCGCTCAGTCTTGGTGGTCCCTACTAAATTTAGGAGTACGGTGTCAAGAATAAAGATATGTCTTTTATAGATTTGAATATCTTCTGAGTTTGTTATTAAATGTGATGAGTTTAGTTTCATGTTTACTGTTATTTCCTTATAGTATAATTTCCTGCTTAAGAAAGCAGATTTAAAATTAACAGAGGTACTTCATTCAGAAAATATTCGTAAAGATAGATAGAAGAAAATTAAAGAAATCCGGAATGTAATTAATTTTGACAACTTTAATTTATTATTATTTAATTTAATTTAAAAGAGAAATACTACTTTTTACAGCTTAACAGTAAAGCGAATGTTTATTCTTCAATTTTGCAAAACGTGCGTTGGAAAGTAGATTCCGTAAAAGGTTTGCATTTTGGTTTAAAAAATCTCCACTGTACAGAGTTATACTCATTACGTTAAAATTAAATCTAAGAAACCTTTCGTTGCCTCGGAACAAAAAACATTTATGCTGATCACGAACCAAAATAAAACAAACTAGATCTGCCCAAACTTTAAATGAAATAGTCTTCTAATATACAAAACCGCCAACAGAAAAATAGAAAATAAATAAATTGACAACGAGTTTACAATATAATCAATGAGTCACGCGTTTGTCATAAACGTTTTGCTTATTTGTTTACTTTTAACTGCACTTCTGTTTCAAAATTTAACCCATTTAGAGTCCAACAAAACTTAGTATAATTTAAAATTAGATCAAGTACTTAAAAATTCGAAGCTCGTTCTCTGAAATTCACAGAAACAAAATTACGGCGAATCTCACGCTAATCAAATGTATCTCCTAGCAAATAATTGAATGAAAGCTCATCTGCAGCATCTGGGCAGGTTCGTTACGTTGCCAGTGACTTGGACTGAAAGTAAAGTAACGCAAAAACAACGAAAAACCAGCTTTTAAATTAATGGCCAAGAAATACTAAGGGAAATGAACTAAACTCTTAATTCAAATCCAAACAATAGTAAATAAGGGTTAAACAAAGAAATTAAGAACAGCAATGTTTCCGAATCTGATGAACCGAGCTTAGCTGAAATAGAATAAATGGAGGGTTGTCTATACCTACATTTGACCTATTGTTGCGTTTTTTCTTTTCTGACACCGGTTGTTACGCTATTTTCTTCCTTCACGTTCGTACGGGGTTCGTAGATTTGGAGTGAATAACGACGACACTAAGTATCGAAACACACTTTATTTACCAACATTAATCAGATAGCTCCAAAATCACTTTTATAGTCGTCGAAGATCTACTATACTGGAACAATCAGCGACACAGCCTTCACACTGTTAGGCAATAAATGTGGAGACAGCTTCACTGCAAAGCAGCAGAGTACAGCTCCCGACTCTGCTCGGTCGTTCTCGAAACTCCACGTAATCTCCAGACTTTCCACGCTACAACTCGGGATGCACTCGACGACACATAGAGCACAGCTCCCGACTCGTCGGTTCAGTCGTTCCTGCAGCTCAACATGCTCTGTCGACGATGCACTAACCGCAATACACTAAGAGACTCTTCGATGCATTCGACGACCCACTCGGCACTCGCTGCCCGGCTGTCAACTCGATCGGCTCCGCATGGACTGACTCGCTAAACGAGACACCAACTATCTCGCACACTATAAGGCCCACTTTCTCTCGCCCTCTCGATGAAGCACACACTACTCACTGACTGCGGACCAGCAGGGTTTATATAGCTTTCGGCTTGTGCTCGAGAACATTCTGGGCTAAACCGGTAAGAACTCGTTCCAGAAGGTTATCCATCTGCGCCTGGAATTTCGGAACAATATCATAAAACACACCATTTCGGTTAAATATTATAAAACCTCAATTCAAAACGCATTTAAATTTTAGAATGTTCCATCATTTATTTCCCTGCTATTGTTTGACACTCAAAACATAAAGGTATCAAAATATTATTAAAAAGTGCTTACTTTACCATTAAAATAAAATTAAAATATCTGATAAGGATACCACATGATTTTCTTTGTACGAACAGTAAATTTATACACATTTTTTACGCATTTCATTTAAGTTTATTTTATCGAGATTATTTTATCATTATAGATATATTATTCCTCATGCAATTCATACACTTCTCATTCCGCGGCAAGATAAAAAAAAAACATAGAAACTAAAAAACTCATGATAAAAAATTGTAAAGTACAGGAAAACATAAAAACGCTAAACACACTTTAAACAGTTAAAAAAAGTTTTTAGAATTAAAATTGCTTTCTACGCTAAAACACGTAATTCGGTCATCGGGCAAGAAGACAACATTTTGAGTGCACTAAATTGAAGTTAACTTTTGATCCCACCGGGGAAAAAGATGCTGAAGTTTAAGCAACAACTGACTTAATTCACTATTCTACAAACATTTCCAAATGCAAACAAAGACTAGCCTCGTTAGGCCTAGAGCAACGTAACATTTAAATTATTGATTATTCTACAACTACTGCATGCAGATTAACTAAAGGCGTAAAATCCCTAACCGGAACATCAAAACAACAAAATTCCATCATTTTTAAGAGGAAAAAAATGTACATTTTACCAATAAATAAAATTAAAAATACTCAGCTCACCGAGCCGGGTAACAGAGTGGAATTATATATATGCTTGGTGCAGCTGATTGCAGCGCAGAAAGGAGGTGCAAAACTACATAGCAATCCCATATATACAAAATTTCAATGTTCTAGGGCCATTGCTTTTTAATTATTTATTTATTTATTTATTTTTGCACGTTCGTACGTTCTTACCAATGTGTCAAAAATTCTCTTCTGAATACATTTTAAATCTATTTTACATGTCTACATGTTTAACTACAGCATTTTACTATTTCAAGAAAATTTTATTTTTTTACATAGATTATAATGCACGTAAAAAGAATGAAAAATTCTGCTAGTTCTTTCGCTAGCATTCAGAGCTGGGTTGAATTACCAGAATTAATTCATTTTATTCACTCGGTTACTAAGTGGGCCACTGAAATGTCTGAAAAAAAATACAAACGGAAGATTTTGTTGTTTAGTTAACAATGGAAAAGCAAACAAGAACTGCCTAATTAAGGGAAAATAGTACTATTTGTGGATGACTTTTCATTGGAAATCTATCAGGTATTGATATAATACATGAAAAAATTGCTAAAACTCTGACACTACCAGCGCGTTTCGTGGAACTATCTAGTAGAACTTTAGGAAGAGAAAATATATTTTCTTCTATTTTAAATAAAATTTCATGTGTAACAAGATTAAATATAATGTATTGTTGTTGCTTGTTAAAATACAATGTACAATTAATTTGTTAAAATGCAATGTACGATTAATTTGTTAAAATACAATGTACAATTAAGTTGTTAAGATACAGTGTAAAATTAATTTGTTGAAATTTAATTTGCTAAAATACAATGTACAATTAAAATACCATGTATAACGAAGAGAATCAGATGCAATGTTTAATTGGGGAAATCAGACTATGTTATTGGAATCAGATGCTATTCTTTTTCTATTAAAAATCAAATGTGTTGAGAAATCTTTCTTTTCATACGCGATGTAGTAGCTCATTTATGAAAGAAAAGGAATTTAGTGGGAAAGCGAATCTTGAATCGGAATAACTGGTCAAAGACTTGTATCAAAGCTCTTGTATCTAATAAATAGTATTGCGGGTCAAAGCTCTCGTATCCAATAAATAGTATCATTGTAGTCCAATACTATCATTGCGGAGGATTTACACCAAATGATATTTCAAAACGAGATAGAATTACACCTAAAACATTTCTTTCATCAATATTTTAGTAATGAAAAGGTCTTTAATTAAAGTGCCCCGTTTCCTTAAACCAGAAATTAAAATAAAATCGTATCAAACTGGATGATGTTCGTAACATTATGGAGATTAATGATGGAAAGATAATTAAATGCTTACGAAGAATTTGCTTGAAGTTAATTCGAAAGGACTGCATCTCGAGTTACAATAACAATGTCAGGACACAAATAAAAATTCAAGTTGTTACGCAACATAACACTGAAATTAATTAATGGCAGTCTATTATTTTATTCATTAGATGAATTGATAAAGAAAGATGTTTTCCTTAATCTTTTGCATAATATTTAGCAGAAGCATTTTAAAATTACAGCCTGTGGTAAAAATTAGTACAGTCGTTTGAGAAGACGAGATGTGATTTTCAGGGGAATAATTTTTCTTTCAGGAATTGGGATGCTCTTATGGGAAAGGAATTGTGAAACATAATATGTAATGTTAAGAGAATACTGCACCTTTAACAAGCCTAAAATATTCAAAATTTGACCAATTTTTCTGATTTAAAAAAGCAATTTTTCAATTACATGCATGAAATTTTCTCAGCATGTAGATTTATTATTGAAAGCATAATAAAAAATAAAATAGTAATATTTATGTACTTAAAAATTATCTGTAATGTAAAGGATATTTTCATTTTTCGAAAATTCGACTTTGACTGCGCAAAAGGTATTTAATTAAATATTTACTGCATAATAATATACTTCATGCTAAATTATAGAACATATTTAGATTCTAATTTTGTTCTGCTATATATTATTTATTTGAAATTTCCATTTTTAAACATTATAATATGCAAAAACGTATTTTACATAATTTTTGCTTTTAATAAGGTCATAAAATGTTAAATTTACGATATATATCAATGTCTGTGGAACACAAGGGCAGTCGTAATTGTTGTTCCGTGTATATAAATTTACAAATTGAAAAAATAGCGTTTTGGGATAAATGTAATTAAAATTAAATTTATGAGCAAAGTGCTGCTACCTACAGTGCTGCAGCTAGTTTTGAAATTGTTGGGTACTTTAATTTTAAAAATCCGTTAAAGTTTTACAAAATATGAAATATACAATAAAACAAATTCGGGGATCCAGGTGCCCATGTTCGTACAGAGGACTATGTTATTCAAAATTTGATGACTCTAGGTACCGTTGTTTTTCCACAATGCCGAAAACATACATATATTCATGTAGATTCTTTAAATATAATACAGGTCAATAAATATTTGGTGGTAACAACTTGAAATGTGATTCGGACATTCAAAGTGATTCGATGCAAAATGCCGTTTTGAGACTAATAGCCCTTCTGGGCTAACGCCCATTTTGCCTAAAAAAAATTCAAATCTACTTAAAGGAAGGAGGAAAATCTAAGAGATAATTACAGACAATAGGTTAGGTAATACAAATATATTAATATTACATATATATAAAATATATATATAATATAATAAAATATAATATATAAAATATAATACCAAATATATAATCCAGCTATTATGTAATTTTTTAATTTATTAGAAATAATATAAAACTGCTTTTAAATTTTTAAATTTTCCAGATTCTTATATGATACCTTCTCTTTCGTTTTGTGCTTCAAATTTTACAGCGTTTGCCATGCGTTTGTCTCCGCGAGTTTCTAAACTTATTGCTGAAGTAGTGATTTCAGTATCGTAGATTCACTTATTATTAGCTTTCCTCTTAATTCAGTTGCTCATTGTTCTGCTGCAAAAAGCCATTCTTTTCATACACTCTATTCGAGCTATTTTCACAAAATTGAATGATAGAATGGCTTCATATGCAGCCATCTCTGCAGTAACTTTATTACACTCACTAGTTTTTGGGCACAGTTTCCACACAAGGGAATTAAAAGATTCATTGAGAATAAAAAGCCTGGGGATTGGGAATACACGCAGTAAGTCAAGCTCAAATACTATAAATCAAAGCAAAAAACATGAAATGAAACCACAGTTTCCATCTTAGCTTTTGCACTTTCTAGTGAAATATAACGAGTTATAGCGACATATTAAAACAAAATTAAAGTCACTTTTTACCTCGTGTTCTGGCGCTGGCATATTTTTGTTTAAAATCATCAATGGCTGACTTTTAATGCACATAATCCTAACTGAAGATCTTCAAATTATAGGCCTAACGGCGAACGAGTGGTTAAATTGCTGAAAACTGGTAGTTCTGACGTAGGTTCGATTCTAGGCGAATGGGCTTGCTGCCTGGCTCTTTTCGTGCTTTTCTCCATGTGTAGCGTGTATACGAGCCAGTTTCCTTTAGAAAATTCTCCACGAAGGCGTCCCTTTTCTTAGGCAGGTAGCCCTAGTGTGCTTTGCCATAATCAACTAAACCAAAACTTTAAACAAGTACTCCAGTAGCTATCACCATCACTGTAGGTGCACGATAAACAACTACTTCGATGTTTATGTATATTAATTTGAATATCTCGCAAACTAATTAACGTCTAGCCAACACAATGGCACCAAATTACCCAGAAAGGTTAGAGCTATAAAAATATTGCAAAATTGGAGAGTGTTAGGTTACTTAATTACGGCAAACCCTCGAGGTCTATCTGCCTAAGGGGAGGGATGCCTTCTTGGAGGACTTTCTAAGGAAAACTAGCTTGTATACACATTACACATGGGGAATACTAAGAAAACATTCATGCAGCCAGCCGTTCGCGGGATTCGATCAAAATTGGAGAAAATCGAATTTTTTTGAAAATTTTAAAAGTGTGCTGTCTTTAATTAATGCAGTACACTTTTAAAGAGAAAAGTTCAACAATTGGCCTTTAATTATCTTTAAAGTAAATAAAGCCGATTGTTGAACTTTCTAATATTACGCACGGTTTTACTCTAAATAATTTTCTATTATGATTTTCATTTTTCGATAAAAATAATCATTTGTTTTTAAGTACTGCATTATTAAAATAAATCTCTGTGTTTAACAATATCTTTAGACTCATATTTTTAAACAACTCAATCCTCGAGGATAAATAATTTTCAATTTTATAAGTTATTTATGAATTTCAAAAAAGGTGTTGAACTAATATTGCTCATTTCTAACCAAATACAAATTTGAGTAACGCCAAATTCGTTTAACAAGGATTCCCCTATCTGCAAAAGGACACGTACAGCCTAACTGGAAACATTAAGCATTCGATGCCTCAATGTTTCTTTTCGTTCACCCCTTAGAATTCCCAGATAACAATGTAATGGGGAACGGGTCTATTTGTAATCCCTGGGTCTTCTGAATGAAACACAAAGCACTATTCCCTTGAGCTTCTTTTCAAACAAAACGTAAAGACATAAACTGATTTATGTTCGTCTTAACGCTCTCGCTATCCTATAACAAAGAACACTTTAACGATCCAGCAGATAGCACTTTGACAAAGTTTACCTTATAGGAGTTAAGCTAAACATTCGAACACGAAAACAGAGGAACATTTTGGCATTATCTGGAACAGAAAAAGATACTAAAAATTCTCTATAGGGTAGAAGAGCTGCAAATGAGAATATATTTTAAAATCAAAACCGAGTTTTCTTTTAAAATGAGAACGAAATACTTAATCGTAATGGCATGGTTGTAACTGTCCGTCTACTACAAGAACCGAATATCTTCAGTACTAGTTCAAACTTCCTGCTGCCCAGTCGGTATAGTGGTCAGGGAAGCTGACTGCGATGCCGAAGGGCCTGGGTGCGAATCTCGGAGAAGGCATGGTTGTAACTGTCCGTCCTTCATAGGAAATACGATGGTGGCCCATCTATTAAGTGTCTGATCAATGGTTTGGTGCTGATCAATGTTTTGCTGCCCAGCTATAACTAATTGAGAAGATATAAGAGAGATATTTCTGCAAGTATTTTGTTTAAAGACACCTAGTTCTATATCTATATCTATTTTGTTATAAGAAAACAAAGTAATAAAATTTTATTATTAATGTGGAGGTAAGCCCTCACATTTCCACTCCGAATTCCATTTCGAGTGTGGCAACGGACGTTAGCTAAAAAGACTACAAATAGACCGGATTTGAAGCTCCTCTCTATCTCTTTCTTCTTTCATGTTATGCAGCACGCGTGAATGAAGGCTGCAAGATACTTCTGGTAATTTTCCGTCCCACGCCGACTCGGCGACACAGTTTTCTTCAGCAAGTCCTCGTGCTTCTTCATGCGCATTTTTCATTTCTACTAAGTTCTATAGTATTTTGGAAGCATAACGTCGAAATTTAATTAGCGACTTCAGGCGGTGTATCATGATTTCACTTCCTTTGGTGCTTTCTTTCCTTCTACGAGAAACTCACGAATGTCATTATTTGACTGGCGTTATGTAGGTTTTTTTGAAACCAAATATGTATCTAAATTTATACAAGGATATTAATGTTATGAATAAATATGTGTTTCACAGGTGAAGATAATACGCGTTACTTTTTTGGCTCTATACGTGAATAAATTCTAAATATTCTCTTCTATTCTGGGTTATTTGGGAGCAATGCAGAAAAATAATTAAAATATCTGTCTCTATATAATTAACTGAAATTTTGCTACCGTAACTTTACATAATAGAATGACACAAAATTTTATTGACAGTATTTACATTGAAAACAAGAATACAATTAAAAGAGGTAAAAGCATGTTTAAATTTAAGGGCCCGAAATGATATCCTGTTTGCTAAGATTTTTGCAAACAGGTTAAATTTTATTCCGGGGTCTTCTCATGAATTCTCATCAGAGAGAATCAAAGTAAGATTATATTATGGTGCATTTTCTTGCCATAGGACTGAAGTTGCCATATATGTCATTTAAAAAAAAAATTCTTCTGTAATGATATTTACTTTTGTTCATATTGTTCTATAACAGAAAGTATCCATTCTATATTTTGAATAGACTCGAATTCTATGTGTAGTAGGTTAATGCGTGTTTCCTGTATACGACCCATCAGTGACAGAGCAGTAAAGGTAGTTTGGTCCGAAGTTCGAATCTAGGAGAAAGAGTTGACTGCATGGGCGTTTTCGTGTTTTGCACATGTGCAACATACACTGGTGAAATAAATTAAGATAATTTGCATATTTCATCGAATTGCATGGAACTGAACTGAAGGAAAAACCACAGCTTCTAGATAAAAATGCAAATATTGTACGGCAAATACATAAGCGTACACGTGTGTGTAAGGCGGAGCCAGCAGAAAAACAGGCTTTATAAGCGCGTGGAGCGTAAGACTAATTGTGTTCGCTAGCACACCTCGGTGAATTTATTGGTGTTATCTTGCAGCAAACGGTTAAATTCATATCGGAGTAGTAAAAATGAGTAACCACCAACGTTTAGATGATGGAATGAGGTGAATTGTGGGGAGGCTAGAGGCAGGCCAATCGCAAGTCCAGATATGCAGAGAGTTTAATTTAACTCCCAGCGTCAGGTGTAACCTATGGAAACAATTCCAGGTTAGTGTATCCATCGAGAGAAAGCTTGGGCAAGGTCGTCCAAGAACCACGACGGCCACAGAAAATCGCTATTTATCCATTTTAGCGAGGCGTAACAGAGGAGCTACTGCTTCTCAGCTCTCTCGGGACCTATATGCAGCCACAGGAAGTGTAACAAGAGTGACTGTTTTCCGAAAGACTAGGAGTTTCCAAAAGAAAGGGTTGTTTGCCAGAAGACCGGCTGTTTGCGTCCCGCTCACGTCTACGGACAGAAGAGTCCGATTAGCATGGTGCAGGCAGCATAGTGTTTGGAGTACCGAGCAATGGGCGACGGTTCTGTTCACCAACGAGTCCCGTTTCAGCTAAACACTGATTATCGCCGTACCTTTATAAGGAGAGAGCCAGGAACCCCTTACCTACCCTCCATTATCGCGAAATCAACAATTATGGCGGTGGCGGTGTACTTGGTCTTTGCAGGCATCATGTTGTTAACCAACATGATTTTTGCAGCCATCATGGTCTTTGCAGTCATCATGGTCTTTGCAGTCATCATCTTTTGCAGGCATCTTGGTCTTTGCAGGCATCATGTTGGTTAACTACACACTTCTCCATGTCTTTGACAGAGGCTGCTCTGTTACTGGTGTGAAGTATAGAGATGAGGTCTCGGAGCCATATTTCGCCTTTTCCGGGGTGCAGTGGGCCCCGAGTTCATCTTACAGGACGATAACGCGAGGCCACATAGAGCTTTTCTGGTTCGACGAATTTCTCGAGAGTGAGGGTATTCGCCGGATGGATTGGCCAGCCAGGTCTCCAGACCTCAACCCTGTCTGGGACACTCTGAACCATCCAGGAACTCAAAACAGCGTTGCTGAATGAGTGGGACCAATTGCTACACGCATTGATAAACTGCTTTTTTTCCAGTATGACATCACGCTGCGAGGCCTGTATGGCTGTAAGACGGGACCATATCCCCTATTAACCCATTTCGTTTGTGTCTTCTGCCACCGCTGTTTCAGACCTTCAAACTCCCATGAATGTTATACACGAACATGTGTGTCTATTATAACTGTTGAATCTTTATTTTGTTTGTATTATATCAACCTACGTTCACACCAAATTTTATTAAAATCTGTCCTGTAGTTCTGAAGACCGTAGATCAAATATAAAAATTCTCTTAATTTCTTACACCAGTGTATATACGACCTAGGTTTCCTTATAAATTCCTCCACGAAAGCATTCCTTTCTTTATTCAGGTAGCCGTCGAATGCTTTGCCATAATTAAATAAAGCAATCGACCCCATAACAAACACGATAGCTCTTTCGTGTGGACTTCGTTATGTAACCGAAAAAAGGGTTTTAAGCAATGTAAAAGTGTGGTTATACACCACTACAAGCCTTGTCCCTAGATATGAAGCGTCACTGAAAACTCAGATTTTAAGTTCATAAAACGTGAAAAAAAAGATAATTAATGGGAAAAGATCATTTGAAATCTATCCTGTAAGAAAAATGGAACCGAATACCTTCAGTACTACTTCAAACTTCCTGCTGCCCAGTCGGTATAGTGGTCAGGGAACCTGACTGCGATGCCGAAGGGCCTGGGTTCGAATCTCGGAGAAGGCATGGTTGTAACTGTTCGTCCTTCATAGGAAAGACGATGGTGGCCCATCTATTAAGTGCCTCCATGCCTCCAAAATAAAGAGACCACCACATCTGGCCTTGTATGGATTAATGGACTGGGTTACATTTGTAATGGTTCACAATCTGCCATCGGAAAAAAAAAAAGTTCAAACTTCTTGAAATCGATGCCATGGCGCTTGGAGAATATTCTTATGAATAACTGAGAATAATTGAAGGCGGCGAGACACAGATCTGTTTTCTTAAGGAGCTACAAAATTTTATTCGAAATCTACATCAAGGCTGCATTATCGCCTTATTTTAAACGCTCCATATTTTGTATTTTAATATTTGTAGAAAATAATAAATGTGACAAGTAAACTTTTTTAGAGGTATCGGATTTTTGATTTAACTGGAGTTATTGTTATCAAGAGACAACTTATTTAAAAAATTACAATTCTTTTCCAAAATTAAAGCGAGACAAAGACAACTTTGCTCAACTACAAATAATCTTTTTTTCCATCTAAAACGCATTCAGACAATTTATTTGTAGTTCGTTCTCAGTCGAGTCATCTAAATGGCCATTTGGGCAACGATAATGATTCGCGGGTAATGGCTAATTACCCAGCTGACATTTGAACAATTTAAATTACCTTTGACATTTAATGGTTGTACGATGAACAGAACAACATAATAAAAGTAAATACAATACTTATATTTGACGCTCTTATTTATACAGAGTGCTAAAAAATGGCTACAGGCTTCGTTTCCTTATCGTGTATATATATTACCGTGAAAGACAGAAATTGGAGAATGTCGTCTTTCACCGGAGAATATCAACATTCACCAAATACATCGATGAAAGACCGAATATTTCACTACATTCTTGTATATTCGGACCCTCACCAGTGTATGTCGACAATCACAGATATGCTCTCGTGAAAGTCGAAAAGAGAGGTCATAAAGTGCCATAATAGTTTAAGTTGTTGCAATAAATAAGATTTGAATCACATAATTTAGTAAGTTTTTTATCACTTTTATTTTATTTTCTCATTTAGAACGCACTATATAATTAAGTAAGTTTTTAACTTCTATTATTTTCTATTCTCATTTTGAATGCATTGTGTGTTTTAGGTTCTCATGTTCTTAAGTTCTTATTTCAAGTCTCAAGTGCGTTTATTCGCGACTGAATTACGGAAAAGAAAATATAATATTCTTGTATGTTCAACATTCACCATTAATACATGGTGAATGTCGACATTTAACGGTGTAAGTCAGAAATAAGAGTATTTGGAAAATATTTCGGACATACACCAAGAGACTCTGTGAATGTTGACATTCCCTGGTGAAAGTCGACATTCTCCAGATTTCGGTGTTTCACCGTAACATATATATATACGATAAGGAAACGAAGCGATATATATATATATATATATATATGATGAAAGCGATATATGTGTATACATATATCGCTTTCAAAATATCTGGCTTTTAGTTACTAAGTTCTTTAATACTGTTGAGTGCGTACGGGTTCTTTACGAAATGAATGCACAAGTCCGATGAAGAATGAAGAAAATTTATTATTATCACAACAAATATGATTAAATATCCTCAAATAATCGTGCAGTATCACAATATATCACAGTAGTATCTTCTAACTACTCAAACGTTCAAGAGAACTTAATTGAAAACAGCTAAAGAAAGCTAATCCTCGAATTCGCTAAAGTCAACAAAAGCAGTTTTCTAAACAACAACAAACTAAGTAACTACAAACTGATAGGTTTTCCTCCTTTTATAAGATTTTAAAATCGCGCGTGAGAATTTTCTAGTACTTTCTCGAAATGAAAAAGAGATATTTATTAAATGTTAAATGCATGCGCTCTTGTATTTTCAATTTTCCGGCTTAGCTCTCTTTTAATATTCGTCACGCGCTGCACTCCGCGGGAAATAAAACCGTTTTATTTATAATTCAACTAACATTAGCTATTTAAATACCAAATTCGTAACAATATTTTCCGATCTTGTGCTTGGTACTTGTGTACGATTCCACAATGTGTACTCTAGGAGGCAATGTGTACCGGGATCTGTGGGAGTGCCTATATAAAAGCGAACCATTTTTGTAAAGTTGAAAACATCTTTAAAAATTTGATCTAAAAAAAATATGCGAAATATCGAATTGTATAAAAGTAAAAAGACTCCTCGTATTTTTATTAGCTTTAAAAGTAAGCACTTTTCGCGAAGTTCCCATTTTTAAATTTATGGTCTAACGCTGAAACTGTGACGATCCCCTTGGGATACGTGAAAAATCTTAAATGCACTTTCATGATAGAAATTTAACTGCATTTATACGTTATCCGGTAAATATTCCTTGATTTAATCTTCTGTAACAGAACAGAAAATTATGTTCAAAGATTTAGAATTGGTTAATTACTTAACCATCATTTTTATCCACTTCTGTATATTCTTCAGAACATCTAATTTTAAGGATATTTTCTCCTTTACGCAACATGTTTAATACACCATAATCTTCATCATTTCAGTCGTTGTTCTTAAATTCACTGGCATTCTTTTAAATTTAACATGGATTTTTCAATAATATTTCGAAATGTTTTTCAAAATAGTTCATTCTTTCCTACGTTCTTTCTGATTTAGAGAAGTAGTACAATATTAAATGGTAAGTAGCACAATATCAAGAATTTTACAAAATAGAGGCAAAATCAAATATTGCAACCAGAAAATATATCTAAAAATTAATACGGCCCATCAGCGGCCGAGCGGTAAAGCCGCTGGACACTGGTAGCTCGGTCCGAGGTTCGAATCACGCGAACAGGCTGGCTGCATGGGTGTTTTCGTGGTTTTCCCCATGTGTAACGTGTACACGAGCCAGTTCTATTAGAACGTCCTCCACGAAGGCATCCTTCCCCTTAAGCAGATAGCCCTAGTGTGCTTTGCCATAATTAAATACACCACAATACACCTAAAAATCAATACTATAATGCTTGACTAAAATGAAGAAAATGGCCGAAAACAGACATGCACATCGAAGTGAAGTGGAAGAGAAAAATAACGTTATGAAAATCTTTGTTACTAATTTTCGTACATTTTAGAATTAAGATGAAAAATTTATTTCATTTTATACCTGCACATATAAACACTCTAATCCAACGTATGACTCTTTCGCATCTGTATAGAACCATATCTTTTTCTCTTAAACATTTGAAACACCCGTATATACGAATTTTTGTTAGAATGTATTTTCTTCTCCCATGCAAGCACAATGCAAGCAGAATGCGTTAACAATAACCTACTTGAGCGAAGCGATTACTTCTCTTTTGGGGATCTTTGGGCCATTTCACCCATTGTATGCACTTTCCCTTAGGATACGAGAGCAGCTGCAAGCACTACATTTTAAGATCATTGGCTTTGCAAGCGATTAAGGTGATCCTCATCGGTTAAACATAACTTTAGCCTGCGTGTTTTCGTTTCACTTTGGGCTATTAATCTTTTTTTTTATATTGCTGCATATTTTTATCTTAAAAACGATTCAAGTCCTTTTTGTTTATCTATCTCACTTATATATGGAGATCCGTGTTAAATTGCACGTAGCAATATACTAAAAACTCATAAAAGAGCATAAAATACGAAATCGTATGCAATCGCCTTCGTGCATTAAGTTCATAACTCTCATAAGAAAACAACAAAAAAGAAATTAAAAATAAAATACAATAATTACGTATATACACTTAAATTCGTTAAAATCTACATAAAAAGTAAATAAAATCTGAAAGATTTCAGGTTTTACGTTACGCGAAAGGTGCGTTAATGTCTTGTGTGTTAACTTTATTTATGACATATCATATTCTTCGCACTTAAAGCATGAAATTCAATTCCACAGCAATATAGCAAAGTAATTTTAAAATGAGCATATCTTTAGAATTTCCGATATACAGTCTCGTGCGCTGGATAAAAATGTCCCCCTCAACCCGTACAGAGTTGCCATTGCTCGCTTTAGGATCGTTGAGTTTATTAATCAAAAATTCGTTAAAGTGTTACAAAATATGAAATCTATAAAAACAAATTCCAAATTAGGGCTTCCAGATGCCTATATTCGGTGAAGGATTACGTTATTCAAAAATTTGATGGTTGTACGTACCGTTATATTATCACAATCCGAGAAACATACATACATTTAGGCAAATTCTTCGTTATTTAAATTCTTCAAGTATAACACAGGACGATAATATTTGCTGGCAAAAATTTTGTTGCGTTTTTGTTTTCTGACACCAGTTGTTACGTTATTTTCTTCCTTCACGTTCGTACGGTGTACGTAGATTTGGAGTGAATAACGACGACACTTGATGAAGTATAGAAATACACTTTATTTAGCCAATACTGATCAGGACAGATGTGAAGTCATGTTTTACAGTCGTCGAAGATCTACTATAAACACGCTGACACAATCAGCGTCACAGCCTTCAGGTTGCCAGGCTATCACGGTGGCGACAGATTCACTGCAAAGCACCAGAGTACAGCTCCCGACTCTGCTCGGTCGTTCTCGGAGCTCCACGTACTCTCGACACTCTCCACGCTACAACTCGCGATGCACTCGACGACACACACAGCACAGCTCCCGACTCTTCGGTTCAGTCGTTCCCGGAGCTTAACACACTCTCTCGACGATGCACTAACCGCGATACACTAAGAAACTCTTCGATGCACTCGACGACCAACTCGGCGCTAGACTTCGAGACACTCGCTCAATGACTGACTATCAGCTCACTAGAAGAGGTACATACACACACTGACTGCGGACCAGCAGGGTTTGTATAGCTTTCGGCTTGTGTTCGAGAACATTCTGGGCTAAACCGGTAAGAATTCGTTCCAGAAGGTTCTCCATCCGTCCATGGGATATCGCCAATTTTGTCGCAAAATAGGCGCTTTCTGGCCAAAAGTGGCAACCCTGCCTTGCTTTGTCATTTTATGGCAACCCTAAACTTGCTTTGCGGGAAAGCTATCTTAGCGCACCTGGACATTTCGTAACAATATCATAAAACACACCATTTCGGTTAAATATTATAAAACCTCAATTCAAAATGCATTTAAATTTTAGAAAGTTCCATCATTTATTTCTCTGCTATTGTTTGACACTCGAAAACATAAAAGTATCAAAATATTATTAAAAAGTGCTTACTTTACCATTAAAATAAAATTTAAATATCTGATTAGGACACCACATGATTTCCTTTGTACGAACAATAAATTTATACACATTTTTTGCTGCATTTCATTTAAATTTATTTTATCGAGATTGTTTTGTCATTATAGATATACTATTCCTTATGCAATTCATGCAGTTCTCATTTTGCGGCAAGGTAAAAAAAAAAAAAAAAACATAGAAAGTAAAAAAACTGTAAACACATAAAACCACTAAACACACTTTAAACAGTTAAAAAAACAGATTTTAGAATTAAAATTGCTTTCTACGCTAAAACACGTAATTCGGTCAGCACTCATGAAGACAAAATTTTGAGTGCAATAAATTGAAAGTTAACTTTTGGCCCCACCGGGGAAAAAGACGCTGAAGTTTGAGCAACAACTGACTTAATTCACTATTCTACAAACATTTTCAAATGCAAACAAAGGCTGGCCTCGTTACACCTAGCGCAACGTAACATTTAAATTGTTGATTATTCTACAACTACTGCATGCAGATTAACTAAAGGCGTAAAAACCTTAATCGGAACATCAGAACAACAAAATTCAATCATTTTTAAGAGGAAAAAAATGCAAATAGACTATAATTAAATGCAAATAGACTATAATGCACATAAAAAGATATAAAAATTTTGTTAGTTTGTTCGTTAGTACTCAGAGCTGCGTTGAATTTCCAGAATTCATCCATTTTATTCATTTAGCCATTTTATTCCCTCGGTTACTAAGTGAGCCATTGAAATGTCTGAAAGAAGCAAATGGATGATTTTTGTTTAGTTAACAATGGAAAAGCAAACAAGAGCTGCCTAATTAAGGGAAAAAGTAGTTTCGTGGATGACTTTTCACTAGAAATTGACTTTTATTGCAACCCTAAACTGTTTTGTGGGGAAGCCATCTTTCCGCGCCTGTACATTTCGTAACAATATGAAAAGTGACTTGCCGTTTATAGTGAATGGATGCAAATTGCCAAAACGAAATTAATAGCCTTTCTGGGCTAACGGCCTTTGGGTTGATAAAAAAATCTGAAAGCTTTCATTTTTTTTTAATCAATCCACAGGCCGTTAGCCCAAAATCTGAAGGCTTTCAGATTTTATATTACGCCCAAACGAGCACTTATTTTAATGTTTTGTGTGCTACCTTTATTTATTAAATATGCTGTTCTTTGAACTTAAACCATAAAATTCAATTTAACAGCAGTATCACAAAATAATTTAAAAAGGGCATACCTTTAGAATTTCCAATGCACACTTCTGTGGGCTGGAGATAAAAGGGTTTCCCCCCCCCCGTAGAGTGTTGCCATTGCTTGCTTTTAAATCGTTGAGTTTGGTAATCAAAAATTCGTTAAGGTTTTACAAAATATGAAATATATAATAAAACAAAGCCAAAATTTGGGCTTCCAGACGCCCATATTCGTGTGGAGGTGAACTATGTTATTCAAAATTTGATGTCTTACCGTTGTTTTTCACAGTGCAAGAAACATACATACATTCATGCAGATTCTTCATTATTTAATGTCTTTAAATATAATATTTGCTCTAATATTTGGTGGCAACAATTTGAAAAGTTAAACACAGTTTATAGTGAACTAACACAAAATGCCAAAAACAAAATTAATAGTCCTTCTCTGCTAACGCTCTCTGGATTAATAATTTAAAATGTAAAGCTGAAAGTGAATTTTAATCTCTATAACGGAAATGTCATTAGGTGGTCTCTTTTCTTATTTTTTAAACAAGAAGCAATGAATTTTCCGTAAAATAGCTAAAAGAAAATTAAGGAATATCCTGAGAATCTCCTGCTACTATTTGTCTAAAGGAAAAAAATAAAATGCAATACAATGTTTCTCAGTTAAACTCTCGTAAAAAATAAAATGCAATACAATGTTTCTCAGTTAAACTCTCGTAAAAAATAAAAAAGAATAGAATTCCTGAAGGGTGCTCCGTTTTTCAGTATTCTTTTAAAAGAAAATGAAAAAAAAAAAAAAAAAATGATCACTTCTGATTCCCAAGGAAGAAAAATAAATTGACTAAATTGTATCTTATCTTGCTCGTAAATTCTCAAGAAGAATTTTAGATCTAAAATTGACTGATATAATGGTTTCAAGATATTTTGAAGAATCATCATTCATAACAAAAACATAGCCGTGTCCATATCAGCTAATACATTTTACGGCAAGATGAAGAGTAGAGTTTCAGTTACAATAAAACTAAAGCTTTCTGTCAGCTTTTTCGCGTTTCCTGCTACAAAAAGGTTAGTAATCGCTAGTTCTAGAATCATTTTTCTTAAGAAATATCTAAAATTCCAGTCTTTTCTAGCCCAGTTTCTTAATAAATAGCGCTGTAATGGACCGGAATCATATTTATGTATGCCTTTCGTAAATATAATATAAGATTTCTTTTTGCCCGGAATGTATTAGAAAATATGACTCTTGCACATGATATTAGTTTGAAACACAAGTATTCAACTATTTCTTAGTTTGGAACAATTTAACTTAATAGTATTATGTTGAGAAAAATTGAATGCTGAAGTTATATTTTATTCGTGAAAGCAACAAAAACTCATTTCTTTCTCATTCCTAATTCTGGAACCGAATAGCGGCAGAGCGGAAAAACCACTGATCATTGGTAGTTCGACCTGGGTTCGATTCGAGGTACAGGATGCCTGCATAGACGTTTTCCTAGTTTTCGCCATGTGTAACTTGGAAACGAACCAGTTTCCTTTAAATTTCTCCAGGAAGACATTCCTCCCTCTTGGCGAATAGACCTAGCGTGTTTTGTAATAATGAAATAAACCAAACCAAACCAAAATAAAACTGTTATGATTAAGTCTTCTAAATCAATATCCATTTTTGTTTCCCACACTTTAAAAGAGCGTAATGCAAACATGATATTTAGTTCCTTTATTTCCCCTAAGTAACTCCACAGCAAAACAGTGATTCAGAGATTATACAAAAAAGCCTGCACACAGTATGTAATTACATTTCATTAATGCTAAGGCTTTACTATTTTCGAGGTCAGATAACACACAATATGAAGTATTTTTCATACGCCATTACACTGAGTTAATGTGATATGTGTACGGCCTGTAGCGGAAATAGGCTTCCCCCCCCTTAGTGTAATCTGTACATTTTATAAATTCAGCCACCCGTTGCCTCCTACTTTCTAAAATGTTACTGCCCCTAAATTATGATGTAAGGTTTATCCTAAGTTTATAACAGCTATTTTTAAGTTAAAGCTTCTTTCCTGTCCATCTTAATTTCAGATTACAATTTCCTACCCGAATGTGTTTCTAGAATCGCGTTAAATGCAAATGAGTAAGGGTAGTATTTAGGTCGAAGTCCCACTGACTTCGAAAGAGAGACTCAGAGTTTCTGACTAGCGCGCGTTTGACCTTTTAACCACATCTCTCTAAGCTGTTACTACGGTTGTCCATATTACGGACCCTTAGGGGGCATACCAGCGGCCGAGCGGTAATGTCGCTGAACACTGGTCGTTCGGTCCGAGGTTCGAATCCCGTGAACGGGCTGGCTGCATGAGCGTTTTCGTGGTTTTCCCCATATGTAACGCGTATACGAGCCAGTTTCCCTTAGAAAGTCCTCCACGAAGGCATCCATCCCCTTAGGCAGATAGTCCTAGCTTGCTTTGCCGTAATCTCAAAAAACCAAACCAAACCTATATTTAGGGGCCAACTGCTTAGATTTGTGTTAGCTTCGGCTACATCTATTTAGTCAAGTTCTTATTTCTTACACTTTTGAGCTTAAGCCCAAATGGAGGCCTTGCCGTAAGCCCATAGAAAAGGGCCGTCTGTATATCTTTATCTTGAGCTATAAAAGGTAACTAACTCTCTCTTGAGCTTTACATTTCTCTTACTGAACATAAGCGATTATTAGCTTAGCTGTTCACTAGGTTCTTCCACATTTAGTTGTTAGATAAAATGGAAAAACGTCGCTATGATTGCACTGGCTCTGTGCTGGTTTGTTTATGGTTTGAGAATCAATTATTATTTCTATTGTAAACAAAATATATGATAAATTCCTCTAAACTTTTAACAATATCTTAGAAACATTACAGTCACGCGCAAAAGTTTAAGTCCAGTAGCCGTTTTCCTGTAATTTAGCAGGTTGCATCATTTTCGCATGTGATTCTGTCATCTCATGCGTTGATTGTACTAGACGCTATAACGTGCTTTTCTCGTTTATCAGTAGTTCGCTATTGGATTTTTCGTACACAGCGTTGATGTACAATTGTTGTAATGGGTAAAAAAACCCTCACTTACTGTTGAAAACTGGCAAAAATAGTGGTCATGCTTATGAAGTTGGCTTTTTTGAACCTGAAATAAGTTTGAAGGTAAAAGTCAGCAAGACAGGTGTGCATCAATTTTCAGTAAATTAAAAATTTCGGGAAATTATATGGATCCTAAGAGAAGCGGTCGCCCAAGAAAAACTTGTGCACGTGATGATCGTGTGATAAGAAGGATGGTCATTCTATGTCCTACAACATTATGCAACATAATTTGAGTTGCTCTGGCTGCAAAGGGTACCAGCGTCAAATAAAGTACAATTTCAAGATGCTTGGCTGTAGATTATGGTTTATTTTCTTATAAACTTTCAAGGACTTACTCAAAGTATACTCGACTTACTCAAAGTATAAAAAGAAATGACTGACGTTCGTCAGACAATATCAGAACTGGACCGGGCCGCAATGGGCGGAGAATACCTGCGGCAACAAGCAGACGAAAATTAAATTAGAGGAGGTAATCAGGCTATGCTAAGCAAGGTACTACGAAATTTTCCCCCTCCCTTGAGAATTGTATCTTCGCAGCATAATTTTAATAGCAATTCAAAATACTGCAACAACTGAAAATCAACGCTATGAAAATAGCTCACCCCGTAGAATAGTAGCAGGACCATAAGAGCAAAACTATTGTAAAGTAAGCACATTACTATGTAAGGATCTTAAGTTTTACTAACGTTTATTTTATTTTAAATCTTTACTATCACTTCTTATTTTCTACTTCCGGCCAGAATTATAAGCGTGAAGGATTTTATGCAAAGTTTGTCTGGCGAACGCCAAGTACTTAAGTTGTGGCTTTTTGCCAAGCGAAAGAGAGAGGAAGCAGTAAGTCAACGCAGGCCGCTTACCTTAGAAGTTACGCAGTTGCTGTTCGCCTTCCAGGCCAGAGGTTTTAATCCTCTTGATAAATTAAACGTATTGTAGTGTTCACAGTCTCTGTGCTACATACGCTTCCTGTTATTATAAGGCCAATCTTCCACGTGTATTATTCTAAAGTTAAATTAGAGTTTAGTTTTATTTTTATACTTTTTTTACGTTAGACCCCGAATGGAGGGTCATTGTATTCCGAAGTACGGAAGTTATTGTATATAGAGAAAAATAAAGGGTTTTGTATACCCTTCGTCTGTATCCTGTCTACTTACCACAATTAGTGAACATAGCTTTAGTAAGCTCTCTGTTCCGAGTCAGGTCCGTGTATGTTCCCGAAGAAGGTTAGAAGGAACATTAAACCTGATAACTATCCAGTTTGTATGTACTTGATAAAAATAATATTGTAAAGCAGTTTAAATGATATTAAAAACCCAATCAATGTGTAAATGAATTACAAGTTTACTTTGATTATCTCAATAAAAGTATTGTAAATATGAATTCAGATAATGTTTAAATGTACACATAACTGTCATGATTTTATGTAACTATCAGATGTAATTTGTACAAGACAATGTTTGTAATGAACATATCTATGCTTATGCACAGGCCTTGTATGCCCATGTAATATTTATGTTTATATTATTACACGGAGGAAATATTCCCTTCTGCCAGGATGACTATTAACACTGTAATACTTTTGCAACAGTCAGGTCAGTGGTTATCTCAGGCGGCGCTCAGTGGAGAGCAGCGTTATTTTCCGATGAGTCAAGTGTGCGCAATTTTCTGCACGTGATAAATGTTTTCGCCACCCACTTGGAAAAAGATATGATGACAGATATACGATTCCAACAGTGAAACACCCTCCAGATGAGATGGGGTGCAATGTCTGCGTCTGGTACTGCTGCTGTAGATTTCCTGCCACCTAAAACCACAATGAACGGCAGTCGGTACCTTAATTTGTTACGTGACAAGTTGAGGCTTCACATGCCTGATCATAAACGTTCTTCCGTGTCACAGGGCAAGAATTGTTAAGGACTATATGAGGGCTACTCAAATCCAAGTGCTTGATTGGTCAGGTAACAGCCTAGATTTGGATCCCATAGAGAACCTGTGGTATATTGTGAAATATAAAGTCGCGGATACCATCCAGTGCTACAGAACGTGTTGAAACAATAAAGCACGTGTGGTGTACAGACATTTGTTAAGCTTATTGCCAGTCTCTTTTTCATAGCATGTCTAAAAGGATTGCAGAAGTAATAAAAAATAAAGGAGGTCCGACAAAATACTGACTATACTTCAATAGCCTTTAAGTCTATTTTGTTCATTTATAACATATGTTTTTGAGGCGGAATTCCAATAAATCTGATTTTTCTATGTGTGGTCTTAAACTTTTGCACACGACAGTATTTTACAACTTAATATTATTTAAAATCAATTAAGACATAAAACCACTTAGCTAAATTAATAAAGAGCTTGATCTTAATTGACAGCAGCAGAAAAACAAGAAACTCACATGACTATAATCTTATTACAGTGGCGGGACTATTAATGCAAATTCCATATATCTATTTCGATTCTGGTCCACCTACTTCTGCTTTTCAATCTTTATTCGCCGTAAACTCTTTCCATGTCTTGCTAGCAGATCGCGAATTGTCACGTTTCCGTCCGTGCGCTTTAGAAGTAAACGGTTATCGCTTTCAGCTGGCAAGTGGAAGTTAACGTGATTTGAATCTCAGCTAGGGAGCAGTTGGTTTTTTTTTTTACATTTCCTGCAACGTATAACGTAAACATCTGCGCGGAATTATAATTGAAATATCCTAGAAGCTGATAGATTGGGCACTGATTGTAAGTAAACTAGAAAAACTGTAATAATGTTTACAATACATTCCAAAAGGTAATTAGTTTAACCTGATGATTCTGTGGAAATCGGTCAAATTTTCTTTTGGCTGTCTCATTGAACCTTGCGGTAACAAATGCTGATTCATGAATATGAGAAATATCATACTGATAGACACATGGACCTGTTCCACACTGGTCCTATCTCATTAACCCCTTAGACCAATATACATATGTATCCAATGTACCTATACCACCAATGTACCTATGTATGAAACTTTTCATTAATTGTATTCTGAAGCATATATATGCACACGCCCTTGTTTGGCCACGTCAATACCACATATTCTCCATTAATATATTTCCGATGCAGCCCTTTCAGGAAGTCGCCAGGGTTGTGTTGTTCTAAATAGGTGCATGAATTATCCTGAACGGCACTCTACAATGTACCATCTGCTCATGTATATAAATGTGCCATGTACCTATTGATTATGAAATCGAATGATATAAGCATTGTAAATAGGTATAGCATTGTAAATAGGAAAACAGTATAGCATTGTAAATAGGAAGCTGTACCCATGCACCCGCATACATTTCTATGTAACGTGACACAGTAAGGCAAAATATCAACGTAGTGTCCTATTATGAAATTAAATAAGCACCTATTACTAGTTATAACATTATTTTATGGATCTAGAGTTTCAGTATATGAAGTAAGTACGAAATGTTTATGTCACCAATGACTATTGTGTACCAAAATATAAGCGTATATACGCTTTTGTCTATATGTAATTGTGTATGTCTTTGTTTATATGTAATTGTACCCATGTATCTACTAGTGTTATCACATAGCTTGGCACTGTATAGTTAATATACATCTATTACGCACGGAATAATCATGTACCTAATGTGTCTGTATATATGTATATGAATTTATGTTCTGTATATATGATAATGTAACTATGCATCTGCACATTTTATCCTGTAACACGGCACCGTATCGCAAAGAACTAACTAGAGCCCCACTCTAAAATTAATTGCACCAAAGACACTGTACTACACAGTAATAATCTAGGGTCTAACTTTTAATTCACTGTACTAATTACTTATTCCAGCATAACATTGCGCACCTAATATTTCAGTATGTACATGTCTTCTGTAATCTAATGATAATGCTTCAAAGGGTCATAGTGTACTCAACATATGAGTACACACGTTATGTATATATGCTATCGTATCCATGCTTTTGCATACACGTTGTAACATGGCAATGTATTATCCAGTGTCTAACATTAATTAGCTTTAACGCCACTGTATGAAGTACCAAATTTGTATGTATGTTTATATATTAGTATATTAGCACAATGAACACGTATGGTTATCTAGATAAAGGTGGACGTGGCGCTATACCGATTAACCGTATTGGTAGAGGGGTGGTGCCCACGTCCTCCGTCGCATGTCGCATGCGGGTACCGGACGACACTCGATTTGTCATATTAAGCCGTCCGGGCCCTGCATTCACCTGTCACCTGGTCCTCATCGTAAGCAACACAGTATGATTGAAAACATCTCATAATTAGGTGCTGGGTAAATCAAAAATGCTTTATATAACCCGCGGGAAAGCGCGTGGGGTGTATCATACCCCAACCCTACATAAAAGTAGAATATTCCTAACTTGTGAAACTGAAATTCTTTGCTGCTTTCATTAGCTGAGTTTCTAGTTATGGTGGACTTTCAGAACTGCTTTTTCTTTGCCTGTGTGTTTCAGAAAAAGATTTATCGGTATTTTGTTGGAACTAGGGTATGACACACCCCACGCGCCTGTCCGTGTAAGTGTTTTTCTGACTGAATATGTAGTTCAGAAATTTATTTCTAGAGTGTAGCAATAAATATTTCTGCTCGCAAGTGATTTTAAAGTACTTGACATTAAATTCGTAAAAATTTCTAACCGCATTATGGTAAAAAGAATGAGTTCCTATGAACTGGAGATGCAACGCATGTGAGATTTATTAGAAATATTTGAAAGCGAGGAAGATTGCATTTCGGAAACTGAAGATGAAACTAAGAATATTTTCTACAATGTTTTGGTTTTGAAAAAGATAAAACATTAATTCCTGATGTTCCTAAAAAAGAAAAAAACTCTTCTTATGCTTTCAACATTATGATACTATTGGAGAAAATAAAACGTCAGGAATTATATGCTTTAATAATATGACTAAAGGAGCAGTGGATATAGGGGATGAAATGTCAGCCAATTATTCAATTGCCAGAATAACAAGGAGGTGGCCAATGGTAATTTTCTTTCCTGCACTGAATGTTGCTGTAATAAATGCTTGCCAGAAAACAGAAGTCTGTTTTTGAAGGACACTTAGCATTACAATTAATGAAAAAAAGTATTGAACAAAGATCAGAGATTAATACTTTTCCAAGAAATTGACGTACTGCATGCAAAACAAAAGGAGAAGTTTCGGCGAAGAATTAAAACGAATACATGAAATTCGAAACAACTAAGTATGAAAGATGTGATAAATTTTTTGCCCTCGAAGGACAGAAGAACGTGAATGCAATGTTTAAAATGTGAAAACATTCTGTGCCAAGAACACATGAATGTATTCCGTAAGTGTGAAGAAATAAAATAAGCATGGTGTATTAGAGATGAAATGAAACTTAGAGGCATGATGTTTATTTTTTTATTACTTTCAATTATCTTAATTTTAACTGTAAGATTATTTTGGAAATTAATTTTTTGAAATCCAATTATTATTCACTTATTTATAATACAGGTGACAGGTGACGGAGGACGGGGACGCCTGACGTATAACATAGGTAAACAGGCATATGTCCCACGTCCTCCACTATCTCGAAGAAGCAACTCGCTGGAGCCCCGTGAGGCTGCACCAGGAGTTTACATGGCCATACAGGGGCTAGATGTCGGGTAGTTTTTACATAGGACGTTGTTAATAACACAAAGTAACTTAGAAAGAATATAAAGGATAGCATTAAAACACTAAAACACTCATATAAGCTGAAACACATAGATATACAAAATTAAACGTAAAAGCATAAAAACACACTCGTAATTACGTAACATAAAGACATAAAAACACACACGAGAATACATATCATGACACATAGAATACATATGGAAACACGTAGAGCACATAAATGCAAATATTACACTCAGAAGAAACATATGAGACATAGTAAGGTGTGCGTAAAGCAGTAGCGCTGTGCGGAAATATGCTCAGTTCCCATAATACATAATGTACATACTTTCATTAGGGGCTTCTGTTGCATGAATTACATATTTCGTTGCATACACTACATTCTTATCATAATTTATAATACACGAGAACCAAAAAAAGTTTTAAAACTAAATAACACTATTTTTATTGTATTTTAAATATTGGGGTATGTGATACTCCACGCGCCCACTCTAGTAACTTTTCTTGGTGCGACTTCCGCCGGGATAAGAACCAAAATACTCGACCCATCTCCCCACAAATAGTTCTACATAGCGGAAGTACCCGATGTGAATTAAGTTTGATTGAGAGTAATGCATCTAACAACAGAGAGAACGATACCACTGTCATCCTTCTCTAATAACGATGCAAAAAATACGATTCATAGTCATACATTTTTCAGCCTGATACGATATGGAGCCCACATAAAATATTTCGATAGAAAAATAAGCTATTTCTCTCTCATTATATCAGCAACAATGGCACGCACTTTTCAATGATTTTCGTCTTTCTAATCAAATTCTCATAAAAGATTCAGTTCCATTCAATATTCCATCTATATTCAATTTTAGTCGATTAAATGCGGCAAAACAGTTTATCATAATTGATCAGAAATCAATAACACGAACAAGTACACACACAACAAACATTTTTTTATGTAAATAGATTTTGTAAAACTTAAAAATGTTTTATTAACAAACTCTACGATTTGAAAGCGAGCAGTACCAACACTTTTCGAAATAAAACATTTTTATCTCCAACGCGCGAGACTGTTGCCATTCGGAAACATGAGTGTGAAAATGAGCGCTTTCAGAGTTTTTAATTAATATTTCGGCTGACAGATGTCGTACGAAGATGGCAATAGTCGAAATGGCTTCCGACGAATTTTTGGAATGGCGAATAATGTATTTAATGTTTGGCAATGCTTTTTTTATTTCATAGCAAAACTTGGAAATTTTTTATTAACAAACACTAGGATTTGAAAGCGAGCAGTGGCAACAACTTTAGAAATAAAGCAGATTTTCATCTCCAGCTTTGCGAGACTGTTGCCACTCAGAAAAATGAGGGCGAAAATTACGTGTTTCCGAGTTTTTAATCAATATCTGTGATTTTAACTCCTTTTTTTTTGGAAGAAAGTCAACGTCGACCTTTTTCAGAACCCAGAAAAGAATTGTAGAAAGTTTGGTGATGATAGATATAGTAGTGACTGAGTTATTAGAGGATACACAAACAAGACTTTCTTCTTTATACATTTTCATTCGCTAAATTTCTTCGAACTAAATTTCTCAGTTGGTACTATAAAGTTCGTCTGTCATTTTTCATGTCTCAATGCAGTTTTCAGATTGCCAGAATGCGAACATACTGTAAAACTTGAAGCTTTAAATTCCTTGGAGCTATGAGCCATTTGGAAGTTACTAAGATATTTTGTGTAGCACAAAACGGAATATACTCATTTTTTATGCTTTTTTCTTTCAGAAAAGAAGAAAGATAATTGAAGAATATTTAAACCAGAAAGTGGTAAATATTTGATGAAAAATATTCAATCCTCAATTCATACTGAAATATCAATAATGAAACAGATGGTAGTTTACACGCCCCACAACCTGCCCTCTAATTGCATTTTAATGCTTCTGTCTATAGACAATTTCCTCAGCATACATTCAGTCAGTGGTTTAAGAGATCAAACAGTAATTTATGTCCCGTCCATTTTGGGCTTATAATTATCTTGGTTTTCGCGGATTGATCGATTTCCTCTACTGAGTTATCTTTAGTCCAGGTAATTTGTTAAAAACCGTTCAAGGTGATTAATGAATTTTCTAATATGTTCCAGTTTTTCGACAAACTGATAATATTGAGGCGAGACAAATAAGAGAGCTACTGTTTTAGACAATAACTTAAGTAATTGTGATGTGAAGTTTTCCAATATTTTTTTTTCAATTAGTGTAAAAATACATCGACTAAAACTGAAATCTTTAAATGGAAACCTTTTTCGATTTTTCTTCCGCTTAAAAGCGATTAGAATACCTGTCTGGACATTCTTAATAGAAATTCAATAAAATATTCAATTTTCAAAGCGGGCTTTCTCAGCTAAATAATTAGCTATCATTTTAGAATAGGCACAGAATTTTTTTTATTATTGTTTTTAAGAAAGCGTGGTTGAATAGAAGAAATTTAGTTATTGATATTATGTTACTTTTCTGATTTGAGAATTAATAAATAATTTGAGAATAAGGTTGTTCATAATGTATTTACCGGTTGGAGATATGTTTTAAACAATGAAGAATTAGAGATTGGGGAAAAAAGACCGACTGAATTTTATTCAGCACTTCAAAGAATTTTATATTAGTATACTTCAGCATGAGCACAATTAGTTGCTCCGAGATCATAAAATCTGTTCTCTAGTTCCCTTCCGATGTTATTAAGCATTTACGGAATCAGTCGTTTCTGTGGATACGATTTTTTTATTATTCAATGCTGAATAATAAAAAAATCCTATCTCCACAGTTCAATTTTTTTATTATTCAAGCATAAATTCCGTTTCTTCAGCTATCCTTAGAAAACGAAGTCCAGTGATTTGACGTCCGGAAAATGGGGTGGCCATGAAATAGATCCACCTCTACTAATTCAACCACCTAGAAATTGTTTCCTAAAGTAAATTATGCATATTATGTAGCCCATTGTCAAGGGCTCCATTCTTTTGAAAAAAAAAAAAAAAAAAAAAAAGATCTGGCTGCATTTCTTCTAACTGTGGAACAGCGCAAAATTCTCAGCATATCAAAGTAAACGTCCGAATTAATGATAACTCGGGTAAAAAAGAAGGAATCAATTACTTTCTTATGAGTTAGTGCAAACTCGGAGAAAACGAAGTAATTAATTACTTTCTTGAGTTAGTGCAAATTCGGAGAAAAAGAAGGAATCGAAGCTTCGACAGAAATACCAATTTCAAACATCACCAAAACAATTTAACCACAAATTTGTTGAAAGTATCTTCTCCCGTTTGAGATGAAAAAATATATAAACCACCAAATAAAACTCAAAATGATATTTCCGATTAGAAATAGGCAGTGTAGCTTTAACATGCCGCCACGTAACCTCTATCGTATTTATATGACAGCCAGACTCACTATCCACAAAATTGATACTATCTTTCACAAATAAATGTTCAAAACCTTCTTCTAAATATTTGTAGAATTTTCAGCCACCTGTAAATATAGTTGTATCAGGTTCAATGTTCCGTATTACTTTCTTCGGGAACATGCAAGGACCTGACTCGGAACAGAGAGCTTACTAAAGCTATGTTCAATAACTGTGGGAAGTAGACAGGATACACAAGAAGGGTATACAAAACCCTTTATTTTTCTCTATTTACAATAACTTCCGTACTTCGGAATACAAAGACCCACTACTTGTGGTCTAAACGTAAAAATATAAAAATAAAACTAAACTCTAATTTAACTTTAAAATAATAAACGTGGAAGATTGGCCTTATATTAACAGAAAGCCGTATGTAGTACAGAGAACTGTGAACACTACAATACGTTTAAAGTTATCAAGAGGATTAAACCTCTGGCCTGGAAGGCAACCAGCAACTGAGTAAAACTTCTAAGGTAAGCGGCCTGCTTCGACTAACTGCTTCCTCTCTCTCTCTTGGCAAAAAGCCACAACTTAAATACTTGACGTTCGCCAGACAAACTTTGCATAAATACGTTAACGCTTATAATTCTGGCCGGAAGTAGAAAATAAGAAGTGATAGTAAGGATTTAAAATAAAATAAACGTTAGTAAAACTTAAGATCCTTACAGTTGTACCAGGCACGCGACTAAAATTTTGTAACACTTCTTATCATAGATCATTTCAAACCACAAACACATACACGAACCAACTAGCAACTAAAACGACTAAAGTCAAATCCAAGTTTCCACGTAAAAAGGGTTGCCATAGAAACCAACATCGCCCCCAAAACCATCGCAGAACACGCAATCGCGCCAATATCCAACGCGCAACACATATCGCTGCATTTGGCGACTTGAGGGCGCATATAAGAGTAGTACTTCCCTTTCTTATGAGTTAGTGCAAACTGGGAGGGTAAAAAAAGGAATCAATTACTTTCTTATGAGTTAGCCCAAACTCGGAGAGAAAGAAGGAACTGTGCAGGATTTCTGATTCCGAAATTCTTTAGTTTAGTAGTTTAACCTCTCCTGAACTATGAAATATTTCTTCTTAGAATATGATTTCCTGAAGTAGTTGATCGTCATTACTGATACGGTCAATGGTGCTACTTTGGTAAACGGGCCCATTGGATTCTTAGCAATTTTTTTGGCGAAATTGTTGGGATGGTTTTTACAATCCTCTGCCATCTTGTAAAACGTGGTTAGCCGCCCAACCGGTGTAGCGCTTAGCGTCGCTGACTGCAATGCAGAAAGACCTGGGTTGGAATCCCGGAAAAGGCAGAGATGTTTGTAATGCGGCGAGCCGGAAGTCCTCTCAAGACGTTTGTGGTAGAGGAAGATGTGTTTGAGACCTTCGTACCCGTCCCCCTATGGTGCTCTCCATCAAAATTGGGGGGGGCGGAAGTGAGCTAAATCGCATTGTCACCTGTAAGGTGCTCAAGCAGTTGCTAACGATTGGCGTAAACTTGTGCCCCTAGCCAAGAGGAATTTCGTGCGCTTGGGCTTACAAATAAGACACTCCTGATGAGAAGATAGCGTCACCTCGTGATTTCAATTAATATCGCTGATTGGAGGAGCCTCGTGACGCACACATATGTATAAGTAGGGCTTCTGCTCAAGGTACGAGGAGAACGCTTGTGAGATGGATGCTAAAATAAACCTACCACTTTATATTCCAAAATTTGTCTCATTCCTGTTGCCCCGGCTGCACAAAACAAATATTGTATGAGAAATTACATTTCAGAAAGCCGGTAGGATACCACCTTCAAAGGGATTATCTAAAAAAGAAGATACCTCAAAGATTATACGGATAAAATGTTACGCACTTAAGATGAATTTGCCGCTGTGCGACTTCTATGTTTCTACATTTTTCTCTAGGCGTTCTTGCTTCAAGAGAATCATCCTTCTGTTACCTGTATTCTGGTGTTCTGCAGATTATTTTACGTCCAGAGAAGCACCCTTCTGCCCCCTGTGATGCGTGATCTGTGTTTCCATCGAAAGTTCGTCGTTCATCAAATGTGCTCTTACTGTTGACCTACTTTTGAGGATGGAAATCTTTCCCTACGTCTACGGCGTTCTGTGTTGCTCTCGAGAGCTTTGTGCTTGTGTAGTGATTGATCGTGTTTTGCGAAAATCTAATTAAGAGTGCGCAAAAATGTGTATTTTCGTGTCGATTTCATCACTCGTATTCTCGTCACAATAAGTCAAACAGAAGCAATTAGTAAAAAGAATGGCGATGCAAATGATATTATTACTATTGAATTATAATTACTGATTTAATAATAGTGTTTTTATTTTGAAAATTTTAAAAAGTATTATTTTGGTAAAAATGTTAAGCATAGGAAAATATTCTAAACTTTGTCATAAACATAGTCTAACTTGCTCAGAAATTCTAACATAGTCTAACTTGCTCTTGCTCAGAGTGCAGTCAAATTATCGGCCGTCTTTAAATTTTAAAGAGAAAATGCTTAAGTATCAAACTAAAATCAAACGGAAACATTTATCTTCATTTCAAAGTTACAGGAAACCGAAATATTAAAATGAATTATTTCCCATATTTTGCGGGCTGGACAAATAACAATAGTAATATGCGATATCGTTGAAAATAATGTATTAATTTTTTGTTGAAAACGTCGTTTTTTAAGATGGCAGGTTATAAGCACATTTACTGCGAATACAAAATACTGCAGTAAGATTAAATTATTACATTTACAGTAAAGAAAGAAAATAAAATTACCGCTTTAAAACCATCGCGCCACCGTTTAATGAGATTAAAATATTACTTGAACTGACTCACTTAAAATAAAGTAATTTTATATAATACAGTTATTTAAGTGTAAAACATCTGTGGAAGTAAAAAAATAGCTCAGTTATTGTCGAAAATAATGTATTAATTTTTTTCTAAAAAATAAAATGTACATATACAAAGTAATAAAAAATATGTACTTACGTTTTTATCGAGTGTCTAATAACTTTTAACGTATATTGCCAAGTATATTGTCGAAACATTTTCATCACTAAATCTTAGTTCACCTGCATCTACTTTACACAAAACATATCCGGTTTCTCGAAACTGTTTTAATCAACTTTTAATTGATTGTTCTGCTGTCGAAGGTTTATTAAATTCACGTCGGAGTTGCCTCTGAACCATTTTCGAAGATTTTGTTTCTCATAACCACAGAATGCACATTGTTTTTCTTTTATTGTATAACGCCATTTTGTCTGTAAACAAACAAATTCATTGTTGCCATTCCCAAGAACTAGAATAAATGAAATTTCTTGAACTAAAAATTAAATAGATATAAATTATTTCCAGTTACTTCGTAAAACTGCGTTTCAATTTTATTTTGTTTTTCGGCGATTAAATTATGGATATCCTGTATATTGTTTTAAATATGATATGCTAAACATGTGATACTGCTACAGACAGCAAAAGCACATCACAATGAAATTTAAATCCGGTAACATTCAAAAGTAGAGTGTCAAAATTGGAAAAATTAGATATTATTCAAATCTAGGCAAAATAACTGGTTGCCACTGGTCTAATAGAAAATCCCTCCGCACTGTGGAAAAGAAAGATATGCAGTCTATCTGATTCAAAAAAGGCCGGAAATAGGCTAAATGTAGGCCTAAACTCTGTTTGGCTTAGTCTAAACGTTAGTCTAACTTGCTCAGAGTACAGTCAAGTTATCGGCCGTCTTTATATTTAAAACGAAAATGCTAAAGTATCAAAAGCACAGTGAAATTCGAACGGAAACATTTATCTTCACTTCATTTCAAAGTAACAGGAAATTATGTTATTATTCGGTTTCAAACTGAAATATTAAAATGAATTATCTCCCATATTTTGCGGGCTGGGCAAATAACAATAGTATAAGATACTTAAAAGTTTAAACTTACACGCTTGTAAATCCGATTTCACTACGCAGCGACTACAAACGTAATTTCAAATAAAAATTAAAACTCCCCAACTCGTAACATAGTACTAAATACTGACAGCGATAGAAGAGTTTGTGGGGTTTTACCCCCCCCCCCACACATTTGTTTAACACCTCGGTTTCGCCTCCGGGCGCATGCGCAATAAGAATTACTAAGAACAAATAGTAAAGAACATTAATATTATTAATCAAGCAGTTAAAAATTTTCATCTCAACACACCAAAAGGCACACTCTTGTTTTAGGAGATTATAAAATTTCTGTTGGCATTCCCTTCTTTCCATCAATTAGCTATAAAGTTTCACGTATTTTGTAGAAATTTAACTTTCGGGTCGTTTATTATCCCATCAATAAAATTTCGAGTTCCATACTCAAGGGCCCCATTCCGGATATGAATTCCTGGGGTATTAACATGATTCCTTGCCAGTGTGGTTTCATTTACATTGGTCAAACTAAGACAGCATTAAAATTTCGCGTTAAGGAACAGGAGGCATATATTAGAAAAAGGGTAACACAGAAGTCTCCTGTTGCCCAACATTGTTGGTCTGAAAATCACACTTTCAACTTTTCCTGTGCCAAAATTATTCAAAAACTATCTTCCATTGGTGAACTGGATTTTCTAGAGGCAATTCACATTGAAAAAAATCTTTCTGCTTTGGGTAACGGCCCTAATTCCAATCCGTCTTTGCCTTCAGTCTTTAAAGAAATTATGTTTTAGTTCTGGTTTCATCAACAGATGGCGCCAGTAGCTTATCTCCTGTCCAAGCTTTCTTATCTTATCTTTTATAATCATTACATCCTATCTCGTTCATCTGCGCTTTTGCAGATGAGGATGATGTTTCGGTAAAATCATCGAAACTAGTCCTGTGAAAATTTGAAAATATAAAGCTGATTTTTGCTGTTTGACTTCTAAATTAACATATAGTGAATTTGAGTTTCAGAAAGCAGCGCATCCTTTTACTCTGTATCCCGTGAAGAACATCAGTAAAATAAAAAGACGAAAGTAAAAGTCAAGTGGTCGCCAGCAGTCGACGAGAAACGGGCGCAATAAGAATCTCATCTCTGCGGGACTGCAAAAAAGAACTTCTCCCGTCTGTTTTTATACACGTTCGTATAGACACTTTATCCATTGCTGAGATTAATGTTATTCTAACGCTTTATGTGCATATTTTGATTTATTAAAATCATTTATTTTTTCGAAATGGGTGTTCAGCATTTATCCAGACCCTAACAAGTTGAGGATACTAATTTTTGTCTGAAAATTCAAACACTTACTCGTTATGAAAGGCACTTCATTTACATTTTCTGGCGAAATAGTTGAAACAGCAGAAGTTCAGGAGGGTTTCAACCTAATAAAAAACTTGTTAATAGAAATAATCTCAACGCAATAAACAAACGTTAATCTGAAGCTTTCTGTGCATCGATTTTGTATTCCTGGAGTGGAGTCTTAAATAATATGAACGTAAAACGAACCCATTTATGTATTGCAAACAGGTAATATGTTTTATATAAATTATGGTGTCAACTTCAGAAAATCTTAAATTGATCTCATTCTTATTCGAGAAGATCATTCAATGTTTAGATGAAAAAACTGTATGTGAAACCAGACACATATCCAAGAAAATAATATGCCGATTTTTTCTCACATGCAAAATAATGTCAGAATAAAATTTTCGGCAAGCCTTAACATCTGGAGCGGTGTAAAAACGTAACTCGAAACCCTCGAGCTTCTGAGAAATTTTTTTGAAGCACTTTCAATTAGATTGGTTTGGAAAACTTCTATCGAAACTAACTATCGATTTACGCAGTCCCTTGTGTAGGAAAAGAATCTGTTTGCAATCGATATGGACAGTAAATTTCCGAATGCCTGAGTTAGGCAGGCTATGTGGTGTTTTTGTGGTTTTTTCCCTTGTGGAATAAAATTGTGAGTAAATTTCTTTAAGAAATACGTTCCCTCAGGCAGAGAGCTCTAATGTTCTTTGCCGTAAGTAATTAACCATTCCACCAATTCTGTTTGCCTTAGAATATTGTAAGGAATTTTTGTCCTTATAATATTATGCAAATCCCCAACTCAAATGGTTATATACACTACTGTTAAAATTAAGTTATTTATAAAGAAATATTTTTAAGTCATACTGAACTATATATTCTCTTATCCCTATACTGAACTATATATTCTCTTATCTTATACTCTTCTATATATTCTATTATCTCATACTCTTCTATATACACTGAAGTGACAAAAGTCATGGGATACCTCCTAATATTTTGTCGGTCCTCCTTTTGCCCGGCGAAGTGCAGCAACTCGACGTGGTATGGACTCAACAAGTCGTTGGAAGTCCCCTGCAGGAATATTGAGCCATGAGTCTATAGACGTCCATAATTGTGAAAGTGTTGACGGTGCAGTTTTTTGGGCACGAACTGACCTCTCGATAATGTCCCATAAATGTTCGATGGGATTCATGTCGGGCGATCTAGGTGTCCTTATCATTCGCTGGAATTGTCCAGAATGTTCTTCTAACCAATCGCGAACAATTGTGGCCCGGTGACAGGGCGCATTGTCATCCATAAAAATCCCATCGTTGTTTGAGTACGTGAAGTCCATGAATGGCTGTAAGTGATCTCCAAGTAGCTGAAGGTATCCATTTCCAGTCAATGATCGGTTCAGTTGCACCAGAGGACCGAGTCCATGCCATGTAAAAACAACCCAGACCATTATGGAACCACCACCAGCTTGAACAACTTGGGTCCATGGCTTCGTGGGGTCTGCGCCACACTCGAAACCTACCATCAGCTCTTACCAACTGAAATCGTGACTCATCTGACCAAGCTACGGTTTTCCATTCGTTTAGGGACCAACCGATATGCTCAAGAGCCCACGAGAGTCGCTGCAGGCGATGTCGTGCTGTCAGTAAAGGCATTCGAGTCGGTCTTCTGGCATAGTCCATAGAAGACAAATGTCGCCGCACTGTCCTATCGGACACGTCACTCGTACGTCCCACATTGATTTCTGCGGTTATTTGACGCAGTGTTGCTTGTCTGTGAACATTGACAACTCTACGCAGACGTCTTGGAATGTTGAATTCCTTAACGACATCCGCAATGGAATGACCCATGCGTCTAGCTCCAACTACCATTCCGCGTTCAAAGTCTTAATTCTCGTCGTGCGGCCATAATCACGTCAAAGCCTCTTCACATGAATAACCTGAACACAAATGAAAGCTCTGCCAAAGCACTTCGCATTTATATATTTTGTACGCGATACTACTGCCATCTGTATATTTGCATATTGCTATCCCATGACTTTTGTCACTTCAGTGTATTCTCTTATCTTATACTCTTCTATATATTCACTTATCTTATACTCTTCTATATATTCTCTTATCTTATAATCTTCTATATATTCTCTTATTATTTTATAGAGTGTGTTTTATGTTGCACATTTCATGATACCTTTGTGTATACTATTAATTTTAGGGCGTCCATTTTTTTTCTCTGGGAACAAACGACATTTGTGTAAGAGGATACATTGAGCTTTGAGAAGTAGTGAGATGTAAAGATAAGTGTGGCTCGATGCACAACAACATCTCAAATATACTCAATATGGCTTGAGTTCAAGCGAGCATAATGTACTCAGCTATTTAAGCAATCAATACCCTCAGTTGGAACATTTCAACCATTTTCTCTTTTAAATTTTAATAGGTTTCATTGATGGAAGTAATTTTCTTCCTTGCAAAAATTTTATAAGAGTATCTGCTTATTATAAAATAAAGTACATTAAAAATATATAAAAAATCTGACAGGCTTCATATTTTAAATTACGTCTAAAGAGGCGTTTTTTTTAACATTTTGTGCGTTACATTTATTTAATAAATATCATGTTTTTCGCACTTAAACCATAAAAATCATTTCAAGAGAAATATCACAAAATAATTTTATAATGAGCATATCATTAGAATTTTCGATACAAAATCTCCCACGCTGGAGATATTTTTTTTTCTGTACAACGTTGCCATTGCACGCTTTGAAATCCTTGCGATTGTTAATTAAAAATTCTTTAAAGTTTTACAAAATATGAAATCGATAATAAAGCAAATTCTAAATTCCAAATTAGGGCTTCCAAATACTTATATTCGCAGGAGGATTACGTTATTCAAAACTGGATGGCTCTAGGTACCGTTGTTTCATCACAATTCGAGATGCCCTTTGGGCTAAAAATTCTTAATTTCAATGTATTTTTGCGTAAGTCTGAAGATTGGAATTTACATCAGAGTAATCTGAAACACTTTTCTCTCGCGATGTCTTCATATTTCTGAATGCAGGTTTTCGCGAAGTTTTCATTATTTTTGTGATTCTTTCTTCTAATTAAAATATTTTAGTAGATAAAAATTCCAATGAAGTGAATCTAGAAGTGGGGATTTGCAGAAAATAAAGGAATACTTTTTAAAAACCGTAACATATATGTATTCCAAAAATAATTTCGAAATTTTCAATATTCATGAATGATTCTACTATACAGATGCTTTAAATATAATATGAAGGAAAAGTACGAAATATTAGTTATAGAGATTAAAATCTATACAATATTCATAAAAAGCGAAATTTTCAACTGCTCTTCGCAGCTCCATACAACGTCGCAGGTTTCCGCCAACCTTCTTCAACCAATTTAAAAATCATTGGGAAATCACGAGATTTTTCATCAACAATTTAATGAATGAAGTTTCAGTTAGAAAGAGAAAAATATGTAATAAAAGGCGTAAAAGATAATGTATAAAGCACAATGCAGAATAATTTATGTAGAAAACTATTTTACCAGATAAATAATTCTGTACTGCATTCAAATTCATAAAAGTGATTTTTCACTTATTAAGGAATAAAAGCGAGTGGGAAATATGTAAAGGAAAAGGCTTACGAGATAATAGATTCATCAAATAGTTGAATTCAAATAGCTTCAACATGTGCTAAGAAAGCTTTTACTCGCTTTCTTAACACATGCTGAAGGCTTCGAATTTAAATAAAAAAAAAAAAAAAAAGGTAAAATTACGCACATTTCACAGAAATCGCTTAAATAATTGACTTTTCCCAACTTTCATATTTATTGAAAAAATAGTTTTCACATCTGCCTTTCACACTGCGAAAGAGAAATATCAGAAAATTTATTTTAGAGACTCCTCGTTGTACAGTTTTTGACGCAGTTACGTATCAACGCAACTTTTAAAAACATATGCGCTTGGAACAGCAAGAAAGGAAAAAACATTTCATCATCAAAGAAAGCAAATCGACGAGTTTGTCTTTTTACTGTTTTAATCTAATATCATTGATAGCGAGCTAAAAACTGTTGTAGACTCGTTAGATTATTTTGAACCAGGAGATGTGTAAAATGTGCAGCGCCCTTGCAGGACCTCGAACCCTTAACCTCTCGAATAAGCGTCGAGTATACTTCCAATTACATTACAAAGGCATGCTGACAGGATGGAGAAAATACCTGATATACTTCCCCTTTTAAAGGACGGCTGGAGATTAGGGGACCCAATCGCCAAATCCTGGGGGTGACGAATTATCGTCCACCACCTTTTAGTTCGAGCGCCACTTATAGAGACATAAGGTTTTTATTTATTTATTTATTTATTTATTTATTGAAGCAGAAGATTAGAAAAATGTCCACTGCTGTCGTCAGGACTCGAACCTTGGACTTCTAGAATCCGCGTCGAGTATGCTTCCAATTATACCCCGAAGACATGCAGAAAGCAGGGATAAAATACCTTATCCTATCAAACTGTATTTTGCTGCCGCTTAGAAAGTGTTTAGTGACACTGACTGCTCTATCAAAGGGGCCGAGTTCGACTTTCGCAGAAGCCATGGATATAAATTTTTTGGCCTTTCATAAGGCTGCGTTCAGAAGGCGGCGTAAATGTCACATAGTCACAAAGAATAAAATGCGGGAGTTTCGTTCATACCTGCGACACAGGGTCTAAGCCGCACCAAATTAGAGAAGCTAAACTTGCACATGCGTGGATGTGGCTACAGCTTTCCTCTTGTGTCTTCCCATTCGGTTTCGCGCTCATTGGTCGACGTTTATACCAAGTCGACACAAAGTTAAAAACTTTGAACTTTATGCCAAGAGTCCTAAACCAGATTCTGTGACGTAGAAGAGACTGGTTGCCTGGCAACGCAGCTCAGCTTAAACCACATTATACCGTCATCTGAACGCAGAGGCAACGAATGCTCACCTATCAGGGGCCTCTATAATTAAGTGATCACCGCTTCCAGCCTTAGTAGAGGCCAGCGCCTATAATGGCTAGTGCCTGCCATTTGGAAAAAAAAATGTTTTCATTTGAATGGCATCAAAAACAAGCCAGAAACATGAATCTTCACTTTTGTTTTTTTCATTTAAATACATTTCGTATTACTAAACTATGAAAGTGCTCCTAGACCAAACGCGAGAGAGGCGACTGAATATAATTTTTCTTCAAACAATAATGGTTTTGTTGATCATTGGTTTTGGCTTGGTGTGGGCAATATTTTCTGTAAATGCAGCCAATAAAACATGTTAGCGTATAGGCAATTTATAATGTTCCAAAGAAAATGTAAAAAGGGAAACCTAATTGCTGTTCTTATTTTTAACCTCGAGTTGCCAAACAAATGTCCATTAAGTTAAATATGATATGGGAATAATGCAAGCCAAGTAATGGTACAATGCTAATTGGAAGAAATAGAATTAAAGTTGTTGTTGCAAAATAATCCCAAAGCGAGACTGCTTTGAAAGCTCTGTACGTAACTTAATATTATTTCTTCTTAACCTCATCAATTTTCCATTATCTAAAAACCCCAGACGCTGAAGAATTTTTTTGTTTTATATTTACGAATTTGAAGATCATATTAACCACCTAACTATTTCAGAAATCGTGGGCATAAATGTATCTTCCATTCCCAAAAGAATACAATAAATGCATTAAGCGTTCCAATAATAAAATGTCGCAAGTAATGCTGTTTTTTAGGACACCTTTGAATTTATAAACGGTAATAAACATTTATTAAATGCCCGACATAAAACTGCTGATGTAATATGGATCACAAATGTTTCTCCATTAAAACTGATAAAATAAAATAAAATAATTTATTTTTAGATGCTTTTAGAAGAATTTAAAATACTATTTCACGTTGTGTTACTTTATTATTATTAGTCCAAAGGGGCTTTGTCCCTGAAGGAATATTGTTTTCATTTTGAGAATTTTACGTTGAATCACTGTAAATGTCCGTTACCCTTTTCAAACTGTTGCCACCAAATTTTATAGTCCTGCATCATATTTGAAGAAATTAAATAATGAAAAATCTGCATCAATGTATGTTTATTTCTCGCATTGTGATAAAACAACGGTACATAGATCCATCGAATTTTGAAAGACGTAATCCTCCTGCGAATATGGGCATGTGGAAGACCAAGTTTGAAATTTGGAATTCGTTTTATGATCGATTTCATATTTTAAAACTTTAACGAATTTTTGATTAACAAACTCAAGGATTTCAAAGCGAACAATGGCAACACTCTACGAGGAAAAAAAAAACCTTTTTATCTCCAGCGCGCGGAACTGTTTATCCGAAATTCTAAAGTAAGGCTAATTTTAAAATTATTTTGCGACATTGCTATTGAACTAAATTTTATGATTTAAATGCAAAGAACGTGATATTTAGCAAATAAAAGTAACACATAAAACGTTAAAAAAGACCATTTTACACGTAATTTAAAATCTGAACCCTTTCAGATTTTTTTTTTTGAAATTTTTATCCACGCGTACTGGCATGTGTTGTCAGTGCTTGTGCCATTTAACATGCAGGAAATTTTCAGAATTCTTCTATTTGGAGTATTATAAGAAATTTAATGTATTTCCAAACTCCTGATATTTAATCTATACAATATAAAAATTAATAAAACAATATAAAAATACTAATATTTAATCTATACATATTAGGAGGTAACTACAATATGCATATATCTATAATTCATGCAGCTGATAATATTTATCAAAATTTGCAGCATTATTGTCATAATAAAAGTCGCTTCATGCCCGCATATTATCCCTCATGATATAGAATCATTTGGCCTTTTAATAAACTTATAAAGACATAATATTTCATTGAAAAATCAATAAATGCCAAATACTGTCTCGACGCATATTGAATAACTGGAAGAAATTACGTAGATAAATAAAACAGGGAACCAGTGACGTTGCTGATATTGATTAATTAAGCAATTTAATAGGAAAAGCTTACAAGAAATTTCTCAGAACATTTTACATAATATTAAGTTAACAGATAGAGACATGACGTGATATTAAATTTGTTCCTGGAATATTTCTTAGGATTGCTTGCATAGTTAATAAATTCCTTCGCAGCAGTTAATATTTTGGAAGAAACTATGGTGCTGACATTTTCAGGCACAAAAATGGTAAATTTATAACTTTTAAAAACATATATATATACATATAAAATTTAAAAGGTTTCAGATTTCAAATTACGTCTAAAGGGGAGTTTTTTAAGTATTGTGTGTAACCTTTATTAATTAAATATTATGTTCTACGTACTCAAACCATCAAATTCAGTTCAATAGCAATATCGCAAAATAATTATAAAAAGAGAATATCTTCAGAATTTCCGATACGGAATCTCGCGCGGTGGAGATAAAAAATGCGGTGGAGTAATTCCTTGTACGAAGTAAAAAGAAATTATTCTAATCGCGAATTTCAGGCACCATATTTCAACTAAAATATACATTTTGACCGCTATCCAATGCAATTTAACGATGGTTTTGCGTCACATATGTACGTAAAGACAGAATAAAAGACTCTCTTCCTCCAAAAAAATAATAAAACTGCTTTAAATTGAATTCTGAAGAGAATTTTTCGTGCCGTCTGTACGAACGTATGTACGTATCTCGCATAACTCAAAAACGAGTAGCCTCAGATCGTTGAAATTTTGTATATAGGATTGCTATAACATATAGATGTGCACTTCGTATTTTGGTTGCAATCGGCCGCACCAAACGTATATAAATATACTTATATACATATCTACTCTGTTACCCGACTCAGTAATCTCAGTTTCTTTACTCTTATATCTTTGTATATTGTCCATTTTTGCTTTAAAAATTATTGAATTATGTTGTTCTTATCTTCCGGTTAAGGTATTTATGCCTTTAGGAAATGTGTAAGAAATATTTCTAGAATTACCAACAATTTAAAAGCTGTTTAAGTGCGGTTAAGCCTAACTTTTAAATAACATGGCCGAAATGTTTGGTTCCATTTGAAACAGCAGAATAGTAGATTTGTTGCCAATCTAGAGAGACTAAGCTTCGCAACAATAAAGATAACGCCTTCATTTATTATGGCGAATTAGCTCATGCTTAAACCTTCCTGGAATTTTTTCGAGGAAATAAGTGTTTAAGATTTACTTCGTAAATTTTAATACAGATATTTTGAGTTTTTATGTATTTTTGCCTTGTCGCGAAGTGAGAACTGAATTAATTGAATGAGAAATACTCAATCGTCTGTGAAAAACTGTTTCTTTTTTGATTTGTTTCCTTAATTTATTTTATACATCGTTCTAGCTTTATTATAGTATTTGAATAGAACATGTGGCAACGATTAGATAATTCTTCAAATAATATAAATTTATATGCATTCTGATTTATAATATGAACGAAATGTAACGTTATTAAGTGAAGCTAGCGCCACAATGTCGCTGTGGTAAACAAATATAGTGAATTTCAAAGAGTGCATTTATTCTATTGTGGTTTATGCGCTATCGACGAAGTAGATTTAATTTAATGCAATAAGTTTGAATGAAATGCAAGAAAAAATTCGTATAATTTAATATTCCGTACAAGGAAGTCATGTGGTGTACAGATTTAGACTTTTTTTCTTACAACGTTGCCATTGCTCGATTTGAAATCGTTTAGTTTTATAATCAAAAATTCGTTGAAGTGTTACAAAATATTAAATAGATAATAAAACAAATTTCAAATTCAAATTAGGGCTTCCACATGCACGTATTCTATGGAAGATTACGTTAATCAAATTTTAATAGTTCTAGAAGTACCGTTGTATTATCAAAATGCGAGAAACATATGTAACGTTAATCAAATTTTAATAGTTCTAGAAGTACCGTTGTATTATCAAAATGCGAGAAACATATGTACATTCATGCAGATTCATTATTTAATATCTTTAAATATAATGCAAGGCGATACTATTTGGTGGCAACAATTCGAAAAGTGATTCGCCGTTTTTAGTTTTTAAATGCCAAAACGAAATTAATAGTCCTTCAGGACAAATTGCCCCTTTGGACTAATAAACGAATATTCTAACTCTTTTGAAGGAGATCTTTTGCATTACTTTTCAAAAAATATAAAATTGTTTAAATCTCACTTTTCAGATATAAATAAAATGAAAATCATTGTGATTACAACTGGACCACTTGTGTCGCGTCTACCGATAAAATTGCGGTGAAAATATTCGCAGACGAAAACATCGTGGAAAAACGACGCAAGGCAAAAATGTCATAAAAAACATCGTGGGAGGGGAAATAAGGAGAAAACATCGTTGTAAAAAATATCGCTATAAAAAATAAAGCACCTACAAATCATAGAATGATGATAATTTCACAGGAATGTATTTTTCAAGCTTTAATATTTGTTGATATAAATTTCGTAGAATGGTTTGTGCGCGCAAGTAGGAACAAGGAATATTTTAATCTCTATTTTTAAAATTTTGGAATAATTATTTTTTTAAAGCAAAGCAAGAAGAAACTTTAAGTATTCACAAGTTGAAAATGAATAGATAATTAATATACGTATAATTAAATTAAAAAACATTAATACAAGTAATATTCACGCTCATAGTTATCTTTCCTTTTTTAAATTTTTAGATTATATTTTTCATGAAAAACTGCCAATACATCTTTAAAAAAATGATGAATTAAATGATGACTTCTAGTAAGTACATAAATTTAAAATGCTGTTAACGCTGTATGTAGTACTAATTTTCTACTAATTTTCAGCTTTTCAATGCTTAAGTTTCCTTCTTACTTTTTAAGTACATAAATTATTAATTAATCTAAAATATGAGATATGCAGATAAAAGTATCCCTCATTCCTAGTTGTAGTTACAAATCATTACGCGAGTGTGCATTTACAACTTTTAAAGCCTCAAAAACATATGTCTGCAATGTTATCGTATGTGATGAGTTGGTGCTTTATTTTTAACAAGTTATTTTTACGACGATGTTAAAAAATTGGAAAGTTTTTGAACGGCTTTATTTTCCACGATTATGTTTACACCAAGATATTTTACAATTGTGATGTTTTAGCCTTGCTTTCTTTTCTCCTCCGATGTTTCCATATTGCGTTGTTTTTCCCTTTTAACCACTTATGCATCTATTCCATTTGAAACAGGACATTTTTATACTATCAGGAATTCCCATATCTTCGTAATTATAAAAATCACTTAAGTGCAAAATTTAACCCTTTGGCGGGCGCGATATTATTTTTATAATTTTTTTAACTAAAAACACTAGAAATTGAATATTATGATCCTAGAGACAAACAATATATGAATTAAAAAAATCTACTCTTGCCCATTGTTCTGTGGGTGGTGGTCGCACTGTGAAACCACCGCGCGTCTAGGACTTTGAAACTTACTGATGTAGTAAGAAAAAAAAAAAACCCGCGCGCGTTTCCAATAAATGACGAAATTTACGGATTAAAAAAAATGTATGTAAGAATTGCATTATATATATTTTTTTACATTATTTTACAAAGTGAATCGTCAGAAAAAATTAAAAAATGAACATTTATGTAATTTTTCTATAGCAGTGAAAATATAAGTACCTACATAATAAGGACATTTGGATAAATGGATTAAAAAACTCAATAAAATAAGAATAAAAAAGAACTCAGTGTTTTTTTTTTTTTTTTTTTTTTATTTAAAAGAACAAATTTTTTTTGTGACACTGTTCAAAGCATGTTTTATCTTTTTGGCACATGCATAGACCCACACTGCACGTCTCGCACATACATCTTGTTCTATGAGGTTTCTTCCTGGTTTTTTTATGTTAATGGGGGGGGGGGCTTGGGATTTTTGGCTTTGTACGGATCGTTCGTTCCCATTCATACTTATTTTATTCGTATTTCGTCCCAAAATATTCATAAAATATTTTTAATTTAAATAAAACTTTTACGCAATTTCTATTTTTAATTATAGCAAAGTATATTTACACTAAATTTAAACCACACGGAATAATTTATAAAATCACAATACTAGCTTGGAGAGCAAGTGTGTTGATGTCAGAGAAAGGTATTTGAAAAAGAAAGACCTTTTTACTGGGCAGGTGTATGTATTGTTTAGTAATAAAATAACTCTGTGATATCAAAACCCCTTATCTACATCCGGGTAAAAATAAACATTTCTATTTGAGAAGCAAGCAAACGCCATTGTGAAGAGCAGTGGTTTCAGGGCGCGACCACCAAGCCTCTAGAGCATTGTGCAGTGGCCGCGCCCTGAAACCACATAGCAAATGCCATACATGTAGAGGTTTTTTTATATATGTAGTTTAATTACTGCAATTTGTTATTGCTTATGATAGAAATCATGATGTGCGATGACTAACTTTTGAAATTTAAAGTTGTTTATATTAATAAAAGGAAGTTATTTTGTGTCATCGAAAAAGAATTTTTAAAGGCATCCGATCTGAAGTATTAATACCTAAAACATATATGATTCTACAGTCATTTTGTGTTATTTAGATGTAAAAGATCAGTAATCAATTCATTTTCATTTTTTCGGAAAAATTTCGGAAAAAAGAGGAGAAAAAAAATTCGGAAAATGGTGGTTTCAGGGCGCGACCACCACGCGTCAAAGGGTTAAGAGACGAAACCATTTTTACAAACAACCATGAAATTGTTGAAAAGGGCTTTTTGCAGCCAGTACATTAAAAAGCCAATTTAGTAGAAAGATGATGTGTATGCATGTATGAGCGCCATGATACCAAACGATACGTGAGGGCATGTAAAACGCGAAGAATAAACGCGCCGAATGCAAGGATACTTAAAACGAATAAAGGAAGACGCATTTCCAGGCATTCTTCTGTATGTGAAAGTTACATTGTATCTGCCGAATTGTTACAAGAAAACATCAGGATGCCTTTATATGGAGTTAAATGGTTGGCAAGCTTGAAAGGGCGTAGTTTTAAGTCTGTCAGCCAACCGGTATATAGCATGTAAGAAAAATCGATGATGGTCGGCTAAGGCAAAGAATATGTATTGTTAAGAAGGAAAACTTCGCAGCAGCAGGAGTGGTTCCCTTCAAACGAGAAAGGAAACAGCTGCGCATGCGTGAAATATTGTCGCCGAAAAGCGCCAAACCTCGAAGCTGATGTCGAAGTTCGAACAGGTTCGACGGTCAACGTTTATCAAGGGTTTAAAGCTGTGTGACTCCATTTTTTCCCTCCATATTGACGAATATAAAATCAGACATCAAAATGAAATATGGATAATGAAAGTTCAACAGCCAGAGAAAGTGAAACTTCACCTAATTTTCTTATTCATCTTAATCCGAGTTCCTCAATTTCCTGTACACGTCGCGGAGGAGCAAAACCTCGGCCAGGTCGGTACATCACAAAGGGGGAAATTCTCGCCAACAGGTTCCGTCGCCAAATCAAAGAATCTCTAAGGAGATTCTTTGGCCAAATCCCTTGGCGAATTTTCCATCTTCTTTCTAGCGGCGTAGAAGAAAAACTGGTTTACATTACGTCTATGGAGCCTTTCCTTCTTTACGTAGACGTTCTTTGGTGTGGCTCCCTTCGAACGAAAAGGAAAACAGCTGCGCATGCGTGAAATATATGTCGACTAAAAGCACCAAAGCTCGAAGCTGATGTCAAAGTTCGAACAGGTTCGACGGTTACGTTTATCAAGTGTTTAAAGCTGTGTGACTCCATTTTTTCCCTCCATATTGACGGATATAAAATCAGACATCAAACTGAAATATGAATAATGAAAGTTCAACAGCCAGAGAAAGTGGAACTTCACCTAATTTTCTTATTTATCTTAACCCGTGTTCATCAATTTCCTGTACACGTAGTGGAGGAGGAAAATGTCGGCCAGTTCCGGTACATCACAGAGGGAGAAATTCTCGACAACAGGTTCCGTCACCAAATCCCTTGGCAAATTTTCTCTCTTCTTTCTAGCGACGTAGAAGACAAATTGGTTTACATTACGTCTATGGAGCCTTTCCTTCTTTACGCAGACGTTCTTTGGAGTGGCTCCCTTCGAACGAAAAGGAAAACATGCGTGAAATATGTGAAATATATGTCGACAAAAAGCACCAAAGCTCGAAGCTGATGTCAAAGTTTGAACAGGTTCAACGGTTACGTTTATCAAGAGTTTACAGCTGTGTGACTCCATTTTTTCCCTCGATATTGACGGGTATAAAATCAGACATCAAACTCCGATATGGATAATGCAAGTTCGACAGCCAGTGAAAGTGAAACTTCATCTAATTTTCTTATTCATCTTAATCCGAGTTCCTCAGTTTCCTGTACACGTCGCGGAGGAAGAAAATCTCGGCCAGGTCCGGTACATCAAAGAGGGCGAAATTCTCGACAACAGGTTCCGTCGCCAAATCCCTTGGTGAATTTTCCCTCTTCTTTCTAGCGACGTAGAAGACAAATTGGTTTACATTACGTCTATGGAGCCTTTCCTTCTTTACATAGACGTTCTTTGGCCAAGGAAAGCCCATATATTCTAAAGTTCTATGGCCAAGGAAAGGCCAAGTTCGCTCATCGGTGACTGATGAGGGTTAGCAGACGAAAGCAGATCGAAACCTGAGAGCAAACAACATTTTTCAGTAGTTACATACAGCACCTGGACGTCAGGATTCCTTTTTTCTGGTGACAGATGACTTCAGAGAGGTGGCCTATTCGCCCACCGTCCTGAAATCTCCACATGATTGACAGCAGCCGATCGGCGGCACCGCTTTCAGTGGTGCAGAGAACACAGGTCACCGCCACCTAGACGAAGTAGTGGTTAGGGGTGCCTACTGTGGCACGTAAGTTTCCGGGTTCGAATACATGAAGGCTTGAATTTTCGTAAATGTATAGTGTATTTGCAGCATGTGGTGGCCAGTCTAAATTTATGGCGAGTCGAAAGTTCTCTCGATAGGTTGATGATAGGGAAAGATGAGTGGGAGACCATCAGACCCGTCCTCTCCGGGTGCTCTCCATCAAAACTGAGGGGGGAGGACTGAACGAAGTCGTACTGTCACCTGTATGGTGCTCAAAGCTCTTGTTAACGACTGGCGCAATATTGCTATGATTGTAACGATGAAATTCGTGGGAAGTCACAACAAGAACCCACGTATAGATCACCTCATCAATGGAATCACGTCCTCTTTATCGATGAGAGTCATTTCAGTCCGACAAATCTTTCTCGGCGCCAGATAATATGAGGCAGGGACACGCTTCCATCCTACTAATACCAGGCAAAACGAAGGCTGGGATGGTTTTGCTAGGAAGGATTTTAGCGTGTATGAGGATTTATTATGATGAAGGGACGGACGGAATTCCAAATTTTCGATAGAGGTTAATTTACCAGAGATCATTACTATTATGAAGTTATTATCCCCACGTGTCATTAGTTCGGATACCGAGGTGGCTCTAAAGATGCCTAATTAATACCTAAAGATGATGAAAAATTTAGACCTATCTGTTTGTTGAAGACCTTCACTAAAATTTTGGATAAGTTGATCACTAGAAGACTAAATTATATAATTACCCGCGATAAATATTTAAGTGAAAAACAGTATGGTTTTCGGAAGAACAGATCGACTGATTTAGTACTTTACGAAGTTATGGAAAAAATTAGGACTTACAAAACTAAATACCACGTGGCCATGATCTCCTTCGATATAAAAGGCGCATTTGATTCGATAGACAGGTCTAGACTTCTTCAGATAATCTCAAGTCTAAATATCATTAGGCAGCTCTTTGAATTGATTAAGGATTATTTATGTAACAGAAAATTAATTTTCGCAGTTGGCAACACATCAAGCAATTTAATTTATAATATTAAAAAAGGTTGCCCACAAGGCTCCTGTAGCGCTCCCCTGTTCTGGAACCTCATAGTTAATGAGATATTAGTAGAAATGCCAAACAATGATATTTATTGCTTTGCCGACGATATTTTAGTTTTAACTTATGATGTCTCCTTGGAGAAGATGGAAAGGAGATTCCGAGAATTAAACGAAACTTTTATGAAATGGAGCAGGAACAACAATGTTACATTCAATATACAAAAGACTAAAGCCTTACTTTTCCCGAGAAACGGCATAAAAGTACGGGCACCCAAATTGAAGTTTAACAACAAGAACATTAAATTTGGAGAGGATATGTGCTATTTGGGTGTGATAATCGATACAAAATTGAATTTTATTAATCATTTTAAACATATACAAAGAAATATTGAACAAATTTTAACATTTTATTTGAATACTTTTAATACAATTATCTTGGGAAAGAAAAGTCATATCTTGAAAGAAATATATCTTAACGTTGTCCTGCCAAAAATTATGTATGGTGTCGGTGCATGGGGTATCCGGAAAGGGGAACTAATAAGAACTAGAAATAAGTTGGACTCATTGCAGAGAGTTTGGCTGCTGGCCATAACAAGAGCCTTTAGAACAGTTTCGACGGGGGTTCTGTGTGTGCTTGCCGGTGCGCCTCCCCTCTCAATTTATTACAAAATGTATTATGAAAAATTTTTATTACGAAACAATTTATTACAGAAAGTGTATTATGAAAATACAGTTATTGATATAGATTATGTGATGAAATATGATATCAATGAAACTAACCCGTGTGACCTATATTTTTTACCATATGATGATATAATTTTTAATGAAGGGGATATTGATATTTTTACTGACGGCTCTGAGATCGAGGGGGGTGTCGGCGCCGCCTTTGTTGTATATTTCCATGGTATAGAGATTGATAAGAAAAGGTTTGTTCTGAGTACATTAAATTCTGTTTACCAGGCTGAAACCTTAGCATTGAAAGAGGCATTGATATGGATTCAAACCGAATTAAATGTTAGATATACAATACATGTTTATTCGGACGCTTTATCAGTATTAATACTGATACCCGACCAGAGCCGAAGAATTACATTTTTAAAGAAATTAAAAATATTTTTCAAGTATTAAATAAAAAGCATTATATTAGACTACACTGGATTCGTGCCCATAAGGGTTATAAAGGAAATGAGAGGGCCGACGCACTGGCCAAGGAGGCTGCCCTGGGGGAGGGTACTGATTATAATTTACTTTACTCCAGACAGAAATTGATCACAAAGATTAAAATGAATCATATAACTGAATGGAAAAACAAATGGGAAATCACCGAAAAAATAACAAGATATTTAGAAACGATGGAGATTCAAAAGAAAATGAAACTTCATGATAATATTGATTTAAATCAGATCATAACAGATCATGGTAGATTCCCTGAGTATCTTAGTCATTTTAACCTCCAGGGCAACAAAAATTGTCTATATTGTAATACACTTGGCAACGCACTTCGTCGAACACTGTCGATTAACTCAGAGTGTGAGGGATAGACTTAACGTTAAAAAGATTGAAAATACTAAGTATAGTACTCTGGAAAAGTTTGCTGCGGAAATAATGAAAATTGTAAATAATAATAGAAAGAAAATTGGAATTATGGTTTGAAATGGAGGAGTTTCATGGTTGTTAACACTGCTTTTGAAATATTTTTCTTGTATTTTAAAATGTTTTAAATTTTTAGAATTTTTATTGTAAATATGACATAAACAAAGGGTCTATTTTTATTGTATTGATTGCTCTGTGGAGCTGCCTTTTTATATTTTATGTTAATTGTGTTCTGTCTTTCTTCTTTGTACCCACTACACCTTTGAGACACGCACTTATATACATATTTAACTATTTTGTACCCAGAACTGGAAATTTGGTAGATATGATTGCTTTAGGACATAGCGAGGAAATTAGAACCTAATATGTTTGATAAGTTATTATAACTAATTGAGAGACCTAAATTAAAAGATCCGATAATTGAATTTTATTAAAATAGAAATACTATTGTAAAAATTTTAAATAACATATTTGAACTTTTAAAAAATTGTACACTATTGATTTTGTAAATAAGGCCTCTGGGAACTAGTGTCCCAGAGGTGAAGTCGCTAATGGTCCTTCTAAAGGTAGTGAGGCTCGAATTGGTAGTAGTTTGTTCTTTTGGGTACTTTTTGGTGATATGGCTTGTTTGCTAGTTGGATTTGAAATCCAACAAAGTGTAATGGATCTGTTGCTGCTCTGTCTCATGTGGTTTAATATTTGGATGTTAGATTTGTTTTGTGTTGAATGGTTATGTGTTGTTTTGTTTCATTTTGCTGTATACTAACATCGTAAGAATTTTTATTTTCCTCAGTTTCTTTTATGTGTGAGTGTGTGTTTTTTTAGGCTTGCAACCATTGTATTCGTAAATTTTTTGTTTATTTTGTTTGCGTTACATTAACCCTTTTTAGTTGCCCGGGGCTTGGGCTTGGTTTCCCTGAGGTTAGACATATTATATGAGAAGTGCTTTCTTAGGGAGTATTTATTTTTCTTATTGGAGCACGGCCGGCTCGCTGGGCAAATTTTTGTTGGTTGGAAGGGTCGACCTCCATTTGGTCATAAGATCGACTTATGTCGATTGGGTGGACCGGGGGCTGCGCCCACTTTTGTACCGTTGTACCGAGGTGGCCCTGGTCCCGACCTTGATTTTATGAATGACAACGCACGGCCACACACTATTCATGTTGTTGAGGAACTCCTGGAAAATGAGATAACTACAGAAAGAGTTGTCCAGCTAGCTCCTCTTATATAAATCCCAAAGAGCAGTTGTGGAATCCTTCAGAGAAACACCTGACGACTACTTTACCCGCGGGAAACGTCAGATAACTGAAACAGGTGCTCCTTGAAAAATGGGAGCTCTTATTCCAGCAACTGTTTGATAATCTGCTGTTGAATATTGATAGACAGCGCAACGCAACCAGTGCAGTTAGGTGAAGTTATGTCCCTTACTAAGGCTCTTTATTTGTAGTTCTCTCTCTTGCTAGATAGATTATTTTACCAACACCGTTCTGTCAATAAAGCCTTTTTCTATTTGTTCCGTACTGCATTCCTTCTATTCAGGTTTTTGCTATTATATTTTCCTCATCCTTTAAGTACTACATAATGCCTCTGTAGTATGAATTTCATGTCTTTCTCTTGATTTCTTGCTGAATTTTGGCCCAAATCAGAAACGTTGCTTAAGTTTTGAAAACTAATGTATATCGTGTGGAATATTTCAGATGAAGTTTTCTAAGTAAAACTACATAAGATATAAAACTATGAAGTATTGAAACATTTTTCTCAACTTCCACCAGCTTCCAACTTCGTACAAGGAACTTCCAACTTCGTACAAGGAAGTAAAAAGACTGTTTATGAGCCAACAAATGCATAATTAAGTCATAAAAGTAATTTAAATCAGAAGAAATATAATTATAAATTAAATCACGTTGTGTAATTATTACCTTAACTGCTATAGGCTGGAATAAAAAAAAAATTATCAATTTTTCAGAACACTGTATAACACACAGATTCGATGCACATTAAATAAAATTATTTTATATAACATCTTTTAAGCTAACTGGTTTCTTTTTAATTTTCTGTCATTATCTGACATAACCTTAAATGGAGGCCTCTTCAAAACAGTTCTTAACTTGACAAGAGAAGATCACCTGAAGACAGTTCGGTTCAAGATAAGTGCGTCATTGTCTTAAGCCTAGTCATTAATATTCTCAAAAGCAAATTAGAAAAGCGATTATGGAAGTAAATAAGCGGAGAATAAAAAAATTATAACACAAGCATAAAGTGGTTAATTTAACGCTACTTTGATGAGGCGCTAGCTTTTGGACCAGACACTTCAATCAATTGGAGGGTGGGTTGAGGAACATATTCTTAGCAAATGAGGAAACGCTAAAAGGGTATTCTTAACTCATTTTAGTTACTCTTTATTTATGCTCGAAAAGAAGTAATTAGGTGTCATAAAATTGTTCTTACTCTCTTGTCACACGTTTAAAGAGGCGACAAGATGGTTATCATGATTTTTTTTCTCCTTATTTTAGTTTCTGACAAACAAGGTGGGGCGCTAACTGATAATTGGAAATCTTCATTATGTACGTTATTAAGTGCGGTGAAGAAAAATATGTAATAAAATTTGTTATTTAGCAGTAAAATAAACAAATTATGAATTGTGAGATTCAGTTAATTGCTCCGTTTGAAATAACGATCAATATTATTTGCATAGAATTGTTTAAAATAAAATACACTTACGCTAACATTGACGCTGCTACCTCAAACATTTATTATGGATTTTTAAGGAGCCTGGCAAGGGTCATTTGTGTTCAGTATGAATATTCGGATAGAGTAAAAATGTATTTTTCCCTTTTTACTTCTTTGTACGAAGTAAAAAGGAAGTATTGTAATCGCGAAAAGTTTCAGGCTGCATATTTCAAAGAAAATATCCATTTTGACCGCTATCGAATGCAATTTAACGATGTTTTTGCGTGATATCTGTACGTAAGGAAAGAATAAAAGACTCGTTTCCTCGAAAAAAATTATAAAACTGATTTAAAATTAATTCTGAAGAGAATTTTTCGTGGCGTCTGTACGAACGTATGTACGTACGTATCTCGCATAACTCAAAAACGAGTAGACTCAGAACGTTGAAATTTTGTATATAGGACTGCTATAACATGTAGATGTGCACCTCGTATTTTGGTTGCAATCGGCCGCAACAAACGTATATAAATATATTTATATATATATCCACTCTGTTACCCGGCTCAGTGATCTCAGTTTCTTTACTCTTATATGTTTGTAAATTGTACATTTTTTTGCTTTAAAAATGATTGAATTATGTTGTTTTTATCTTCCTGTTAAGGATTTTATGCCTTTGGTAAATCTGTGTGCAATAGTTTAAAATTATCAGCAATTTTAAAGTTGTGTAATTGCCGATAAGCCTGTTTTTATTGGCGGCCGTTGATGTTTACATTTGAAACAGGAGACTAGTTGATTTGTTGCCAATCTAGAGAAACTCAGCTTCGCAACAACAAAGATAACGCATTCATTTATTATTGCCAATTAAATCATGCTTAATCCTTTCTAGAATTTTTTCGAGGGAATAAGTGTTTAAGATTTACTTCGTAATTTTTAATATAGATAGTTTGAGTTTTTATGTATTTTTGCCTTATCGCGAAGTGAGAACTGAATGAATTGAATGAGAAATACTCAATCGTCTGTGAAAAACTGTTTCTTTTTTGATTTGTTTGCTTAATTTCTTTTATACATCATTCTGGCTTTATTATATTATTTGAATAGAACATGTGGCAACGATTAGATAATTCTATTCTTTAAATGATATAAATTTTGTGCATTATGAGTGTTATAATATAAACGAAATATAATAATAGTGAATCTAGCGCCAGAGTGTCGCTATGGTAAACAAATACTAGAGTGAATTTTAAAGAATGCATTTATTGTATTGCGGTTTATGCGCTGTCGGCGAGGTAGACTTAATTCGATCCAATAAGTTTAAATGAAATGCAAGAAAAAATGCGTATAATTTAATATTCCGTACAAAGAAGTCATGTGGTGTACACATCAGATTTTTTGTTTCTTGAAAAGAGATGATCTGCGTTAATCTCCAACAACATGCATAGAGTTTTTATACTGATCCCGAAAGAAACTAAAATTCCAAATTGGAGTACTTTCTAAGGTATTATCTCCCTCCTTGGAGCGTGCCTTTGCGTGTAACGGTAGCACACTCGGCGCGTTTTCCAGAGGTCCAGGTTCAAGGGCACTGCACATTTTTCACGTCTCCACGTTCTTCAAAATAACCTACTGACTCTACAGTTGCATCCGAGCTAAAAAAAGGGGGGGGGGTTCGACAATAATTCGTCAGCACCAGGATTTCGCGATTCGGGCGCAGCCGCAGTTTAAGAGGTGGTGTATATAAGTATCTTCTCCTTCCTTCCAGCAGGCGTTCGTCGTGTATGTGTAACGTGTATACGAGCCAGTTTCCCTTAGAAAGTCCTCCACGAAGGCATCCCTCCTCTTAGGCAGATAGCCCCCGAGGCTTTGCCATAATCACACACACACACACACACACACACACGCCTTCGTCGTGTAACGGCAGCACATTCGCCACGTATTGCACAGTTCCAGGTTCGAGTCTTGGCGACAGCACTGAAAACGTTTTCACTTCTCCTGCTTCGAATTAACCTAATGACACTACAATATTTCTAATTAACTCTACATTAATTCATAAAACATTGTCGAAATAAAAACTTCCTCCAATAATTAAAATAATATAATAATTAAAAAAATGCTGAAAGCTTTCAGACTTTATATTACTCCCAAAGGAGGAGTTTTTAAACGTTTTTTATGTTATCTTTATTCATTAAATATCATATTCTTAGAACTTAAACCATAAAATTCAGTTCAACAGCAGTAATTATCACAAAATATTTAAAAAGAGTAAATTTTAAAATTTCCGATACACAGTTTCGCGCGCTGGAGGTAATTTTTTCCTTGTACAATTTTGCCATTGATCGCTTTGAAATCGTTGAATTTGTTAGTCAAACGTTCGTTAAAGGTTTACAGAATATGAAATAGTTAATAAAACAAATTGCAAATTTGGGCTTCCAGATGCCTATTCGAGTGGAGGACTGGATTATTCAAAATTTGATGTTTCTAGGTACCGTTGTTTTTTCACAACGCGAGAACCATACATACATTAATGCAGAGTCTTCATTATTTAATTTCTTTAAATATAATGCAGGGCTCTAATATTTGGGAGCTATAATTTAAAAAGTGATTCAGACTTTTATAGTGAGCCCTCCTGGACAAATTGCCCCTTTGTGATAAAAAATTTAATGTATTTTAGAATAAATATTGTTTAGATTATGAAGTTTTGGTTAAAAAACTGTTTTGTATATTTTTTATATTTTTAAATGCGTAATCTTTGTTTAAATAATATTTAATGAACCAAAAACAAATATTTCTCACTTTTACCACAGCAGCAACCTGTATATGTGAACTATGGTTTATGTGATTACGGCAAAGCCCCAACAGCTATCTGCCTAAGAGAAGGGATGCCTTTGTGGAGGATTTTCAAAGGGAAACTTATTCGTATATATGTTACGGTGAAACACCGAAGGCCTATCATGTCTCTTCATAGAGTCCTCTAAACTACGCCATTTCAAAATTGATAGCCATCATATCATCATTTACACAACTCCGGTGACACAGATTGATTTTGCGAACTAAAACAAGAATAGCGAATATTAATATTAGAGCATTAATCGAAACTAAATCACTCTGAAGTAAGATTTAATTTCAAACATAAATCACTTACATTCCGCTTTTCCTGCTGGTTAGATGATATGTCGTTGTTTCTCTCCTTACCGAAATAACATAAAAAATATCGAAGTTTTAAAACAGGAGTACTTATTTTGTCAAATTGTTTGTAGTTGAAAATGTCAGTAAGAAAGAGGAATATTTAATTTGGCCATGCCTGCAAATACTTACTTATACTTTAACATCTATTTTCAACAGTTCCTAAATAATTAATAAAACTTATGTGTTAAGACATTAAAATTAACTAACAGCACACGTCTAGTTAATTATTTTGAAGTAAAATTGAATAAACCAAATTTTTCTCTAAAGTACTCATCTTTTTTTTTTTTTAATTTAAGCCTTACTAGTTTAAATGTGTAACAGTCTTCATTAACCGATCATTAGTAAATGATCATTGTAAATGAAAAATGCTCATAGCAATGATAGAGAAGCTTATCTTAAAACCCTCTGAGCGGCCAGGGTTTCCGCTAAGAAAGTACAAATTTCCCCAAACTACTATGAGAACAATTTTTTTTTTTATTTTAATGTAAAAACTCTCCTGGTATTTCATACTTGGATTTGTTTTCTTTTGATATATTGCCTTAATTTCTTTGACATATTTTTATATGCACGTATATATACGTTCTTACAGATATCACAAAAAATATTCTAGGCCGTATATATACGGCCTTGCCGCTTAGAGGTTTAAAGTATTTGTTGAAAGAATTTTTATTAGCTTTATTTAAAATTTACTTTAGGATTCACTTTAACATTCTGTTACTCTGAAATAAATTTGAAATTAAGCCCTACTATTAACTAAAAGCAGAACTTTTCATCCCTTTTTTTTGGGGGGGGGAAGTTCCTTTTTCAAGCAAAACGAAAACAATGCAGATCTTAAAATGCCATAAGAAAAGAAAAAATAAAGCGAATCATATTTTAATGACTGCAGCAATCGACAATTTAGTGAACAACTATGAAATAGGGGTAAAAGAGAGGATAGATTCTGCCTCACTCATTTCATTATGAGTAATGAAAGGGGATCAGAAAAACTTCCTTTTAAGCTTTCTTTTAAGAGAATAATAGGATATCACGCTCTGGAATTTTTATCTCCAAATGATCTTTATATTTTTGTTTATTATTTATGCTTTATTCATTAAAAGTGATTATGGAGGCAGGGAATATGTGGAAGAATGGTATGGAGCATTTTTTTGTGGATTTAATTGGGAAAGCAAATGGAACTTTATTCCCAATAATAAACAGGTCAGATAATTTCTCCTTGCCTTTGAAATGCAATATTATATCTTAATATGGCCCAGCGTTTAATTCATTTGTTTTTTAATATCACGAGGATGAGTATTAAGTGATTTTTTGGAAAGCAGTTTCGCTTATGCATTTTGTCTTTCAAGATATGTCCTAAACATTGCAACTGAATATGCAAATTTAATTGATTTTTAGATCGTTTTTCTTTATTACATTGTGGTGTTCCACCCTTTTATCTAACAGTTAAATGTATAGAAACATCGTGAACAGCTAAGCGAATAAACGCTTTAGTTCAGGAACAGAGTGGTAAACTCAAGAAGGGTTAATTACCCGTTATTTCTCAAAATAATAATTTAACAGTTGTCTCCTTTCTCAGAGCGTACAGCAAAGCCTCCACCTGGGCTTGAACTCAAAGTAATAAGAATTAAAATTTAACTAATGCTTAGCTAAAAGGATATCTTTTAGCTAAGCATTAGTTAAATTTTATTTCTAACTAAGTCTAAGTCTAAGTAGTTGGCCCCTAAATTTTGAATAAGCTAGCAAGCTATCAAGGGCCTGAAATACGGCCAAGCGTAGTAATAGCTTTGAGAGAGACGTAGCCAAAAGGCAGACGCGCGCTAGTCAGAAACTCTGAAGCTCTCTCTCGAGGTCAGTAGAACTTCGACTTAAATACCACTCTTACTCATTTGCATTAAACGCAGTTCTAAAAACACATTCTGGTGGAAAATTGTAAGCTGAAATTAGGAAGGGCAGGAAAGTAGCTTTAACTAAAGATAACTTTTAAAGACTTGGGATAAACTTTACAAGACACAAATTTTCATTTCTTTACTAAAATTTCTTATTGTTTTAATAATTATACGAGGTATTTCTCCCATCTTCCTAGCGTGCCTTCGTGGTGTAGTGGTTCTGCACACTGGGATAGTAATCCACAGGTTCGTGGTTCGATTCCCGGCGAAGGCGGTCGCTAATTTTTCATCCCTTCTGCTTCCAAAAATATTCTACGGTCTGCTCAATGATTCCAAATATGTCGGGTAAGCTTGAATTTCATGTTTCATAATTTCTATGAGATATAGGACATGTAATCAGATGATTTCAAATTTAATCGTTTAAAACTCAACACAAGGTAAATATTAAAAGCAGCAAATTATGTAGAGCGCTGACATTTTTTTTAACAGAACCTTTGTACTTTATTTGGAAGCTTGTAGGCGTAGTGTTCGTATAATTTATCGCATTTAACTCTATTTTATTAGTTATAGTTATTATTAGGTACTAATAATACGCATGGGCTTTTAAACCACTATAAACTGCAAATGGAATAAAAACAGAACCACCGGGATTATTTTGGCAGAGGAGTATCTTTATAAAAGTATAAAGTATTTTGGAAAAAAAATATTAAAAACAAAGGATAACATATCTCTGTCAGAGGCAACAGCTTGTAACGAGACCTTCTACAAAAATAGTCCGCCATAAAAAAAAAAAAAAAAAAAAAAAAAAAAAATCTGAAATGTTTCAGATTTTAAATTTCGTCCAAAGAGGCGTTTTTTAACATTTTGTGTGTTACCTTTCTTTATTAAATATCATGTTCCTCGCACTTAAACCATAAGATCCAGTGCAACAGCAATATCGCAAAATAGTTTTAAAACGAACATATCTTTAGAATTTCTGATACAGAGACTCACGCGCTGGAGATAAAAATGTTTTTTCTGCACAACGTTGCCATTGCTCGCTTTGAAATCCTTGAGTTTGTTAATCAAAAATTCGTCAAAGTTTTAAAAAATAGGAAATCGATCATAAAACAAATTTCAAATTTCAAATTTGGTCTTCCACATGCTCATATTCGTTGGAGGATTACGTTATTCAAAATTCGATGACTCTATGTACCGTTGTTTTATCACAATACGAGAAATATACATACATTTATGCAGATTTTTCATTATTTAATTCCTTCAAATATAATGCAGGACTCTAACATTTTGTGGCAACAGTTTGAAAAGTGAACCGACATTTATGAGTCCGACGCAAAATGCCAAAACGAGACTAATAGTCCTTCGGGATTCAAATCCCTTTGGACTAAAAAAGTCCACCCCAACAATGAAAAAAAAAAAAAAAAAAAAAAAAAAAAATGCGAGAGCAGAAAAAGACCTAAAAAGCACCTAAGACCTAAGACCTAAGAAAAAAATCTAAGACCTAAGAACCACTAAATCTCGCAAGCCTGACAGAAGGGCCAGATACAGTTCTTTAGTAAAAGACGTAAGTTTGAGTTCATAGTTACAGCAAATATCGACTTTATATTGTCTTAAACTTTCAATAAACTACTACGTATTTCATGGACAATACACGTTTTTTTTTAAGTGTAAAAAAAATATTTGCAAAATTGGGAGTAGCACCAAACGTATTTGAAGTGATACTTTAGTATACATCCTCTTCTGCACGTGAAAAGTTTTCTTTAGTATAGGATATCTAAGACACAATAACACGCCGAATAAATACTAATTCAGAAGTCAAACAACAAAAATCAGCGTTATATTTACAAACTTTTGTAAATATAACGCTGATTTTTGTTGTTTGGGTTCTGAATTAGTATAGGATATCTGTTTGGAATACAACTGAAATTCGGATGAGTCTCTATGACAAACATTATCTTTGTTTACTTTATTCGAGACAATGCTTTCACAGTTTCTTTTGAATTGTATTTTCTTGAATTTGAACCTTACAAATGCATTGGTATCACTTTGAGAAGCATGATTTGTTGAATTCTGGTTCCGTAGTTAATTCATTGAGAGTTTCATTACTTTTTACAAAGTAAGTCTGATCATTACTCTCTGTATTATCAGTATCATTACTTTTTTGTGTGCATTCATTACTTTCTACAAGTAACGTTAGATACAAAATTGTAATACAAGTCATGATTACTTTTTACAAAGCAATGATACAATGTAATGGGACCATTTATCAGTTGAAGAAACCCTTATATTCTGTAACGGCTCCCTGTCCATGCTTTAAAAAGTTATGACACAGAGTATGGACAGAGAACCAATACAGAACATAAGCGTTTCTTCAACTTTCTTCATAATTGGTATCATTTAGTTCATGGGTACTTTGTACAAGCAAATAGCCATAATATCAAAACTTTATTGTACACTAACAATTTTTACTCCTCTGCTGAAATTTATTAATGGAACATAATGTTCAGAAAAAGATGGATTGTAGCAAGATCACAAAATAATTTGAGGCAATATACTATTTTCTGTTCCATTGTTTACCATTGGATAGCTCACGTTTATGTCAGCTTTTGCCCTGTTTTGTAAAACTAAGAGTTACAGAACCAAAGGTTACTGAGAATCATACAGAGATAGGACATTTAATTATTTTCCTATACTGTTGCCGGGATAATTTAAATTAGATTTTTACAATGTTTGCGTTGAGACTATTAATAACCCGAACAGAAGAGAACAGATTTCTGGTGTGCCTTAATAACCAAAATATGGAATAACAGATAAATGTTGACTTACCCATGTATAGTACCAAAAAAAAGGTAATATCTTCACCCGTGAGGTTGAGACTATTAATAATTCAAACAGAAGAGAACAGATTCTGGTGTACCTTAATAACCAAAATATGGAATAACAGATAAATGTTGACTTACCCATGTATAATACCAAAAAAAAGGTAATATCTTCACCCGTGAGATACGTATTTATTCAGATCATTATTGCTGTATTAGCAATTTAGATACATATTTGAAACACAAGAAATCCAGATAACACCAGTCACGTAATGATTTTGATAATTCATCGTAGAAGAACAGGACATCGAAGGAAGTGAAATCTTGAAACATCGCAAAAATCACTAATCAAGTTTCGACGTCATGCTTACAGAATACTATAGGACTTAGTAGGAATGAAAAATATCCAGCTATTTAAAAAAAAAAAAAATGCGCTACTTTGTCGATCTCGTGACCCGAAGCAAAAATTTCATTATGAACTTGCCAATGAATTCAGTTCTCACTTTGCGCATTCTTCTTCATGTTAGCAGAGATCGACTAAAAGAAATATCTGCATGAACGAATAAACACGTTCACAGGTATCAAATTGAATAATTATATGAAGAAGCACGATTACCCGATGATGAAAATTATGGCCGGAATCGGCATGGAAAATACTTATTAGTCGTGTCTTGCAGCCTTCATTCACGCGCGCGAGCGTACACTAAAGCGGGAAGAGAGAGGAAAATTTAAAACCGGTCTCTTTATAGTCTTTTTAGCCAAAGTCTACAGAGGCTGTTCGCATATTTTTTAGATGACTTTGGTAAATGGTAATAAAAAATCGTTTGCTGTAAAAGAAGTAATTGCAATTGTACTATGTTTATAAAAGTCAAAATTATCGTCCGTGGCTTGAAAGTTTTATTTTTATTCAAAATGGCGAATTTAACAAAGCAGTGGTTCGAAGGCTACATTGACGCTCTTTCCGAAGAGAAATAGGCATACTCCGTTATCCAAAAACAATGTGAGAGTCATGGGTTTGTGAATCTAAAGCGTCGATAGGTAATATCATCAACAAGAAAGGGAAAAAAAAAAAAAAACGTCAAAGTGGAGCGTCAAGTGGGACAAAAATTCCAAACAAATATCCAAGGAAAAAACGGACATCTTCGACTATTGCAAAGGTACGTTGTTTAATGTTAAACGAAAATCCCCCTAGTCAAAGGACAGTTGCAAAGTCATTAAAATGCGCGGTGTCCACTGTAAACAAAATGATAAACGTTGATTTAAATCTTAAGAAAGCGAAAAAACGCAATGTGCATCGTCTTCTTCCAAAGCATATCGCTCAACGCAGGACACGCTGCAGAATTCTATATGAGAAACACTCATCCAAAGAAAAATGGAAAACAATTGTCACAATATATGAAGCATGGGTGTATTTAAATGATTGTAACAAGAAAAGAGTCATTTATTATCATAAAAGGGAAGAAAAAAATTAAGTGCGAGGTTTAAAGTTTTTCTAAGGGATTCATGATTGTTGCTGGTTTTTCGTATAATGGCAAGTTAAAAATAAAGAGAGTGTAAAAAATGTCAAGACTAACTCCAAATACTATCAGGAACATATTTTATCGCCAATTTTTCTGAATGAAATACCATCGCTTTACCCACAGTGCCATCAATCTGTGAGACTCCATCAGGACAAAGCTAGCAGTCACAAATCAAAATCCGCTGTAAATTTCCTAAACGAAATGGAACAAAAACTGGTATCAAGGCCATACCCTTCCCTGATATCCCTACTAAATCTCCCGATGTGTCACCTATGGATTTTTGTACTTTCGGACTTTTAAAAACTGCATTATCCAAACGTTGTTCCAAAATCCTAACAGGACTCTGGAAAGCTGTTCGGGAGGAATGGAATAGAATACTTCTTCTGCCACTTCAAAAGGCATTATTATCTTGGAAATTGCGGTGTCGAAAGATAAATCAGAATAAGGGATGTCAAATGGAACATTTAAAACTCAAGAACTTTATGTAATTTAGTTTTGTTAATACAATATACTTCGTCTAAAAAATGTGTGAACAGCCTGTAGGGTTTATATTTATTTTAACTAACATTTATTTTAAGTTTAAACTATCTTTCCTGTCAAGCCTTACTTTCCCCTGGAACTGCCAATGCCAGAATATGTAAATTTGAGTAGAACGCGCAAGGATTCAAATTATCAGCGGAAGTATTCTGATTTAAATAGAAGGAAACGAGTTCGGTGGGATATTCTTACTTAGCGAGCGCGGAGGTAGTTAGCGAGAACTGAAGAACCCCGCGTTGCGGCCCATGTGCTTGGCGGGAAGTAGTGGTAATTGTTCCAGTGCTTCAAGTCTGCTGAATTAGCAGCGGTATTGTAAAACGCGGTGAGTTAGTTATTTTAGAGAACCTCGTAGTTAGAATCTTGTCTTTACTTTCTTTTCAGGTTATTATTTTTATTTGACTGCCAAGTTGGCACAGTCTGTAAGCGTCAAGAGGATGCAATTGTAATTTATTACGTTGAATAAAAAGGGACTTAAACCCTTCACAAGGCTCTATCTTTTATACAAGTTTTCACAGTCACCTCTTGGTTGCGTGCAAGTTGGAGGCGCGCAACGTTATAAGCCTCTGTGTTCTCACGTCGAAATGGAATTCGGAATGAAATTTGAGGGTTTACCTTCACACCCTGAAGATACTTTTATAACCAATGTTAAAGAAGAATTAGTAATTAGGAGGATTATTAGTAGATGAAGCTATAATCTTACCACCAGCATCAAAATACTTGCACCTAAGGAGGATCAGCATGAGTTTATTCACCAAATGGCATGATGTTCTCTCAGCTGAAGTCTACCGGTACATATCCAGACATGCACAATGAGCATAGGTCACACAAAAGTGATACTGCATGTATTTTTCCTGTAATTTTGAAATCATGTTTTTTGCTACTTCACTTCGTGAGAAAAGTGCCTATTTAATATAACCTTTATATGTCAAAACATGCTTACCTTGCAAGTTACTGTGACGATAGAAATATCCTGATAATACAGGTGAAACATGTCTCCAAATATATGGTTGCTGTTACATCATTTTTAGCATGGTGCATAAACATTGACAGCAGTGGATGTTTCAGATTTATTAATCTGTTTGTTATTTATCTACAGCATACGATAATTTTTTTTTGCCTACTGCAAAAACCTCGTGAGTTAACAATTATAAATTGTTTTCATTACACTGCCGTTATTAGCAAAGTGTCAAGATATGGCATAAGGATGAATACAAGCAAAGGTGTTTACTAAATTAGTAGACCTAGTTAAGTATTTTATTTTGGAGCAGGAAAAGTGCAAAATGCGCAACGCTTTCGCGTGGCTGAAACTCCAGACCTTCCACTGCTACCTGGATGTTACACGATAAGAGTACAATTAAATTACTCCACAATGAAATACGAAGAACGACAATACCTTATAAGCTCTACTGTTAAAACTGCATTTATAGTCTACTAGACATTCCCGAAGATACGACAGAGTACACAAAAGTAACCAGAATTTTTTTAAGCTACTGTATTATATCTTACATAGAACTATTACACATATTACATGTTTTATTATTATTAATTTTTCTTACAAGTATTACGTATTATTAATTCTCTTGCATAATTATAACATACTTAACACATACTGTAATACTTCTTTGGCGAAATGAAGCAACTCCAATGATGGAACACAGCAATAACTTTTATTTAACACTAAAAAAATGGCGACATACAAACAAAAAAAAAAAAAACATATTCTCTCATTTAAAAATAAATTACATTCTTCGTGCGAGAGTCGCACGAGGCACTCGAGTCTGGTTTCAAATATTGCCATTCACAAATACCTTAATGTTCATCTATTTAAATTATTTAAACTACAAGATTTTAATATTATTTAAAGCTGTTACAACCTCTCCCCCAACGGAGCGACTTTTACCGAAGGGAAAAGTTCTGTAAATTTCGAAAGTTTATAAGCTCGACATTCTGAATTATTTTAAGAAGAGGTAATTTCTCCCATAAGTTCTAAACTTTAAACCAAAATTGTAAGTTTTCAACAAATACTTTTACACCACATTTAAATAGAAAAAAATGGAGAATGATTCAGTCTTCCTTTTTTTTCTTGACGGCACCTAGATCTCTTCCATAGTGGACCAGTTCCTCGGCTATAATTCACAGCAAAGCCTTTCCTCAGTTCATCTGTGCCTTTCGGATAATATTCATTTGTCATTTGCTTTCGACAATTGTTTTCTTCGTCTATTAGTAGCGGCTTTGATAATAAATCAAAAGCCGAAAGATGATGATAACGCTGCATTGCAAAATGATTCTCAATATTAATTTCTTTATCGTTTTTCAAATTTTCGTGAACATCTTCCACGTTTAATTCTGGTGATTTAACTTCTTCTTCAAATACATCTCTGGATGCTTTATTTTCTTCCTTCATCGGTTCAAAGATCTGCTCTTCAGCTATTTTTCTTTTCCTTTGAGCTCTAGTAGAAACGGCATTAAAATGGAATCACTAAGTTTACCTTCAAGTGATAAACTAATAAAATAAGGCAGTTCAGTGTTAACAGGAAGTAATAACCTGGTATCACTAATATTACGTTCAGTGATGAACTAATAAAATAAGACAATTCAATATCAACAAAAAGTTACGTTCAGTGATGAACTAATAAAATAAGGCAATTCAATATCAACAGGAAGTAATAATCTGGTATCACTAATATTACGTTCAGTGATGAACTAATAAAATAAGGTAATTCAATATCAACAAGAAGTAATAACCTGGTATCACTAATATTGCGTTCAGTGATGAACTAATAAAATAAAGCAATTCAATATTAACAGAAAGTAATATTCTGGTATCGCTAATATTGCGTTCAGTGATGAACTAATAAAATAAAGCAATTCAATATTAACAGAAAGTAATATTCTGGTATCGCTAATATTGCGTTCAGTGATGAACTAATAAAATAAAGCAATTCAATATTAACAGGAAATAATAATCTGGTATCACTAATATTATGTTCAGTGATGAACAAATGAAATAAAAATACGCACGATTATTCGATCTTGGTCGGTGCCTCCAAAATAATTATGACTGTAATACTTCTTTGGCGAAATGAAGCAACTCCAATGATGGAACACAGCAATAACTTTTATTTAACACTAAAAAAATGGCGACATACAAAAAAAAAAAAAGAAAAAAAAAAACATATTCTCTCATTTAAAAATAAATTACATTCTTCGTGCGAGAGTCGCACGAGGCACTCGAGTCTGGTTTCAAATATTGCCATTCACAAATACCTTAATGTTCATTTATTTAAATTATTTAAACTACAAGATTTTAATATTATTCAAAGCTGTTACAATACGTATTTCAGTTCTCTTAAAGGCTTCTCTGCCAACATCGATACACTTTTCGCAAAGTTCTGCGCACTGTGCATAGAAACAGTTCCAGTGAGCAGACAAATTATTCATCGCAAGCGATGTACTTTTCATCTAGTTCACCTCGCTCATTGATTTTTTATCCATTCATTTCTAAAATATTTCTTCACAACTTGAAACAGAAAGCATTTGCACTGAGCAAGAAGAAAATTTATCTTGGCATTCAGAAACCTGAGAGATCCCAAGCTAAGGGAAGACCGCCGACTAGATGATTCGATGACACTGAAAAAGACTTAAAAACTTCGAAAATTAAAATTGGAGAGGAGTCGCTGCAGCTAGAAGACGCTGGAAGGAGCGCGCGGTTAAGACATCCAAGGCCTGTAAAAGGCTGTTGTGCTTTTGAAGAAGAAAATTTGGGAATAGCAAGTATGCCACAAGCACCGTGTTGTTCGTCCTCAAGAACTGTTGGACGGAGATATCATAAATTTGGCGAATGGTCTTTATACAAAGACCATTGTATTATATTACTCATTTCTGTTGTCAGTAGCTGTGTAATAGCAGTCTCCATTAGATATGTATGTCGCCATTTTTTAATCCAGAAAACCTCTCAACATGCTTTTTATTTGCATCTATCTCATCATGCCATCGATGAATCTTCACCTTTATTGTGCAAAGCATTAGGTTTGCTGAATCAAAAAATCTGATGTGTACACCTCATGACTTCCTTGTACGGAATATTAAATTATACGCATTTTCTCTTGCATTTCATTTAAACTTATTGGATTGAATTAAATCTACTTCGCCGACAGCGCATAAACCACAATAGAATAAATGCATTATTTAAAATTCACTCTAGTATTTGTTTACCATAGCGAAACTCTGGCGCTAGATTCACTTAACAGTATTATATTTAGTTCATATTATAACTCATAATGCACAAAATTTATATCATTTAAAGAATAAAATTATCTAATCGTTGCCACATGTTCTATTCAAATACTATAATAAAGCTAGAATGATGTATAAAACAAATTAAGCAAACAAAACAAAAAAGAAACTTTTCACAGACGATTGAGTATTTCTCATTCAATTAATTCGGTTCTCACTTCGCGAGAAGGCAAAAAATACATAAAAACTCAAATTATCTATATTAAAAATTACGAAGTAAATCTTAAACACTTATTTCCTCGAAACAAGTCCAGAAAGGATTAAGCATGTTTTAATTAGCAATAATGAATGAAGGCGTTATCTTTGCTGTTGCGAAGCTAAGTTACTCTAGATTGGCAACAAATCCACAAATCTGCTGTTTCAAATGTAAACAATCAATGCCCGCCATCAAAAAAAAAAAGGGTTAACGGCACTTAAACAACTTTAAAACTGTTGATAATTCTAAACATACTGCATACAGATTTACTAAAGGTATAAAAACCTTAACAGGAAGATAAAAACAACATAATTCAATAATTTTAAAGCAAAATATGTACAATTTACAAACATATAAGACTAAAGAAACTGAGATCACTGAGCCGGGTAACAGAGTGGATATATATATAAATAATTTATATACGTTTGGTGCGGCCGATTGCAACCAGAATACGAGGTGCACATCTACATGTTATAGCATCAATAATGAATAACAGTGTATGGTTTGATTAACATTGTATATTATTTCTTAATTTTGTAATTATATGGCTAACTAGTACAGTGTGAATTGTAATCAAGATATAGAGCTACTGTATTTACAGTAATTGTTCAGTATATCTGTATAAGTAGTAGTATGAGGTTATGCGACTTTAATGCTTATATATTTTGTAAATTTTGTACATATATATAATAGAATCACAATGTATTGTACCCAATGTAAAATGCAATTCTAGCCGAGTTTGTACTTTTGTAGCTTATAGTACTAGAGTGTAAAGTTTTGTAGGCATTGTATGTACTCGAAATTTTGCGATAGAAAAATGATCTAATATTATCGTATTATATTTATAACCAGGTTTACTATGTCTTGCATTTATATAGGATATTCTATGTCTTGCATTAATATATTCTTCTATGTCTTGCATTTATATATGATATTGTTACAATGTATAGTACTCAGTGTAAAATGTATTGTGGTCCAGTGTAAAACATTGAAGTAGTATTGTAGTGAAAAGGAAGTATAGCAACATTGCCCATGTTAAAGTAGTGTAGTATAGTTAGCAGCGTAGTAGTTAAAATAGAACTTGAGTTAACAACCAGGCAGTTATAGATACTAAAAACCTATGTAAAATAATGAGTGATTATGAAACCTAAGATTTTGAAATAATAAATGCTGTCGGATCAGCGAGTCATGATTAGACACCATCTGCCAAGTGGAAACAAATACCGTAAGGCTTACTATAGTTAAGGGCGGCAGTCCACTTGAGCAGCGTTCAGCAGTCCTATATACACAGTTTCAACGTTCTGAGGCTACTCGTTTTTGAGTTATGCGAGATACGTACGTACTTACATACGTTCGTAGAGACGCCACGAAAAATTCTCTTCAGATATCATTTTAAAGCAGTTTTATAACTTTTTTGGAGGAAACGAGTCTTTTATTCTGTCCTTACATACAGGTGTCACGCAAAAACATCGTTAAATTGCATTCGATAGCGGTCAAAATGGATATAATGGTCGCATATCACAAAAATCGCACACACAAAGATCAGCAACGAGGACGAGTAATTCTACTCAAACTGATGTCACTTAGCAAAAATATACAAGAAATCAAAATAAACACGGCATAGATGATTTATTCATGGGGTACACCTACGCTTGGTTATCATATTTATATTGAATTATTAAAAATAAAAATGCTGTTTTGCATCTGTTTTTGTTGTTACCAATCTCACTTGTCTGATAAAGGTCAGCACAAACTCACGACATTTATCCTGGCAATGAGTCAAACGCGCTCTTCGGTAAGGCAGTCAGCGTCGATAAGCACTATCCCGGGGCGGTTTACAACTTTTATAGTAAAACCTCGCTTCGAATATAATATTAAACAGAAATGTACATATTATGAAAATAACTTACGTATAAAATTAAAGGATAGTTCTGCTATATAATTCGTTTCCTTTAAAATGTCAATAATCTTCTACATATGCATTAATGGAATAGGAGTAGGATTTTACTTTAAGCAACTTATCTCGCAATATACACACATGTCCAAAAATTAAGGATAATTCGGAGTCACGCGGAAATCGAACTCTAAAATAAATATATCACCTGTAAAATGACTACACACATCTTCAAGAATCATATGCAAATTTCAGGAAGTAACCAGATGACACCGATGGTATGTCACAATGACGAGAGTGTAAGAGAGTGATATATAGGGAATACAGGCAAAGAAGTAAAATTATTCGTAGGCGCTTTATAAGTATTTCAGTGCAATAACCGAATAGTTATGACACAAAGGACACATTTGGATGATTTTTTACGTGGTAGAATTATCGGCCGTCTGGAATGTCGGCGTACCCAACTGGAAGTATCACACGAACATGGAATTGCCCAGAGTGTCATCTCCAGGCTCTGGCAACGATTCCAAGATGATGGTAATGTGAGTATACGTTACAGCACAGGTCGCCCCAGAGTTACAACGCCGAATGAGGACCGGGATTTGGCAGTTAATGCCAAAAGAAACAGGCGGAGCACAGCCTCAGACCAGTCTCGTCAGCTCTCTTCAGCCACTGGTACGACAATTTCAAGGCAGACCGTGTACAGACGCTTAGGGCAGATTGGTCCATATGCTCGTAGACCTGTCAGATGCGTTCCACTTACTGCAACTCACTGTCGCCTGCGGTTAGCCTGGAGTAGAGAGCATGCATTGTAGACAAGTGGGCTTGTGTGATGTTTTCCGACGAGTCCAGGTTTACCTTGCAGTCTGATTCTCGCCGTACTTTCATATGGAGAGCTCCAAGTACCCGTTACCACCAAGAAAATATCATTGAACGACACCGTTACGGTGGTGCAGGAGGGCTCCTTTGCGGTGGAATTATTCTGGGCTCCAGAACTGACCTGCATGTTCAAATCGGAACCATGATAAGCCAAATCTATCGCGACGTCATTCTGGAACAACATGTACGTTTGTTTCCGGGCGCCATTGGCGCACAATTTGTGTTTATGGATGACAACGCCCGTCCTCACCGTGAAAACATCGTAAACGAATGCCTTCAATCGGAGGATATCACCCGTATGGACTGGCCAGCATTCTCACCGGACTTGAATCCAGTAGAGCACATGTGGGACATGCTTGGCCGACGAGTTGCAGCCCGTCAACCTCCTCCTACATGTCTACCGGAACTTCGGAGAGCATTGCTTTTTAAGTGGTGTAATATCCCCCAAGATCATATCGACAATTTGATGCTCAGCATGCCTAGGCGTTGTACGAGCTGTATTGCATCGTCTGGGAGACACACAATTTATTAACAATCATACCAACAATGTAATATTGGTTTTTTGTAAATAGGTTTTTTTGTAATTTGCTCTAGGGAGAAAAATCGCTAATTTTTTAATAATATCAAACATATAGCATCTTTTTTTTTTTTTTTTTTTTTTTTGGCTCTTTACATTTTGTTTAATAAATAAGCTTTACAAATAAGTCAGATTTGTTTTGCTTCTAACTCTTCCTTTGCCTGATTTTGCGTTATCCTTAATTTATGGACATGAGTGTAATATTGCCATACATTCGATTAATCGAAAAATGCAGTACCGTTTTTGACAGTGACAGAATCTTATTAAAATGACTTGATAGATGAGGAAAATATCAGTACAGATATCTTTTATAACATGCCACACTCGTAAGGAACTAATTTATTCCACGTAACTCTGATAACTTGAAAAGATTTCTTTTATCCAACTTCAGAAGTGCTCAGCCTCGAGGGAATTCATGAAGCGAAACTGTCTCGCGTGTCACACATGGTTACATGTACTCGCGGTGAAACTAAAAACGACGTGAGAAAATTAATTTGTTACGTTGCCTTATATTTAATAAATTTCCTTTTCCCGGATGAGTTAAGAAAAGTGCTTGATGTAAAGCAGTGTGATAAGTTTTCATTAACAAATACTTCCACAGTTATTATTGATGCATCTTACTGCACTTTTAATTTTATTGCCAAGATGAGATAAGCTTAATTATGATTAACAACTTTATTTAAATTTTAGTAGGAATCGATGCTTTACGGAGACAGTGTTTTAGTAGTAGTCGAAAGGAACAAAACTCGTGATTAATAACGTCAAAATTGTTTTAATTTCGGATTTCAATGTGCGTAATTTAAGTATCTGAAGCATTTAAAACAATTTAAAATTTATTTTACAATTTGTTGAAAATAACGATAAAATACACTCACGTGCAAAACTAAGGTCTATCAGCAACCCCTATACCGACAATGTTAAATTGGTTAGTTTCGGTGTACCTTTTCTCAAAATCTGCTGTAGATATGAGCTTGAAATTTTTTGTGTAATTAAAGTATACCTACTTGATTATACTGAAATGAGCTTTTGAAACATTTTGAATTTTAGAGTAATTTACAGAAAACTTTGTTAGGCATGGTAAAATTTAGCACTTTTCTCTTTCTCTCTCTCTCAAACACACACACACACACACACACAAAAAAAAAAAAAAAAAAAAAAAAAAAAATCTGAAATGTTTCAGATTTTAAATTACGTCCAAAGGGGCGTTTTTTAACATTTAGTGTTACCTTTCTTTATTAAATATCATGTTCCTCGCACTTAAACCATAAGATCCAGTGCAACAGCAATATCGCAAAATAGTTTTAAAACGAGCATATCTTTAGAATTTCCAATACAGAGACTCACGCGCTGGAGATAAAAATGTTTTTTCTGCACAACGTTGCCATTGATCGCTTTGAAATCCTTGAGTTTGTTAATCAAAAATTCGTCAAAGTTTTAAAAAATAGGAAATCGATCATAAAACAAATTTCAAATTTCAAATTTGGTCTTCCACATGCTCATATTCGTTGGAGGATTACGTTATTCAAAATTCGATGATTCTATGTACCGTTATTTTATGACAATGTGAGAAATATGCATACATTTACGCAGATTTTCATTATTTAATTTCTTCAAATATAATGCAGGACTCTAACATTTTATGGCAACAGTTTGAAAAGTGAACCGACATTTATCCGTCCGACGCAAAATGCCAAAACGAAACTAATAGTCCTTCGGGATTCAAATCCCTTTGGACTAAAAAATTATTTTTTTAGTTTATCACAAAAAGCTCATTTCAGTAAATATTACGAAACCTAATAAATAAGCCGTAAAAATTTTAGATACCTGTGAGCACTAGTTCCTGAGAAAAGGTACATCGAGTATAAAAAAAATCCCGTTTGGTAAAAAGTCCTCATTGGTCAAAGCAGTAGATGACAAATTAAAACTAGATTTTTTTACAGTTCTAATTTTCATAGAGATTAAAGAATGGTATTTTTAGAAAGACAAAAGTGTAGACTATTTGAAAATGCAAAAATCCGAAATCACAATTTTTTGAAAATTTTTGGGTTCCAACAATCTTTAAGAGAATTTTTCACGTTATTTGAAATTCTTGAAACGCTAAAGAACAGATTTTAATGAAATTTGGTGCGAATATACATTAATAGTAGAAAAAAAGATGTACACTGCGAAAAAAAATGGGACAGTTCTATATCTCCCGTTCTCCTAGGCCGATTGACCAAATTCAACTTTCGTTTCAAATTCAAAATTTCGACTCAAATTATGCCAAACTGCCAAGTTTTGCAAAAATCGCACTAGCAATTTTTAGAAAATTAGGTCTCAAAATTTTAGCTTCTCTCAGTGTTAATTGAATTGGATATATTTTTATTAACATCTCTTTTTTAAAAAAGCTTACTTGATTTCTTCTTTCAGAAGTTGAAATTTAGGCTTAATCCAAGTATAATTCGCCCATTTTTTATTATTTATTTTCAAAATTTGTGTTTTAAAATATTTTTTATAAATTTTTCTGAAATTTTTTAACCTATAAAATTTTTAACAGCCTCTTAATGTAGATGTATTTCTAGGCACACCTGCAAAAGAAATTTTTTTTTTTTTTTTTTTTCGAAATTTATAAGATATATGTGAAATTACATATTGGCGCGTTTTGAAATTTGGCATCTTTTTTTGAGCGATAATAACGCCAAATGCTTTTTACTCACTTTGTTAAAATTACTTGAGAAAAAATATTAATTAAAAAAATATATACTAAAACCCAATATTAAATATTTCGTGATTTTGCTCTTGAATTTTATGTGGCATCAAGTGCAAAAGAAGCCATGCTTAGTAACAAAGATAAAAAGATAAAAACAATTTTTACGATAGCAGGAGTAAATGTAAGAGCAGATTCGTAACTTCAGCATAAAATACTTAAACAATCAAATGGTGCGACTTTAAAATTTCAACACTTTTCTATTTTCTTTTTTTAAAATTATTTTTTCATTTTATTCATGACATGGAAATTGCTTGTTGGAAATATTATCTGGTTTCATCGTTAAAAGCAATAACAGCAGACGAAACGTTATGGAATTCTGAACGTTAGTGAAATTATCTATTTCAAGCTGTATGGAAGTATACTACTAATATCTAAAATTAATATTGTTAAAAATAAACATAAATTTATGCACTTTTTTCTAATATCTTTTTTTTTTGTAATTATACGTTTAAGAATTATATTATCTACAAGAAGGTAGGTGAACAAAACTACCATTATATCAATAGACTATTAACACGCAAATTTTATTCGTAGCTTGAAATTTATATTCAGGAAAACGTAAAGTTTATTAAATAAATTAGCGTGTTGTGATAAAATAAATTTTTATGAATGAATTCTAAAATGAAACCCACTATTCGACTTCCAGATGTTGAAAAGAAATCAATAATCATAATAAATCTTAACAGTGAAATTTTTTAAGGGATTAACTTTTCTTACTATAAAATTATAACGGGAGAAATGACAGACGTTCAAAATATCATGAGAAGGAAATGTTATTAAAACTCGACATAAAGGAAAACGGATACAGACTTCCCCAGCCAGTTATACAAAAGAATAAGCAAAATTATTTTGTGCAAAAGTAAACTGAAATGCTAAAAGGCGGAAACACTGCACCAAATAATTAGACTGAATGCGATTAAATATCGGATTTTTCTTTAATTTAATAAATTTAACTCACTGTTTTTTCATAAATAAAATATTCTAATAATGTACCTGGTGATCAAAAAGTCAGTATAAATTTGAAAACTTAATAAATCACGGAATAATGTAGATAGAGAGGTAAAAATTGACACACATACTTAGAATGACATGGGGTTTTATTAGAAAAGCAATAATTAGAAAAGCAATAATTAGCATAACAAATTAAGACAAAGCAAAGATGATGTTCTTTACAGGAAATGCTCAATATGTTTACCATCATTCCTCAACAATAGCTGTAGTCGAGGAATAATGTTGTGAACAGCATTGTAAATCATGTCCGGAGTTATGGTGAGGCATTGGCATCGGATGTTGGCTTTCAGCATCTCTAGAGATGTCGGTCGATCACGATACGCTTGCGACTTCAAGGCAAACCCAAAGCCAATAATCGCACGGACTGAGGTCTGGGGACCTGGGAGGCCAAGCATGACGAAAGTGGCGGCTGAGCACACGAACATCACCAAACGACGCGCGCAAGAGATCTTTCACGCGTCTAGCAATATGGGGTGAAGCGCCATCCTGCATTAAAATCGTACGTTCCAGCAGGTGTTTATCAGCCAGGCTGGGGACGATGCGATTCTGTAACATATCGGCGTACCTCTCACCCGTCACGGTAGCAGTTACAAAACCAGAATCACGCATTTCCTCGAAGAAAAAAGGCCCGATAACAGTAGATGTAGTAAATCCAACCCATACTTTTGAACTTTTTTTTTTGGTTCTAATAAAACCCCATGTCATTCTAAGTATGTGTGTCAATTTTTACCTCTCTATCTACATTATTCCGTGATTTCTGAAGTTTTCAAATTTATACTGACTTTTTGATCACCCGGTATCTCACGAACAGTGCAAGGTTTTCTTTAGTCGAAACAATAAATTCGCAAAACCTTAAACATGAGCAAAGTTAAAATTAGAATTAAATGAAATTAATAGCTGTCACAATATATACTACTATCTATTTTTTAAAGCCGATGAAAAAACAGTTTGCGTTCTTTAAACTGGCAATATTAATAACTAATTTTCCAAGAAGGACTGAAGATTTTTTTATTACCTACCACTTATTTTATAAATTAACCAAAAACGGGCTTTTAACCTCGAAATGTGAATTCACGTTGATTAATTATAAACGGCGAACCACTTTTCTAATTGTTGCCACTAAATATATACAATTTGTAAATATTTTTTTCCTAAAGGGACATTAGACCTAATGCTCTCGAAACATGTATCTACATGTAAATCAAAAAAAAAAAAAAAAAAAAAAAAAAAAAAAACTCTTTTTTAGACATAATCTAAAATCTCATAGATTTCACATTTTTTTTTTTTTTTGTTTATGCTTGTTTTTGTAGCCCAAAAAGGGCTATTTTACACAAAATGAGATTTTCCGTCGATTCACAATAAATGGCTAATAACTTTCCAAATTGCGGCAACTAAATATTAGCGTCCTGTATTATTCTGAATTACTTTTAAGGACATTAAGTAATAAAGATTTTCTAAGTATGTATGTATGTATGTTCTTCGGCCTGTGAGAAAACAAATGTAGCTACAGTCACCAAATTTTGAATAACGCAGTCCTCCGCCCAAAAATGTAGACCTGGAAAAGCGAATTTTGAATTTTGAATTTTATATTTCATATGTTATTACATTTTAATTAACAAACTCAGCGGTTAGAAAGCGAGTACAGGCAACTCTGTACAGAATAAAAGAATTTTATTATCTTTAGCACGCGAGGCTGTCTTTTGCAAACTCTAATGATATGCTTGTTTTTAAATATTTCCTGATTTTCTTGTTGCCTGTTGCAATTTTACTTGGCGTGTTTTCGTAGCAAGCGGACAACGTGATACTTAATAAACAATGTTAACACACGAAATGTTAATAATAAAAGAAAAAATCTGATGTGTACACCACATGACTTCCTTGTACGGAATATTAAATTATAAGCATTTTTCTTGCATGTCATTTAAACTTATTGGATTGAATTAAATCTACTTCGCCGACACCGCATAAACCACAATAGAATAAATGCATTCTTTAAAATTCACTCTCTTTATTTACTATGGCACTAGATTCTGGCAATCTGGCACTAGATTCACTTAACATTATTATATTTCGTTTATATTATAACTCATAATGCACAAAATTTATATCATTTAAAGAATAGAATTATCTAATCGTTGCCACATGTTCTATTCAAATACTATAATAAAGCTAGAATGATGTATAAAAGAAATTAAACAAACAAAACAAAAAAGAAACACTTTTTCACAGACGATTCAGTATTTCTCATTCAATTAATTCGGTTCTCACTTCGCGAGAAGGCAAAAATACATAAAAACTCATATTATCTATATCAAAAATTACCAAGTTAATCTTAAACATTTATTTCCTCGAAAAAATTCCAGAAAGGATAAAGCATGATTTAATTAGCAATAATAAATGAAGGCGTTATCTTTGTTGTTGCGAAGCTAAGTTTCTCTAGATTGGCAACAAATCCACTAGTCTGCTGTTTCAAATGTAAACAATCAATGACCGCAATAAAAAAAAAAGGCTTACCGGCACTCAAACAACTTTAAAATTTTTGGTAATTCTAAAATTATTGCATACAGATTTACTAAAGGCATAAAAACCTGAACCGGAAGATTAAAACTACATAATTCAATCATTTTTAAAGCAAAAAATGTACAATTTACGAACATATAAGAGTAAAGAAACTGAGATCACTGAGCCGGGTAGCAGAGTGTATATGTATATAAATATATTTATATACGTTTGGTGCGGCCGATTGCAACCAAAATGCGAGGTGCACATCTACATGTTATAGCAGTCCTATATACAAAATTTCAACTTTCTGAGGCTACTCGTTTTTGAGCTATGCGAGATACGTAAGTACATACGTTCGTACAGACGCCACGAAAAATTCTTTTAAAGCACTTTTATAGTTTTTTTGGTGGAAAAGAGTCTTTTATTCTGTCCTTACCTACAGATATCACTCAAAAACATTGTTAAATTGCATTCGATTGCGGTCAAAATGGATATTTTCTCTGAAATATGCTGCCTGAAACTTTTCGCGATTACAGTACTTACTTTTTATTTCGTACAAGGAAGTAAAAATGGAAAGCTTTGTTAATAAAAAATTCGTTCAATTGTTACAAAATATGAAATCGATAAAAAAAAAAGAATTCCAAACTTCAAATTAAGGCTTCCAGATGTCCGTATTCCATGGAAAATTACGTTATTCAAATTTTGATGGCTCTAGGTATCGTTCTTTTATCACACTGCGAGAAACATACATGCATTTATGCAGACTCTTCATTATTTAATTTCTTTAAATGGCTCTAATATTTGGTGGGAACAATTTGAAATTGAACCGATTATGTCGGTTCAATTTCAAATTTGCGACCAAATAGTGAACCAACGCAAAATGCCAAAACGAAATTAGTATTCCTTCTGGACAAACTGTCCTGTTGGACTAAAAATTAAAGGAGTTAGGTTTTAAAGTTTTTTACATATACATTATATATATAGAGTGTGTGTGTGTCCTTAAAGTCCTTGAACAACTTTATTCTGTGACTGTGAGCCCCCTTTAAATAATTGTGCTGTAAAATTGTTATGCCTTTATTATAGGTATGTCAACGTTTTTCCCAACAACTATTATGGCTAACTAATGTGAGGAACTGGGGGTCCAAAAATATTCATATCAGAAAGCAATCGAAATGACACAGCCCGAGAGTGAATGCTTACTGTGGGATTTTCCACAACCAAATTTTAAGACCATTTTCCGTCAATAAACACAGAATAACAACTCGAATGTAGTCCCATACATTGATTAATTACATTTGTAATATAATACAGTTGGAGGACAGTTGGAAACATACACTTGGAAGACCGTCAATCAGAGATCATTTTGAGATTTGAGAGCTTCTGTTACATATGTCACTTGTCACAAGAATTTTGAACCTTCCTTGTGAAAGTATGGCTTTCATCACAAGTATAAGTTATTCCATTTCCAAACAACAAGCTGTTAAATTTAGTTAAAGACTTTGTGGACACCTTGCATGGGTGATGCATGTGTGTGTTGCTCGTGAGTATATGAGCGCGTTCATGGGAGTATTATTAATTAAAAATGCATAGAATGCATTTCATTAATGTTGGAGTTATGCAGTATTTGATTACAGAACCCAGATTATATAATATTCTAGTTCCAAATAATTACAGGTGCAGATATATAATAGCAGATTTTTCTGTACTAATAAGACAGGAAATATGTGCAATCAATATTTTAACCCTCTGACTATGTAATCCCGCGGTTTTCATAGGCAACGAGGCTGGATTTGCATAGTTCTATGATTTCAGAGGGAATTTTTCCAATTGCTTTATTTTCTTGGATTTCCCACTTTTCCTGATTCGATATGGTTATTCCAAGTCTCCTTTTGTACGGTTTATAGATGTTAAAAATTTTATTTTGTCCATTAGATGGTAATACTAGTCCTAATGTTTGGTGTAAAATATTTGAAGAAAATAAACAAAGAATGGTCATAAATTTATTATAGTCCATTTATGTTGATAATATTTATTTACATGCATTATTATGCTGATTCATAAGATTCAGAAAGACACAATATGAATTTAAGAAAATTCTATGTTTGAACATTAATTAAAACATAAACTTGCTTTTTTCAGAATAAATTGTTTAACATTCGTATTCTCAAACATATATGTATAACAAACACAGAATAAAAATTAAAAATACCTTTAAACAAATATATTTTCACAGATCCCCGCAGCCAGAAAAGTATAAGCGCTGGCTTCCTTTAAAAAATTTTCATTTTTTTTTTTTTCAAAATCTATCCAATTTTTTTTATAAAATTGCTAAATCTTAAAAGGTTTGAATACAAAAGTAAAAGTATAAGCAAGAAACAAACAAAAAAAATCGTATAGCTTTAGAAATTAAAAAAGAAAAAATAAAGAACTGCGAAATGAATTTATTGAGAAAGAATCGCATGTCACAAGGTTTATATAATTAAAAGCAGAGTGAATCATGCCATTACTCACAAAAAATCTTTCCAAATCAAATTATATGGTCTTCTATCGAATTAACTACCAAATATACGGTGTTTCTTGTTACCCCGTCGCAAAAACTCAGTAGCATATTTATTTTTAACGTACTGGAGTTATTTAATCAAACCGACTATCAGATTACTTGCAGTGTTACAAAAAAAGAGTCTTGCATGCCTTATGTTTTGCATCCTTTTCTTTCTATTTTATCGCATTTCACTAGCTAAGTTTATACCTGAACGTTTTCTAAAATATAAAACTTAAGATAGGGCCATATGGTGTATCTTGCTGAAAAACCGAAATGCATAAAGTAAATACTGCTGTACTAATGTTTAATATGAGTAAACTGGACAACTAAATATTTCTAGCTTTTCTTATTGCTTAATAAGAAAAGCTGGATTACATACTACATTATCATTATCTTTACAAGGGCACAGCCCCGATCCCCCCCTCCAGCTGGCAAAAGCCGGCCGTGTGTTCAAAAAATGGGATTGGCCAGAAAAAAACAAATAAAATCCAAAATATGAGTATCAGTGCCGAATTCCAATTCTATCTTTGTTCGTATATATAATTTTCATTATTGTCCCTGCAAAAATTATATGTTACAAGTATACATCTGCATTTGGATATATACACTGCTCAAAACATTTAGGAGATATTGTGAGTTCGGTATGAATAATCATATAACTGACAACGCTTTTAACAAAAATGAAATAGAAGAAGATATAATATCCAGACGTTAAGCTTTTGGTGTGACAGCTGAAGTACGTGCAGACCCAGACCGGAGAAGGGTTTAAAGAACCCTTTATTAAACTCTTTAAAATTCCCAATGCGTCGACTTGACGCTAACAAACTACGCCTCGCTCGGGTGGTAACTCAACTAACAAGAATTAAAATTCAAAGATATTAACAAAACAGAAGAATTCCTCCCCAGGGCTCAGATAATCCTGTTACTAAAACCGCGTCGAAGTTTCATGACAGCAAAATAATAGCTGTTACCCCTCTTTAACCAGCAATAAATGCAGAATTAGAAACTCACGCTACAAAAGTACAGTGCTTGCCCACACTTTCTAACTTTATTATACTGCATTCTATTGTGAGCACATGTGGCAATATCTTTGAGTACAATTCCAGAATTCTGATATATTTCCTTTGATGAGAATAAAATTTATTAACTGAGTTCCCTTCTAGAACTCAGTATTTAAAAGCTTTACTCCTCATGGTAGAATTTGCATTCCTTCACGCGCGCTACCAAATTTAAATATTCTGGCATTGGCAATTAGAGGCATGAAGGCTTATAAGAAAGAAAGTATAAACTTAATTGGTTATTCAAAATAAATATAAATTCCTACAAGGTTAAAAAGGAAAACTATAACCTTTACAAAACTGAGAATATGCGTATGTTGTCCGTGACGTGAAAGTTACGCTTTTTAGATAAGGAGTGAAAAGTGACCCACGGCATTCCTTCAGTAAGGGGAGATTAAAAGCAATTGACACGCGTTGAATGTTTTGTAACTGAGAATACGATGTTTCAGCAGCATGGCTTCGCTAAGTCGGTAGCCTGGCATACCATCGGTCGTTTAGAAGCAGGTCAAATGCAATCCTTTGTAGCGGAAGCGTTAGGTTTTATCAAAGTGTCATTTCTAGACTAAGGAATCGGTTTTTGGAAACTCGAAATGTTGGCCGAAGATCGAGACAATATCCCACGCCTGCAACAGCACAAAATGAGGATAGGTATTTAACACTAAAAACCAGAAGTAACCGCAGTATGAACTCCCCTTTCTTGCAGCACCATCTTCAGAAGGTACCAGAGTTTCGGCTGAAATTGTTCGAAATCGACTTCGCCATATGGGTTTGTATGCTTGTAGACTTATGGTTTGTGCTTCGTTGACCTTACTAAACCACCTTGCTGCCCGTAGAAGGTGAGCACAGAAGCATTTCAGATGGGTGCGAGATAGTTGGAGCAACGTGTTGTTCACGGGCGAGTTCCACTTTAGAGTACAACCATAGGCAATAGGCCGATTTTCATTTGGTGAGAAGCTGGTACACGGAATATAGCATTTGTGCATGAAAATATACGATATTGACGGAGGTGAAGTGATTGTCTGGGCCGTATTTCTATCAATGACCACACCGGCTTGCACATGATAAGGAATAGAGCTCTAAAGGCTTCGCAATATAGGGATGAGACCCTCAGACCTATTGTGGTCATTTACGATGCAGCAGTCGGGGATGAATTCGTTCTGTTGGACGATAACGCCACGCCACATCGTGCTCAGCTAGTAGAAAGTTTCATTTTAGAAGAAAAAGAAGTTTGGAATGCTGGCCAGATCGGCCGGCATGTTCCTCAGATATCAATCCTACAGAACATGTTTGAGACATTTTAGGGAGGAGGGTTGCCAGCCGCTTATCACCACAAGAAACAATTCAACAGTTTGAAAGCTGTCTTCTACATAAGTGGCATATAATACCTCAGTCCCTCATTGACAATGTCATTGATTCTATGGCTGATACGTGTGCGACATTGCTTTAGTCAGGTAAAACCATACTTCTTATTGAAACACATTTCTATCTGAGAATTCGCGTTTTTTGCGTGTTTGCGTAATATTTTTGAGTGCGTAAGGTTCGTAATAGATAAAATGCACAAGTCCGATAATAGGTTAATAAATTTTATTCTCATCAAAGGAAATATATCAGAATTCTGGAATTGTACTCAAAGATACTGCCACATGTGCTCACAATAGAATGCAGTATAATCAGTAGTTACACTTCAAACTACTAAAACGTTAAATACAACGAAATGCAAAGCGCATCTAAAGAGAAAGCTACCTCGGATATCTCAGTTTACGAGGAACTAAACAACTCGCAACTACAATAACTAAGCAACTGAGAGCAGATGCTCTCTCTTGGACTTAAATAGTTTTCAACCGGCCTCGAGATATTTCTAGTACTTTCTGCTTCTCGAAATTACTAGAAACTAATAAGAGGGTGGAATTACGGTTGCAGTTAACGTAGTGGTCAATTACATTTATTCAATTTCAATACAAATTGCTGAGATACCCATTTACTCAATGTTAAATGCAGGTACCACTGCATTCTTACTTCTCCGGCATAGCTTTTTCTTAAAATTTGTCTCGCGCTACATTACACAGAAAATTACAACAATTTTAGTCATATTTCTACCAAAAATTATCTATCTAAGCACAAAAATTCGTAACATTATGCATAAATGGTGCGATTTTTATTTGCCGACAAATATCGTCAATAAAATGTAATTATTCCTTGTTTGTTGCTTCGTTTTCTTTTCTTATAACTAATACCTATACATCGTGTATCAGTCACCAAAACATTGACTAATCTGCAGTTTACATCCAAAATCATAATATCCTCTAACTATTTCGAGCAGAGTACATCAAGTTATCCTGCCTTTAGTTTCTCAACCGTTTGTCATAGAAATTATTTTATTATTAGCGTATTTATTTATCATTATTTTAATATTAACGATAAAAAATCGCAGATGAATTCTGTAAATAGAATTGTTGCGTACGTACACCCGTACGTACGCAACGTAACAGATTGAATGCGCGCAGGTCCGATGATAGGTTAACACAATTCATTTTTATTAAATAGAAACATTTCAAATTCTGGCATTTTATACAGAAATACTCGTACAGGTGTTCACAGTATCACGGAAGTTAGTTTTTAGTATTTACGCTTTAAACTACTAAGAACGGTAAACAAAACGCAAAGTGAAGCGCACCTAAAGAAAAAGCTACAGTGGTGGCCAAAATTACAGAAGAATAAAAAGACTATGTCTCCAACGGCCAGCAGAAGTGATCTGAATGATGCTGGTGTTTCTGTCAGTTCAAGAACAATCAGGAGAAGATTAACAAATGTTGGACTGAGAGGTAGAATTCCACGAAAAAAGCCTTATCTTAATTTTCAGCAACGAAAAAAAAAGACTACAGTGGGCAAAGGAACACATTAATTGGACAGATGATCAGTGGTCTCAAGTTATATGCAGTGATGAAACTAAGATATCGTTATTCGGTAGTGATGGGCAAAAATATGTTAAGACGTAGAATAGGAGAAGAGCTACACCCTGACTGTCATTCAAGCAACTGTGAAGAACCCAGTTAGTGTTATGATTTGATCATGCATGCCAGCAGAGGGTATGGGTCGCCTTCATGCCATCGATGGGACACTGAATGCCAGAAAATACATTGACACTATTCTAGAACCAAAACTTCTACTTTCCATCAGAGATCCCTTTCCCAACAATGCTTCGTTTATTTTTCAGCAGGATTCTGCTTCTTGCCACACGGCCAAAATATCGAAAGATTGGTTTCGTACAAAGAGCATTAAATTCTTGTCATGGCCCAGGAAACAGTCCTGACCTCAATCCTATAGAAAATTTGTGGCACCGTTTGAAAACTCTTGTCCGAATAAGGCGCTCAACAAATAAAAGGGAACTAATTGAGGCTATAATTATTTCCTGGCATCATGTAATAACGAAAGAAGAGTTTAAAACTCTTGTCAGCTCAATGAAACGTCGATGTGAAGCTGTAATCAAAAATAAAGAGTACCCTACTAAGTACTGATAACTCACTGCAATCATCACTATCTAATGTATATCCATAACTATTATTGTTTAACTTTTTGTATTGCGAATAATTGAATTTTGTGTTTTGTATTGAATTCAGTAATAAATTCTCTTTAAAATGACATATATACAAGTTTGCATTTTGTGAAACGTAACGTTTTCTATAAGCATACAAAGTTCAAAAACATAAAAATTTCCAAAAGTGTCCACAATTTTTGCCACCACTGTATATAGAGAAAGCGGAGACAGTTGACGTTGAACTAATAACTCGTAGCACAATAAATAAACAACTAACTGAAAGCAGATGCTCTCTCTTCGGCCTTGTATAGTTTTCTACCAGCTGCTGAGATATTTCAAATACTTCCTGCTTCTCGAAATTATTGGAAAGCAATACGAGTGGCATTACGGTTACAACTAATATAATGGTCAGTTACATTTATTCAATTTCAATACATATTACGGTGATACAGGGACCAGTCGCCAAGTTTGGCGACTTTCGGAGATTTCTCGAAAATTTGGAAACAAAAAAAGTCGCCGAAATGATAGTCATCTTGATGCTATTACGCCAATTTACCTAGATACCCATTTACTCAATGCTAAATGGATTTTACCCTATACTCGCATAGCTTCCCTATTTTACGTTGCATTGCACAAAAAAATACAACAATTTCATGTATAATTCGACAAAATCTATATACCTAAGTACAAAATTCGTAACAGAATTATTTAAATTACTATTCCCATTAAACTGTATGCTAAAGTAATGACGCTTTTTAGCGCATTAATTATTACATCCAATTTATTGTATAAAAACTTATTTCTTAATTACACTTTATGGACATTTATATTAAAGTGAGGGTAAAGTATTTTAATCATCCGGGCTGCTCAGAAAAATTCGCAATAAGCTTGCTAGTATTGTATTTAAATTGCTAAGAAGCCTTCGCTTTAGTTTTGCATGACTTTACTACTAACAAATTTCGGACATTACATTAAGAAATTGCAACAATCGTTTCCAAAAGTTAGTAGTAAAATATTTAATATCGAAACAAACACTTCAACAATAAATGTTTTATATCAATTTATTAGAAAATTTAATTAATGGAAAACTATTTTAGTATAAAGGAATCAATTTGCATATAGAAAATCAATTTGCATAATGAAAGAAATAATCCTACGCATGCTTCCATATATATGTTAAAAATCTAACCTTAAAATGTAATTTTACGAAAGTAAGCTATCATCCGAAAAAAAAGGAGTTTTACCAAAAATCCTTCTACTTTCAAACCGGGTTCAGGATGATCTCAGTTTCCATTCTCAATATCCATCGATTTTTTTAAATAGAATAAAAAGTTTATCTAAAGAAAGTTTCATCTCATCTAAAGAGATGATATTTTTCTTCTAAAAAACAGCCACTGTTAGGGAAAAGCCGTCAAAGCTGTCTGCTTGCATATTTGATTTAATTCTGGATGCATAGTTTTTGGCATTCAGTAAAGAAAGAGTGCGTGAAGAAATTTAAAATGCGCTGTAATCAGCATAGGGACAGGGGAATATCACGTTAGTTTTTCAAGTTTGATGGACGTGAAAAGTGTTGGTTTTATCTCACTAACAAGTTCAGAGAATATGGCTCATTATTTTAAAGAATTCATTATCAACATTAAATCAACATGTATTTGTTCAGCTATGATGAAAGCACAATCAAAGGAAAAATAAAATACACTTGTATTTTGTATTCTTAAACGGGCACAAGCGTAAGAAAACAAGGTTCTTTTCTGTCAACATGAAGCCATTTAGCGCCAAACATAAATTGTGGCATGAAACCTAACTAGATGTTGGCAGTCCTAATGATAAATAAAGCTTCGTGAAAATAATTGTAGGTTATTAGGAAGCAGGAGAGATGAAAAATGAGCAATGTTCTCGCCGGGACTCGAAACACGGACCTCTCGAAAACGCATCGAGTGCTGACCAATACACCAGGATGGCATGCTAAGAAGGCAGAAGAAATATCTTATATACCCCCTTTTAAAGGGCGACTGGGGATCGGGGTACCTAATCGCCAAATCCTGGTGGTGGAGAATCATCATCCAACACCTTTTTTTTTTTTTTTTTTTTTTTTTTGTTTTTGTTCGAGCCCCACTTGTAGGGTCGTTTTCTGTCTTTCCACATAAACTAACTTAGATTCTACAATGAACCTGGCAAATTCTCGCACGGGCGTGAATAAATACCAGCACAGAAGAAGGTGAAAATAATCCTTTATTAAATTCAAATAGTTAACAGAAAGGCACGATCTTCGTGCGTTACAATGGCATCGTCAACTTGAGGTGAAACTAAAAACGTAGAATATAATTCCAGTCAAAATCTAAAATAAGTAGTGCTGGATAGCACGTAAGTTACGCCTAACAGGTTGACTCACAAAAACCTAACAGGCGTGATGAAAATCCGAAATGGCCAAGAGGCAGACTAGCGTAACAGCGAAACAACGACGATACATGCTCTGGCTAGCGAAAACATAAACATGCTCTGAATAAATTCAGAGATTATATACGCACTTCGCTTAACTTTAAATTTACATCCTGGCGAGAAAATGTGAGGGGAAGTTGAGAAGTTCAGTAAAGATATCAAACTTAAAATAAATTTGTTATGCAAAATAAGGGAAACCCCACAGAATAACCATTTTATTTGTAACAAACTTACTATACATAATGATAAACGTGTGAGTACAGCCTTGGCAATTCCGATTTTGTTACGCCAAAAAGATCACTGTGTTCCGCCCATGTACACAGCAATTTATTTTCGCTTAAAAATGTATCATAGAATTGCATAAATTCGGCACTGCAACACAAGAAAATTTATGACAAATGTTCGATGTTCATTCTTCCTGCTTCTTTGCAACGCCAACTTTGCATAGCTATTGCTGATATGAACTAAACAGACGACATGATTTGGCTGTTTGACGCACATTTGGTGAATAGAACCCATTAACAAAAAAGCCACCACAAATAATTATTGTTGTTGTGACTAATTTCGTTTGTTTCACATCAGAACAATCCCACGAAAGTCATCGCGGCGATGAGTGCTACAGTAAGAATGTCTTTGGCAAGAGCCTTTGAGCACCATGTAAGTGATAGTACGATTTTGCCCAGTTCCACCCAAGTTATTAGGGAGAGCATGCCGGGGAATGTGTCCGAGGGTCTCCCATTCTTCTTCCACAACTAGCAATCTACACGAAAGGACTTTTGGCTCACCGTATATTTAGAGTTACTCCATGAAGCAAATACACTATACATTTAAAACATCCATGCCATCTCCAGGATTTTAATAAGAGCCGTTTTGTACGGTAGTCAGATTCACTAAGCACTATTATAAGGTATTTCTCACACTTCCCTAACGTGCCTTCATGGTGTAACGGTAGCACACTGGGCCGGTATTCCAGAGGTCCGTGGTTCGATTCCCGGCGAAGGTGTTTGCTATTTTTCATCAGTCTTGCTTCCAAAAAATCCTAATGTCTCTACACTGTCGCGTTTGGGTGGCTTTACAAATAATAATAATAATAATAAAATATACAAATTGTATGATTTTCTTGATAAAAAGCTTCTTATTATAAATATCAACTCTTTAAATTTCAATATAGAATGTTAATAAATTTCTACAGTCTTAGTATGGAGCATGAAAAGAAGTTCATTCTCAACATAATCGACATAAATGAATTACTTTTACAATTGTGTAAGCACTAGACTTTTAAAATAGTTTTGAAAACACTAAAAACGCAGCTTAAGATATTTCATAACAAACTATGAATAAAATATTTATGAACTAAATAAAGTGAACCTAGTTTATAAGGTATTTTTTCCCTCCTTCCAGCATGCCTTCGTGTTATAACGGTTGGCACACTCGGCGCGTATTCAAGAGGTCCTGGTGAGGGCATTGCTTATTTTTTATATACTTCTGCTTCCAAAATACTAATGAGTCTAACAGAAGTTATTAAGATTACCAGTATTTAATCTATAAATGTAGACTTTTTTTCCTAGCTTAAATTTTAACTCTTAGTTTCCAGTTATGTGAAATTCCCGAAAGTTTAGCAATATATCAAAAACAACTTTTAATAAACACGCTTCATTCCCTTAACAGAAATAAATTAGGTGAATTGAAATTAATATTTAAATACCAATTAATAATAGAAGCCTAGCGTAAAATCGTAAAAGCTAAACATAATCTTCATGTTTGCTTTGAAAGCTAATTAATTACCTTGATCAGTTGTCAGATGAGTTAAGATCATTATGTCAACAGCGGCGCCTTAGACGGTTTCGTCCATCTCTTACAGCTGGCCAGAAAGCAAATCTGGAATAAATATAATTTCATATTATTATTCATGTCACTTTAATTTGTCACTGACAATGCAAAATACAGTTGGATTAGAAATCATTAACTCAAAGATCATATAAATTTAGTTAATCTTACTAGTCTTTAGTTTCAGTGTATCTAACAGCAAAATACTTCGCATATAGCAAATCTAGTGAAGCGTCATGGAGCCTGTGAATCCCTTTGAAGTATTGGCATTCAAAGTAAGACTAGCAGGATGTTCAAAATTGCACTGTATATTTAAAACTAGAGAAAAATCCCCCGAAAAACGTATGGGAATTATCAAAATAAATGTTATTGAAATCATCGTGGTTTGAACCTACATTTTCATGTTCAGGATCGTATCAGCAGGACTAAAGTGAGGAAATCCAGTAGGTTTTTCACAATTTGTGTGAGACGAGAACAAATATTTCACTGATTATTTACATACGGGTTGTTTACTTGAAAACTCAGCACATTGTTGCTTATACACATTACATCGCTTGCAATTTTTTCTTTTAAAAACTACGTATGAATAAAACTAAGCCAGAAAAAAGAATAAAAGCGTTTAATTTAAATTTATTCTTCGATAATTGCCAATGGGTAAATAACAAATAAGTCTGACGTTTTTACTAATTTGCTTCCTTTTTTATTTCCTTATTAGTTGCTCAATTAATTTAAGTATTCAGAAAATCTGGTTCTGATCTGAAAATGTGCAGGAAACTGCACTGATTCGACTACGAGGAATTAAAATACATCTTCGTTTTTGGTTTGTTTGATTACGACAAAGCACTCGAGGGCTATCTGCCTAAAGGGAGGGATGCCTTCGTAGAGGAACTTCTAAGGAAAATGCGTATACAGGTTACACATCAGAAGAACCATTAAAATGCCCATATAGCAAGCCCGTTCGCGGCATTCGAACCTTAGAAAGAGGTACCAGTGTTCAGCGACTTTACCGTTCGGCCGCTGGTAAGACAACATTATGATTAGTCAGGTAATTTATGCATTCATGATTTCTGTAATGCAGGTTAAAAATCTATATTTATAAGAAAGAATGTCTGTTTGTTTGCCCTCTAATAACTCAATTACTACTATAGCTATAGTCGTCAAACTTTTTACGATTCTTTTTTGGGTCTTGGAAATGGTCGACGTCTTCTTTTTTTCCAAAAAATAGTAGCTAAAATCAGAGATATTAATTAAAAACTGAGAAAATCCTACTTCGAATATGGGCATTTGAAAGCCCTAATTTGAAATCTAAAATTTGTGTTATGATCAATTTCATATTTTGTAAAACTTTAACGAATTTTTGATTATTAAACTCAACGATTTAAAAGCGAGTAATGGCAACACTCTGCAAAGGAAAAAAAAAAAAAAAAAAAAAAAAAACCTGAAATGTTTCAGATTTTAAATTACGTCCAAAGGGGCGTTTTTTAACATTTTGTGTGTTACCTTTCTTTATTAAATATCATGTTCCTCGCACTTAAACCATAAGATCCAGTGCAACAGCAATATCGCAAAATAGTTTTAAAACGAGCATATCTTTAGAATTTCCGATACAGAGACTCAGGCGCTGGAGATAAAAATGTTTTTTCTGCACAACGTTGCCATTGCTCGCTTTGAAATCCTTGAGTTTGTTAATCAAAAATTCGTCAAAGTTTTAAAAAATAGGAAATCGATCATAAAACAAATTTCAAATTTCAAATTTGGTCTTCCACATGCTCATATTCGTTGGAGGATTACGTTATTCAAAATTCGATGACTCTATGTACCGTTGTTTTATCACAATACGAGAAATATACATACATTTATGCAGATTTTTCATTATTTAATTCCTTCAAATATAATGCAGGACTCTAACATTTTGTGGCAACAGTTTGAAAAGTGAACCGACATTTATGAGTCCGACGCAAAATGCCAAAACGAAACTAATAGTCCTTCGGGATTCAAATCCCTTTGGACTAAAAAAAAAAAAAAACTGTTTTGTCTCCAGCGCGGCGGAACTGTGTATCGGAAAGTCTAAAGATATGTTCATTTTAAAATTATTTTGCGACACTGCTGTTGAACTGAATTTTATTGTTTAAGTGCAAAGAGCACGATATTTAATAAATAAAGGTAACACAAAAAACGTTGAAATAACGCCCCTTTTGACGTAATTTAAAATCTGAAATCTCTCAGATTTTTTTTTATTTATTTTATATATCTATTTATTTTTTGCGCAGTGCACAAAGTTTGAGTGAAACGGAAATGAGTCTCAGTCGAACAGTTCTTAAAGTTAAAGGATCAATAAAAGAAGACCTCTCCCCAAAGACAGTTACCTGATGTCTTCATGGAAGAGGACGCCTCAACCAAACGATAATTTTGTTCATCATTTTGCTTTTATGACATCCATTTTTCCTCGTACGAATAAAGTAAAATTAAGCTTTCGTTTATATTATGTGTTTAATGTTGCGTATATATTTACTTCCTTGCAATGGCGAAAAACTTCAGATTTCATTTTTCAACAGAAATATCCACTTTGCCCGTTCCCAAATCCATAATTATTTAAATTCTTCTTTATATTAACAAGCGCCAGTAATTTGATCGCCATGGAAACGAAAAATTCTGAACTAAATTTCTGCTGCCAATCTCGTTGTTTTTTCCGCTTTTTTCATGAAAATGTTTACAATGTTACTTTATTTGAAAAGGTGATTTATTCATCTGAATTGAATACAAGAAAGCACATTAATTAGAACGTACCAAAAAATGATCGAATAGAAAGCAGATTTTTTTACTCCTGGCATATAATTATTCGTTTTATTGAAACTGTGTGTATAAAGTAAATGATGATTTATCACAGCTGTTTATAATTTGAATTTTAATGAATGTTATTCATTCCTTTAGTGGAATTTTAATTTGAGAGAAAATTATTTTTAAGGCATTAGTAGAGAAAATCATGTTCTCTAAAAATATCGTATAGAAATTCATTTTCAGTCCAAAGGAATAATTTGCCAGAAGAGTTATTAATTTCGTTTCGGCATTTTGAATCGGCTCACTATAAATGCCGGTTCACTTTTCAAATTGTTGCCACCAAACGCTAGAGCTCTGAATTATATTTAAAGAAATTAAATAATGAAGAATCTGAGAACGTATGTATGTTTCTCGCACTGCGAAAAAACAATGGTACCTAGAGACATCAAGTTCTGAATAACGTAGTCCTTCATTCGAATATGGACATACAGAAACCTCAGATTTGGAATTTGTTTTATTACAAATTTAATATTTTGTAAGTTTTAACGAATTTTTGATTAACAAACGATTTCAAAACAAGCAAAGGCAACACTGTACGGAAAAAAAAAAAAACATATCTCTGGTGCACAAGCCTGTCTATCGAAAATTCTAAATATTAGCTGGTTTTATATATTTTTGTGGTATTGCTGTTGAATTGAATTTTATGTGATTTATGTGCGAATAACATGTTATTTAATAAATAAAGGTAACACACAAAGCTTTAAAAAGCACCCCTTTAGGCGTAATATAAAATCTGGCTGCTTACTTTTTTTTGTTTTGTTTTGTTCTGTTTTTGATTTTCTTATAAACGTATTATGACAAATTAGAAACGATTATCTTAAAACATTCAGATATATATGGGGTACATTAAGTAAGCGGAGAAAAACATAAATTTATTTGATGATTCAAAACGATCTGTAGCAGGAGCTTCCTCGAAATTTAATGGAATTGTAATTTTTTCTTGGAATTTTTACTTCCTTGTACGAAGTAAAAAGGAAGTATTGTAATCGCGAAACGTTTCAGACAGCATATTTCAACGAAAATATCACATTTTGACCTCTTTCAAATGCAATTTAACGATGTATTTCCGTGATATCTGTACGTAAGGATAGAATAAAACACTCTTTTCCTCCAAAAAAATTATAAAACTGCTTTAAAATGAATTCTGAAGAGAATTTTTCGTGGCGTTTGTACGAACGTATATACGTACGTATCTCGCATAGCTCAAAAACGAGTAGCCTCAGAACGTTGAAATTTTGTATATAGTACTGTTATAACATGTAGATGTACACCTCGCATTTTGGTTGCAATCGGCCGCACCAAACGTATATAAATATTTTTATATATATCCACTCTGTTACCCGGCTCAGTGATCTCAGTTGCTTTACTCTTATATGTTTATAAATTGTACATTTTTTGCTTTAAAAATGATTGAATTATGTTGTTGTTTTTATCTTCCGGTTAATGTTTTTATGCCTTTAGTAAATGTGTATGCAATATTTTTAGAATTATCAACAATTTTAAAATTGTTTAAGTGCCGCTAAGCCTAATAATGTTTTTGATGGCGGCCATTGCTCTTGTTTACATTTGAAACAGCAGGATAGCGGATTTGTTGCCAATCTGGAGAAACTTAGCTTCGCAATAACAAAGATAACGCCTTCATTTATTATTTAAATCATGCTTAATCCTTTCTGGAATTTTTCGAGGAAAGAATTTTTTCGTTTAAGATTTACTTCGTAATTCTTAATACAGATATTTTGAGTTTTTATGAGTTTTGCCTTGTCGCGAAGTGAAAACTGAATTAATTGAATGAGAAATACTCAATCGTCTGTGAAAAACTGTTTCTTTTTTGTTTTCTTTGGTTAATTTCTTTTATACATCGTTCTAGCTTTATAGTATTTGAATAGAACATGTGGCAACGATTAGATAATTCTTTAAATGATATAAATTTTGTGCATTCTGAGTTATAGTATGAACGAAATATAATACTGTTAAGTAAACCTAGCGTCAGATAGCCGCTATGGTAAACAAAGTGAATTTTAAAGAATGCAATTATTCTATTGTGGTTTATGCGCTGTCGGCGAAGTAGGTTTAATTCAATCTAATAAGTTTAAATGAAATGCAAGAAAAAATGCGTATAATTTAATATTCCGTACAAGGAAGTCATGTGGTGTACACATCAGATTTTTATGAAAATTATCGAGAAAATTTTTAATTACCACGTAGTAATATTACAAGATGTTGTAGGAAAATATAATACATTGGAACAAAAGTTTTAGAAGATAATTCTTTCGAAATTTGACAATATTTTACTTTTTGCATTTGTCTTTAAAAATAATTTCTACGAATAAAATTTCTTTCGATAAACCTGCCATAAAATGAATTGCGTATAATAAAAGAGACGATTACTGCATTGGATTCGATCTGAGAACTTCATATTAGTACGTCACATCCCGAATTTTGCATTACATTTTGGTAAAGTGCGATTTAAATAATACGAAAGTTGCTTATGTTTTTGCCTTCCACTTTACTATTTATTTATGAGAAATGTGTCCTCTATATTTGCAAATACATTTTACTATATGATCAGTTATGGGTTTTCAGAATTTGGTTGAACTCCGTGAAACCAAGCTTGTATGAGAATAGTGAAAAAAGCAGAATATGGTATAATAATTAAACATACAACGTTTTCACTAGAAAAATAATTTATTTAAATAGTTTTAATTGAATAATCCTAAAGAGTAACATTTAATCAAAATTATTTTAATTAATTAATTTTCCGATTTCGCATTGAAAATCATTTATTTCACTTACTGCTTGAATGAAAATAATTTTCAAAATAATTTATTGCAAAATGAAAACACTATATCATTATTTATAATTTATTGCAAATATATGATTCTAATCACTTCAAAATTGTATTAAACCTGTACAAATGGAAATAATTAATTGAAAAATATTAAATTAGGACTACGCAATTATGTACTTTAAAGGCGGCAACAACTCAATAAGCTATTAGAAATTTGATTTCTTGATGTACTTACTGTACGAATTCATTTGTAAAAAAGTGAAACAGAAAATAGTTTTGCCGTATGAAATGTATTCAAAATTTTAGAGATTTCTATGTGTAGTAATTACATTTCCTTTTATCCATACAATGATAGAAGAGCAAAAAAATAAATGAAACAAAATTTTAACTGTAGCATAATTTGTATGCCAGTCATGAAATGAATAATATATTGTTTTAGGTTTTGCAGTTCATACTTCAGTGAATTGTAGATATTCTGATACCATTGAAATAAAATTCAGTAATATTTATATTTCGAAATATACATACTGACAATGATGAAAAATAGTACCAGGAAATTTCAAGAAAGCATATTTCATTTATATTGTCTAAAATATATTGAAAGATTATTACTGAAGCATTCTATATTTACCATCTCAATATTCTATAACATGAAGATTTACTTTGCTACTAAAGATGGAAATCGAAATCATCTTGGAATATTCCATGCATCATAAAGCAAAACGTTCTCAGAATTGTATCTATTAAATTTCCATTTCCTTTGAGATTCTGCTTTTAAAAGGTACGGATAATGGAAAAGTGAAAAAGCATTAAAAGCAAAATCCCGTATTAGAATTGTTTTCCTGTTCCTTATCTTTCTTTCTGATAGAATGTTGATATCAACTTATTGAAAACTATATTAGCAACAAAATGTACTTTGATGTAGACTAATCTTAGAATAGGTACGACCATCTTTTGCAAAACTGCAAAATTAATGATTTTTGTTGAAACTCTCGCCGTTGAAATTTAAACGATTAGCACCACGTGGCGTAGCCTAAAAGGTTTGGTTTTGGTTATTTAATTACCTCAAAGCCTCGAGGGGTGCCTTCGTGGGGGACTTTCTAAGGGAAACGGGATCGTATACACGTTACACATGGGGAAAACCACGAAAACACCCATGCAGCCAGCCAGTCCGTTCGCGGGATTCGAACCTCGGACCGAACTACCAGCGTTCAGCGACTTTACTGCTCGGCCGCTGGTGGGCCCCGTAGCCTAAAAGGAAACAGAAGTTTGATAGAACTAGTAATGGATGATGTAATGAAAAAGATGTGATCCGTAATTTCTCTTCTGTGTATTGTGTATATAATTAGTTAGTAATATGATGTGTATTAAAATATGTTATCACCTTAGAAGCCTCTCTTTTTGTGATGAATAGTGACTGTCTTCAATTAATAAAAAAACCTGGCGTGTACACCACATGACCTCCTTGCTACATTTCATTTAAACTTACGTCCTCGAACTTCATTATAGTTATATTTCTCATTCAATTAATTTGGTTTTCACTTCGCGACATGGCAAAAATACACAAAGTAAAAATGTACAATTTGCCAACATATAAGAATAAAAAGCCGAGTAATAGAGTGGATATATATATATATATATATATATATATATATATATATATAGTTTTGGTGCGGTCGGTTGCAACCAAAAAGGGAGGTGCACAACTACACGTTATAGCAGTCCTATATACAAAATTTCAAAGTTCTCAGGCTACTCATTTTTGAATTATGCGAGATACATACATATGTACGTACAGACGCCACGAAAAAATCTCTTCTGAATCCATTTTGAATCAGTTTTATAATTCGTTTGGGGAAAAAGAGTCCATTATTCTGTAAATATGTACAAATGTAAAGCAAAAATATCGTTAAATTGCATTCGATATCGGTGAAAATGGATATTTCTTTGAATTATAATACCCGGAATTTTTCATGATTACAATACTTCCTTTACATCGTACAAGGAAGTAAAAACAGTCCCGGAATTTTGTGTAGAAGATCTGAAAAGGTAAGACTTTTTACCTTATTCTTAGATTACTTATTCTTGATATTTTCATCAATTTCGCTTTCATTCGATGATTTCACTTATTATACCATACTTCCTATTTATAAGGTTCTTCCGTCTCATGCTTCAAATTAAACGGCTATCTCTTTATAGTTTGTAATTTGGCAAGTATATATAAAAAGATATGTAAAATTTGGATACCAGTTTGGTTGTTCTGATAGCACCAATTTGAAATAACCCCTTTGATTATGATAAAATATAAGTAACATGTAGAAATAATTTTGCCCTCTTAATATGCAAAAATACACACTGCTTATTGCATTTGTATACTTCTCTCATTTAATTTGCAGCTTAATTTTTATTTCCATTTTTCTTTCATTCATATTTTTGAGTAATGTTCTGTATGAATAATATAATTATTTTTATTTATTTTTGAAATTAATTGCAAATGTCTATCATTGCGTAGGAGAGTTATTTCACATACCTAAACTTAGATTTTATGAAACTGATTAGAGAATTTAAAATTCGAATAGGGTATTTTCATAAATACGAAATGTCAAAACGCGATCTTTATGAATTGCTGGTAGTTGTATGTGGAGATTCTAATTCCCATTGATATGTCGGGATATTTTCTATGGGATAAACAATGTTTTTATTGTTTTAATTCTTTAATTAGACATTTTAATTACCAATTCCTGTTTAATTAACTATTGATTACTATTTTTAATTTACTATCTAAATTTCACTTCTGATTTTCTACGATATATATTTTCCTTTATATATTCTATATTAAATTAAATTTTTAATCTTTCATCGATACCGCAGAATTTTACTTTTTAAGTGCTTTTTAAAAAAATTTTGAACTTAATAATTTTAAATATTTTCTCCTTGTAATTTTTATAAATTATAAAAATTTCCCTTGAAAAGCCAAAATGAACTCCGAATTCGGCTAATTAACCATTTACCGCTTCTTAAATTTAATATTTTTTTATATTTTACCATCAATCAATTGATTAGTATTTTACAGTGTTTTTAATCTACTTTTTTCGTTTAGCATATATTTATTTTACCTCGTACAACTGATTTATTTTTTACTGTGTTAAAAATTACCTAATTTGTTTAGCATATAGCTTTTTTATTAATTTGTAAATATTCAAATTCTCCTCTTTCACACATTTCATAGCAACTAAATATGCTTATGTTGGAATTTTGACGGAGCCACAGTTTTTGGTAACATTTTAGCGTGCGTACTAAAATTTATCTTCTGATTTCCTTAATTTTGCAGCACAATGCGCAAATTTTTGACCAAAATTGGTCTTTTTTCGTTTGTTCTTACAACCTTACTTATAATTATATATATACTTATATATATATGTAAAATATAACTCAAAATTATTAACTTTAAATGTACTAAATCAAAATTTCAACTCAAAACTATAATATGTCAATAGTTAAGACACAATAACACGCCGAATAAATACTAATTCAGAAGTCAAACAACAAAATTATTATTCAAGCAGTTAAAAAATTCTCATCTCAACACACTAAAAGCCACACTCTTATTTTAGGAGATTATAAAAATTCTGTTGTCATTCTCTTCTTTCCATCAATTAGCTATAAAGTTGCACATATTTTGCAGAAATTTAACTTTCGGGTTGTTTATTCTCCCATCAATAAAATTCCAACTTCTATACTCAAGGACCCCATTCCGGATATGAATTCCTGGGGTATTTATAGGATTCCTTGCCAGTGTGGTTTAATTTAAATTGGCCAAACTAAGAGAGCCTTAAAATTTCGCGTCAAAGAACATGAGGCATATGTTAGAAAAAAGGAAACACAGAAGTCTTCTGTTGCTCAACATTGTTGGTCCGAAAATCACACTTTTCACATTCCTGAGGTGGCAATTTTTCTGCTGCCAAAATTATTCAAAAAACATCTTCCATTGGAGAACTGGATTTTCTAGAGGCATTTCACATTCATAAAAATCTTTCTGTTCTAGTTAACGATCCTAATTCCAATCCAAATTTGCCTTCGGCTTTTAGAGAAATTATGTTTTAGTTCTGGTTTCGCCAACAGATGGCGCCGCTTGCTTATTCTTGTCCAGGCTTTCTTATCTTATCTAATCATTATTTCCTATCTTGTTCATTTGCGGTTTTGCAGCTGAAGATGATGGTTCGGTAAAACCATCGAAACTAGTAGTCCTGTGAAAATTTTGTAAATATAACGCTGGTTTTTGTTGTTTGACTTCTGAATGTCAATAGTTGTTTTTTAAAATTCCATTTTTAATTTGTCTATTTCGTTCTTCTGTTCTAAATCGTTTATAATAATTTTTTGGACTGCGTCTTTCCATTTCATGCTCGCTTACGCAAGCCTTCTGCATTACGACAGCTCATATATAGTTGCAGATAAACAAAGATATCAAGTTTATGAATACCACTGCTACTATTTCGCAGCAGATTTTTCCACTTTGCTTTGCTGGCGCTAAGTTGTATTACTTTGCTGCTCCGCTTCTTCCTTTGTATGAAAAACTGTGGTTTATATATGGCACCTATAATGTAAACGAGAAGATATGTGTTCAGAATTATTTACAATGAAATAAAACTGTGTCGCTACATCTACGCGACATTTATCTAAACATTTATCAAAGAATTACACAGTTTCTCCGCAAAATGATCGTTAATAGTACACAACCTGAAAGTTATGAGCAGGTTCAGAGATCCATAATATACTCAAGCGCAGACTGGATTCAAAAGCTGCTGCCACAAAACTTTTAGTCTAACCCGCGAGCACACGCGGCGGGTATGTCATACCCATGTGCATTTTTCTTTTTGTATATTTCTCGCCCATTCTTTCATAAAAGGATGAAACTTGGTGTAGCTGAGTTCAAGGTCACATACTTAAATGGGGGAAATTCCTGAGGTGGCAAGTGCAATGGTTTTTTAGGACCAGCATTGTTCGGGCATGTCATACCCGCGCGTGTACTGGCGTTTCTCAGTGAGTCACTTCGCAACTTCTCGTTTTCAAGCTTTTACTATAAGTTTTTCTTGAGTTGTAAGCATGGGGCCGTATATTCCTTACGATGAAGAGATGAAAAGATTGAGAAATCTCCTTGAAACAGTTTTTTTCTGATGAGTATTCATTTAGTGAAGAAGAGGAAGATGTTGATGACGAAGAATATAATTAGTAATCATGATTCATCCATATAGAGTAGTGATTCAGATACAGAAACAGAAAATGAAACTCTGGAATGTAGCAATGAGTTTTATGTTGGAAAAAATGGAGTAAAATGGAACAAAAATAAATTCCGGACTAATGTTAGAATTGGGGCCAAAAATATTATAACTAAACTCCCTGGAAATACAAAGTATTCTAAAGACGTCTCAACACCTCTAGACTCCTTGTCATTGCTTTTCGATGAAGATATTTTAAAACACGTAGTTGATAATACAAATATTTATATTGATTCAATACGAGAAAATTTAACTCGTGAACGGGATGAGTACTTTTCTCAAAGCCTTAGGGATGCAGCTAATAGAAAATGTTCAAAATGAACGACGACGAGCATCTGTGGTTCCTGATTCTGGACGAACTCTGACTACCGATGAACATGTTAACAATGGACCGCCCTCCAAAAAACCTGAAATGACTTACAAGAGGTGTACAAAGTGCTTCAAGAAAAACGATAGAAAGACTAGATTCATTTGTGAAAATTGTAGCAAAAGTATATATATATGGAACATATGACCCCATTTTGTAAACAATGTTAAAAAAATTGTAAGTAAATAATTTTTCCTCTCCTTATTGTTTTCTATTTTATCTAAAATGAAGTATTAATTTGGTTTTACATTTTAATTTCTTTTAAAAAAACGATTAATTTTTTTCGGCAAATTTTTATTTACAATAATTTTATTCGGGTATGACATACCCGGCGCGTGTTCTCGTGTTCGTCGGATCGGTGCGTGTGCTCGCGGGTTAATCGAATCCGAGAAATATGAAAATGCAACTATGTAATCGCCAGCAGCTGAGTCACGGATCTTCGAATGATAAGTGGACCTTTTAATTACTTGAAACAACACAGTATATATGAGGGAATGCGGTAATTCTTTATATTCTTTCCCACTTAAAAGACGACTAGGCAGAGGTAAGACACTCAGTCGACTAAACGCAAATGGTGACAAATCATCAATTATCAATAATACTTTAATATAGGAGTCGCTGCAGAAACTAAATTGATTTCTGTATAATTAAACATAGTTCATCTGAACCCTCACCAGACTTTAAACCATGAATCTTCGGAAGTTAACTGGATATGTTAACCTCTCACAACACGAAAGCACGCACAAAGAAATACGATAATGTTTGCAAACGCATTCGGCGAAACGATAAATCACATTTTACAATCTGGCAGGTTAATGCGCAAATCTCTTAAGTTCTGTGAATATCGGATTATCAGCTTTCTTAGCTCCTTATCCGAACGCTGAGGATTTGAAAGCGATCAGGAAAATTTTATGGCCTCACTTTTATAGGAGCATTTGCAATAGAGGTGTAATATGTATTCACTGTGTTAATGCAAATATATATCAAAAGAGAATAACGGATCTTGCTGTAATGGTTTCAAAAATATGGGTGTTCAAGAACAGCATTCACACAGTTCCAGTCTCAACACTCTCGCTGAACTATTCGGAATAGATCGAAAACGGGCGATAAGTTAGAACAGTTTTTGCTTTATATCACATATGGACAATATTTATGTTTCAAGGCCCGATGTAAAATGGCTCTCGGGAAAGAGGACAGTAACAGGAGTGTAATTAGTCAGCCACAGATTCTTTCTTTTGTACCTATTCTGTGCAATATATTACGATTAGTTCATGCCTCTCTCATGCCTGTTCTATTTTATCAAAATATGCAAATATGCCATAACTGCACTACAGCTAGGGCTAACTATCTGAGGAAGGAAGTCTTCATGTATGGTTTGGTTGATTTAATCATGGCAAATCATGAAAAGGCTATCTTCCTAAGGAGAGGGGTGCTTTCATGCAGGAATGTCTAAGGGCTCATATGCACGTTACATATGGGAAAAATCACGAAAACGCCTATGCAGGCAGTCTGTTAGCTTAGAATCAAACCAAGGTCGTAGCTACCGGCGTTCAGCAACTTTACCGCTCAGCATCTGGTAGGTGGAAGTCGCCTTGAAAGGCATTTTAAAGAAGACTGATTTATTTTCACGTTACACAGATGAAAACACCAAGCAAGTAGCTAGTTAGATAAGATTTTATTTCGAAGAGGACTATCACTGTTTAGCGGTTTTACTACTCGGCCGCAGGTGAACCCTAACGCTGGCTTCGAAGTGCCTACAACTGAAGATTAAAACAGAAATAATACTTTATAAATAGACAATTAAGAAAACAACTAAATTTGACTCTTATCGCATGTTTGCTGAACTTTCTTAAATATTTAATATCAGAAAATCTCTTTGAATTCACATTTGCCATACGATTAATTAGGAACAGATTGCTAGAAAATATACATTTGAATATAGAAAATTTGCTGCTTATGATATATGCTTCCACAATATATGAATTATATATCATAGAACGGTGATAAGCAGCTTTGGTACCAACATTTCGGGCGAAAAAAAGGTATTTCAAAATACTGTAGACGTATACGAAGATACCTGTTAGGCCACCTTCTAGACTTAGATTTGCAAAGACGAAGCATTCAAATTAGGGAAACAGTCTCGAATTCCTTTATCCATAAGCATCGGAATATACAAAACAAATTTGTAAACTTTTGTGAATAACCGAATTTTTTTACATTTTTTATTGTTCAAATGCAGCTTTTAATTCAACGCTCCGATACCGAATAGAAATGAGTGAAATGCTTCAAATAATTTCACACGCGTGTGACATGCCCTTTGTTTATAATGCATTTGTTATTCTTATAAGGTATTTCTCCCGCATTCTTAGCATGCCTTCGTGGTGTAGTGGTCAGCACGCTCGGCGCGTATTCGAGAAGTCTGTGGGTCGAGTCTGGGCAAAACCATTGCTCATTTTTCATCTCTCCTGCTTCAAAAATACCGAATGTGTATACAGTGGTGCCCGAACTAAAAACGGTGGTGGATGATGATTCTCCGCCACCAGGATTTGGAAATTGGTTCCCATAATCCCCAGCCGCCTTTTAAAAGGGAGGGTATATAAGGTATTTCTCCCGCCTTCTTAGCATGCCTTCTCGGTGTAGTGATCAGCACGTTCGGCGCGCATTCAAGAGGTCCGTATCGGCGAGGACATTGCTCATTTTTCATCTCTTTTGCTTCAAAAATACCGAATGTCTCTACATTCTAATTCTATAAAAAATAATTATTTTTCATAATTATTTATGTCGATATTCCAAGCGGATTTTGGTGCTTTAATCATAAAACTAGCTGCCATCTTGAGGATTTGGATTATGTAATTACGGCAACGCTACCTGCCTAAAGAGAGGAATGACTTCGTGGAGGAATTTCTAAGGAAAATTGCGAACTTAGAACCTGAGACTACTGTATACACATTATACGTGTGGAAAACCACTAAAACGGCATGTTCTCGGGATTCGAACCTCAGACTGAACTTCCAGTGTTTAGTGACCTTACCGCTCGGCCGCTGGTGGACCGGCTGCCATCTTGAGAATTAGCTACTATACCATAGTGATATTATTTGAAGCTTGAAAAATATCAGCGTTGTAACAAAGACAGATTTATTACGACATCTCAATAGAAAAGAGATCTCATAGAAACTGAAAATGTTAAGTGCAGGGAATGTATTTTAAAGTACAATCTATGAAAAAGTGGCCTTGGACTGCAGAGAAAAGGAACAGCGAGATTCATTCTTTCCGCTTTTTTGTTGTCTAACACATAAAAAAAAGAACTCTCAGATCTTTAAAAAAATGTTCTAAACTAAGGTGTGAAAAGGGAATACGTTTTCTTTATATATGTGTGTTTTATTATTTTATAGAAACACACACACCAAAAAAAAAAAAAAAAAAAAAAAAAAAAAAAAAGGGGGGAAATAATGTTCGAGATGCATGTTATCTAAAAGAACTCTAGGGGAATTCTTTTCCCTCGCATTGTTTCTCATCGGCTCCTGAGGGGAGAATTTGCAGTCCTTTCAGATGTCACTGCTTCCGTTATTGCAATCTATCTGATGGAGCTTCTCCTAGGGAATTGTTTGATCATGGGGTGACCAGGAGCTCTAAATTAAAGTCAGGCCATATTTGCGCTGTTTCATCGAACAGGATAACGCCGTTCGGAAAGACGTAGATAAATTTTTGGTAGCGAATATCTGATCCAAATGACCGTATATTGGTATTACCGAAAGAAATGCAGAGGAAATGAAAAAAAATATTCTTATATATTACATTCATTATAAGCAAGACGCAGTATTTTTTCCCTCCTGCTTGTCATTTATTAGTAATACTACAGTATACCGTATATTCAGTGACTTTTAAATAATTATATTACATGAACACTGAAAGTCTAATTTCTTTTGATTCCCCACTCATCGACTTAACTTTCGGCATTTTGGGTAATACGACTTAATCACAAAATAAATAAATATAAAACTTCGGACACTTCAGGTTAATACGTATGACGTTATGATTTAAATTTAATGTAATATAAATCAATAAAAATATCTGAAAGTTTCGGATTTTATATTACGCCCAAAGGGGCGTTTTTTAACGTTTTGTGTGTTACTTTATTTATTAAATATCATGGTATTTGAACGTACAACATAAAATTCAAGCAATATACCATAACAATAAACCATAAAATTCAATCAACAACAATATGACAAAATATTTAAAAGATCATATCCTTAGAATTTTCGATACACAGTCTCGCGCTAGAAATAAAAATGTGTTTATTCCTTCGTACAGCGTTGCTATTGTTCGCTTTGAAATGGTTGAGTTTCTTAATCAAAAACTCATAAATGTTTTACAAAATATAGATAATGAAACCATTTCCAGATCCCAAATTTGAGTTTCCAGATGCCCATGTTCGGGGAGACGTACGTTATTCAAAATTATCTAAATTCTTCAAATATAATACAGGGCTCTAATATTTGGTGGCAACAATTTAAAAAGTGATTCGCCGTTTATAGTGAATCAACTCAAAATTCCGAAAACGAAATTAATAGTCCTTCTTGGCTAACGCCCTTGGGGCTAATAAATAATTTTTTTATTTGAGATTTATATCATGAACATGTCATGTGATAGACAGAATGCAAAAACAAAAAAAAAATTATGTTTTTGGTCTTGAGAGTACGAATTATATTTCTAAGTAATACAAAATGCAGATAAGTATAAAATACGAAAGCGATAATTTCTGGTAATAGCACATAAAAATATGAGAACAATTATCAGCTCTGCAAGTTTATTGATGCAATTGATTTTATCTGGCAGATAAAAGTGCGTCATTAAATACTAATATAAATATTTGTATACATTTCTCTTAAATTAATTTACATTTAGATATTTACTCATATTTTGTAAATAAATATATATCTGGTAATTGTTATTTCATTGTATTAAAGTATTCATTTCATTGTAGTCCAGTATTTTTCTTTAGTATGTATGTATATCAGTATCAGTACATATAACTAGTAGAAGGAATAATAAGTTATATACCTTGTAGGGTATATTTTATTTTTCTAATAGTTATTTTTGTTTTCGAGCAAGCCTTTCCTATGCATTCTAAATTTCCACCTACGTTCTGCTTCGGCTGGTGACTTTTATGTAGTATTGGGTTAGTTTAATGTTTTCTGTCTTAAACCTAAGTGAAGGCTTATTGTAAGAGCTTAAACGGGCCATCTGTTCATTTATTTCGAGTTGGAATAAAGGGTAATTTAACCCTTCTTTTTATTTGATACTTACAAGATCTCAGCGAATGGTAGCTATATAGTTATTAAGTGTTTTAGCTTCCAAGGAATTCTGATTTATCTAGGCCATTACAACCTAATACATTAATTGGCTATAATAATATACGTTTTTTAATCAGCTTGTTAACTAAAGTATAAAAACAGATTGAAATTTATGTACTTTGCATGTACTTTCATATTATGCATATGTACTTAAGCAATTCAGCTGGTAGATATCCTCCAATAGAAATGGTTGTTTAGTATTTATTTCTGTATCTGCCAAGTACTAATAAAATGTTTAAATGTAGAATTAACAATGAGATATTTGCATTTATGCGGATAAATGTATCTTATGGTAGGTAATACACACAAATATCAAGCTTGTTTCATTTAGGTAAGGTATTTTTATCCGTGTTCTACTACATATTCATGTAGGTTTATTCTGCATATAAGTTTTTGTACATTCATATATCCATTATGTTGACGACTAATGACAAGATTGTTTCTCCACAAAAGTGCGCAAAACACACTAGGGTTATTTGCCTGAGGGAAAAGATGCCTTTATGGAGGACTTTCTAAAGGAAACTGGCTCGTATACGTTACACATGGGGAAAAACCACGAAAATGCCCATGCAGTCAGCCCGTTCACCTGGAATATATCTCATGTCAGAATTACCAGTGTTCAGCGACTTTACCGCTGGACCGCTGTGAGCCAAGAAACAATCAGTATTCGACTCTTTCGTTTTTGCGCTTCGTAAAATGCTTTCTTCAACTTCTACTATTTTGTTAACCACTCCGATTTTACCGGAAGAACTATTTAGAACCCTAATGAATATAAAATTTCCGCAGGGAATTTTCCAATCTATTACTGTTTTGTGCCTACCAGCGGCCGAGCGGTAACGTCCCTGAACACTGGTAGTTCAGTCCAAGGTTCGGATTCCGCCAACAGGCTAGCTGCATGGAAGTTTTCGTGGTTTTTCCCATGTTTAACGTGCTAATACGAGCCAGTTTCCCTTAGAAAGTCCTCCACGAAGTAGAGCGAAACACGTAAATAATTATAACATATTACTGTTTTATCTGTTGCAGCTGATATTGCCGTGTCTGTTAACTACACGTTTTTGATGCTAAGATTCCCTAACTTTGAAAATAATCCACTGCCTGTTCTGTAGAAGGTAGTTCCTAAATTTTTATAATTTCTTTTCAAGATGCAAAAAAAAAAAAAAATAAAATAAAATAAAAAAAAAAAATAAAAATAAAAATAAAAAAATAAATAAATAACAGTTAATTTATATCTAGTAATAACTGCTAATTTATATCCTTGTTCGTATTAAAAAATCTAGCTTTTCGAGAAAATATCGGGGTTACATGAAACGAAAGCTCACACGTTATGAGTGTGTCTATTACGTCACCCTTATCCATAATTCGCGCCGCTCAGCGATCGCTCATAGCCGAGGGGATAATAAGTAAACTCCAATTATCCGAATCAATTAGGACCGGACCCCATTCGGATAATCAAAATTCGGATAATAGGAGTTTTTCCGAAGAAAGTGTATACGTACACTTTAATTAATTACTATATGTATTGTGTGACTGGCCAGATTTCCTGTACCGCTATTAGAGGCTTAACAGGGCTTAGTGGAGCTATTTAATTAAAGAAACATTGAGATCTAAAACAAGGTCTAAATCAGGCCCATTAATTAGTAGAACTACCACCTTACTACCTGAAATAACTTAAAATAGAACAAACAGCTAAAATATGAACTTAAAGTCTAGGAGCTGGTGAGATTTACTAGCTGCACCAACAAAAGCACATTATTACATACTTTGTAAAATATAACACATATTACTTCCATGAATAAAAATATGTTACTTACATATGCAAAGAAATAAAATAACAGAATCTCATAAACATTCTAGTTTTCCTTTAAACACACAGGGAAATTTTAAACACAATCATTATATAAATTCATTTCATTTACACATACATATTTTATGAAATTTGACAATTTCAATTTAGTCACTGTATTTTTACTTAGATCCTTTAGAGTTTAGCAATATCTGGAATAAATTTTAGAACAATATTTTTCATAAAATACCATCTAAACAACAGGTGCTCAATATCGACATTACTCATGCCACATGGATAGGCACAATTTTTAATCGAAAACCTATTATAATAAAAGGGAAAGTGTCCATGATTAGTTACAGCTGGTTTTAGATACTTGTCACTTAGGCATCTTCTCTCACAGTTAAGATTAAATTAGAAGTGAATCTTCCTTTAGAATCTGGGTCGTTCCACTTTGCTTGTCATAGAGTCAAACGTTTTCGGTTAATCTTTGGATTATGGTAACTTGGCGATTTTTTGGCGAAAATTTGGCGATTAACCCTGCTCCAGCATTTGCTAGTTTTTGTATGGACGCCATTTTATTTTCACGAAGTAAAGATATATATATATATATATATTTTTTTCTTTTACTCAACATTTTTTTCCAACAATCTGCTAGCCGAATTACGCTTATGCTAGAACTTTTATGGAGCAAAAGTGCTTAATCATGACGAAGATATGGTGCGAAATTGGGAGAAAGTGCAGAATCGCCCACTGCTTGCCGTGTTTTTAAGAATTGCACATACACGGTATCATCCATGTACACGTCGACCTATTTAAGAGAAACATCCCAGAATTGCACAAAAATGGCATTGCGCTCACACTTGACTTTATCCATGTACACTGCTAAAGTCCTAGCTAGTGTAACCTTTATCGCCTTACCAAAATGTCGCCAAACTATTTGTTACCATATTTCAAAGATTAGCCACTTTTTCTTTTCAACAAGGATTTCAAACTGTCAAAGAAGTCTTCAAAATCAATAATTTGATTTTCAGTGGAAGCATTTGCCAATCTATCTGCTAACTCGTTCCCAATGGTACCACTATGACTCTTCGTTCAAAATAGTTTAATATCTCTGAAAGCGCTAGATGTATTGTATATTGAAAATGGGAGAAAAAAAACTATTTTTAAAGAAAAAGAGGTTTTAATTAACTAAAAAGGCAACACTTTTGCGTACATGTTACATAGCGTACTATACAGTACTTACAAGTGCTGAAGTCATTGCTTGCTGACCATCTCGGTCAAAGCAAGCTATTTGACTATCTTCATCCATTTTCGAGCACACACGTCGCGCATCCGCTTGACAATGAGAAGTTGCATATGGTCACACTCGGGCTGACGCTCCGTGCACTTGAACGCAGTTTCAATACCGGCAAACGCTTCACTACCTGATAGTCCCGTGTCTGCTTCAACTTCGACATTAAGGTCATCTCCTTCCTCAACACTTTCTTCTTTCACACTTTCAATAAATTCTTCATCATTTAGAATTTGAAACCCGGGGTTTGATGAATCGCGCCATTTATTGTGCTGTATCCTCAGCACTAACTTCTGAACATCCAGGAATTTTCAAAAGAATGTTTTTAATTTCTCAAGTGGCACGCCATCCTTCTGTCTCTTCTTCTCCTGTCTTCTCCTGTCTCTTCCCTTTCCTTTTGAGATTCTTTTTCCCTTTTTTCTTTTTCCTTCTCTTCGTCAGTTGATTGTGTAAAATTCTGAAATTCGGAAAGCAATTCGGATAACCAGCGATTCGGATAGTTGGAGTTGTACTGTGCTAAATTTTATGTTGAAAAATATTGGGAAATTGTCAGTGGCTCAGATAAAAGAATGGCTTGTGATATAGTAAGACCGTAAATGGACCTTTGTTATGAATGCAGCTGTATGTGTAGTTTCATTTCATTATATTTTGCATTTAGTACTTTTATTTCTTACTCATAGTGCACTTCTTGAAGATATTCTGCTTCACCACACGACTGTAATATAAAAAAAAATAAATATTGTCAGCAGACGTTATTGAGTTATTGAAATTCTGTGCATATTATTGAGAAAAAGGATCTAGTAGAAGACTTTGCTTTAAGCCCACTTTTTACTAAACTTTACCAGTCTTGATTAAAGCGTGAGGAAATAAAATAATCATCCATGTCTTATGCTAATCATTATTTTTTCCAAAAGAAATTTATTGTGAATAATTCAAACAAAGCATTTTGAATAAGAACTTCCTGGTTTTACATTTCTAATATATCGATATTTCATGTAAGAAAACAATTCTTTATGCGAAATTATTTTACTAGACAATATCTCATATATTATGCAAGGTATTAAAATAAATATGTTTTCTTAATATGCATATAAAAGAAATGGGCCTCTTTCAGATTAATTTCTCTACTTGCCATGCATATCTTTCCTAATTTAAAATTCTGAGATCCTTTTAGACCGTTTCTTTCAGCTTGAAGTTATATTTTCAAGTATGATATATATATTGACGTATACCGACCAACATTTAAAGACAAGAAAATAGAACTCTACTCAGTTAGCATAGCATGCCATATGCTTTTTTATAATCAATCAAAATTTTATATTTTGAAACAGCAATTTAAGCATTACGCCATATTCAATTTCTTCTAAAATATATTTTATTTTAATAAGCAAAAATATAAAAGAGAAACAGCTTTTATTTACGGATGGTTGTCCTTCCACTCAATTAGTAAATTACATAATTAGAGATGAAGGTCCATATGGATAACATTCGTTTAGATAAAGACTTTGCCTTTTATAAATTATGAAAGAACTAAACATATATATACTTATATTTTCCGTCTGTTGAATATTTAACCAACAGAGTGTAAATGTTGGGCATTGCTTAATGCTCAGTTGGGCATATATTGCACTATTACCAAAATCAGCAACGTCAAGAACTTTATCGCCCGTGCCCACTGAGAATAATTACGAATACTTTCAGAAAGAGAACTCATATCGTAATGAGAATCAAGGAAAACTTTGGCATGCTAATGCAATGTATGACAGCTCCACACAAACAAACAACATACTTGCAAAGACGACATCTGAAATGAGGCCATATGCATTCTGATAGTGAATCCAAATTTTCTCAGAGAGCCAGTTTTGGTTGGTTAAAGTATAGGAGTAAAATTAAGATATTCATAGAACAAAGAATAGAATACTATATTAGTTATATGCATATTCAAAATAATAACTTCTGTAGTAATTTTTATGCTGCATTTTATTTTACATGTAGCAATTTCAAAATTTTCTGAATGCATTTATCTTTATACAATTCTGATAATGTAGCAGTTTAAATTTTAAACAACAGATGTGCTTTTTACTATTAAAAAAATAATTTTCTTTATAGGCAAGGCGTTGTCAACCTTTTTTTCCGCATACATACACCCCTTTCGCCACTGCTAGAAGATCAGTCTCCTACGTCATTTCCAAAATTAAAAAAAAAAAAACATTTACTTAGGGTTTGATGAATTAAACACAAAACAGTGCAGAAATGTTGGTAAATACCAAGACGTCAATAAAAATAATATTTTATATTCATAAACGAAAGCTAAACACTTAACAGATAAATACAAGGCTGATCACATCCCCCCTCCTGAAACTGTGAAACTCCCCTGGTTGAGAAGCCCTCCATAAGGCATAACGGTAGTGAGTTCTATATATTTTAAATCCCTACCCCCTTTTATTTCTAAATTAGAATCCAATAGAAACCTATGAAACCTAGTATTATCTTCAAGCCTATTATAATAAACTATTTTTGAACACCTTGCGCCTACTTCATCAGATGAGCTTCTAGGAAATATATTTTTATTTGTATTTATCCCTATCATGTGATGCTTATACTGGTTCTTTCATACCTTTTCTTTCAAAAAGAAGTCCTCCATAGCTTTTTTCCCTCACAGTGATCAATTACATGTTGTCTGCTCCTTATGTATCTATCAGATCCGATACTATCACATCATTTGTCAAAGAATAAAGCCTTTTGTCCTACAGGAAGAAGTTACTGGTATTAGATGGAAGTCTGAGTTCGAGTGACAAATTAAATTAAGGAATGATTGACAGTAAACCGTGGCTGTTAAAGAAAAGCATTCGTGTTTGTAATTACCCTCTTTGTATTGCTAGAAGAAATCAGTGATTATTATGAAAGATTTTAATCCCTTAATTAATTGAGATATTAATTTGTTCACGGATTTGTAGAGTCTCACGTGTTTTGCTAACATACACTTAGTCAAGACTTTTGAGCAGACGTAAGCGACTTTCGCTGTGTCTAGATAAGCAAACAGAAAAGTACAAAGGGTATTAAAGACTCTTTTATTTACAACTAAGTCAGCTAAACAGAAGGCACATCTGGTGCTTAAAAATCAGCCAGCATTTACGTCGGGATCGCAAAAGTAGAGTTATGAATTCAGCTAAATGTAATCAGGCTACACAGAGAGTTGGCCCTTAACCTACACTTGTGTAAAAGCGCTATCTGCAACAATAAAACAGCTCCGTAGGCAGAAACGAATATCGTTGACAAACAACTAGTAACGTGGCCTTCAGCAGCCATAACACGCTCTGACTAAAACTCTCAAACCCTTACTTAAATATACCCTTACTTAAATATATGTAGCTAATTTGCATTCTGGCAGGAAAACGAAAAGAGAGAAGTCACAGTATAGATTCGGAACATAAAACAACTGTTTAATTAACATAAATAAACCTTAGAAATTTTAATCAGCTATACAATCATATGTGCTATATACATCCCACAAAAAATTCAAACTGATGCGAAACTGAAATCTCATGTATAATATTTTTTATAAGTCTACATTTATATTATTATCAGGGTGTATCTGGGAGTGCGCTTGGTCTACTCTTAACATTACATTTAATATTCATATCCCGCCTTTAACGACATATTGTTGTGAAGCTCTCATCACTGCCCCACAATTGGTTGTTAATAAACTTGAAGTGATGCAAAACCAAGCTCTTGGCTTGATTGCAGAAGATGTGAAATCCACATCTATCAGTGTGATGTTATTGCTGATTGGAGTGTGATGTTATTGCTCTTGGCTTGATTGCAGAAGATGTGAAATCCACATCTATCAGTGTGATGTTATTGCTGATTGGAAATTAAGCCTTCTGGGATATTATGAAAATCAGGGCCTTGGCTCTTTATGAAAAACTACTGGGGATGAAGGATCCCTACTGGATGGACTACATAGTCAAGCCTAGCAAAATAAAAACCCATTATGGATTTATTCAAAAAGTCCTGGATATCAATAAAGATCTTGAGATTAGAGGTAATATACAAACACTCTTGACAAGCAGAAGCCCTTTGGAGATGATCAGTGTCGAAGTAAGGCTACACATAAAGGAAACCATCCATAGAAATAGCGATGTTGCACCAAACGTTTTGAAATGCCTCGCTGTGGAGACCATTGCGGCTTTATTGATCTCAGTTTGAATGTCATTTTAAAGTTGAGGCTGGTGTGTTTTCGAATCTTTTTTTCTTTTTACGCCCTTGCAGGATACATTGGTAGCTCCTTTGATGGTGAAGTAATAGCCATATCTATAGCCCTAAATTAATTATCAGCTATCCATTATACGTTTGCAAAGGCAATCATTTTGGGGTGGGGTTTCTCAGGCAGTCATTCAATCAATTAGCTCTCTTGAACAGTCATTAACATCTGAAATTGTGCAATGTCAAGAATTCATGAGAACTTTCAGTTTAAAGGGGAAACAAATGGGTCATTGTGGCCTTTGGAGCAATGAACAAGCGGACTCCTATGCAATAAGGGGTGCCAGCTTACTACAACAACATAATACAGCCTTTTCTTATCGGAGGATTAACTGTTTTCAAAAACTTTATTTACGTCTAATATCTTACGAGATTTTGAGACCTGTACAGCCTTAAATCGTTGGAAAATAAGTCCTTGTCTTGTTCCCGATAGTCCAAGACGCAATGCAGTTGCCGCTTTCTATTTGTCTACAGGACATGATTGCCTTGCTACTCACATGCAACTCATAAGCATTTCAAGCGATCTTATTTGCCCACCTTGTGATTCTGGAGAAGAAATGGACAGAGACTACCTGCTTGGATGTGGGAGGCTCTTCTTGGTGGTACAGAAGAGTCGAGATACTGGGAAGCAAGAACGCTCCTTAGGCAATGACTTTGGTCTTTTTGTTCTTAGTACTTTTGTTTGCAACCTCTGTTTATGATATTTTAGTCCTTTATAATTTTTTGCCTAGCCGTTGGAAATTAAAAAACTCATTTATATTAATGACAAATTATTTAAAGTAAAACGAAAAAACATTTATTTTAAATATTTCCTCATAATATTAGCTTAAGGCACAAAACAGTTGCAAATTCAGAACCGAAAAAATTAAAAGAAGTAAGAAACTTATATGGAACGAAAGCAACCCTGCTATCTGTCCTCAGAATGGTGTAAATCTGATATAAGAAAACTGCAGTTAGTGTCATCATTAACATGAGCCTCCTCAAACCCTTCAGAACGCTGTCGTCTTCAACAACGACGGCCTAATTCACATACGTTTGGACAAACAATCGTGATTGGTTGTAGCATATGATATTTGCGTACTGTCTTCTGCATACGCAATGATTTTCAGTCACTCAAATTCATCTACGCATTCGAAAATTGCTAATTGCATAGCGTGCTTAACTTTCGGAAACCGGTACACAACAATAACATAGCAGTATGCGAAAGAAAATTTACGTATTCAAATTTAGAAACTTCGTAGTATTGAAAAAAATTATTACAGAAATTATAAAAAAAGTATTAAAATTGCCATTTTTCTATGTGGTTATAAAGCAGAAAGTCATTTTATATTTAGTGCATAATTTAGAAGTTAACTTTTCTAACATACCTTATTCGCCTACATGTTTAATTAATTAAACAAATATAGTTCAAATATGGCTTACGAAAGGATCCACGATGACTATGGATGAAACTGGAAAAAAACTAAACTTATTTTCATCATATGCCCATATACAATGCAAGAGACTTATGCAGACATATAAATAAACATTGAAAATCATCCACTTGAAAAGAATCCCTACTCTAATCTACTTTAATGAAAGAGATTTGGAGAAGATAAATAATTACAAACGGAAACTCAAGTATACAGGGTGACCCAAATTTGCTTTTACAAATTAAGACGGGTGATAGTACTCATCCAGATGAGCAATAGTTACCATAGAACATGGGGTCGCATTCCACTCTGAGAGGCAGAAAAGAGGAATATTACAATTCCAACCAGAACAATGTTGGGAGAGCGAATGAACAAGACCAAAATTTGCACAATCAGTTTAGTGAAAAACTTACAGAGAGTGCACAAAACCGATAAAACCGAAAACTTGGCGTTCGAGTGTTCATTCGAGCTCAGACTTGGCAAACAGTCGAATGCATATCGTTGTTTGGCAAGGTCTCAACCTCGCAAACGATTGCAACAAGTTAATTATGTAATCAAGGGTTGATTATTATCAACTAACTCCAACTTCCCCTGTATGCTGAGATTATCATGGAAAGTTGATGCTGCGTTCCCGTTGTCAGAACTTCGTGTCCCATAGAAGGAATTTTCATTTGTCTCATAGAAGGGCGCTTCAAGTAGTATGAGCGCAGCACAGTAAGTCCAAGAAGACAGGATAGAAGATCCTGAAGGGGAACCCCCCCTAAAACATAATTTCTCCCTAATAATTTAGATAATTAACTTGTTGCAATCGTTTGCGAGGTTGAGACCTTGCCAACCAAAAATGTGCATTTCAGTGTTTGCCATCAAAGTCTGAGCTCGAATTAACACTCTAAAGTTCGGTTTTATCGGTTTTGTGCACTCTCTGTGAGTTTTTCATTAAACTGTTTGTGCAACGTTTGGTCTCGTTCATTCGCTTTGCCAACATTCTTTAAGTTCAGGTTGAAATTCTAATATTCCTCTTTTCTGCCTCTCAGGGTGGAATGCGACCCTATGTTCTATGAAAATTATGCTCATCTGGATGAGTACTATTAGTCCTTTAAATTTGTAAAAACAATTTAGAATTACACTGAATATACGCAACAAAAGGTTCGGATTGGTTTACATTAAATAATTTTAAAATCCTCTTGTGTGACTAGAAAAAAGCAAGTTTTGTGATTTTTTGTGTGACATTTTACTGTGCAGTTAACTTCAAACTTACTATTCTGGAACATTGATTTCAGTTCATCATTAGTTCTAAGAATGTACTGAATTATAGAAGCAAAAAGATAATTTTAAAATCCTCTTGTGTGACTAAAAAGCAAGTTTTGAGATTTTTTATGTGACTTTTTACTGTGCAGTTAACTTCAAACTTACTATTCTGGAACATGGATTTCAGTTCATCATAAGTTCTAAGAATGTACTGATTTATAAAAGCAAAAAGATAATTTTAAAATCCTCTTGTGTGACTAAAAAGCGAGTTTTGTGATTTTTTATGTGACTTTTTACTGTGCAGTTAACTTAAAACTTACTATTGTGGAACATTGATTTCAGTTCATCATAAGTTCTAAGAATGTACTGATTTATAGAAGCAAAAAGATAATTTTAAAATCCTCTTGTGTGACTAAAAAGCAAGTTTTGTGATTTTTTATGTGACTTTTTACTGTGCAGTTAACTTCAAACTTACTATTCTGGAACATTGATTTCAGTTCATCATAAGTTCTAAGAATGTACTGATTTATAGAAGCAAAAAGATAATTTTAAAATCCTCTTGTGTGACTAAAAAGCAAGTTTTGTGATTTTTTATGTGACTTTTTACTCTGCAGTTAACTTCAAACTTTCTATTCTGGAACATTGATTTCAGTTCATCATAAGTTCTAAGAATGTACTGATTTATAGAAGCAAAAAGATAATTTTAAAATCCTATTGTGTGACTAAAAAGCAAGTTTTGTGATTTTTTATGTGACTTTTTACTGTGCTGTTAACTTCAAACTTACTATTGTGGAACATTGATTTCAGTTCATCATAAGTTCTAAGAATGTACTGATTTATAGAAGCAAAAAGATAATTTTAAAATCCTCTTGTGTGACTAAAAAGCAAGTTTTGTGATTTTTTATGTGACTTTTTACTCTGCAGTTAACTTCAAACTTTCTATTCTGGAACATTGATTTCATTTCATCATAAGTTCTAAGAACGTACTGATTTATAGAAGCAAAAAGATAATTTTAAAATCCTATTGTGTGACTAAAAAGCAAGTTTTGTGATTTTTTATGTGACTTTTTACTGTGCAGTTAACTTCAAACTTACTATTGTGGAACATAGATTTCAGTTCATCATAAGTTCTAAGAATGTATTGATTTATAGAAGCAAAAAGATAATTTTAAAATCCTCTTGTGTGACTAAAAAGCAAGTTTTGTGATTTTTTATGTGACTTTTTTACTGTGCAGTTAACTTCAAACTTACTATTCTGGAACATTGATTTCAGTTCATCATAAGTTCTAAGAATGTACTGATTTATAGAAGCAAAAAGATAATTTTAAAATCCTATTGTGTGACTAAAAAGCAAGTTTTGTGATTTTTCATGTGACGTTTTACTGTGCAGTTAAGGGGACTCATACACCTTAAAACCCATACGATCTTCGAATATGTGACTGTTGCAAGATATGGGATAACTAACTTATTTATTTTAAAAGCAATTACTTCCAACCTTTTACAGCTGACTACATAATATAACTATTTTTTGAAATAGTAATCAGAAAGATTCTGTTAACACAAATATTTTTATAATTTAATCCGCTTTGTGACAAAAGTTTTCTTCAAGTTTCCACCTTGCGCGCACAGTTTAAAACATTCTGTTGCATAATTTAATTTTAGCTTTTATAACATTTGGAAACTACCGTGAACCTAAAATTCTAAGAATTTCATGTTAAATTTTTATTTTATTTGGAGTTGAGTTTATAAAATGTATTTTATTAAAAAAATCTGTAATGTTTTATAGCAAAATTTTTTTAATACTAAAATATTCATCAAATTTTTGGTTCAGTTAGAAAATAGTGCCCATATAAAGAATTCCATCTAATTTCAAGTATGCACCATTAGCCATTTTTAAAATATCATGCGCGCAAGGTGGAAACATGACAAAAACATTTGTCACAAAGCGGATTAAATTACAAAAATATTTGTGGCAACACACACTTTCTGGTTACTAGTTTCTAAAGCACCTATATTATGTAGTCAGATGTAAAAAGTTGGAAGTAATTGCTTTTAAAATAAATAAAATATCCCAATTCTTGCAACAGTCACATATTCGAAGATCATAAGGGGTTTAAGCTGTATGAGCCCCCTTAATTTCAAACTTACTATTCTGGAACATGAATTTCAGTTCATCATAAATTCTAAGAATGTACTGATTTATAGAAGCAAAAAGATAATTTTAAAATCCTCTTGTGTGACTAAAAAGCAAGTTTTGTGATTTTTCATGTGACGTTTTACTTTGCAATTAATTTCAAACTTACTATTCTGGAACATGGATTTCAGTTCATCATAAGTTCTAAGAATGTACTGATTTATAGAAGCAAAAAGATATACAAACTGTTCGCCGAGTTAAATATATGAATGGGGAAGATAATTGAATATTCAGGACAATGCGAAAAGCTCTTATTTAAAAATTAAATTTTCCGAGTGAAGAAGCAGTAATTTATTTGAACAATATATACAGAAATATATGCCAAGATACATTCGGAAATCTGAATGTATAAAACTGGTGCACCATTTATGTCTAATGGTTGCTTTGTAGCCAACTGCTGAAGCGTGTTTTCTCTACTGCGAACTGTCTGAGTGATGACATCAGCAAATTAGCTTAGCTTGTAATGCAAATTCCTCTCGGATTCAAATGTAAATTAAGATTAAAGAGGGGGAGCATTTATTTTGCCCAGTTGAATTCTGCGATTTGAGAATAATGCAGATATAACAAAGTGAGGAAAAGGTTACAGGAAGCATATAACTATATTTAATATTTAAAATTACTTTCTAAAGAAACAAAATAAGTGTATACTTCTCTCCAGCGCATTCAGATATATATTAGGCAGAACATTTCAGGGTATGGTATATCCTTCTCAGCCAGCAGCGGCCGAGTCATAATAAATAATAATAATAATAATAATAATAATAATAATAATAATACATATACTGATAAATCATCAATAATTGCATTTCGATTGAAATATCCACGAAAGAGGGAAGATTGGTTTGTGAAATTACTTAAAAGAACCGATTTACTTTCATGAACGAACGAACAGTGATTTGACAAACGCAGAAATACTTTCTTCGAAAACCTTTGCTGAAAGCGTACCAGGAAAATCCGATTCTGATTTTAAGGGAGAAAGGAAAGTTTCTCTTCGCATATATTAAAAGTAAATTTAATTTTTATTATTTCCCAACCTTTTAAGCATTTTTATTTCAGAATTTTATTGTTAGTTTCATATAGAATGGTAATTTTAGGTAATCTCAAAAACTACACTTGAAAGAAATCAATAGAGGGAATTCTCCGGATGTCACGTCTCGTTCGATTCTTTTAACGTTCCATTTCATTCTCACACACCGCTGTTGATTCACTTCTCGTTACAGATGTTGTTTATCAACTTTCTGTTATTGAACAGTAAAAGTTAAAAATCGGTTCATTTCAAAGAAGGAACGGCTCTGATATAATCCCACAAAAGAGAGCTTTCGATAACCCACCTTTTACTGTCTAAATGTTTTTAATCCAAAGGGGCCAATTTGCCCAGAAGGACTATTCGTTTTGGCATTCTGCGTGGATTCACTATAAGCGTCGTTTCACTTTTCAAACTGTTGCCAGCAAATATTATCGCCCTGTATTATATTTAAAGAAATTAAATGATCAAGAATCTGCATAAATGTATGTATGTTTCTCGCATTGCTATGAAACAACGGTACCTACAGCCATCCAGTTTTGAATAATGTAATCCTCCTGCGACTATGGGCATCTGGAAGCCCAAATTTGAAATTTGTTTTATAATCGATTTCATATTTTGTAAAACAATAACAAATTTTTGATTAACGAACTCGAGGATTTCAAAGCGAGCAATGGCAACACTCTATGGGGGGGAAACCTTTTATCTCAAGCGCGCGGAACTGAGTATCGGAATTTCTAAAGATATGCTTCTTTTAAAATTATTTTGCGACATTGCTCTTGAACTGAATTTTATGGTTTAAATGCGAAGAACATGATATTTAATAAACAAAGGTAACTCACAAAATGTTTCAAAAAACTCCCCTTTCTGAAAATTTTCCGATTTTTTATAGGTATTATTAATTTTTTTTAACATCACTCCCACTGTTACTTTTTTGAATTTCTTGCCAAACCACAGCGTAAAGCGGATTTTACCACAGCGAGGAGCGTGGGGCTCTACTGTCTAATACGAAGACAAAGTACTGGTGCCCTCGTCTTCCGTTACCTATCACCTGTCTGGGCCCACCAGCGGCCGAGAGGTAAAGACGCTGAACACTGGTAGTTCGGTCCGAGGTTCGAATCCCCAGAACGGGATGGCTGCATGGGCGTTTTCGTGGTTTTTTACATGTGTAATGTGTATACGAGTCAATTTCCTTTAGAAAGTCCTCCACGAAGGCATCCCTCCCTTTAGGCAGATAGCCCTCGTGTGCTTTGCCTTAAGAGAGTCAGATTTCCTTGGGTTCAGTTTCTGGTGAAAGTCCTGAGTTTAGTTGCTACCTTACGCATGCTGTGAATACAAACCATTTTCGTTTTAGACTGTCAGGCCCACCCGCGCCCGATCGGTAAAGTCGTTGAAAACTAGTAGTTCAATCCGAGGTTCGAATCTCACAAACGGGCTGGCTGCATGGGCGTTTTCGCGGTTTTCCTCATCTGCAACTTGTGTACGAGCCACTTTCCCTTAGAAAGTTCTCCACGAAAGCACCCCCTTGGACAGATAGCCCTCGAATGCTTTGCCATATCAAGTAAACCTAAAACTTTTAGACTCTCTTCCAATAAGCTATCCCTCAGAAGGCTAATAGGCCTTGCATGCTTGGCTATAATCAGTCAACTAAACAATCCGATGGCACAATTATAAATTAAATACAGGTCAGTTTCTGTTAAAACATTTTTATGTTGGCACATCTTCAGTATCGGCCATTTACCTTCATATGAGCGAGTTACTGGCACGATCAACCCCATATATGATGAGCCGAAAAAATATACCTACAGCTTCTTTTACTGAAATATGCTGCTTTTTTAATCTTTAATTCAACCTAGATTAATCTTAAATAATCTGAACAATAGATCTTTGCAAACATTTTAATAGTAGTTAAAATTTAGAATAAAAGAACTGATGTAATAATAAGGGAAAGAAAATGAAAATGTTTCATGATTACGAAAAATAAATCTAAAGTCATGCTTATCTTACTTAACTACATTAAGAAAACAATACGAAACTGAACTAACCGAACGAAAGAGAAACACGTCTGCGTAAAACCTAAAATTAAATTAAAAAAAATTACCTGAAATTGGGGCAGAATTTGAATAAAACTCGTTGTCTAATGTGATTAGACACAATCCTTGTTTTTCAGAAACCAACAAAGAGACAACAAGCGAGAACTTTTTTTTTAGTCCAAAGGGATTTGAATCCCGAAGGACTATTAGTTTCGTTTTGGCATTTTGCGTCGGACGGATAAATGTCGGTTCACTTTTCAAACTGTTGCCATAAAATGTTAGAGTCCTGCATTATATTTGAAGAAATTAAATGATGAAAATCTGCGTAAATGTATGTATATTTCTCACATTGTCATAAAATAACGGTACATAGAGTCATCGAATTTTGAATAACGTAATCCTCCAACATTTATGAGCATGTGGAAGACCAAATTTGAAATTTGTTTTATGATCGATTTCCTATTTTTTAAAACTTTGACGAATTTTTGATTAACAAACTCAAGGATTTCAAAGCGAGCAATGGCAACGTTGTGCAGAAAAAACATTTTTATCTCCAGCGCGTGAGTTTCTGTATCGGAAATTCTAAAGATATGCTCGTTTTAAAACTATTTTGCGATATTGCTGTTGCACTGGATCTTATGGTTTAAGTGCGAGGAACATGATATTTAATAAAGAAAGGTAACACACAAAATGTTAAAAAACGCCCCTTTGGACGTAATTTAAGATTTTTTTTTTTTTTTTTTTTTTTTTTTTTTTTTTTTTTGGAAAACACCGAAACTAAGACTACTTTTACATTTTAAAACTAGTCTTATGTATCGAACGGATTGCTCAAGCGTAGACTAGAATTATCTGTCGAATATTTACAAAAGGTATTTCTTAAAATGTATTTTACAGCATACAATTTCATACAGATTCAAAATCATGAATTGTTAATTTGTTTTAAACAACATATGAATGTAAGACACGTCAAGAACTAGGACTCGATACCTTCCCTCTGGAATATTCCCACGTAACACGTGAAGTTAAAAAATTCCTATACGCAATTAAAAGGAGGCGCTATAATATATCATTGATGTCACAGGAATGTAAAGAATTTAAAGAAAAAAGGGCAATTTCCTTGGAAATCTCAGTATTAAAACGCCTATATATATATAAAGGGTGGTATTAATTTTATTGAAGGTAACACTGAAGGTAATTAAAAACGTTTTAATTTTCTAAATAACAATAAATCATTGTCACCGATACATGTGAAGACTTACACAAGATACAATTTGTCACTGATAAGTTAAATAATTTAAAGAAATGACTGTAATTCATCCAGCCAGATGATAACATTATTATATAGTTTGAAATAACGTGACAAAATGTACACAGTCAACTAATTAAATTGTTATACAGACCAATTAATTATATTTTAATGTTCTCTAAGATAATTTAAATAGTATATCTAAAAGCATATGGTTCCCGGATATTGCAAAATTTAGCTAGCATTTTGTTTTTAACTGTTTTCGTTACTTCCTATTCCTTTCATCAACTCCCTCAGAATGCAAATTAATTTCAGTAACTATTAAATACTCTTATTTAGAAAGTGTGTGTGTTTGTGTGATTATCGCAAAGCCTCGAGGGCTATCTGCCTAAAGGGAGGGATGCATTCGTGGAGGACTTTCTAAGGAAAACTGGCTCGTATACACGTTACAAATGGGGAAAACCAAGAAAACGCCCATGCAGCCAGTCCGTTCGCGGGATTCGAACCTCGGACCGAACTACCAGTGTTCAGCGACTTTACCGCTCGGCCGCTGGTGGGCCCTTATTTAGAAAGAGTACAGTATCAACCATAACGGTCTTCCTGTTAACCTGAGACGACAAATCTCCCTGTTCCGAGAACATCTCCTGAGACGTCCCCGCCTCAAGGCAATCCGCCCTACCTGCCGATCTGATCCTTTAATGAATGAGTATTGTATCCATTGCAGAACAAGGTTAGAATTACAGTTAACTATAGCTGAGGTGTTTGGTAAGTACAAGTTACTCTGTAAATTTGACTTACCTAAACACGCTATAAAGTATTTCTTTCGCCTAATTAGCACGACTTTGTAGTGTAGTGGTCTGCACGCTCGGCGCTTATTCCAGAGGTCCGTGTTTCGATTCCCGGTGAGGGCACTGCTCGTTTCTTAAGTCTCCTGCCTCAAAAATACCTAATGTCTCTACAGTGGCGCCCGAAGTAAAAGGGTGGTGGATGATGATTCTCCACACACAGGATTTGGTGATTGGGTCCTCTAAAACCCTAGTCGCCCTTTAAAAAAGGGGGGAGTATATAAGATATTTCTCCCGCCTTCTTAGCATGCCTTCGTTGTGTAGTGGTCTACGCGTTCGACGCGTGTTCCAGAGGTCCGTGGTTCGATTCCCGACGAAGGCGTTGCTCATTTTTCATCTTTCCTGCTTAAAAAAAAGTAACCTAATGTTTCTACAATGTTAATTACCGAAATCTCACACGTGGAGTAAATTTCTTTAAAATAGAAACTGCAAAGCCGGTGCCAATCCTTCGCATTTTCTATAGTAAGTCATCATCATCGCGCAACACTTATTTTTAGTATCTTATATGAGAGAGTAGTTCAAACCAGTCTTCATTTATGCGCATTTCTTTAAGCGAAACACATTATATGGAAAAGAATCGGATATAAGAAACTAGGCGATGCAAAGTGTCTGCTGCACCTGTCGTTCTCATGGTTACGAGGCACGTCGGGCTACTGAAAACAACTTTGAAATTGCTATTTTAGAGCAACAGACTATGCCAGTGGATAGTATTTGTTAAATAGTAGTTATAATAGAGCTTATTGTTTAATATTTTTGTTAAATTTTATGTCTCATCTATATTCTGAAGTACTGATTACTTTTTATTCGTGAAGACACAAATCTTCGGATCAAGAAAGATTAAACAAGAGCAGTTAGATAGTTAATTAAGTCTAATCTTACATTGGGGCTCAACCTAAAATATAGACGTCATTAACTACCAGGAGTTTGATCGACTGGATTTCATACTTCTCTCCAGTCGTTTTTTACTTCTAGGAGAATGTGAGGAATTATTGCATTTTCTCGGACGTGCTCTGATGTTGTCAATGGTTAGCATGTTTCGGAAGTAAACTTGAATAGCCGTGGCACGAATCCCAGTGTGAACACAATTGATATTCTGTTTCCTGAGATGCTAATCTTAATAGTCTGTGCATTAATAATGACTGTCAGAGTTCTCAAACTCAGATTGCACTCGGGCCAAATGCACGACCTGGAAGTAGCTGACCGTCCGAAAAAAAAGGAGAGAAAAAGAATTTTAATTTCTGTTGTTGAAAAAATAAAAATTTGTTAATTAATTTTTTTTAAAAAAATTATTACATTTTTGGCAGAACATACATGCAAAAATGACGAAAAGAAAAAATTAAAATTAAAATTTTTTGGACTATTTGTTTTTAGCCTGAAATTGAAAAGCTATTTGCAAGAAACTCCTGTTGGTCATACTTTGTAACTGACAGCTAAATATTAAAATTTTCAGATTGAAATTTATTGAAATAATTGATATGAATTGAAGTAATCGCTAAATAAATTTACTTGGAACTGAAACTAAAAAAAAATACATAGAAACTTTCCAAGAGCGACAAAAGTTTAGAGTAAATAATAACAAACTATTTAATTTTTTTTGTTTATTAGAACTTTCTATGACGCATACAACAACACTTACCTACTGAGCAACTTCCGACCTAAGTTAGCCTAAAGACAACAAACGGAATATGTTACTCAGAGGTAAAAACATCTACTATCTATTGGCCACAACCTTAGGAAAAAACGCATATTTGTTTGTAAATAATTATTATCTTTTTTTCAGCTACAATACCTCATGGCGTTTTGATTTTCATAAAGTTCGTAATCTTCGAGTAAAATTACTAGAAAGTATCTTCTTCACAAATTATAGATACTCATGCGCAGTGGGATTTTTTAGTATAATTAGTATGTTTTAATTGCAGGGAAACAAGACTATTGACAAGTACATAAATACACTTTTAAACAAAGCAATTATTTTTATTTAAAAAATTCGTGATGATATTTACCTTTTGACAAGTAATGATAAATTTAATCAAATTTGTTTCTTCAAATCTTTGAAAAAGATTTATATCACACAGTAAATGAATTAACTGCAATTCTGCAGTTAATTCATTTACTGTGTGATATAAATCTGTTACTCATGCTCGTTTTTGGGAATGAAAGTATGTAAAATTAGACTTCGAACCATTCAAATCTTAAATGTTTTCTTCTATTCTTGTTATAATGATACTAATGAGATAAATTCTGATGACTTCAGAGATTACGTGACTTACGTATAGCTAACGTAAACAAACAATGTACATTATCTCAAAGATAACATGACTTCTGTACAGCTAATAAAAATAAACAAGATCATTCTTCTTCTTCTTCTCTTGCCGAATGTATCACATTAATTTACTGGAGATGCATTCGTGAGCTGCAGAAACATTTTAATGGGCCACATGCGGCCCGCAGGCAGCAAGTTTGAGACAAGGTACTTCATCTAACGAGCCTCTTGCAGGTATTATTTCATCAAAGAAAGTGAAAAATTCAGTTTTGGAAATTTCGCAGATAAAATTTAATAAATATGTAAGCAATAGTTATAGGGAAAAAACATACAAATTTTGTTCTCTTCAAGCCTATTTGCCGTGAAAAAATGGCACAAAAATAGAAAATTCTTCACGCATCGAATGTACAGGATATAATAACGCTCTAGAGATTGAATATTTAAATAATGAGCCGTTGGCGCGGTCGGCCACGTAAAATAATTACTATAAAGAAGAAAAGATTGTAATATTTTTAATGAGCTAGTGTAATTTCACGCCTCCAGCTAGCAATTAATAATAATAATAATAAAGAACTGAAGTTATTGCTTTCAAATTGCTTATTTTGTTAATAAATAACAGACAGCTAATATTTGAAAGTAAACTTATTATTATTATTACTATTATTCCAAAGGGGCAATTTGCCCAGAAGGACTACATTTTGGCATTTTGCGTCGATTCGTGATAAGCGTTGTTTCGCATTTCAAATTGTTGCCACCAAATGTTATCGCTCTGTATTATATTTAAAGAAATTGAATAATGAAGAAATCTGCATGAATTTATGAGTGTTTCTCGTATTCTGGTAAAACAACGGTACCTAGAGCCATTAAAATTTAAATAACGTAATCTTCCATAGAATTTGAATATGTGGATGTCCTAATTTGAATTTGCAATTTGTTTTATTATCCATTTCATCTTTTATAACGCTTCAACGAATTTGTGAATTACAAACTAAACGATTTCAAAGCGAGCAATGGCAACACTGCATGAAAAGTAAAACATATTTTATCTCCATCGCGCGAAACTCTGTATCGGAAATTCTAAATGTATGCTCATTTAAAAATTATTTTGCGATTTTGCTGTTGAGCTGAATTTTATGGTTTAAGTGCAAAGAACATGATACGTAATAAATAAAGGTCAGGTTATTATTATTATTATTGTGTTATTTTACGCTTTGCCAAATGGCAACAAACTGGCGGTTGGAAAAATTTTAAAAAATGTACAGATTTCTTTTAAATTCTTTTTATACCCACACATTTCTTTTTTAATTGCTGATTCTTTTAAATTGCTGATTAAATTTAAAACATCTTAGACTTTGCCGAGTTGCAACATACTGCTTTTTAACCGTCGAATTTATTAATAAAAATATTAAATTCGCGCAAAATATGAAATAGATCAAAAGCAAATTTAAAATTTAAAATTCCCGCTCCGAGGCGCCATGTTCCGGGAGAGAACTACTGTGTGTACATATCTGGCGGTTCTATGTGCCACCTTTTTTTCTGCTGTAGGAGAAAAATAGTGTCACACACACCAGTTGTTCATTAATAATACATACATATTGCGTGTGTTTGGCACCTGCCATTTGCATGAATGAAATTTAATAATAATAGTAAAGCGTGCGGGATTTTTATACTTTCAAATGTGTAATTTTTTTACAATTTAAGATGCAAATAAGTATTTATATATATAAGCGGCTAAAGTGTGTGTCGCCGATAGTTTATTGTTGCCACTCGGAAAAATGAGCGTTGAAATAAACATTTCCGTAGTTTTTAATTAATATCTCGACCGATTTAAGTCGTACGAAGATGAGAACGGTATCGATGGATTCGGAGATTTTTTGGAATCTGAGGATACGCATCTCGAATTTCAATTCGGCGCCGTTCCCTAGATATTCGAGAAAAAAGAATTTGGCACGTAGCCACATCCCTCTAATAAGGAAATTCCTTGAAAGAAAGTGGAGAATGTCGGGAAAACGTAGGGGAAAATTAGCTTTTTATTAATATCTCGGGTAATTAAAGTCCCAAGAAGACGCGAATGGTCAAAATGGCGTGCCACGCAGCTGCGGAATCCAACGGTGTGCTTCGCTAAGCCCAAGAGCCAGCCGTTTCGGAGGAGATGATGTTACTTCCCCATATATATATATGCGGCTTAAATGTCTGTTTGTCGCCGATAGTTTATCGCTTGCTTGCGTAACTGTACTAGCCAATGGGCCAATGGACCGAGATACTAATTAAAAACTAATTTTCTCCTACATTTTCCCTACATTCTCTACTTTCTTTCTTGGGTTTCCCTATTACAGAGCCACGGCACAGGGTTGCCGTTTCAATTGAGAAGTAGAAAATTTCCAGTAAAACTCGCTTTGCTATGACCATCCATAAGTCTCAGGGTCAAACGCTTAAGCATGTTGGCACATTTTTACCTAAGCCTGCATTTGAACACGGTCAACTTTATGTTGCCAGTTCAAGAGTTCGTGAAAGAACGGACGTAAAATAAAAAATAATGGATGGTCCTCTGCAAAGCGAGCTGAAAAGTGATGGAAAGATCTACACAAGAAATGTATTGTACAAAGAGATCTTTGACATGTGAATTAACATTTTATTATTTAAATCATCTTTATTGATTGAGCTAGCGGTGGCTCTTAAGAAATGTACCGCCAGTGGTTTTCTTCATTGCACTTTAAGCAATTAAGCAAGTAGAAGGTGAAACCCCGTGATCAGTAGGTAAAGGGGCGTTTTCTCCGCCTGCCCTGGGTAATTCATTTTAAATTAGCAGACACCTTTGCACAAATCATTTTAATTACAATTTATATTATTTAAAACAGCGTTCATTTCGTATGACCGCCAGGCTTTCTAGTTTATATATATCCATTCTTTTTTTATTTCCCAATTTTTTAAATAATTTTTTTAAAAGCAAAGCCGAAAGCAAACATCGTCATAAACTTTAAATGTGTTCCAACTTGTACTCCTTAAATCTTCGAGACATGCATACTTTTGCCCATTAAAGATGTGTACATTCAAAAATTCCAACATATCCTAACTTATTGATTAATGTCCTAGAGTAATAATCAACGTTTAATGTTATTTTCACTCATCTTATATCACACGTGCTTATCTTTTGGTGCCATTTATGGTAGAATTAATATGTAGAAGAGATTATATGTCCTTTGCAGCGGTAAGCTTTTAGCGAAAAAAGGCTGAATATTTTTCGCTCTAACAAGCACGCATATCGTGACATAAGATAAATGGACGTCTGATGCTGTAAAAATAAATAAAACGCTAAATAACTTTTATTTTTTCCTTAGGCTGGTTCACTAGAAAAGGAGTAATTCTTTTGGTTCGTGTCTTCCCTACTGCTGCTTTATACAGTCACGTCACGTAGTAACATACTTCAGGAAGGCCTCACTGAATAAAATAAAAAGGGGAGATTTTGAGCTCAGTTGTTGTAAATGCTGTGCAACCTAAATATTGGATGCTTAGAGAAAAGAAACTGCAGATACATAGATTAGCATCACACTGTCTCATATAACGCAATATATGCAGGTCATCATAACCTCTAAATTTCCTTAGTGTTTCTTTCCTAAATTTATGTGGCATTGATTAAATTCGAACTTAATATATGGAACGAAAACGAACACTTAACAGTTGTATAAAAAATGCAATATAGAAGACACATTATATCATATATTTTTTACATAATGCAATACTGTGCATGCAGATCATATTTAGCTTCTAGACTTAAAAGGTTTTTCTTTGAAGTTTATGTGGCTTTCGTTAAATTTTGTTGGGATATATATGACGAGAAAGGAGCACTTGCATAAGGAATTATATAAGAATATTTAATAGAAAACATATTAACATTTTAGCTCAAAATTGTCATTGGTTAAGTTAAGATTATTTGAAAACGGCAAATCACAAAAACGAGGTTTATCTAATGCAGGGATGTCTTCGTGGAGATCTTTCTAAGGAAAACTGGCTCAATCTCACACCATGTATGTGGAAAAACACGACAACTTAAAATGCAGCAAAGCCAAGTGAACCAGCTCGTTGCCCGTTCCCTGAGTTCGAACCGTGGTAGAACTACCAGTATTCAACGACCTTAAGCACTCGGCCACTGGTGAAGCATATGCAGTTAGTCTGTTCGCCTGAGGTTGAACCTGGGTTGAACTACCAGTATTCAGCTGTTTTAACAGCTCTACCACAGGTGAGGCGCAATATTGCTATTGAAATATTATTATCAGGAACTTTGTTCTGAGCATGGTATGAATTAGCAATTGTTAGCAATTAAAACTTTTTTAATTTAATGTTAATAACAAATAACTGCTAAACATGATATGGTTATTTTGTATATGAAGCTCCAATGCCTGAGCACATGTAGGCATTTTGTTCTTTTTCACATTCGGCACAGCCCGCCAAAGAACAGGCAACGAAGTAAGCTTGTAGAGACATTAGACTGTTTCGAAGCAGAAGAGATGATAAAAATGAGCAATGCCCAATGCCCACGCCGCGATTCGAACCACGGACCTCTCGAATCTTCGTGGAGAATCATCATCCACCAGCGTTTTTAGTTCGTGCGCCACTGTAGAGACATTAAGTTGTTTCGAAGCAGGGAAGATGAAAAATGAGCAATGCCTTCGCCGGGACTCGAACCACGGGCTTCTAGAATACGCGCCGAGTGTGCTGACCATTACAACACGAAGGCATGCTAAGAAGGCGGGAGAAATACCTTATAAGCTAATCATCTAACGCAATGCATTATCGTATTTTGGTTCATTCATATATCACCTATTTACATCATTCTTAAGTAACTATTTATGTGTTATAAAATGCTTTGTATTACTACAGTTATTATCTAAAATAACATAAAAGTAAAGTGTCACTTATAGTACTGCATTAAGGGAGCTCATGCACCTTAAATCTCTTAACACCCTTCGAATATGTAACTGTTACAAGAATTTGGATATTTTATTTATTTTAAAATAAATTATTTCCAACTTTTTAAAAGCTGACTACATAATACAGCTGCTTTGGAAACTAGCAACCAGAAAGTTTGTGTTGCCACAAATATTTTTGTAATTTAATCCGCTTTGTGACAAAATTTTTGTCACGTTTCTACCTTGCGCGCACGATATTTTAAAAATGGCTAATTGTACATACTTGAAATTTGATGGAATTCCTTATATGAACCCTATTTTTTAACTGAACCAAAAATCGGATGAATATTTTAATATTGAAAAATTTTATGGACGAAAACATTACAGATTTTTTTAATAAAATACATTTTATAAACTTGACTCCAAATAAAATAAAAATTTAGCATGAAATTCTTAGAATTTTTGGTTCACAGTAGTTTCCAAATGTTATAAAAGCTATATATTAAATATGGAATTAAATTATGCAACAGAATGTTTTAAACTGTGCGCGCAAGGTGGAAACGTGACGCAAATTTTTGTCAAAAAGCGGATTAAATTATAAAAATATTTGTGGCAACACAAACTTTCTGGTCACTATTTCAGAAAACAGTTATATTATGTAGTCAGCTGTAAAAAGTTGGAAGTAATTGCTTTTAAAATAAATAAGTTATCCCAATTCTTGCAACAGTCACATATTCGAAGATCTTATGAGTTTTAAGGTGTACGAGTCCCCTTAAGGCAACATTTAAAAATATTTCACATTTAATTATATTTAACTTATAGTATTATTCGTACTTTATCATAGTTCTATTCCATAATATTAAGGCATTATACTATAGAATACCATTAAATTACGTATTCATGTATCTTATTACTAAATGCACTATATTATTGTACTATAATATCATATATTGATGGTTTGCTTATTGTCATATGTAGCAACTTATGCAAGATATCTTGTAATCATTTTTGTAAAGTACTTTTCTGTAACATTACTGATTAAGAGCAATTAATAGCGTTTGGTTTTTCAGCCATTGCTTTGTTGTGGTGGCTGCTTGTAGTTTTTTCCACTAATCAGGCATCGTTCCGTTCGGTTATACCTTAGGTCGAAGCCTGGTCAGTGGCGTATAACCATATAACCTTATAAGCTAAACAATAGAAAAGAGCAAATTTTTCCTTTTAAGCAATGTAAGCAAGTTTTGAAGGTTATCAAAACATCGAGAAAGTATACGAGTTGCGAAAACGAAGTAGCAAAGAATTTAACCCTCAGTTAGTCAATTGTAATACTTATGAAATTATGTGACCATCTTTGAAGTGGTATCAGCGTAAGAAACGATGATGCACCAACAAGCCATCCACGACGGATTGATTGTGGGGACAGTGTTTTAGACTTTAAACATAGTATGAGATGACATGACGATTAAGATTACTTGCTCTTCTCCTCTTTGAAATCACACCTCTTTCGTCGATCTGTAGTATTTGTGCAGAGTTGCAGAAGATGCATCGCTGAAAATATTGTCGTTTTGAACACCTAGAATATGTGACCATCTTGAAGTGTAAGTAATTAGTATCAGCTGAAGAAACGATGATGCACCAACAAGCAATCCACAACGGATTATTTGTGGGGACAGTGTTGTAGACTTTAAACATAGTATGAGATGACATGACGATTAAGATTACTTGCTCTTCTCCTCTTGTGGAATCACACCTCTTTCGCGAACTGTAGTATTTGTTTGTGCAGAGTTGCAGAAGATGCATCGCTGAAAATATTGTTTTGAACACCTAGGATATGTGACCATCTTGAAGTGGAAGTAATTAGTATCAGCTGAAGAAACGATGATGCACCAACAAGCAATCCACAACGGATTAATTGTGGGGACAGTGTTGTAGACTTTAAGCATAGTATGAGATGACATGACGATTGAGATTACTTGCTCTTCTCCTCTTGTGAAATCACACCTCTTTCGTCGAACCGTAGTATTTGTTTGTGCAGAGTTGCAGAAGATGCATCACTGCAAATATTATCATTTGGAACACCTAAGATACGTGACAAACAAAAAAAGTGTTCATTCTTGCTCTTATTAGTATTCTTGTTATTGAGGTCAAAATAGTGCAAACATTATTTTGATACGTACTGTACGTATCTAAGTGGAATTTTGTTTTACCTATCGAATTTTCTGAAGATACCTTATGAAACCGCATGTTATGAACACTTTTGGTAAGTTACTTTTATTTTAGAAAAAAAGTGCTACCTCGACATTTTTGCTAGAAAAATCTCAAGACTAAATACATTAAGCAATGTCGACTTATACAGAAACAACGATGGTTGTCGAAAATGGAGGGATGGATATGGCTATGATTGCCCGTGGCCAAACCGGTAATCACGGTTATTAAGCATTATAAAGATGGAATAGAAGGTTTCACAAAGAATGAATGGCTATAAACAACCGCAAATCGACGCTCAGATAAAACATTCAATGATCAAGTTTGCTAAAGAGATGCCACTACATTGTAGAACCTTGCAAAGAAATTTTACCGCACATTTTTGGAAAACGTGTGTTAATATTGATTTTGGTGTGTTAATATTGATGTTAACTCATCGACAGCACTAAAATGTTTTGACTGCTCAGAAATATCTCGTTTTCGAGAACATTGCTTGTAAACATAAACATTGATCAGCTAAGTACGATCACGTCACACATTTTTCTTCTCTTCGCCTTTCTGAGGTATATTAGCCATGATGCTGATGTCAAGCTAGAAACATTAACTAAAGGAATAATAACTAATATCTAACGGAGGCAACTCATGATTTAAAGCCCATTGATCTCATAATATCTGAGAACTAACACGAAAACAGTGCACAGAATGGAAGGTCATAAAATTAGATTATAATAATAATTACCTGTTTGCCAAAATAAAGGTTTTAAAGGTTACGATTATATTACCAATTGTTTTAGAAATAGTTGTCATGCATAGTTTCTAAACAAATAATAATTAAATTACACATTTTGATGTTTTCTAGTATTTTCAATTACTGAGTTAGTATTTTTGTATATTAAAAGTTCGTATAAACTTCGCGAATAAACATGCCAGAAGAACAAACAAATTAACCAAAAATGTGGGATGTTTTTACAACTCCAAGCAGTAGCAGCTTTTACGAGTGAAGATATCCGTATACCTTTCATCAATTTACATTAGCATTGCTTTAAAAGAATTTATTTAAAAAAACTGTAAAACAAAAAAAAAAAAAAAAAAAAAAAAGGAATGGATATATATATATATAAACTAGAAAGCCCGGCGGTCACACGAAATGACCGCTGTTCTATATATTGTTAATTGTAATTAAAACGATTTGTGCAAATGTGTCTGCTAATTCAACTGAATTACCCAGGGCAGGCAGAGAGTTGAGTTGAGTTGAGTTGAGAGCAGAATCTGGACACCCGTGCGGCTTACTAAGACTATTCGGGTCTAGTCCAGGTTCCGCAACGATCCGGGGCAACACCTCATGGGGCCTATAAGGGCAGACATTGGTCCTGTATACATGCTTACATAGTTACATATTTCATAATATATGCTTACATAGTTACTGATAGTTCATAGTACATGCTTATATACAAGTAGTTCATAAAACATAGACCTTTCATAAAACTTGCTTGCATAGTTCATACATATACATGCTTACATACGTAGTTCATACATACATTTCTTAAGAGCCACCGCTAGCTCAATAAATAAAGGTGATTTAAATAATAAAATGTTAATTCACATGTGAACGATCTCTTTGTACACAGCATTTCTTGTGTAGATCTTTCCATCATTTTTAAGCTCGCCTTGCAGAGGACCATCCATTATTTTTAACTTTACGTCCATTCGTTCACGAACTCTTGAACAGGTACACACGAACTCTTGCGTTCAGTTGTAAACCATTTCAAAAACAGATGATTGCTAATGCAAACAAATGTTCACGTTCCCCCTGACACGCTCAATTTGCGTTCAGCTTAAAATTCAGTTTAAAATGTCCCGAATAAAACCGGGCAAAATTGTAAACTCTTCACGCGAAAAGATATTTAGCGTAGGAGTTTGGGTAAACCTACCTGATGAGATGTACTACGCACAACTCGTTAGTTCTCTTTAATTTCTCAACGTTTGCAAGTTTCTAGGTAAATCATATAGTTAAATGCATAATAAGCAACAATTGTATGAATTAAAAATATTTAAATGTTCTTAACTACCATGATAAATTAATTAAAACAGTGATAACTGCATGTATGATATCAGTGTATATGGACTATTTGAATGCTGTGGCAACTTCAACACATTGGCTAGTACAGTTACGCAAGCAAACCAATAAACTATCGGCTACAAAGAGGCACTTAAGCCGCATATAATAAATAAAGATATAGCGAGTATAAAAAGAGTATGGCAAACTGAAACACTGATCAGCTGACTGCGTCTACAGCTCCCACAGTTCCCCCCTTCGCCTTTTCTAACATGAGATAACACGTACAACAACGTTCTAAATATATGTACCGGAGGATCGTTCAACGCGTTAGATTTTGTATTTTATATAAAATAAATTTTTACATGCAAAAATACAAAAACATTCAACTAAATGTGAGTCATCTTGCGCGATATTAACTCTGTGTAGGCTCTGGATATCTTACAACTTACATTATTTAGCTTTAGTTTGAATTACGCCGTAGTTAATGGCTCGTTTTGTAAGCACAAGACGTATCTTCTCTTAAGTTCTGAGTTTAATAAAAGAGTCTTTTACACCCTTCTTAATTTTATCTGTCTGATTACTGGACGTCGCAATAATTCTCTTACGTTCAGATTGAACCTCGTTTTAGATTATGTTGCCACAGAAAATGAGACTGTATAAATATATTAAAGGTTTCAGACAAGACTTGTTGCATGTTACAAAATATTAATTAGACATTCAGTTGCTGTTAGACGCTTAATTTATTTCTTGAACACAATGTTGCATCTTTCAATAAGAAATAATTTAAACTTTTTATTTTATCAATACACAGTGGTCCAATATGAGAATAAAGTTCAACCTTAAACTAATATTCGGTTTCATATTAAATTAAGCCTTATATGGGAAAACTATTCAAGAAGTTCACTTTTTATGTGCACTTTTAAAGTGCTATATATATTTATTTTTAGAATAGCATCAGATTTTCTCCGGCTGTCCTCGTGCATACTTTTAGAAAAGAGGTTTTTCGCAGTAGTGAATTTCAGACTATTGAACTGAGTCACGTTTTTAGCCTCCTTTTCCAGCCTGGTTTACTTTCCTTTAAATGCCGCCAATTCATTCGATGCGTTTAGCTTCGTAATATTGAGAACGTTGTTCGATTTAGACACAAATAAATCTTCTAGCTGTTCTATTAGTTGATAACATTTTTCCTATATGGCCAAAAAATATATATATACTATATATAATAAAATATCTCTGCATTCATATTCAATCAAATGAAAAGAAATAAATATAATAAACGCTGTACGTTTTTAGAAAGGAACCATTTACAGTTCCCTGAGAGGAAAAAAAAGGGGTTTAGAATAATATCAGTTTTTTTGCGAATATTATCTTTATATTTTATACCGAAATGTACAGGGACAGAAGAGGGGTAATGCTAATTTATAATATTTAATATCACCACTTAAATTAGAACCAAACATAAGAGACACATTTCATTATCTATAATCTGTTTCTGTCCACTTAGAATTGGAGTCATTTGCATATAAGTCTTAAGGCAATTTTCTTTTCCTTGAACATTTTGACTTCTTCACTATTTTGGAACTTGCATATTTATGTAAGATTTGAAGGCCAATTTCTTTTACTGCCTTGTAGGAAGTAAAAGAAGTAGAAATCGTGTAAAATTTCGCGTATCATGTTTCAACGAAATATCCATTTTGAGCGCTCTTGAATCCATTTGAATGATTCTTTTGCATGACTATACATGTACAGATACAACAAAAGACACGTTTTCGAAAACGGATTGTAAATCAGATTTAAAAGGGCAGGAGATTTTTTTTCGTGACGTATGTATCTCGCATAATTCCAAAACAACTAGGCTTAAAACGTTGAAATTTTGTACGTGGGAATGCTATAGCATGTAGCTATGCATTTCCCTTTTAAGTTGCGATTGCCGGCACCAAACGTATATATATATATATATATATATGTAATAATAAAATTCCATAGTCAAGATTACACTTAAAATTCTAACTGTATGTTCTTTTTCATTTTATAATGACGACGGTCTCTCATTTGAAAGTACGTGGAATTAAATCCACAGCCCCGTAGTCAAGTTGTTTCTCCCGCCTTTTCTACACGTACAGTTATAGAATGTTCTGAAAATATTTAAAGCGAATTGGATTGGCTGACGAGGCTGACGTCATTTCTTGGAAGCTCCGCCTTTCCAGAGGCTATAAAAAGACTCGCAAAGGAATATCGGAGCTTTTTCTTAAATGTAACGATGCAGTAAACTTAATACAAAAAGTTATTAGTATTTCCTTTTTATTTCCTCCGGAGATCTTAATTTTTGTAACTGCTATTTTCTCCTGAAATATAATAAATGGATCCTGTTTTTAAACTTATCGTCTGATAATTTAAGCTACGACTACATCTATGATTCTTTACCAATCTATTTATTCCGGACAAAAGCTGGTACATCATACACACACACACACACACACACATATATATATATATATATAACCACTCTGTTACCCGGTTCGGTCAGCTCAGTCCTTTTAGACTTATATGTTGGTAAATTGTGCATTTTTGCTTGAATAGTGATTGTTTTCATATGTTCCAAGGTTTTTTATGCCTTTAGTTAATCTGCATACAATAGTTGTAGAATTATTAAAAATGTAAACGCTTAAGTTGTGCTAAGCCTGACGAGGCGGCCATTTGTTTACATTTGAAACTTAATTTCCCATTTTAGTTAGTTTGTGCACCAACTTCTGTGTCTTTTTGCACAGTGGGACCAAAAATAAATTTTTAATTTTATGCACAGAAGAATCCGTCTTCTTGCCTTCTGGTCGAATTGCTTGTTTTTTGATTAGAAACTCTTAATTTTAATGATAATTTTTTTTTAAACTGTTCTTAACTGTATTTTATATTTGTCTGTACTTTGCAATTTTTAATGATGATGCTTTGAGGTTTTACGTATTTTTGGCTTCGCCATTTTTACCTTGCCGTGAAGTGATAACTAAATTAATTGAAGGAGAAATATATATTTAATGAAATTTGAGGAAATAAGATTTAATGACATGCATAAAAAATGTGTATAATTAAATAGGTTGTACAAGAGAGTCACTTGGTGTCCTTATCAGATAATTTAATTGATGAATGATTGATTTTTATATCTTCAAATTTACGCAGCATAGGGGATAGAAATTGAAAACATTTTATTTAATTATGTTTATGAAATATTTTATTTTATGTCGTAGCTCCTTTTTCAACATTTGTTTTATATCGACATATTTACACTCTTCATACTATTATAATATCTTGTTCTTTAATATCTGTCAATTTTTATTATGTTTAAACACAGCACCTTTTCTTTTTTTAGCAACGCAGTTGTAAAATAGATCAATTTCATTTTTAATATCTAACATTAAATGAAATATAATTCCATAAATGTGTTTTGGGTATTTATTTTTATTTGCTCATACGTAGCGAACGTAGTTGGCTGGGTTTTGTCCGGAACGCTCTTTAGAAAAAAAAAAAAAAGAATGTTACGCAATATTTTGCCTTATTAAAAGTATGCATTCCATTTTTTCCTTCCTCAGTATTGAAAAATATCAATAAATGATTTGGAAATTAAGAAGAATTTCGGGAGTTAAAAATTTCTTTGCAATGCTTGCAGGCAAAAATGAAGAAGGAACTAAAATGTTTAAAAGTCTGGAGAAGTAAAAAAAATCTTCTTGAAGTGTTTGAAACGTAGAGAACGCTGCAGGAGATATGAAATAATTCTAGAAGAGACAGGCCGAATTTAAAGCTCGACATGAAGCTATCAATTTTTAGAATTGCATGTGTCACTCAGAATTTATTTTGTAAAACTCTGCAATATTCTTTCCATTAAATTTAGATTTTTTCTGAATTTTGAATAGTTTTCTTCGCATGAAACGATAATTTCTCTTTATCTTCATTTATGCTTCTGTTAAAAGTTAAAGTTAAATTTCATGAACCTTTACACTGGGTCTGCTAGTTTAAGAATTAGATCTCAGGAATTCAAATAATAGAATGTAAAATTCTGCCCCCCCCCAAAAAAAACTGTAAAATAAGCCAATGCTGTAATATTTCATTGCAAATTAATTACACTTGGATACTTCTTATTTATTGTATCAAAGTAGTTGATTATTCATACCAAAGTTATGCATGATCGTCTTAGGTTTTAAATTATAATTTTCCTTAAGTGGAATTACTCTCCACTTCGCAAGACAAGGAATCTGTGATTTAAAAGCAATGCAGAATACAAATTAGGTGTCTTTGAGCTGTTAAGAAACAACAAAACTTTGAAAAAGGTGAGTACTATTAACTCTACTAAAACACCACCACCAATAGCAACAATATTAGTAGATAGAAAATGGGGGTTCTGCGACAGGTGGATCAGTGGATCAGGGGGCGTGGTCAATGACATCACAGAGGGCGGGGCCAAAGGCAACGTCATCACACTAGGAGGCGTGGTTTCGAGTGGAGTTGAGTTGTTCGTAGACTACTGATTGAGTTGTAGACCTCCTGCTTTTCATTAAAAGTTAGTTTTTTTTAATTTGGCAACGGAGTCATGGCGTCCTCTAGGGATGGAAAATGAAAATAATCTATTTAGGAATTGCTCATGGCGTCCTCTATGGACGAAAAAAGAAAATAATTTATTTTAGAAATTTCTATTTTTTTAAAAAAATACTCTATTATTCAAAATATAGAATTGAACTCTGAAACAAAATATCTCACCAGCTGAGTAGTTTGAAGATTTTAACCACTAAGCTGACGGGATACATTCAGATTTAGGTAAAAAAGCCTATATAAGAAAATGGAATTTGAATCGACTCATCAATTTATTCTGATACTTTTATCCTTTCTAGTTTTAAATGAAACTTTAACTTATTTCTTAGGTTTTCTGTTCATAATAACATATTCATTTACTGTCATATTTTTTTTTAATACTTAACGTTTCTAATTTGTAATATTTTATTTAATTTCCACATACTATTTTTTTCATACCTTTCATAAATTTCAGCATACCCTGATTTTTAACTTATGCGTTATATTTCACAAACGTTCCCGCACGTGCTGTTTATTTGTTACATTACTTAATTTTAGATGCAATTTCACACTTTTTTTAACGTTATAATGTTCAATATATTCTGAATTTTAACTTCATTTACTTTTTTTAAACCATTCTAGTATTCTATACACACTTTAACTTAGTGGTATGAAATTGTATTTAAAAAGAAACGTTTATTTTTCATGATCTTAGTTCTTTTACTAAATTTTCTACAGAATTTCTAATTTCTTTCACGTGTTTAACAATATCTTCCTTACATTACCGAATATTTTTTTAAAAAAAACTTAAGTCTATAACTGTTAATTGCTTTTCTTACGTTCATGATTTCCCTTCTGTGTTTATATTTCTTAATTCTAGCTTAACTTATTTATTATAATGTTTTTATTTCTGTCTCATCACTCGTAATTCCAACATTTTATCCCTTTTTATTCATTTTAACGATATGGATTGTTTTCATTTACTCCATAATCAAATATTTCCTTACAATTTTTATAATACTTGTTTTATTCCTCGATCATAATAGATCATCTACAGGTTTTACTCAGAAATTTCCATTCACAACTTTACAGTTTAATACCATTTATATCTAAATGTATTTCTTTCTTATATAGTTTTATGGTCTTCAAAGTTTCTAACATCATATTTAGTTTTAAATCCCGATTATCTTTAAGTGTGTTGATAATTTTCATTTCTAATTTTACAACCACGTTCAGTGTTTCATCCACACATACCAAAATATTTCTTACATTTTCTGATATTTAGTCTATGTCGTATTTCAGTACTTCAAATGAATTTACACTGCTCACACTATTATTTTTTCATGTTTTAGAGACACTAACTATACTAATCTTACTATTTTTCCTGCACTAATTGCATCTATGTCAGCACTCATGATAAACTAGCAATTGTTTTGCATCACATGCATAAAGAAATTCTCGATAACTACCTCCGCGCTCGCTAAGTAAGAATAACTCTCACCGAACTCGTTTCCTTCTATTTAAATCATACTACTTCCGCTGATAATTTGAATCCTTGCGCGTTCTACTCAAATTTACATATTCTGGCATTGGCAGTTCCAGGGGAAAGTAAGGCTTGACAGGAAAGATAGTTTAAACTTAAAATAAATGTTAGTTAAAATAAATATAAACCCTACAAGGTGAATGAAAGAATTAATTTGAACAAATAAGGTAAGGCTATCATTAAAAGAAAAACCTGTTTAAAAGATGTATGTTAGAATTAAAAGTAAGATGTTAAAATTTAAAAAGATGTAACAGAATAAAACCAAAGAATACTGGTAATTCCTATCTGGAAAACAGTAATTTGAGTACGATATTGAAAAAGTTGGTCTTAAGAATTTCTTTATGCATGTGATGCAAAACAATTGCTAGTTTATCATGAGTGCTGACATAGATGCAATTAGTGCAGGAAAAATAGTAAAATTAGTATAGTTAGTGTCTCTAAAACATGAAAAAATAATAGTGTGAGCAGTGTAAATTCATTTGAAGTACTGAAATATGACATAGACTAAATATCAGAAAATGTAAGAAATATTTTGGTATGTGTGGATGAAACACTGAACGTGGTTGTAAAATTAGAAATGAAAATTATCAACACACTTAAAGGTAATCGGGATTTAAAACTAAATATGATGTAAGAAACTTTGAAGACCATAAAACTATATGAGAAAGAAATACATTTAGATATAAATGGTATTAAACTGTAAAGTTGTGAATGGAAATTTCTGAGTAAAACCTGTAGATGATCTATTATGATCGAGGAATAAAACAAGTATTATAAAAATTGTAAGGAAATATTTGATTGAGTAAATGAAAACAATCCATATCGTTAAAATGAATAAAAAGGGATAAAATGTTGGAATTACGAGTGATGAGACAGAAATAAAAACATTATAATAAATAAGTTAAGCTAGAATTAAGAAATATAAACACAGAAGGGAAATCATGAACGTAAGAAAAGCAATTAACAGTTATAGACTTAAGTTTTTTTTAAAAAAATATTCGGTAATGTAAGGAAGATATTGTTAAACACGTGAAAGAAATTAGAAATTCTGTAGAAAATTTAGTAAAAGAACTAAGATCATGAAAAATAAACGTTTCTTTTTAAATACAATTTCATACCACTAAGTTAAAGTGTGTATAGAATACTAGAATGGTTTAAAAAAAGTAAATGAAGTTAAAATTCAGAATATATTGAACATTATAACGTTAAAAAAAGTGTGAAATTGCATCTAAAATTAAGTAATGTAACAAATAAACAGCATGTGCGGGAACGTTTGTGAAATATAACGCATAAGTTAAAAATCAGGGTATGCTGAAATTTATGACAGGTATGAAAAAAATAGTATGTGGAAATTAAATAAAATATTACAAATTAGAAACGTTAAGTATTAAAAAAAATATGACAGTAAATGAATATGTTATTATGAACAGAAAATCTAAGAAATAAGTTAAAGTTTCATTTAAAACTAGAAAGGATAAAAGTATCAGAATAAATTGATGAGTCGATTCAAATTCCATTTTCTTATATAGGCTTTTTTACCTAAATCTGAATGTATCCCGTCAGCTTAGTGGTTAAAATCTTCAAACTACTCAGCTGGTGAGATATTTTGTTTCAGAGTTCAATTCTATATTTTGAATAATAGAGTATTTTTTTTTTAAAAAATAGAAATTTCTAAAATAAATTATTTTCTTTTTTCGTCCATAGAGGACGCCATGAGCAATTCCTAAATAGATTATTTTCATTTTTCATCCCTAGAGGACGCCATGACTCCGTTGCCAAATTAAAAAAAACTAACATTTAATGAAAAGCAGGAGGTCTACAACTCAATCAGTAGTCTACGAACAACTCAACTCAACTCGAAACCACGCCTCCTAGTGTGATGACGTTGCCTTTGGCCCCGCCCTCTGTGATGTCATTGACCACGCCCCCTGATCCACTGATCCACCTGTCGCAGAACCCCCATTTTCTATCTACTAATATTCTTTACAATTAAAATCTGTGCGCGTCTGTTTCTTTGTGGCACTATGTAATCCGGAATGGCGAGGAGTCGAGTTTCCACAGAGCTATTCCCGGATTCCGAAAATTTGTGAGAAGCCATTTCGACCATTCTCATCTTCGTACGACATCAGTCAGCGGAGATATTAATTAAAAGGTCTGAAGACGCTAATTTTCGTTCTCAGTTTCTCCGAGGGGCAACAGTCTCGCATGCTGGAGATACAAATTTGCTTTATTTCGAAAAGTGTTGCCACTGCTCACTTTCAAATCGTAGAGTTTGTTAATATAAATTTGTAAATGTTACAAAATATGAAAAAAAATAGCATTGCTAAACATTATATACGATAAACATTATATCGTATGTTATTATTATATATGTTCTAACGTTGAAGAAAGTTGCGAGTCCATGTGACGTCATTGCATGTCGAAATTTTGGTGGAACATGAAGATGGTGTTGCTTTATATTTAGATATATCTGATGAATCTATGAGTAATTGGATGCCCTTTGTCTCACCTGCTAATACGAAAAAAAAAATCTGAAATGTTTCAGATTTTAAATTACGTCCAAAGGGGCGTTTTTTAACATTTTGTATGTTACCTTTCTTTATTAAATATCATGTTCCTCGCACTTAAACCATAAGATCCAGTGCAACAGCAATATCGCAAAATAGTTTTAAAACGAGCATATCTTTAGAATTTCCGATACAGAAACTCACGCGCTGGAGATAAAAATGTTTCTTCTGCACAACGTTGCCATTGCTCGCTTTGAAATCCTTGAGTTTGTTAATCAAAAATTCGTCAAAGTTTTAAAAAATAGGAAATCGATCATAAAACAAATTTCAAATTTGGTCTTCCACATGCTCATAAATGTTGGAGGATTACGTTATTCAAAATTCGATGACTCTATGTACCGTTATTTTATGACAATGTGAGAAATATACATACATTTACGCAGATTTTCATCATTTAATTTCTTCAAATATAATGCAGGACTCTAACATTTTATGGCAACAGTTTGAAAAGTGAACCGACATTTATCCGTCCGACGCAAAATGCCAAAACGAAACTAATAGTCCTTCGGGATTCAAATCCCTTTGGACTAAAAAAAAACTGAAATTTTTCAGATTTTAAATTACGTCTAAAGGGGCGTTTTTTTAACGTTTTGAGTGTTACCTTTATTTATTAAATATCATGTTCTTTGCACTTAAACCATAAAATTCAGTTCAAGAGCAATATCGCAAAATAATGTTAAATTAAGCATATCTTTAGAATTTCCGATATACACAGTCTCGCGAGCTGGAGATAAAAGTATTTTTTTTTATATATAACGTTGCCATTTCTCGCTTTTAAAGCATTGAGTTTGTAAATCAAAAATTCGTTAAAGTTTTACAAAATATAAAATCTATAATAAAACAAATTCCAAATTTGGGATTTCAGATGCCCATATTCGCAGTAGGATTTCGTCATTCAAAATTCGATGGCTCTATGTACCATTGTTTTATCACAATGCGAGAAATAGACAATCATTTATGCAGATTTTTCATTATTTAATTTCTTCAAATATAATGCAGGACTCTAACATTTTGTGGCAACAGTTTGAAAAGTGAACCGACGTTTATGAGTCCGACGCAAAATGCCAAAACGAAAGCAATAGTCCTTCGGGACTGAAATCCCTTTGGACTAAAAATTTGGTTCTAGTCCATTAAGGTCAGTCTATTTTTCAGGACAATACGTTCGATTAACCCTAAAACAGAGCTGAGAGTCTAGTACTCTGCCATATACGCCGAAAAGTGGGGTTCTATCAGTTTTAGAGCCAAACCAAGAAGAAAAAGAGCTCCGCAAGAACAGGAAAATGCCTGGCCGTGTTTTGAATGCAATCAGATGTTTCAAGTTCAGTGGATTTGCAGACGCATTTGAATCAGCATGGTGAAGAAAATGTGAATGCAGGTGATCCGAAACAATTCAAGCACATTCAAAATTAGCAAAGAAATCTCATGCAGCTCGTCTAAGGACGTCATTGGGAAATTCTGCTAATTGTACAGAAGGTACTAATATGAGGAAAACCAGAGGCAGACCTTTAAAAAAGTATACCTTGTAAGCAAGAAGAGTATAAATGTGTTATTTGCCACAAAAGCTTTCCTATAGTTTTCAAAAGCATTTAATTATGCATACAGGAGGAAGAAATATAAATGTCCTGTATGTGGAATCAAATTTAGTAATGTGTCTAATCGGAATAGGCATGTGCTTCGTCATGATGATGACTTGCGGTAAAGCCGGTGAAATTCCTATTGTTTATGTGAGTATCGTTTGCTTCATTTTATTGTTGCAAACAGCGTAAATTCCTTTTGTTTTTCTTCTTTTAGTTTTGAACTTTATGTTTGGCAACAAGATAATTTGATTTGATAGAATTGTGTTTGTGACAGCCATGTAGAATGGCTCGCTTATTTTGTATCAATTATTTCGCATCGCTGACATATTATTAATAATTAGTGTAATGAAATAAAAGTGTAGGAATACAGTTCATTTGTTGATTGATTATTGTTTGTGAAACATATTAAGTTTAAAAGAACACCTATTTAAGAAAACAAGGGGCTGAGTGGGTTTGTATTCACTGTGATCTCACATTTGATAATTCTAGTGTTCTTAATCTTCATACTTTGACTCATGCTGCTGAAAATGTGACTTTCAATGAGGACCATACATTTGCAAGGATTATGTTAATTTTATTAACAGTTAAATTTTAAGCTAAAGTTCCTTTCCTGTCGATTCTGAACTTTAACTTACTACTTCCGGCCAGAACGTAGTTTTAGAATCACGTCTGAATAAATAATGAGAAAGAGCGGTATTTAACAGCGAAGTTCTTCGGTGTTAGAGAGTTACCAGGTATTCTGTCTGAACGCGTCCGCCCCTTTAGGCTACTCTCTCGTAAGCTATTATTACGCTCGGCCTTACTTTAGGCCCTTGATAGCTTCGCAGTCAATTAGCGTTAAATGACCAACTCGGTTAGAATCCTGATAGCTTCGGCTATATCTCTTTAGTTTATATTAGTTTTAGTTTACTTCTTAGCCTCTTAAGTTCAAGCCCAAGTGTCGGCTTTTATTGTACACTGCAAGACGGAGTTCTGTTAAATATTAATTGAATAATAAAAGGTTATTTACTCTTCCATCTTGTTGTTTCTTGTCACACGAACTCAAGCGATTATTCGCTTATCAGTTCTTAAGATTCTTCACGTTCAACTGTAACTTAGCATTTACAAAGTGAGGAACTCTACACATTCTTAAAAAGTAATCTTGGTACTGAGGATGGATTTGAAGGAAGTGATAAAAGCAAACTAGGTAATGATGAGTTGCACAAATGTCCTGAATGCACTCAGGAATTCTCAAGCAGAAGAGATTTAATTGGACATGCAAGTGTGCATGGCAAGATTGGCAAGGAGCGTTGCTACAGAGGCATCATCAATCCTATGAAAAACTTTTAATGCAACTTAAGTTATAAATCCTTTGCTTCAGATGAACGTTTAATTTGGCATTATCTTGTACATGGAAATAAAGAATCAAAACCGTTCTAGTGTGGCACTTGTTTCAAGAGGTTTTCGAATAGTTCTGCTTTAGCTTGTCATACAAAAGTTCATAGTGAAGAAAGAAAATTTTATGAATGCGTAATTTGTAAAGCAGAATTTGATCAAATTGTGGCTTCAAAAGAACATGTACACATTCACTTTGAAAATAGGGTTTATAATTGTCCTAATTTTCATAAGGTTTCTGAAGAATATAATCAAGTTCGTAAGCATATTACAACATTTCATTCAGATAGGAGATACCCTGTGATAAGCGCGAAAAATCTTTCTTCGTCCAGATAAATTAAAGTTACACATGTTACGACATTCTGACCATACAGTATTTTTGTGTGCAAATTGTGGAAAACAGTTTAAAAGGGAAAACAAACTTAAGGAACACATGAAGCATATGCATACCCCGTATAGAGTAAGTGAATGCCAATATCTCCAAATCCATCTGGTTCAAAAACATTTATCTCAAACGTATCGCCTATTGGTTTTTATCGCTTCATTTATAAATATCATACTTGCTTATTGGGATTCAAAAGGAGAGGAATGTTGGCAAACCATCTTGCTAAAAAGCATTACGATAAGACCAGAATCTGTTCCTGAACTGAATCTTTCTATTTTAAAAACGACCAGCGATTATTACTGCCAATATTGTGAAAATGTTTGAAGAATATAATCAAGTTCGTAAGCATATTAGAGCGTTTCATTCGGAAAGGAATTCCCTTGTGATAAGTGCGAAAACCGTTTCCCTCGTCCAGATAAATCAAAATCATAGAATGTTGTAATATTTTGACCATAGAGAATGTTTGTGTGCAAATTGTGGAAAACAGTTTAAATGGAAAGACAAACTTAAGTAACACCTGAATTTAATGCATCAAATAGCGTCTTCATTTTTGCTTTTCCATCAGACCGTTATGGAGGAATGAAATCCTATGTTGAAAAACACGTTAGTTCTACAGTAATGTTCTTAGGCTTTTGTATTTTAACTATGTAAATATCTCGCTTCTATTGTCAAGGCTGCAAGTAGTGTAATTTGTTTTTCTTTTTACTCAGGGTTGAAGCGATAATAAATATTTTGGTTTTTTGTTTCATATTTTGTTATCAGCTAAGTTCCAGTACTCTAAATTTATACAGGATAGAAAAAGTCGTCTAATTAGGTTACTCAGTCACTTCAAGTGAAATTACTATGTAATCCTATATCATAATACATATTGTAGGAATAATTTTTCGAATTTTAAAAGGAATCACAAATACTTCAATAGTCATTTTCCCCTCGATTTTGAGACAGAAAACTTTATTAACTTCTGATTTATTTTGTTTATTTTAGACATTCAACGGAGACTTCGCGTTTGCGATGACGATATCCTGTGCCAAAAAATTTTACAGTAAAAACAAAGTTTAAACGGCTGGGCTTAATAACGGCAAAGCTCTTAAAGGCTATTCGTCAAGGCAGAGATGCCTTCGTGTAGGATTTTATAAAGGAAACTGCATATTGCATATGATGACATTTACGGAAACATCTAGGCCAGCTAGCCAGGTCCAACTATCAATGTCTGCCAATCTTATTCATTCATTTACAAGCGAGTATTGCAACTGCGACTGGAACTAAAAAACAATCCAGTTTATTAAATACAAGAGAGAACTGAACTAAGAATACAATATTTGAAGTCAAAACGAAGAGAGGCATATATACAAAGAAACCAAAGAAAGTGTGCATCATTCTTACCAAGGAGGTTAGAATAACTAGATTAAGCATGACCGAGGAAATATTAACAACATGGCGTCACGACGTATCATGGCAACCATACACCGTGCGGATAAGACTACGAAACATATTTTCATAAAATTACACTGATTTTGAAAGCAAATGTAAACGTTCGGAGACTCAGAAAAGGTTTTGTTAGGCATAATTTGTGTAAAATACAATTGAAACCTCACTGGTGTTATGGGTTTTACCATGTCGTGTAGTTACCATTTACACATGTCCCTGGATTTATTGAACTTGTTATTTTCAATTCTTTGTATTTAACATTTATATTAAGTATTAAAGTTAGAATCTGGCACTTACAGACACTTAGTGATGACAGCTAACATGTAGGCACCACCTATTAGAGTGTAAAACACCAACCAGAAGCTCGCCTATGGCAGCGGTCATGATAAGTCGTGGTACCGTGAAGTTTCATGGCTTCATTTTCTTTGCACGGCTTATTCCATTTATTCTAACCTCCTTCATCGTTACCGTAGCAATTCCTATGCAGAATTTAAAAGGGAAAAAAAGAATATTCAAATGTTAGACGTCAAGTTAAACGGAATTAAGAAAAAAAAAAAAGAGTTGCACTAGACTAGGATGCGGTTTGAAGATTTTCACTGACATGTAACAATTTTAACACACTGTGATGAAGGAGTACATTTTGAGTAACTGAACTATGAGATTTTTCTTAACACTAATCGGAATCGTTTTAATTTACCTATTTGCCAATTACTAAACTGTGGAAGCCGTTTACTTTCTAATGAATTACTAATGAACTACTAATGAATTCTGTATCTTGTCCATATTATATAAGATACTGTGGAATTTGGTATTATTGCGTGCACGAGTTCGTAACAGATTGCATGCACACAGAAACCAGTGATAAGAAACACTTTACAGTTCTAAAACCTTTCACGAAAATACGCGGACAACTATTCTCGATATCCCACAACTTAATTAGTATAGTTACATTTCAAAGAACTACTAAGAACGGTAACACAACGCAGTGTAAAGCTCATCTAAATGACAAAGTCGTACGAATATCTCGGTGTTTCGAATTTATCTTTGAACCAGTAAAGAGAAAAACTGAGTGCTAATGCTCTCTCTGCTCATATATAGTTATTCCCCGGCTACTGAGAAATCTCTAGTACCTCGTCGAAATTACTGGAAGGCATATAAGAGCTAGATGAGGATACAGTTACATGCAAACATCAGTTACAGTTATTCAATTACAGTATCCATTCAGCTACATAAGGAGTGGACCCTTATGTTACCAAATGGTAACCAAGTTTTCAGACTTATGTCGCCAAATGGTAGCCAGGTTTTCTGACTTATGTCGCCAAATGGTAGCCAAGTTTTCTGACTTATGTCTCCAAATGGTAGCCACGTTTTCTGACTTTCGGCGACAAAAATTAGTCGCGCAAACCAATTTGGAGACTAGTCTTTATCGCCAAAACCTTCGTCAGCGTGGCTGCATCTCGGCAATTTAGCAAACTAGCCATTTATTAAGTATTAAATAGACTTGCCACTGTATTTTTATTTTTTCGGCATAGCATCGCGTTTTTCAAGCATTTCATGTTCAAACTATACAAAAAAATACTACAATTTTACGTATAATTTGACTAAAATTAATTACATATGTAAAAAATTCATAACTATTGATAAACGTAAAAATTTACTTTATGGTGAATGGATATAAACTTGCTGTTTATTTCATGGTTGAATTGACTTAAGACGTTTCTCGCAAAAAAACCGCTTGGGTGAAAGGAATAAATTTAGCTGACTATATATTTTTCTGTGAAAGAGAAAAATAAACGGGGAGGTGAATTTCCATTTTCTTCTATTATTGCGTCCTACCTATTGGTAGACCTCGAGAACGTTTCCACTGCTAAACTTCAAAGGCAAAAAAAGGAAATAGTTACTGCTTGATTTTCCAAGCACAAATACAAGCTTCGAATAGAAGTATTTTCGTCTTGCGTTTCCGAAAGTAACTGCACGCGAAGTTTGTTATTTGATACTTCCTAAAACAGCCAACTTTTAAAAATGAAGCCTTCGGTTGAACTTTGAAATTGCGAGATTTTTATGGAAATGTTTGAGACAGATATTCTTAAAAATATGAAAACACTGCAGGATTCTGAAAAGGAATTTTCTTAAAGGCCAAAGGTAAAGGGAGAAAATTAATCCACGAACGTGCACTTAGAGCAAAAGCAATTATTTCTGGAAAGGGATTTACTCCATCTATTCTTTTTTTACTGTGGCAAACTAAGGATATTTTCAACATGTTTCTGGAATTTCGAATAATTTCTATGTTCTGTATTTTTACTTTCGTTATACATTCTAACAGATCAACAAGCAAATATGTTACCAAGACGCCTTATGTTACATGCATTTTAATATTCCAAGGTATTTTAATAAAGCAATGAAGTCAGATGTCAAAAAACTCTAGTCCATTCTTTCTCTTCTTCGCACTGCGTAACACATCGCCGTCCTTTCTCCTTGTTGCATAGTCTGAACAATTGCCAGTTCACACAGCAAAGATTTACACTCATGTCCATAAATTAAGGACAAAGCAAAATCAGGCAAAGGAAGAGTTAGAAGCAAAACAAATTTGACTTATTTCTAAAGTTTATTTATTAAACAAAAGGTAAAGAGCAAAAACAGATGCTATATGTTTGATATTATTAAAAAAATAGCGATTTTTTCTTCCTGGAGCAAATTACAAAAAAAAAAAAAAAAACAATATTACACGGTTAATATGATTGTTAATACATTGTATGTCCCCCAGACGATGCAATACAGTCAGGACAACGCCTAGGCATGCGGAGTATCAAATTATCGATCTGATCTTGGGGGATATTACACCACTCAAAAAGCAATGCTCTCCGAAGTTCCGCTAGACATGTAGGAGGAGGTTGACGGGCTGCAACTCGTCGGCCAAGGATGTCCCAAACGTGCTGTACTGGATTCAAGTCCGGTGAGAATGCTGGCCAGTCCATACGGGTGATATCTTCCGATTGAAGGCATTCGCTTACGATGTTAGCTCGGTGAGGACTGGCGTTGTGATCCATAAACACAAATTGTACGCCCATGGCGTCCCGAAACAAACGTACATGTTGCTCTATGAATGACGTCTCGATAGATTTGGCTTGTCATGGTTCCAATTTGAACATGCAGGTCCGTTCTGGAACCCAGAATAATTCGACCCCAAACCAGCACTCCTGCACCACCGTAACGGTGTCGTTCAATGATGTTTTCTTGGTGGTATCGGGTACCTGGAGCTCTCCATATGAACGTCCGGCGAGAATCAGACTGCAAGCTAAACCTGGACTCGTCGGAAGCCCACTTTTGCGGTGTCCACAATGCATGCTCTCTTCTTTAGGCTAACCGCAGGCGACAGTGAGTTGCAGTAAGTGGAACGCATCTGACAGGTCTACGAGCATATAGACCAATCTGCCCTAAGCGTCTGTACACGGTCTGCCTTGAAATTGTCGTACCAGTGGCTTAAGAGAGCTGGCGAGACAGGTCTGAGGCTGTGCTTCGCCTGTTTCTTTTCGCAGTAACTTCCAAATACCGGTCCTCATTCGGCGTTGTAACTCTGGGGTGACATGTGCTGTAACGTCTACTCACATTACCATCATCTTGGAATTGTTGCCAAAGCCTGGAAATGACACACTGGGCAATTCCAAGTTCGTCTGATACTTCCAGTTGGGTACGCCCACATTCCAGACGGCCGATATTTCTACCACGTGAAAAATCATCCAAATGCGTCATTTGTGTCATCACTATTCGACCTTTGTGTCATATCTATTGTCCTTTGTGTCATAATTATTCGGTTATTGCACTGAAATTGTTATAAAGAGCCTTCGAACAATTTTACTTCTTTGCATGTATTCCTTATATATCACTCTCTTACACTCTCGTCATTGTGACGTACCATCGGTGTCATCTGGTTACTTCGTGAAATTTGCATATGATTCTTGAAGATGTGTGTAATGATTTTACATGTGATATATTTATTTTAGATTTCGATTTCCGCGTGACTCCGAATTATCCTTAACTTATGGACATGAGTGTATTTACATTAAAATGTTTCTTTTACTGTCGCCGCTATGACACGGTTTCATACAGCAAATCTTAAAAATGTCTGTCATTCAAAATAAATATTCCAAGTTTAAAAAAACAGTGTTTATATTTAACTCTCCTTTATATAATTTTTATATTTAACTACTTCTTTTGTAATTAACAGTTTTTATATTTAACTCTGCTATGATATGATCGACGGACGACTTCAGAATATTTTTTCTCTGAAACTTCATGAAAAAAATTTTTTGTTTCTGTCTGGAAATAAAATTCTGTGGAAAGCAGCATTTATTAGCTGAATTTGTGTATCTACTTATTTTAGCCTCTGTTTTCAGAAACTTACATTCATCAACATGACATTTATATTATTAAAGGACTAATCCTTGGAATATGGTAACAGGTAGTTTGGCGACATTTTGGTAAGGCGATAAAGGTTACTAGCTAGGACTTTAGCAGTGTACATGGATAAAGTCAAGAGTGTGCGCAATGCCATTTGTGTGCAATTCAGGGATGTTTGTTTAAGTGAAAATAGGTCGACGTGTACATTACCGTGTATGTGCAATTCTTAAAAACGCGGCAAGCAGTGGGCGATTCTGCACTTTCTCCCAATTTCGCACCTAATCTTCGTCATGATTAAGCACATTTGTTCCATAAAAGTTCTAGCATAAGCGTAATTCGGGTAGCAGATTGTTGGAAAAAAAGTTGAGTTAAAAAAAAAAAAAAAAAAATGCCTTTACTTTGTGAAAACAAAATGGCGTCCAAAAAAGAACTAGCAGGTTGCTGTAGCAGGGTTGGTCGCCAAATTTTCGCCAAAAAATCGCCAATTTACCATAATTTGAAGATTAACCTATTAAAGAAAGCAAGAAATCAAAATATCCTAAATTATACGGTAATATGTACAAAGTCACCAAAAACTCATGACCGAATAAAGCCGGTTATGGCGCTCAGAAGGCTAGAAAGGAGATACGCTATCACGCATTTCCATAATAGGCTTGCATAGGTAATGTTGTGAATCAGATTAACTCATGGCTCGTAGAGGAATTAGCGGAGTGTAAGGAGTCTGCTTAAGTATGCTGTTTTCTTCGTGAACTGCGACCTGCTACATACAAAATTTCCTTCCACTTGAATCCGAAATTCTCCCTCAAGACGGAGTTATGAAATTTATTCATATTTAGATATTCTCCGCGAACGTTACGCTTAACATTTGGTTTGTAATCGCAACAGGTTACAAGACAGCTGTTGTTAACTTTAAAATATGCTGATGTGTCGGCCTCTTAGATCCTAGGTGGTGAAATATTCGAATTTTTGGACTAAAACCAGTGTTGATTTGCACAGGCCTGGCTGCAGCTGGTGCGTAAGCGGCATAATGTCATAAATAAATCACAGGGAACAGTAAAACCGTGTTGATGTTGGAGACTGCAGGTTGAGAATCAAAAGAACTTCAGTTTGACCCTAATTCAGAAGAAGTATTAGAGAACTAACAGGCTTGTAATATTTGTTTAAATCATTTCCTGAAGTTTATCTAATTGCGTATGAAAGAATAAAATATTATACTCTGTTTAATAATCTAAAAAATTTTGCGTTTTGTTTATTACTAAAAGTTACATTGTTACTCAAATAATGGAAACACTTGTAAGATTATCACTAGTGTAATTCTCAGTTACTGTAGAAAGTGACGAATCTTAAGAACTAGTTAGCGAATAATCGCTTAAGTTTGTGTAACAAGAAACAGCAAGAAGGAAGGGTAACTAACCCTTTATTATTCCAATAATATTTAACAAAACTCCGTCTTGAAGTGTACAATAAAAGCCGACACTTGGGCTTGAACTTAAGAGACTAAGAAATAAACTGAAACTAAGGTTAACTAAAGAAATATAGCCTAAGCTATCAAGATTCTAATCGAGTTGGCCCCTCAACTCTATTTCACTACGAAGCTTATCAAGGGCCTGAGTACGGCAGAGCGTAATAACAGCTTTGAGAGAGAGAGTATCCAAAAGGCAGCCGCGCGCAAATCAGAAACTCTGATTCTCTCTCACTATGCAAGTAGACTTCGTGGTTTAAATATCGCTCCTCGTCATTCAGTATTCAGAAGGATTCGAAAACTACGTTCTGGCCGGAAGTAGTAAGTTGAAGTTAAGAATTTGACAGGAAAAGAACTTAAAAGTTAACTGTTAATAAAATTAACATAATCCTTACACACTATAAAAATAATAAATTAAGCTTAAATTTTTTTTGTTTCTATGGAATATGCAATATTTGTAAAAGAGGCAAATTTTTTTGCATGGATATTTTACACATATTCTCAAGATTGTCTAAACCTGCAAGTTTCATCTATAGTCTGTAACGAAGCAGCGTTGGAAAAAACTTTTCAACTAAAGTAGCGTTTACGTGTGTGTGATTATGGCAAAGCCTCGAGGGCTATCTGCCTAAGGGAGGGATGCCTTCGTGGAGGACTTTCTAAGGGAAACTGGCTCGTATACACGTTACACATGGGGAAAACCACGAAAACGCCCATGCAGCCAGCCCGTTCGCGGGATTCGAACCTCGGACGGAACTACCAGTGTTCAGCGACTTTACCGCTCGGCCGCTGGTGGGCCCCTCAACTAAAGTAGCAGGAGATAAATCGAGAAACCTAGCACATGACGTAAGATATCGCGGCATTTTGGTGATGTCATAGTAACATATGCTCATATGACGTCTGACGTCATCATAACTTCAGTCTCTCTTGGTTACTGCTGCTTAAATATACAGTCTCAAAGTCACGGACTGTAATTCGATTCTTGGACATTTTAATAACGTATGTTAATCTTGACAGAAAATTAAATAAGATAATGCGAATTATCCATTGTTTACACATTCAATTTTTACTTTTAATTAAGTCTTAGTTATTTTAGATTTTTATTTTTAAATTAATTTAATCATATCTATTGTTAAGTGTTTCCTCAAATTAAAGTTCAATTGTTTATAGTTAATGCTTTTCAGTGAATTTTCTTCCGATCTGATAGGATGATTTATTTTATTAGATTCTGATTGTCTCATCTTCTATTCAATCCTAAATAAATAGTTTAATTTTAGTTGATACATTATTTTAACATGTAAGCGTTTTACGATGTATTAAAAGTCGCAAAAATTACCACAAGGAAATGAAGGAGTAATAAATATTTAGCAAACTCTCATACACATAAATTTTATTCGCACAATTTCGTCAAAAGTAGCAAATTTGTGAAACATCTCACGATCTGGCAACACTGCAATGAGGTAAATGACTGAGTTTAAGAATAATCACATTTTTCGCACTTAACTCATTGGTGCAGTCGTCATCTCAGTTACGATATTACTGGGGACATGGAAAGGAATTCATGACAGCATATAATGTTTATCATCTGAGAGGCACAACTGTTGGAGGAACACGAAGCTTATTCACAAAGCCAGAAACAAACTAAAGAGTGCAGCGACGTCGACTGCCGGACCGAAGGGCCCGGATTCGAATCTCGAAGCAGGCATAAATATTCGTAAATGTATAATATCTTTTTGTTGTTGGAGGTGGTGGAGTAAAGTCTGCCAGGAGGGTTCGGGCTGCGTCCCTCATATTATATCATGTATAGTATCTGTGGAACATGCAGGCATTCTAAATATGCGGCGAGCCGAAAGTCCTCCCGAGGGATTGGCGATGGGGAAAGAGAAGGTGGAAGAACCTCGGATCCGTCAACCAAGGGTGTTCACCAAAATTGCCAGCGGAACTGAGAGACGTCGTATTGCCACCTGCATGGCGCTCAAAGCTCTGCCCAACGACAGACGCAATCTAATGCTCCTTGACATGCATGATAATTCCTGGACTTGTTTTATCCATTCAAGTGATATTAGTAATGTTTTTAGTAACAACAAGTAATGTTTTTAGATGAGTCGACTTTCTAACGATTTTCCACCTCAGGACATACTTATGCTATATGCTTCCTACAAAAAAAAACATGGTGGTATTCCAGATGCAGTTATATTCCAAGAGTTATACCATGGTTTATAGTAGGTTCAAATATATCTATAGGAAAAGATATGCATGTATTATTACATAATTATTTGAAACAACAGTATCCAGTGAGTGGCTCAAACACTGTTTCCAACGAGTATTTAACTACATACAAAATTATTCTGCGATTAGAAGAAGTCAAAGTGTTTAATCGGTAGTTTGAAAAACGTATATGAAGTTACATGTTTCCCGGCACGAAAAATCACAAGACAAGTATTAGAGAATTAATATGGCCTGCGAAGAGTGACATTAATTTATTCTGTCCTAGCTTGCTTAAAAAAATTTGGGCAATTTCTGACGGAAGAATAGTACAAAATTCCTGTTATCACCATTCAAATCTGGAATATCTTCATTCCAAAAATTATTTCAGTTTTGGATGTTAACGGTGCTTATGTACTCCATCAGGTACAGGACACTACATATAATTATATGTTTTTATCACTTGGACAACATACTTTTATATATAATACTGCTGAAATACAAAGTCGCACATAAATTCATCAATAACATTAATGTCAAGTTTGCCACTTACAAAGAAACATATGCCAATTCCGTTTCACTACATAACCTCCTGGCACAACTCAGTCTGTGTCATCCATAGCATGCAACCCAAAATAATTCTCAAGTTCAGAAAATCCCAGCAATAAGAATATCCACTCTCCACCCTCATACTATACAGGAGTGCCTTTAGAAAACACATTTAAATATCTACATTTATTGAGACAACCGTGACTTTTTCATACCTACTCAAACTACGAACTGGCTTTATACTGTGTAATGTGTGACAGATACATCAGTACTACGCACTCAACACTATGTACCATGAAATAAATTCATAAATTGTGTTTTGAACTATGAACTGTACTATGAATGAACTCATAAACTATGAAAGGTGTAACAAAAAAGCCAAACAAACAAGGAACCACGTACCGTAATCACTCCCCCTTCCACCAATAAAGCTCCAAACCAAAACACAAAAGAAATATGTATATGCATTGGTAAATAACTTATTGTATTTATCCATGCAACTGCAAAGTACCCGTGTAAAGTATAGCTTATGTCAAAATTGTCTGTAATGCAAAACTTATTGTATTTATCCATGCAACTGCAAAGTACCCGTGTAAAGTATAGCTTATGTCAAAATTGTCTGTAATGCAAATTGTGCACCATTAATATGTAACTATTATGAATGCTGCAATGTAAACAAATGCCCGAGCATGGCGTTAGCGTACCCTGTGAGGATGGACTTCCATAGATGGTTAGTGCAGCGGGGCGATACCAATTTTGCCCATGGCGATGTGTTGGTGTCCCTGTACTTGTTTCCTGTCTGGCACAACTCAGCAACTCAAGTCACGGATCGCTCATTTCATAACGCTTTCGCATCGAAGTCGCCCGTAACGTCCGTTCATTCAGGCAACGGCAAACCGCCCTTACTTAGTTCTTTCCCCTCCACGTTAGTGTATGGCTCATTGGTTTCGCGAGTTGTTAAAAGACATGTCAATCATTCTTTTGAAGCAAATAAAGGAGAAATACGGAAAGCTATTGACGTTCGCAGGTGCAATCCGGCCCTATGGTGAAACTGCACACAATGGATGAAACCGCAGTAGGAAAGGAAAACTATTCCAAGACAAATTCGTAAACACGGGCGTTTTCGATGTTTGTTGAAAACAGATTTGGTAGTCTCTCAATGCGAAAGAGTTAAGCGTTCATCAACAACTTTCCACTTCAGAATTTTTTTAAGATCTGACCTAACACGCTACAAAATATAAGTAAAGAGAGATTTTGAACGGCAACAGTTAAAGTTATGGTTAGAAAGACCAATAAAGAGCAACTGACTAACAAGAATTAAGAAAATATTAAAACTAGCATCATATCTGTCAATCTGTCATTCAACAATTTTGCATAGTTTTCTTTTGGAATTAGAGGCATTTTTTTCATAGTAATGATAAAATTCCTGTATCACTCTTTGATATTTAGTTGTTGTATTAGACAATCAGTAAAAACGAAATCTAATGTACCATTCTGCAATTTTAGCATTCTGGAGGAACATTCTGCAAAATAACATGGCAGTATGAATTTCATGAATTTTGGTTCCTAAAAACAATCTTTGCGATTCGAAAAGTGAAGAAGATACTCTCAGTCCATCAATTAAAGCACAATTATCATTTTATAGAAAATTTTCTCATTTCATTAATTAAAAAAGGGTTTATATTTTATAAATTGGAAACATGTTCAATTCACAGATTAAAAAATAAAATTCTGATTTCAAGAAACATAATAAATAAATAAATAAATAAATATTGCTTATATTTATTTTTTATACCTTCATTAAGATTTAGATTTAATCAGTTTATTTTAAAATCTTTTAAAATAAGATCAAATTTTCATTCGTTAGAATTTCAATTAAATTAAGTTACTTCAAATGTTATATTTCTTACATTAACTCTTTCGCATCGAAATCGCCCGTAGCGCCCGTTCATTCAGGCAACGGCAAACCGCCCGAACGTCTCGTTTATTTTCTACCTAGTTCTTTCCCCTCCACGTTAGTGTATGGCTCATTGGTTTCGCGAGTTGTTAAAAGACATGTCAATCATTCTTTTGAAGCAAATAAAGGAGAAATACGGAAAGCTATTGACGTTCGCAGGTGCAATCTGGCCCTAAGGTGAAACTGCGCACAATGGATGAATGGATGAAACCGCAAAAGAGGGAAAGGAAAACTATTCCAAGACAAATTCGTAAACACGGGCGTTTTCGATGTTTGTTGAAAACAGATTTGGTCGTCTCTCGATGCGAAAGAGTTAAGAAACATGAGATTAAAAGAAACTAATTCTCATTTTATAAGTTTTGTGTCAAAATGAAGCAATGATAAAAAAAAAGTTTGCACTGCAATGATTGTACGATATAGAAAGGCAATTAAAAAAACGCTAAAAATGTTTAATCCCTTCAGAATTTCTTGGAGATATAAAAACTGAAATATCAAAATTATTTAGATATGTATCCCTCTTATTTGTTTTCCTTTCAATGTTTTTTCTTTCTGCTGCAGGCGGATCCGAAATGGAAGTATTCACGATATTCGTATTGCGATGTTTATGCTTCGAAATCTTTTGATAATTTTCAAAGGAAAAAGTATGAAAAATAGTTTACAGAAGAAAGGAAATCCTTTAGTTGCGCTAAAAGTATTGATGTTCAATATATTGGCTGCCGGCTAGCAATGACGTGCAAAAACATGTTGTTTTTAACGATGCAGTCGGTATTTACCTAATTTATTTTCCTCTTCCTTACACCCTAAGCTGAAAATATCCATCCATTAAACAAGCAGATGTCATTATCGTATAATAGAATGAATAATGAGAATGTCAACATATTACATATATAGATTGTATACAAAATATTTTATATCTAGCGTCTTATGAATTAGTTTTTGGAACTGAATGGCTAGCGTTTGGTTCGCAACTGAGATAAAATATATATTTTAGCGCAAAAGGATGGGAATTAGTTTTATAAATGTATCGAAATATATTTTCCCATTGTACTTTTCGAGAATCTGATTGTGTTCTAGTATAAATTTGAACTGTCAGGAGACGAGATTATAAGTTAAATGAGTTAACTGATTATTTAATAGTAAATTCAAAACAGATTCCTAATCTATGTTTAGAAATAAAAAACGCATGGTATATTTCAGTATGATATGTTAGTATGAAGACGCATTAAACAGGTGACAACTAGATTTGTTATACATGCTCTGCCCAGCCCAAAGGCTATACATTTTTCACTACATGGCCAACCGCCCCCCCTCAGAGCGATTCCAGAGATTTAACCTCCTTCTTTGCCCCTTGCTTCATCTATTTGCTACCTGCCAGTCGATCGGGCTGCCCGTCGCAAAGGGACATTACCCAGAGAACCCGGGACTCAAGCCCCCCCCCGGGCTACTATAGCCACTCAGCTCTAGGACTCGCCAGACCCACGGGCGCCAACAAATAAGTGAACTTTCCGTTTCTCCAGAACCACTAGGTTCATAAATTTTATACACCCGCGGCCGAGACTGCATATCAACAGATCCTAGCAAGTAGCTTCGCAGAGTTCTCTACGTAGTTAAGATGTCTACAGCCACTATTCGTTAAGAACCGAATGCGCAATAAAGAGCCACTGTTTCAAGGTCTCAATGACCTTCTCACTGATGTGATAAATATGTATTTTAATATGTAAATAAAATATCTGCTTTTTTATTTTGTTCAGCACTGGTTAATGACAGAAATGTAAACTTCTTGTTCTTGTCATAACAAATATATAGAAATGTTAATAGTGAGTTTTAAAGTTCCTAAGATAATTATTTAATGAATAATAACTGGAAGTTGAAATTTCAATTCGTGAAATAAATATGGCTATAGAAGGAATCAAGAACGAAATAGTTTTTTATAATTCTTGGACAGCATAAAAGTATATTATTTGAAACGGCATTTAAAATAGTACAAAATGATTAAAAAATATAACTTAAAAAGGTAAAGGCAGGTAACAGAGATCTAAATAACAAGATTTTGTAATGGTGAGTAAGGAAACTACTTGAGTTGAACAACCTGCTTCGAAACTGATTCAAACAACCGATTCCATTTTTACTGAACGAATTTACTCCAACTGCAGAAAATGAAGCTGCAGTTCTTTTAGAGTGCGCGGGCCATTTTGGAAGTATGCCAGGAATATAATAGGGGGACCGGAAATTAATGTCGTTTCTGCGCACGTCGACAAAAACATGCTAAGGGCAGAAGGCAGAAGTGGAAACAAATCCATGTAAAATACTCTTGACCATCCAAGAACATTTAAAGCAGAATGGAAAAATAAGCAAGTCAGGTGTTTAGATCCCCATAATCTGTCCGAAAAGAACAAAGCCAACCTATCCATCACATGCAACGTATTGCTTCAACGGCACCATACAGAACCGTTTTTCGATCGTTTGATTAACGGAGACAAAAAAAAAAATAAGTCCTATATGATAATCCAAAACTCAAAAGGCAGTTTTAAATAGGGGTTACAAAAGGTTTACATCCCGAAAAGGCGCTTCTGAATGTTTGATGGAGTATTCGCGGAATTGTTCATTTTGTATTGCTGAAACCTGGAAACACTGTTAAGGTAGACCTCTATTGTGAACAATTGGATCTATTGAACCAAACTTTAATCGAAAAATATCTGGCGATTGTCAACGGAAAAGGCGTCATTCTGCAACGCGACAATGCAAGACCGCACTGTGCAAGACGAACACTGGAAAAATATAATGAATTGGGGTGGGAGATATTGCCTCATCCACCCTATTCGCCCGATATCTCACCCTCGGATTTCCATTTATTCCGATCCCTACAACATTTTCTTAGTGACTACAAATTTGAAAATTTGGATGATGTCCAAAATGCCATTTCGAGATACTTTACTCAAAAACCATTTGATTTTTAGCGGTCTGGGATTGAAATCGCCATACTAGATGGCAAAAAGTTGCTGATAACGAGGGTGATTATATTATTGATTAAAAATAAAAACTTGTTACAAATTTATTCGTTTGAATTTAATGTAAGAAAGCGACATTACTTTCCGGTCCCCCTATTAGATCTGCTGTTCGTTCACACATCGTTTTACTTTACTGAGAAAGTGAACGCCTGATTGGCGAAAAAAGAAGGAAGAAAATTGGAAGCGTGCCAACTTCCCATCTTAGGGAAGAAAAGAATGTTTATTCACGCGCGGGATAAAAGTGAACTTAACTTTCATTATTGCCCATCATTTTGAAAAAAAAAATTATTCTAGAATTTTATAGGGATTTCTATGCAGAAAAGAGGTTTTAGACGCCCAAACGGTACAGTGGTTACTGATTCTGACTACTGCACCGAAGGGCCCGGGTTCAAATCTCAGAGAAAGTATGAATGTTTGTAAATATACAGTGTCTTTGCGGAATGGCAGCACTTCTAAATATATGGCGAGCCGAAAGTCCTCTAGTGTGGTTTGGTAGGGTTAGTGAGGGTTAGGAGACGCTTTGACCCGTCCTTGGTCGCTCTCAGCATTGGGTTCGAGCTAAACAAAATCGTTCTGTCACCTGTAAGGTGCCCAAGGGAACAAATTACAGACGTAAACTTGTTCTTCTTGTCACTATAAATTTCTTGGGCTTGTTCTGATGATGAGGCTAGACAAGTGAGATTAGTCACAACCACAGCAAAAGAGAGGACGTTTTAGGGAATCTCAAAACTACAGTTGAAAGAAATCAGTTTAGGGAGAATTGATTCAGTTTCTCCGATCCCACTGTTCACTCTTCGCTCCAGCCTCGCCAACTGATCCTATCCCACTGCTCGTTCGAATTTTTTGCACTGTTTTCATACATCCTCGCCAACCTTTCTTGATTCATCCATCGTACCGGATCATTTTAATCTAAGTTAATTTTACCCCGATGACTCATAGAAAATAACAGAGTCATTTCAAAGAGGAAATGGTCTTTGAAAAGCGAATGGTCTCGTCCATAAAAGAGAAAATTTTCTCCCATAAAAGACAATTTTCCCCCATGAAAGAAATTCATCTCTAAAAATAACGTCTTGAGGTGGTCCTCAGCATGCTCAGCGGCAGGTAAATGTGTTCTGCTGTCCTAAATCATTATTCCTGCGAGAATTTCGACAAAATGACGAAATTTTGACAGGTATACATTCCTACATCATCATGGAACTGATCGATATGCATTTTTACGAAGTTAATTGATACTTTTCCGTTTCGCCGGCGAAAATCTCGCCAAGCAGACTTTGTTGGCAACAGCATACAGTATACACATAAAAAATGTTAGTTCTAAGAATTCATTTTGAAGGCATAAACATTTTAATATGGTTTAAAATTTTGTAAAAAGCCAATAAATAAAGGCAATAAATTTGTAAGAAGACATTAATTTAAGAATTTACTATGCTTTCATGGTTCAACATCCTGATTCGCCGGTTTGTATCACATGACCCCAAGTGATCTTATCTCATATGAACTACGCTACAAAAATCTAATTCTCTCTAAGTTATTATCTACATTAATTTCAAGTTAAATCTTAAATTAAATCTTATGGAATACAAGTTTAAATGCAAAGAATTATTTTAATGCATACGAATAGCTTACTCAGAAATTATGTAAAACCGCAGTGAATTCTCATTGGATTTGATGATCTCATTCGCTAGTGCCTATTCTATATTTCTACATTTTATATATATAACTCGGTATCAATATACACGTCGACCTATTTTCACTTAAAAAAAGCAGAGAATTGCCCAAATAAGGCATTGCACACTCCCTTGACTTTCCCCATGTACACATCGATGTATTTCCACTTAATGGTCAAATGAAATTGACAAAAATCCAATTCTTCTTACTCTTGTAAAAAGAGCCACACATAATGCGCCAAGTAAGTGGGCGATTCAGCACTTCTTTCCGAAATTTTAACGTGAATGACATATATTTCAAAATAATATCTGAGGAGCATGTTTACATTATTTAGTAAACAGCAAAAGTGGAAATGTTCTCAAATATTTATAAAAGAAGTTATTTTTCTAGACTCCAGTTCCACAAGAATAAGAAAGAAATAACTTAATCTACGCTAATAATAATACTTCGAGCACAAAGCAAACCGATTTAATAATCTTCCATTTAAGAAAAGCATAATATTTTTATACCATTTTTCCTGAAATTTTTCCTTGTACCTTTACTTTAATTTAATAAATTATATTTCAGACGTCAGAGTAAATCTCTAACCATTCTAAGCAATACATTATTAATGATATGACTCTTTCGAACTGTAAACGTGCAAAAATGTTTTCCCTTTGAGCATGAACTTCCACACACGCAGTACAAAATGCAAAGAATTGGTACTTATAATTCAAAACTTACGGGTTTACAAATCATCTAAACAAATTCACCAGCATGGAAACTGCATTTCCTTCAGAATCTACATAACAAAGGGATATTTCTCTTACGTTTTCAATATAATCAAAAAGAAATATCTTGGAATCTGTCCTCATAAAGAAAGGAATTGGAAATCAGTGAACAGATAGGCAAATATTACTTTAATAAACAGCCAGACTTGAAATTTTCAGAATAAAGTATAGTATAAATGATAAAAGGGTAAAAATAAATCATAAATGATAAGCATACAAGTAAAAGAATATGAAAAAGATAGAATTTTATCAAAGAAATAATTACATTTCAACAACTTTAAATCGTTAAAAAGATAAGAAACTTGAAATTATCTTTTAACACTGCATGAAATCTATTTTTTATAGAAATTCTGTTTACTAAAGAAGAATATTATAAAGCGAAAGCCTAATATGAAAATAATCGGACTGCAGAATCGTAGTTATTTACAATCGTACTTTTAACTTATTACAAAGTTAAAAGTAACCCAAGATTGTGAATAAAATAAATTTGTGATTCAGAAAGTAAGATCCAGACTGCTATAGCAGGACCATTAAAATGAATGTAATCCACTGAATCTGCATGGAATACACATTTTTTCATATTTCTTAGAAAACTAATACTGATACGAAATGCCCAGCTGCTGTAAGATAGCTTCTCTACAGAGTAAGTTTAGGGTTGCCAGAAAAATCGGAGAAAGGCAGGATTGCGAGATTTGGCGCTAAATCACCCATCTGGCGATATTCAGCGGCAAAACTGCCGATATGCTGTTAGCATAAATTTAGGTATTTTGCATAATGAAACTCGAAAGGCATACGAAACGAACGTGCGCCAAGATATATATTGGCGAGAGAAAGTAAAGTTCGCGTGCAATGCAGTGTATTTGACTTTCACCTTAGCTACTTGTACTTGGACCAAAGGTATAATTCAGTTAGTACTTTCTCTTTCAGGTACTGTGTCAAAGTATGTTCCTGTTTCTATTTTTTATTGCCTAAATAGGTAAGCCTGATGATATTTAGGACTGATGATGATTCTACGTAAGTTATTCTTTTCAATAATTCAGTGTTTTAATGTCTGTGAAGATTATTACTTTTTGTTATGCTTAAGTTAAGCAAAATTCTCCTATTTTATTAAATAAAGATTTCGTAGTTAATTTTTTGACTTATGATTCCTTAATGAAAACTGCGCCCGAGGAAACTTACTCAATACGCCTTCAGTGCTGATGCACAAACCAACATATGCTATAGGCGGAGCGAGAACATTCTAGAACGAATTCTTACCGGTTTTCCCGAGAAATGTTCTCGAAGGCAGGTCGAAAGCTATAAATACCCTGCCTGTTCACGGAATAGCAGTTTGTCTCCAGAGTATCTGATATTCTGATATACGTTGAGTTCCGAGAGCGATCGACCGAGTCGAAAGCTGTACTTTAGTGCTTTCTTGTGAAGCTGCCTTCCCTGTTACAGTAACTCCGTTAGCCTGTTACAGTAATCTCCGGTTATCCGAACTGCGACTATCCGAATCGCTGATTATCCGAATTGCTTTCAGAGATTAAGAAAAAAATTAAGACGGAAACGTACTCTTGTACAATCAGCGATTTCAGAGATTAAAAGGAACAGACCTACACTTTTAAACTTCGTGTTACTGCTTGAAAAACAAAGTGGAAGTTGAAAGTTGAAAGTTTTCTTACTTTCAACAAAATCAGTGCAGCGACAAACAAAAATTTAGATGTCGTTTTCAAGTGGTTTTTGCAGCAGCGTTCTATAGGAAACCCAATTTCGGTTCCGATTCTTTGTGGAAAAGCTAAGATCTCAGCTCAGAAACTGTTCATCATTTGAAGCAAGTAACGGCTGGATAAGACATTTTAAGTGCAGGTATGGTGACCTTACTTTGACCTTACCTTTTACAGGAGCTTTCTTCGACCAAGATGTTCAGCAAGCAATGACTTTCAGCACTTGCAAGTACTGTACAGTACGCTATATAAACACATGCACAAAAGTGTTGTCTTTTCATTTTAATTAATTAAAACCTCTCTTTCTTTAAAAATAGTTTTTCTCTCATTTTCAACATTCAGTACATACAGTAATTAATGAAAGTGTACGTAGACCCTTTTTTCGGAAAAAATTCAAATATCCGAATCTTTCATTATCCGAATAGAGTCCGGTCCCAATTCATTGGGATAATTAGAGTTCTACTGTAGTCTGAAGGCTGTGTTGCATCGCGTTTGTTGTAGTTTTACGACGACTGCAACGAGTCTCTGCGACTGTTCTGTGTAATACTGACGAATAAATTGTGTTTTGATTCTTCATCAAGTGTTGTCATAAATCACTCCAAGCCCACCAGCGGCCGAGCGGTAAAGTCGCTGAACACTGGTAGTTCGCTCCGAGGTTCGAATCCCGCGAACGGGCTGGCTGCATGGGCGTTTTCGTGGTTTTCCCCATGTGTAACGTGTATACGAGCCAGTTTCCCTTAGAAAGTCCTCCACGAAGGCATTCCTCCTCTTAGGCAGATAGCCCTCGAGGCTTTGCCATAATTACACACACACACACACACATAAATCACTCCAAATCCACGAACACGTAGAACGAAACAATACACATGTAAACAAACAGAATTAAGCGGTGGAGATATCGACAAATTTATTTTCTACTAGAGCAGCCAATTTATGAATCAGTTTTAAGACTTTTTCCATACAGTAAGACCTCGCTTAACGCAGGGGATACGTTCCATCGAAGTAGAGCGTAATGCGAAACAGCGCAAAGCGAGGCTATCTTAACATGTAAATAATAGCGTTAGGGGAAGACGGATAAAATATGGTTAGGCATTAAATTTAATAATGTTTTTTTAATAAAAATAAAATCAAACATTTATTTCTTACAAAAATAAAAGCAATATAAACGCATATACTTTTAAAAACAAATAAAATTCTCAGTCAGATCATTCAGTCTATTCTGGGTTTCCAATTTTCTGCCTTTTTGTTAAGAAGGCATTATGATAGATTGGCTTAATGGCATATTGCGTTCAATTTCGTCGTCAATCCATATAGACAGTCGTTTTTCCATTTCCTCTATAATGTTATTTCTAGAACGGGTAATTCTAGTTGCAGAGCTTGACGTAGTTGCAGTTGTCGATGACAGTATTTTTTCTTTATTCTTAAGAATTGTCCTTATTGTTGAAGTTGCCAAAATCAATGCAGCGCTAATTTGAGATTGACGTTCACCAGAATCTAATCTTCTAATCACTTGCATTTGAGTTTCCAGTGAAATGCTTTTTCTGGTTGCTTTCTTTTCTTGTTTTTTATCATCACCCATGATAAAAACTAAGATCATAATATTTGTCACTGTATTAATCGTTATAGTATTATACAAATTTAAACTTACAATAATGTCAACAAATGTTGTTTCAAATGATAAAAAGCAAGAAACACAACTACACTGTTTCGGATATGTTATTTGGAAACCTAGCGCTGCGCACAATTTCGGAGAATCCCCGGGTTGAAATAAAAGAGCGCTAAACCGAAACAGCGCTAAACGAAACAGCTTTAAGCGGGGTCTTACTGTATTTAGTACAAATGAAACCTATTTTCTGTTATTAATTACTCTAGGAAACGCACAGCGACGCATATATTGATTGAAATTCTTGTGCTAGTAAAAAGTACAATTGGCAATTTTTCAGCAATTTCAGCAGCAGAATCTCTGCAATAAATGTTTAAGACCATATGATATTTGTAATTTTTTCAGTTATAACTGATAGAGTGACTTTCTCTGAGAACATAAGCTAGCATCAAATTCGTAACAGACATTAAGCGAATTATCACTATGACTGAAATAACTACAAAGTTAAAAAAAATTAAAACAATTCTTTTATTAAAACAGAGCTTGAACATAAGAGCACGTCTTAAGAAAATATTCACTATTTTTGGCGATAAACTAATGTAATAATCAAATTTAATGAAAATTTAATCTAGTAATTAAGGACTACACACATTAACTTATTCTAAGTTGACTCAGAACTTTTTCCAGTATAACAATACAAATGACGGCCGCTATCAGAGGCAGAAACACGCTCTGATTTATAATCCAAAAACATCGTCTTAAATACTCTCTAAATCACTTACATTTCTTGTGACGAGACGGAGAGGAGAAATTATAGTTAAGATCTGAAACATGATAACTAGATAATTAAAATAAAAATAATCCTGTGAATACATTTAAAAGTTGTAAAGACGTTTAAAGATTCTATGTAAAAACACGATCACGAAAACGTATTCAAATATTTAAAACGTATTTATCCAAATGCAAAGATATTATTTCTATATAGCTGAAAATTTCTTAACGAAAATTAAGATGATAGCTGAGAGAGAGAGTTGCATTTCGTTGAAAATGTTCTAAAAGCTGTTTTGGTCAGTTTAGTCAATTATGGGAAAAGCAAATGAGATCTATCCATCTAAAAACGAATGCCTCGGATAGACACTTTCTATCGATTTATAAATGAAAGAAAAGTCATGAATATGTCCCCTAACGAGACCATTTTCCAAAACTTGAAACAGCGGTCAATGAGTGGTTTTATCCATTCGGTACTTGGTAAGCACTTTTCTAACGAAAACGTCTTCATGTTAAATGTGTCGTAGCTATCAATGTAATTTTGCTATGCAATCATAATGTACCACGTCTACTCAGATCATACTTTTTTCAATGGCCATGCAGCCGTTGTAGCAGCAATAAACATTCTTCTTCAGTAATAGTATTTTTATGGAATGAAAGTCAAAATAAACTACTATTGCTTTATGCTTTGATGAGTTGTAACTGAGCCATTGCTAGTCCAAGGGGACAATTTGTCCAGAGGGATTATTCATTTCGTTTTGGCATTTTGCGTTGATTCACTACAAGCGTTGTTTCACTTTTCATATTGTTGCCACCAAATATTATTGCCCTGTAAAGAAATTAAATAATGAAGAATTTGCATAGATGTATGTTTCTCGCAATGTGGTAAAACAAAGGTACCTAGAGTCATCAAATTTTGAGTAATCTTTCACCGAATATGGGCGTCTGGTAGCTCTAATATGGAGTTTGGAATTTGTTTATTATCGATTCATATTTTGTAAATCTTTAACGAATTTTTGATTAACAAACTTAAAGATTTAAAAGCGAGCAATGGCAACGTTGTACAGAAAAAAAAAAACATTTTTATCTCCAGCGCGCGAGAGTGTATCGGAAATTCTAAAGATATGCTCATTTAAAATTTATTTTGCGATATTGCTCTTGAACTGAATTTTATGAATTAAGTGCGAAAAACATGATGTTTAATAAATAAAGGTAAAACACAAAATGTTAAATAAACGTCGCTTTAGACGTAAGGTAAAATCTGAATCTTTCAGATTTTTTTTCTTCTTTTTAATAACATAATCCAATGAGTTATTTTTACTACTCGAATTTCGTGCTCTAGGAAAAAATAATAGGAATACTTGTGGCCTCATTTGGGAGGAAGGAATAATAAAGGAATAAGGATATATGGAATATTTGATGCAAGCCTCATACGTATGCAATCAAAATACACAGCTGTGAAGAATTACGTTTTTAATTATTAGTTTTAGTTTTCTTTCTTATTATTAGTTAAGTTAAGTCTGTGTTATCATTTTAATTTAGATCTTCTTTTAAGAAATGTAAAAGATTGATGCAACGTTGAATTTTGATTAAATAATATCGTAGCAATATTCTATCAGATATTTAGCATTACTTTCTTGAATAGCTTGCTTGAAGTACTTATAATCTGAGGGGATAAATTAAGAAACTAATTTACTAAATTATCATAGCAAATAATTTAGGGTGAATCTTTACATTATGGTAACTTGGCGATTTTTTGGCGAAGATTTGGCGACCAACCCTGCTACAGCAACCTGCTAGTTTTGTTTTGGACGCCATTTTGTTTTCACGAAGTAAAAGCATTTTTTTTTTTTTTAACTCAATATTTTTTTCAACAATCTGCTAGTCGAATTACGCTTATACTAGAACTTTTATGGAATAAAAATGCTTAAGCATGACCAAGATTAGGTGCGAAATTGAGAGAAAGTGCCGAATCGCAAATTGCTTGCCGCGTTTCTAAGAATTACACATACACGGTATCCATGTACACGTCGACCTGCTTTCACTTAAAGAAACATCTCAGAATTGCACAAAAATGGCATTGCGCACACTCTTGACTTTATCTATGTACACATCGATCTATGTTTACTTAAAAAGTCAAAGAAAATTGACGAAAATCCATTTCTTCTTACTCTTGTAAAAAGCGCCAAACAAATAAGTGGACGATTCTGCACTTTAGCAGCGAAATTGTTTCTAAGTGCTTATTAGCTAAAATCACGATCGGAATTTTCCGGAAAATGTCACATTACATGTCTCATAAACTCTCATTTCTCTGAGACAAAATAATCTGTGATTCGAACTGTGTACTTCTCAGATTATTGCTAAAGTCCTAGCTAGTAACCTTTATCGCCTTACCAAAATGTCGTCAAATTACCTGTTACCATATTCTAAAGATTAGCCTATATTAGCTTGAAAGTAATTCAAATATCAAACTGAATGTGAAGATCATATTGCAATGTTTTTAATAACTAAACTGCCATTAAACTTAAAAAATTAACTGTTTATGTATTTGAAAGGGAGCAGTCTTAAGATTAATCTGTGTTAATAGTAGTTGACACCACCCAGCAACATATTATAAATATTCATATAAATTAAGGAAGGTTTATTTCCGTAAGATAAACCAGTCATTTCAGTTTATATAATATAGTTAAGACGCTTATACAATTGACTATGAGAAGCTGTCTTAAAATCCATCGAAAGGCTTTTACCAAATGTACGACGGTAGTTCTATATAATCCCTTTTAATCCTGATTTATGGAGTGGTAACTTCCAGGCAATTTCTTTGCAGATTAGAGAACTAACTTCGACAAAGATAAAGCATGAACAATATGTAATGAATCTTAAACCTGTCAGCAATCACTAAAAATAAAATTGGATTTCAAAATGCAATCCTTGTTTGATATCCTCTTGAGATGATTCAACATCTAAACATATCATTTCAAAGTGAATTTTTTTCATCCGAATTTTTCCAAGCGTCAGTATTTTACTCAAAAATTAAGAATTACCGTGTTTATGCGAATCTAATGCGCCATCGAATGTAATGCGCATCTCCATTTTAAAACTTTAAATAATAAAAAAATGTGTTTGTCGGCGAAATGCGCATTAATGGAATGAGGAATTTATTGAATCTTATTTTATACAAAAACGGATTTGTATATAAATTATCAATCAATGGTATGATAATTTTATTTAAATTTAGATACCATATTTTATACAACAATGAATTTATACATAAAGTAGCAGAACATAGAATTAACCTATTAGTGGGCTATTGTTATGTGAAACAATCATTGTTAATTACCACTACCGTATATACGGTACCTATCGTAAAATATGAACATGAAATAAATCGTAACATTTCTATCTAGCTAACAGTTTCTACAATTAGTGATTAATAGTAAACGTCTTTATTCACAAATGTTTTCATCACTGGAATCCTCGCAGCTCTCTTCGTCAGAAGCAGATTCTTTTCTTCTTTCCTCATCATCATCATCGTCATCCTCGGCGTTCCAGAGCACGTCATCTTCACTGCGATTCAATGAATTTGAAATGCAGCATTTCTTGTATCTTTTATTTCTGTATCCTCTATGCAATAATGTGTCAACAATAAATGTAATGGTAAATGTAGTCGAGAAATACAGTAATCCATTGTTGAGATTTAAATTTGTTTGACGTCATCGGCGAACTTTGCACTCGAATCTAATGCGCACCCCAATTTCGAATGCTTCATTTGGCCAAAAACGATGCGCATTAGATTCGCGTAAATACGGTATTTTGGTTAGAGATCACAAGAAACGACGGAAAGATATTTGTATCAATGGTAATGTATTTGCATGGTATATTAAATGAACCAATACACAATCATAAGCATTATGTTATGTTCATATGTGGCTGGACATCTAGAAGATCTCATTCTATCCCATCATGCTCTTGCCTCGCTATCGCTCACCAGTCCTGACGTGTTCTGTCTGTTACTTACAAACACATAGTATATATAAGATAAAAAATATGAAATTTATAATTACTCATTTTAATTTGAGTACATCCCCTTCTTTCCTTAAAAATGCTAAGCTATGAATGTAGAAAGCAGTATCTGAAAATTAATGCATTTCATGTCTTATATAAATAAGCTGCAGTACGACAGCTCTTAGAAAATCTGATTAAAGAAATAATTTAGCATATATCTAGCGAACTAAATTTAGCTTTCTGGTAGAAAAACGGAAAGGGAGAAGGAGAGTAAAGCTACTTAACAAAAAACAACTAATTAAATAAAAATAAATAAATTCTTACATCTGTGTGCATCGATTCTGCCTCTTTAAAAAACGAACTGAAATGATGCTGGCATTTTTCTACGAGGCATACTGAAGTTGCACGCACAAAACATCTGGTAAGTGTAAAATTCACGTTACCAAAGCCTTACTCTTTCAGCCTTTTATATATGAAATGTAAAGAGTGCTGCAGTTACCCATGATGTGGGCATCCCTAAAATTGTAATCATAGTTGTTGCCTTATGCACACTTGTCTGACGTTGACACTTGTCTTCAGCACTATACAGCTCGCAGTACGACTTTGCACATTTCTGCCCCAAGTTTTGACGGATCCGATGGTCTTCCATCCCGTTTCCCTACCACCAACCTCTTGAAAGAACTTACTGATCACCGCATATTTAGAGTGCCCCCATGCAGCAAAGACACTGCCATATTTAGAAACATCCGTGCCTTCTTCGGGATTCGAACCCACGCACTACGGTACTGCACTGGACTTGCCTAACCACTGAGCGACAGCTAATGAATGTTATGCTCTGAGTCATCCATTTGTTTAGTTTGTTGATTTCAAATGAGGGGAAACACGTCAGGCCATTGAAGGGTAACCCTTATGGGAAAACTTTCAAATGGGAACTGGTTTGTATTTACGCTGCCCATGGTAATTCTTTCCCTTGAACGTCCATACATGTACGCGTTCGCTGGATTTAAACCTAGCTCAATCTACCAGTATTCAGGGTTCTTATACGCATGGCCATATAATTGGCACAGTGTGTCCTTCCAAATACATAAATTGCAGTATAGCTAAAAATTTTTCATTTGAATCACCAATAGATTATGCTATGAGCTGTGAATTTGCAGTTGATTTGCTGCTTCAGCGTGATTATATTTTTAAAAATAACACTTTGATTTATAATAAATGCTAAAACCTATGCGAGACTGTTCTATGCATAGACCATGCTAAAAACCATGGCGCATATGTAACCTATGCGCCATGGTTTTTACCATGGTTTTGCGCATGTAAGACAAAGCTCAATCTATTTTTTAAAAAATCTGATGTGTACACCACGTGACTTCATTGTACGGAAAATTACACTTATTTTTCCTTGCATTCCATTTAAACTTATTGGATTGTATTAAATATACTTCGTCATTAGCGCATAAATCACAATATAATAAATGCATTCTTTAAATTTCACTCTCTCTCTCTCTCTCTCTCTCTCTCTCTCTCTATATATATATATATATATATATATTTCCCCATAGCGACACTCTGACGCTATGGGGGAAAAAAGTTTACTTAACAGCGTTACATTAGAAACTCATTTTATAACGCAGAATGCACAAAATTTATATCACCTGAAGAATTATCTAATCGTTGCAACATGTTCTATTCAAATACTATAATAAACCTAAAGCGATATACAGTAAGACCCCGCGTTTCCATGAAAGTAGAGCGTAATGCGGAACAGCACTAAACGAGGCTAAAAATAAAACCAAACATTTATTTCTTACAAAAATAAAAACAATATAAACGAATATATTTATAAGAACAAATAAACTTCTAAGTCAGTCAGATCATTCAGTCTATTCTGTGTTTCCACTTTTCTGCCTTTTTGTCAAGAAGGCATTTAATGTAGTTTTATTTATTTAATGTAGTTAGAAGTCGTTGATAAGTGGATAAAGCATCTATAACAGCCCGTCTTGCTTTTAAACTCCTGTCAAAATTTGGATCATTTTCAACAAATTGTTCCATAATTTCAGTTATAGTGGTCAAACTCCTTTTTACAAACGCCATCGAAAGTTCTTTTTGCTCTTCTTCGAAATCACTACTATCAATATTTTTGTTTTCTTCTTGCTCAGTTAATTGCTTGAGCTCATCATTAGAAAGACTAGCTGCTGTTTCTTGAACTATTTCTTCGACGACTTCCACATTTATATTATTTGGAAACCTAGCGCTGCACACAATTTCGGGGAATCCCCGTACTGCTGCGAGCAATTTCGGGGAAACCCCGGGTTTAAATAAAAGAGCGCTAAACCGAAACAGCGCTAAACGAAACAGCGTTAAGCGAGGACTTAAGGTATAAAGGAAATTAAGCAAACAAAATAAGAAACAGGTTTTCACAGACGATTCGATATTTTTCATTCAATTAATTCAGTTCTCACTTCGCGACAAGGCAAAAATACACGAAAGCTCGAAATATCTCTATTAAAAATTGTTAGTATATCTTAAACACTTATTTCCTTGAATAAATTCCAGAAAGCATTAAGCATGATTTAATTCACAATAATAAGTGAAGGCGTTATCTTTGTTGTTGCAAAGCTTAGTCTCTCTAGATTGGCAACAAATCCATCCACTATTCTGCTAAGTTTCAAATGTAAACAAACATGGCCGCCATGGTAATCAAAAAGTAGGCTTACCGCACTTAAAAAAAACTTTTCTAATGTTTATAATTCCACAATTACTGCATGCAGGTTTAATAAAGGCATAAAAATCGTAACTAGAACAACATAATGCAACTATTTTTAAAGCAAAAATTGCGCAATTTACAAACATATGAAAATAAAGAGACTGAGCTCACTAAGCCGAGTAACAGAGTGGATATATATATATACATATATTTATATACTTTTGGTGGCACCAATTGCAACCAAAATACGAGGTGCACATCTACATGTTATAGCAGTCCAATATACAAAAATTCAACGTTCTGTTTTTGAGTTATGCGACATACGCGCGTACGCACAGATGTCACGAAAAATTCTCTTTAGAATTCATTTTAAATCAGTTTTATAATTTTTCGGCCGTGAAAAAGGGTCCGTTATTCCGTACAGATGTCACGCAAAAACGTCGTTAAATTGCATTCGATAGCCATCAAAATGGATATTTTCATTGAAATACAATACCCGGAATTTTTCGCGGTTACAGTACTTCCTTTTTACTTCGTAAAAGGAAGTAAAAAGGACAGTTTGTCAGTTTCATCCAATTACGTGGGTTTATTTCATGGTTCGATTGTAATAGCTTGCTGCAGATTTTGCTTTTTAATCTTGTTTTTTAAATATTAAAACAATTTTAGTATTTTTAATCCGGAGCACTAGCAACAGGAAAGCTAAAAATAAATAGAAGGAAAATTCAGTATGTTATTAGTAATTAGAAAGAATGGAGCGGTCACGTGGGAGAAAAGACTTAGAAATATTTCTTTCGCTTCCAGGAAAGCAATCAAACCTTCCCGGCAAGCTTCCGATGAGAAATCTATGATCGGTTGGTTAACTGTACAAGAATTGTTTTAGTCCACGTTGGAAGAAGTAAAGACTCTCGTTGGAAGAAGTAAATTCTTAACAAATCTTGCTAACAAGCTAAAAAATGGCTAGTTCGTGGTACAAACTATACGAAGTTATAAAAGTGTTTTGAAACCTGGGTTTGGAAATACACAGATCCGAAAGCAAATGTTTTTTATTAAATAATTTCCTAAATATTGGCATAATTTATTTGCATTATTATATAAATCGGTTTTAAATTTATGTTTTTAATATAGATAAGCAAAGTATTGCTATACAGAGGGTGTTCACACACTTCTGTAACGATTTTGATTTTCTTCATGAAATTAAATATTAATTTTAAAATATAACTGCGACTGCTATCAAATTGCAATAAGGTTAATTTATCATCTTAAGCATTAAAATTATTCTTTTCTTTAAAATGTCGCTGAAAAATAAACAATGGATCGAAGGCTATATTTTTGCGCTGTCTGCGCATTAATACTTGAATGAGAGAAATACTCTTTATTCAAGTATTAAAAAAGAGGTGAAAAGCATGGTGTTAATATTTCTACACGTAAAATAAGTAACATAAGTTATGTGAAAAGAACGAAATGTATAAGTTTACACCGGACAGTGAAAAAGGCAAAAAATTCATATCCAACAAAGGTATGTATAGCTCTTATTAAATTTAAAGTCGCATCTCATGTTTTAAAGGAAAATCCAGCCCTCCCCCCCCACAAAGAGCTATTGCAAAATATTTCACTACCTCAGTAGGAACAGTGGACAAAATTATAAAATCTGATTTAAAGCTAATCAAAACAAAAAATATGATGTTCATCGCCTAACGCCGAAACAAGTTTCTCAGCATAAGACTATATGCTGATTGCTGTATGAAAATTATGTGGCATGTGAAAAATGGAAATATAGAGTTGTTACCGTGAAAGACGGAAATTGGAGAATGTCGACTTTCACCGGAGAATGTCAACATTCATCAGATACGTCGGTAAAAGATCGAATATTTCTTTACATTCTTGTACATTCGGAACCTCACCGGTGTATGTCGACAATTACAGATATGCTCTGGTGTAGGTCGAAAAGAGAGGAGTACATGTATACGCTGCCATTCCAAAAGGAAGTATTCCACAAATAAATGCAGTTGTAAAAGCAAGGGCCTCTTGTGCAATTCAGTGTCATAATAGTTTAAGTTGTTGCAATAAATAAGATTTGAATCACATAGTTTGGTAAGTTTATAACTTCTATTATTTTCCTTTCTCATTTTGAATGTACTGTGTGTTTTAAGTTCTTATATTCTTAAGTTCTTATTCTGAGTCTCAAGTGCGTTTTTTCGCGAATGAATTACGGAGAAGAAAATATAATATTCGTATATGTTCAACATTCACCATTAGTACATGGTGAATGTCGACATTCACCGGTGTAAGTCAGAAATAAGAGTATTTGGAAAATATTTCGGACATACACCAAGCGACTATGTGAATGTTGACATTCACCGGTGAAAGTCGACATTCTCCAGATTTCGGTGTTTCGCGATAACGGAGTTACAAATTGATGAGGCTTGGATATGCTTACCTGATTGCACTAGAATATATCGATTTACTACCGAAAAAGAGGAGGGAAAGACATAATATGTTAGTTCAGAGAAAACAAGGAAAGTTTAGCTAAAGGTTTTTATGGTTATTACTGGATTCTCTTATAAACATAAAATTAGGAAGGTACAAAAAATGTCAAAATTAACTCGCATTATTATCAGAAATATAGTTTAACACCTCCAAACGATCCAAACAATCTTCACTGCTTTACGTTTTATCCAAATGATCTTCTCTGCTTTAAGTTCCATCAGGATAAGACTCTAAGCCATACCTCTATATCTACAGCTCTATTTTTTGAAAAAATGAGAGATGAAGCCGGAATTGAAGCTATTCCCTTTAAATGCATCCTACCGAAGTCCCGTGATATGTCGCCTATGGATTACTGTACATTTGGACTTTTAAAACAAGCTCTTTGTAATTGGCATCCCAAAACATTGGATGGACTCTGGAAGATTGTGAAGGAGGAGTGGAATAAAATCAATCTTGATGTTTTAAAATGATTTTTATCTTGGAAGACAAGATGTAATATGATACTTCAACAAAAGAGCTATCAGACTGTGAACATATTAGAAAATAAAATTCTGAGGTTTGTCTATATATAAATCTTTGCAAATTCGTTACAAAAATAAAAGACTGTATTTTAAATGTCTTATCTCCCGTAGACTGGAAGCATTGCTACCAATGTACTACGTGGACTGAAAATCTATTGTTCGCTTATCCTACAGTAATTTGATAACGCAGTGCCACGCAACGCATACTAAATACGCTAAAGTAGGAAGTTCAGACTGCAGACACTTCAAATATTAAAAATCATCTGGAAGTTTCTACAGTTGAAGCTTCAAAACACACGGTGCATCAAACTTGCTACTTTCACACCAAAAATTATACAGAAATATTCTTTCCAAACATTTATGAAGCGCAAGTATATAAACGAATGCTAAGTTAAAAAATTTATAAAATAATTTTGGCACTGTTAAATGCATTTTAAAGTCTTTCGTAAACTAGTATAACCACAACGAAATGATATTATTTTCTCAGCAAATGTTTTTAACATTTATTCTAATATCTCGAAATCATTAACATTAGGATTTTAATAATACACAAGAAACGCATTACCAGACGAAACAATCAAGAAACCATTTCAGCCTCTACTTTTAATTCATTTTCACTGGATGTTATTTAATAATAATAAAAAATCAAATATCACACACAAGTTAAAAATGTTTTAAAAAACATTTTTTTTCCATAATGAAGAAAAGAAAAGATTTCTAGCTTAAGTTTCATCAACTTGGCGTACAATAAATGTCGAATAGAATCATTTTAAGAATGTCATTAATGTCGAAGTCATTTTTCCGAACAGAGAATTTTCTTCTCGAAAGCCTTTTTTTCGAATAACTGATTAAAGAATTAAAGACGGAAGCAACATTTTTATTTCGGTTTCTTGTTATTTTCCGTCTTTTTCAACAATGTATTGTGAAAGGAAAAGAAATGTGTTTCTTAATGTGCTGAATGCGTGACATTTAACGACGGAGTTAAAAATTCTTTCACTCAAATGATTAGACTTCGACATTTTTGAGAAAGATAATTTTATTCTGCTTTTCCAAGTTTTTGTTTCATAGTCAAGTTTATGGTGAACCAGAAAACACGATTTTTATTTCTTGACAACACAGAAACATTCTTGAAAAATTAAATTTCTCTTTTCTTTGTTATTATTTTTGAATTACTTAAATGCTTTATATCAAGGTATAGATAAAAAATACACACTAGTTGCAATTTGATCATAAATTGAGTTCCGTAACTCACTTTCTATTTTATTTAGCCTCCCATTAAAAAAATCTTTTCAAGAATTCCTGAAGATACAATTGTTAGGAGCAATAAATATATTTTGGAGACGCCTAATCGTGATAGTGGTTACAGTCGATTCTGACTGCTGTAAACGTATAGTGTCTGTGCGGCATGGGGGCACATTAAATTTAAGGCGAGCTAAAAGTCCTCTCGAGAGGTTAGTGGTAGAGGAAGAATGGTGGGAGATCCTCGGGACCCATTCCCGTGGGATGCCCTCTACCCGAACATAGGCACCTGGAAGCCCGGATTTTTAATTTCGAATTTGACTTTAATTTTGAATATTTCATATTTTGTAAAACTTATTACAATATTATATAACTAATTATTATATACTTTATATTTTGTAAAACAAATTTTTTATTAACAAACTCAAGGATTTCAAAGCGAGCAATGGCAACGTTGTACAGAAAAAACGTTTTTATCTCCAGCTTGCGAGTCTCTATCGGAAATTCTAAAGATATGCTATTTTTAAATATTTTGTGATATTGATCTTGAAGTGAATTTTATGTGGTAAGAGTGCGAAGAACATGATATTTAATAAATAACGGTAACACGCAAAACGTTAAAGAAACGTCCCTTTGGGCGTCATATAATATCTGAAAGCTTTCTTTCTTTCTTTTATTTCTTTTTTTTTTTAAGTTTTTTCTCCATTCTTTTTCATAAGTAACTTGAGAAACATTTTTATAATTAGAAATTCTCCACATAAAATCCTTAATTTCGTTTAGTTTTACTAAACGGTGTCATTCGAACAGAACTGTTCTCCTTTGAAAGCTTGCTTTGCATGATTCAACATGTTTCTGTCAAGTTTCTTATGTTACACAAAATATAGTTTTATGGAATCGTTTTTAAAAACGATCTTCATTCAGAGTTACAATCTTTTGTTAACTTAGTTTCTCATTTCTTTAATGTAATGAAACTTTGCCCTATATTTCATATATTTGTTTCAAAACCAGTTGCAACAACTTTACTATAGCTGATACGAAGGGATAAAGCAGGAGTGATAAAAAATGAGCAACGCTCTCGGCGAGAATCGAACCAAGGACCTCTGGAATACGGGCCCAGCGTGCAGGCCACTACACTAAAAAGGCATGCTAAGAAGGCGGGAGAAATACCTTATATAACTCCCCTTTTAAAGGGCCTTTTTAAAGGGCCTTTAACCTTTTAAAGGGCGATTGGGTTTTTAGGGGACCCAATCGCCAAATCCTGGGTGTCGAGAATCACTATCGACCACCCTTTTAGTTCGGGCACCACTGTAGGGTAATTAAGTTATTTTTTAAAGCAAGAGTGATAAATAAGGAGCAACGCCCTCGCCTGGAATCGAATCATGGACCTCTGGAATACGCGCCCAGCTTGCAGACCACTATACTACGAAGGCATGCTAAGAAGGCGGGAGAAATACCTTATATCTTCACGTAAAAAGATGCATTTGAAAGGATTTTTAATGAAGATGTATTATTGTATGCGACTGCTTGTCAGTGTCTGAAAATGTATCTGTATACAGATAGGAAAATATCCCTTTAAAGTGTGTTTTTCTTATTGTCTACAACAAATACGAATAAGAAAGAATATTTTTTGATGCTTCGGCCGTGTTTATTCTTTTACTTTTTCCAATTAATAAAGGAATTAAGCGCTGAATTGAACAATTTGTGATATAACCCATTATGTTGGAGCACTTTTTATAATTAGATTTATGAGTATTATTAAATTCATTATTGGATTCATAAAGAATGAATATGAGGAAATTGCTTTTTAATATTTGATTTAGTTTAAAGAATTCATTGAAGCACAATCGTTCCATTATTTATGGGATTTTGTAATGGAGAATTATTTATCAACTAAAAGGATCAAATTATGTTTCTTTCAAGGAATATGTTAGACATAAGGTAAATATTAATATCATTATGAATGATTTATATGAAGATGGCATTCATTTCAAATCATACTTGTTGTTTTTATTTAATATTTTAAGCAACTTTTTAAAAAATGATAGTAAGTTTTTGCTTTTTCTGTTGTTGTTTTGTTTTGGTGGAAATTTTCTAGCGATCGATTTGAAAAAGAATTCGAAGCACTGTTTTTTAGTGATTTGGAGTGAAAAAAAAATGAATTACTGCAAGAACGTTGAACTCCCTTCTGTTATACGAAAACCCACAAGCACAAATTTTAAAATTCAGTTTAAGAAAAAAAATAATCATAATTTTTCTATAAAAGCTCTTTGGAGCTTGGAATACAACAAAAAAAAAAAGAACGCATACGAAAAATGGCGACGCTGGAAACTGAATATTTGTAATGCACATCGTTGCCTGAATAATTATTGTGCGCATGGTTGCCTGAATTATTGTGCGCATGGTTGCCTGAATTGTGCGCATGATTACCAGAATTGGTGTATTCTGAAACTTTCTACTAAGACGGTTGCGATAATACGTAAGTACCATTTTTTCATGATCATACTCATGCGTTTCAAAATCATGTATTTTAAAAAAATTGAGAGTTCAGGGTAAAGAGGTCTTCCTTTTGGTAATTGAACCGAACTGATACCACAGTATTATCTTAACCTGTTGGCTCGCTATCGCCTTTAAGAACAATTTAACCCTCTGAGCGGCCAGGGTTTTCGCTAAGAAAGCACACATTTCCCCAAACTACTATGAGAACAAATTATTTTTTTTTATTTTAAGTTAAAAACTCTGCTGGTATTTCATACTTGGATTTGTGCACTTTTGATATATTGCCTTGATTTCTTTGACATATTTTAATATGCACGTATATATACGTTCTTACAGTTATCACAAAAAATATTCTAAGCCGTATATATACGGCATTAACATATATACACAGCGTATATATACGGCTTTGCCACTTAAAAGGTTTTACCTATCAACACATAATTCACGTGAATGAAACTGATACTTTCTTAAAATTTTTATTATTCAGAGTATTAGCCAATTACGGCAGAATTTCGGATTTGTTCCCATTATTCAACATTCATATTAACTACAGTATTTCAAATCTCTCACGCAGCTTTAACTTTTCCTATCAATAATAAGAAGACAAATGGAATAATGCAGTTATGCAGACATAAGGTGAAAATCTGGAAGTAAAAGAAATTCTTTATATCCAGAAAATCAGTACGATGTGCTAATATTCTTCCTATTCGAAGCTTATTTTTGGAATAACATAGCATATAAAATGCAAATTTACTCAAAAATTATATAACGAAGATCAAGTACTCTGCAAAATCCTTAGTCGCTTGTGGTAAGTTACTAATTAAAATGTTGATACGAATAAAACCAGTAATAATTTAGGATTTAGCATAAAACCAGCATTTATTATTACACAAAATCACTAAGTCAGGCTACATTGCTTGGAAGCTAATACCCAAACGATCAGAACAAGATCCTAAATTCAAGACTGCAGTATATGGTCAGGTGTACAGAATCTCTGAATTCATTACCGCATCACAAAAGGATTACTAGCTTTACATCCCTCATAAATACAAAATATTCAGTCAAACAAAGCACAGACGAGCTGAATGAACCAGTGGTTTTACAATATTACCATCCTACTTTATACACATTCAGTATGGAAAGCAATTTAAGAAATTACGCATATTCATTATAATAAATGGCATATCTAAATGTTAAGGAAGTTGATGACGTCATACGAGAAAGAGTGCTTTCCTACCAGGGAATCTTTCCTGTCGCAATTACATATATAAATTACCTTTCCTACAGTAAATTTAGTTCAATTAATGCAAGTCATATAATTCTAGTCGGCGAAAATTGGATCCCATGAAACTTTTAACGAAAATTTAACGTTACAGTTTCACAAGGTTTATAAGAAAGTTGGCTACAATCTTAATTTCTTAAAATATCTTCATTTCAGTTGCAAAGTTTCTCAAAATAATGCAGAGAACTCTATTTAAACTTCTTCGACATTTTGGATGGAAAAGCTCTGGAGATATAAAATGATATTTACAAGTAGCTGAAATTCCAGTTAATATAATAGTCATTAAGCTTTAAAAGAAGTTTAACATTTGTTAAGCATAAACCTTATGTAAAATATTCTAAAAGGAATTACAACTCTTTTTATGGCTATTCCGAATTATAATTTAAGATTTTGGTGGTGTGGTGTATTTAATTATGGCAAAACACACTAGGGCTATCTGCCTAAGGGGAGGGATGCCTTCGTGGAGGACTTTCTAAGGGAAACTGGCTCGTATACACGTTAGACATGGGGAAAACCACGAATACTTCCATGCAGCCAGCCCGTTTGCGGGATTCGAACCTCGGACCGAACTACCAGTGTTCAGCGACTTTACCGCTCGGCCGTTTGTAGGATTAAGATTTTGGACAAACTTAGAACAAAATTAATATCAATCTTCGTGACATTAAGAATAAATACCGTATTAAAAAGTATTCTTACTTAAAACTAACATATCCCGGTACTTACGTATTATCGCATTATCGCAACCAGGTTGGCGCGATTTGTAAGTTTAAGTAAAAACGTATGAATAAAAAGAAAATGTACATTTATTAATTACAGATAATTTTTAATACAGTTTTTTATATTATTTTGTTTTAAAATATAAAATAGCAATTAAACCCTTCCGGTTTCGAATTTGAATAAGTTACAGAATTATTTTTTCGGCGGAAATCTTTTGGCTATTGCTTTTAGCACTGATTGAAAACCGTCTTCGCCATTAACAGCTTGAGCTTGGCGCCATATAAATTCGATAAGGTATGAGTCAAGATGATGACGGGCTGTTCCTCTCTGTTTTTTGTTGCGCCATTTGGCTGAGCCCCACATGCGCTCTACATGTTGTGTGTGAACGCCCGTGTTGGGATCCACAAAGTTATATTTGTGATTAACAGTTCCATGCATAAATCCAGCATTTTCGAACTCACTTGTATTGTATCCTTTCCAGCAATCCGAATAAATGATGCTTCCTTCCTTGATATTTTCGCAAATTTTTTCCATGAGGGTAACGGCGCTTCTGTTAGGTACAGTAACCAAAAACGTCTCTTTCTTTTCTCGGCAAATTCCGCCGAAAACCCATTGCTGTGGTAGTACACGCCCAGTGTTATTTTTTCTTTTTACAAATAAACTTTCGCCTAAACACGTAGGGTTGCCGTAAGTAGGGTCGCCAAATTTGGCGATTTATGCGAATTTTGGCCTGGTTGCGTTAATACGTAAGTACCCATATCCCATTAAATATAAATTACTCACATCTCTGTGAATGTTGTACAAAAAAGGTAAATAATTTAGAGTATAACGTTCTTGATTACAATTTACTCACAGGAATTTTACTCTAAACTACTGTATAAATATGCACATATAACACTCTATAATAAGGTAAAAAAACTGTATGAATGCTCTAAAATACTGTTATTTATATGCATTTCTCAGCTGCAGAAATGATATTGCTTTCATAACACTTTATTTATTAAAAAAAAACATTTGTTAGTGGGACTCCAACAGCCCCGAGGACATTAAAAAATATTATAAAGACATCTTTTCGAAACCATCCGTACATTCGTTATTTCACTATTTTTATAGCAGATATGAAATAATATTTATCTGAATGCGCTGAATGCAATTTAAAATTCAAATAATATTTTTCTGATACCTTCTTAAAGCATTGCTAGAGACTTTGCACTTATCAAAACGGAAACTATCTTACATCGATGGAGATTTATATAAAGCAAAGTGATATAAAATTCAGAAATACCGCGATATTTGCTTACAAAACTATAATTTTTTTACGTTAATGATGTATTTTTGCAAGTTTCGTAGCAGACCATATTTCCTCAGTTTACAGTTCGGAAGCATAATCCTAACACATCAACATAATTCTAGTTTCAATACTTTTCGAAATAAATGATCGTTTAAAAAAAACATTACGAATTTCCCCCGTAATTGATGATTCGAGCTTTCTAACATTTTTCGAATGTAAATCGAGATGCTTAGTTACCTCTTTCATTCGACAGAGGGAGGAGGAGTTTTGAGAGGTTCGTATTTCCATTTTCCACTCCGCTGAAATCTTCAGATTTTTTCTTTTTTTAACAGATTTCTGTTATTTCACAGTCAGTTAATCTCTTTCAGTACCTGTCCACACTAATCAGACCCATAGATAGTTGAATAGCGTTATTTTTTAACCAGTTTCTTTCTCTGATACAGCCCACGAGGAAAATAAAGATAAATGGTGTTTTAATTCCCTTGAAAAGAGGTTGAAGACGATGTTGATAAATGTTTCTTATTAGATTTCTCTTTTGAAGTCATGGGAACAGACGTATAAGCCTTGTTGGAGTTAATTACTTCGCTATTAAGTCTTTTCACTGCCTTTGTGTTAACAAACAAACTTCTAAGCTTATTGTATTTACTCAAATTCTGTACTCATTAATACTGTTGCTAGTTATCGGAAGTGCGTATATATACGCCTTGCTCAGCCGATGCGTTAACTGCCCCACAGATGCGCCCAGATGCGCAGCCGATGCGTTAACTTTGCGAATAATTTTAGGTGTAGCAGCGCAAAGCAAATGGTAGCAGTTTGGAAGGACGTATATATACGCCTGGGGCAGTTAACGCATCGGCTGAGCAAGGCGTATATATACGCCCGCGGCAGTTAAGGGGTTAAAACTCTTTCGCGACGGCGCACCTTTGTTTGATACATCACGTAAGCAAGAAGAAACTGACATTTTATTGGTAAAACAAACAGCTCTACAGCAAGACAAGCAGTTAGAAATAGCTCATTGAGGAAAAAACAGAGATAAGGCGAATTTCGCCGTAATACATGTAAAATATAGTGTGTGTGTGCGTGATTATAGTAAAGCCTCGAGGGCTATCTACCTAAGGGAAGGACTTTCTAAGGGAAACTGGCTGGTATACGTGTTACACATGGGGAAAACCACGAAAACGCCCATGCAGCCGGCCCGTTCGCGGGATTCGAGCCTCGGACCGAACTACCAGTGTTCAGCGACTTTACCGCTCGGCCACTGGTGGGCCCCTGTAAAATACTATAGTAGATCACTAGAATCACAGAGCAGTGTGGTCCAACCTTTAGTTACCCGAGGGCCAATCAAACGTTAATATAAGACAGCGAGTGCCAGAGGCATTAAAGAAACAAAATGAATTACATCTAAATCATTAGTTTAACATATCACTTTAATTTACAGTCTAGAAATCAATGTGATGATTGGCACTGCTTTTTTGATACAAGTTTATCAATGTCCACTTGTAATTTCAATAAGACAACATCTCAGCCTCGATTTCAATGAAGCACTTTCAATGCTATTTCTCGTGATTTATTTAATTTGTTTGAGAGAAGAAAAACACTTTCACAGACATATGCACTGCCAAACAGCGATAACATTTGCAAAGAGAATTAATGCAGTTTGGGAAAACGTTCTTTAGTAATCAGTTTCTGGAAGTGTTCAGTGACATCACACTTTTTAGTCTGGTAGAATGGAATTGCCTGAAGATGATAAATTTCTATTTGAAGGTCGCAGTACACCTCGCTTACTTTAATCTCCATGGGGTTGTTTAACAATCAAAGTTTTGTTTTCAGGGAGACAAAATCCTGGAATCTGTTCTGGAACTCTTTCTTGATATCAGTAATTATTTTGGTGAAACATATTCAAATTTCTGTAATTTCTTCTTTCAGCTGCTGACCAAAATGCGAAATGTGCCATATTGTTTGTCTTCAGTGCAATTTGCATTACATTAAGTTTTTTACGAAAGCCTTCACATGTCCATTATGATGGAATATATTTTGTTTTCAGCCTTGTAGTTTAAAGTTTAAAGGGGTTAAATGGGTTGTTAAATCTGTCAGAAAAGCAAGATTATTTAAAAACTGGATTTCTTCTGATTTTTCTTAATACACATGCCCAATGTTTTCTTTTTTGAAGAAAGCAAGAATATTTTCTCTCAACCCAAACAACTGTTGCAGACAATTTCCAGCATTTAGCCAGCACACTTGACAGTACCATGGAATGTCACTATATTCAACATCCAAATTGTTCACAAATACAACAAATGCCCTGTGTGTCTGGGCTTTACCTCCCCTTATTAAATTTACAATATTTACAACAGTTTTCATTGTCTGAGCCTTTTTTGATGAGCTAGAAGTTTATATTATTTAATATAATTATGTATATTTATTATTTAAAGCAGTAAGAAGGGTATTCTGTTTTTCCAAACGTTTAACTAACGTTTTTTTTTCCCAATAAAGAAGGGCAAAATGAATAAGAGGGCCGCAGGTTGGTCCACACTCTTATGGTTTGGTTTATTTAATTACGGCAAAGCGCCTTAGGGCTATCTGCCTTCGTGGAGGACTTTCTAAGGGAAACTGGCTCGTATACACGTTACACATGGGGAAAGCCACGAAAACGCACATGCAGCCAACCCGTTCGCGGGATTTGAACCTCGGACCGAACTACCGAGTTTCAACGCGGTCAATATTTATAAGATTCAGTTGGATTGATGGTGAATGGGATAACGTACGAGAGAGGCCTCTAAAATTATCCCATCATTGGAAAATATTCTTCACTACATTTGGGTAAGAAGAGACACTCTTATCTTTCTATTTTTATTAGGCCAATAATGATCTGCGCTTCACAGGTCTGGACAACAATTACTGACCAGGAACTTAATAAATTACAAGTGGTGCAGAAAAAATACCTGTGGATCATCACAGATGCCCACTGTTTTGTAAGGAATAAGTGTCTTTATGAGGTCTTTAAAGTAGGACCCTTTGCGATGTTCTTACACAAGATTAATAAGCAATTCTATCAGGACGCACAAGATTGCAACATAAACAATCATTTCAGTCTCTTCAGCTACGAAATTCTGCAAGAAGATCGGCACTTACACAGCTTTTATATTAAAAGAAAACCAAAATTTCCCTACATAGGATTTAAAATTGTTATTGCAACTCCATATTATGTAAGCATTCTAAATTTTTTCCTAATTTTTGTAGGACTTTCTGCTATTTTAGCATTGAATATACATATAAATACTATTTAAATAGTGGTCTATTTTCTGGGGAAAATATGTATTTTATATTTTATGTACTGTGTAATTTTGTAAAACGTGTTTTAATATTACTCACGTGACAAAGCAGTCACCAACGTTCAGCCTGTTCTCTGAACCCACTCAACCATTTTTGTACTTTGCATTGCTCCTTGAAGCATCTACGTTAAGATAGCCGGTATATAGCTAGCATACTTAGCACGCTAGACTCTGCGACAGCGGCAGCCGTAACTAATGGTGAAGCGGGACACTTGGTTTCTAGCAATGGTTAACAGGTACTGTACCAAATATTTTTACCGTGGCCGCCAAAACACTTCTGAAGGCTTATGTTATTTTCGAAAGAAAATATACTTTTTTATTTTAAAATGTTATTTTCGGAAGCTTCCTGAGTGTCGTCAACAGGCAGAAACTTGACAAATGTGGCAAAATCCTGTACGCAGAATTCTGCATATTTATTTGCGTCTGGTCGAATTATTGTTACAATTGAAACATGATTCAATTTAAAATTAGAAGATCAGTAGCTTAACTTATACGAAATAAACACTTACAAAAACAATTAGTAGACCTAAAGTCGACTAGAATAAAATACGCAAAATTATTTTATAAAATGCACCACATAAATAAAATAAACAGTTAAATATAAACTATTAGTACTACTACAAAAATACAGAAAACGTACTCGCAAAATTCAAACATTTACATAAATTAACTATTTCATTGAATTGGACTATTGAATTGAGTGATGATGTGAGCGGGATTAAACAAATAGCTTTAGTTTGTAGAAACGATGGAAATAAGCACTCCGAACGTTTAGAGCTTTAAAGCCTCACCTACGTTTTTGTTTCTTTGTGCATGGCTGCTGGGATTTATAAGTGATTTCCTTTCTTCATTCTTGGTCTTTATAGTGTTCGAGTTGTTTCTTCTGATTCCGCACAAATGGGCTGGCTTTCCTGTTCGATCTCAGAGATTTACGTTGTTTACTTTGTTTCATTTTCTGCCGCAATTGACTTTCAGCTAGTCTTCTATTTTAGACTTTTCTACTTGTACCTGTTTAATGGAGTACAATGACAGTGGAGATCACCCCGCGGGGATTGAGAATCTCTAAAGATTTCAAAAGGTATTCACGTTGTGATAAAAATTTAAGGTTAAAGTTTATTAGATTATTAAAGTACTGTACTATCTTGTTACTTAGCAAATAACTATATTAATTATTGAAGTGGCAACGCCATATTTGTATGATGTAACTGTTGCTCAGCAACAGAAAAAAATTGTTTAAAAATTAGGATTCTGAAGTTGGGCCAGCTAGTAGATGTATGAAAATTTCGCCACTTAAAGAATTGTCCAATATACAAATTATCTATCTCCGTAAACTAAAAATAAAATTTATGTTTTACTAAGATGTTTATCTGTTTTGTCAATTACTGCAAAATCCATTACAGTATATCTTTTTACCTTTTCTGTACTTGAGAAAAATTCTCATCTTGGTTTTCAAGCAGAAATCTAAAATTCCGTGAATAAGATGAGAAGTAGAACTCAACTAAAAGCCACTTCTTGTAGCGCAAATGTATATTAACAAAAGCGAGAGACAATCAAGTGTGCGATTTTAGAAATAAAGTACTTACATATACACAAATAAATGACATTTTCGAAATCTAAATCAGCTGCCTACAGCTACCATGATTTTTACCTCAGCTGTTAGTAAGTGAAACTCCCTCAGCAAAACACAAGCATCTCAGGAAAAAAAAATAATGGTGAGTTGCAAAAGCTTTCTCTTTAAGCCAGCTTCAGGCGCTGGCTATTTAAACTCAAATCGATTTGGATTATTGATAAAGATTAACGGAATCAGTCGACGGTACAGGCGAGAATATATAAAGTAATGTGTTGGCTTATATAAAGCTTACATAATTATTTGTCGTTTTTGGTTTTCCTCCTGACTTTTAATAAGAGGATTACTTCGTGCAACAGAGAGTTAAAAGTCCTCTTAAATTCTAACCAATGTTATAAATATTTTTGGGGCTTGTATTTATAATATCTTATGATAGAGAATCATAAAATTTCTTATCAAAAAGTGGTAAAGATAAACATATAATATGAAAACCATAATTAAAAAAGCACTCAAATTAAGGCTTTGTAAGGATTTGAATATCTCTCATGGATATGAACTAGATTTATGTAAAAGATAGGTTCCATTTTCAGACTTTTAACTTGAATTAAGAGTTAAAATTTTAACTCGTTCTCTGTCTCCTAACACGCCTGTCGAAAAATACAAATTTAATATTTAGAAGTATCAAATTAGCATAAATCTTTCACAAATTAGATTACGTGCAGCTTTTGTTCACTGACCCGAACAGTTTGCGAGTGGCAAATGTCTTGTATTTGCTCTATCAGAACGGCTGCCAATACATGATTAATTTTTTGCTTAGAGTATTTTCTAAACTTTATTAATAAATTAACAAAGTCTTGACAGAACACTACCTCGTCAAAGATCGACTGAATGTCAAATACAACAAGAGGATGCTAAAAGGATTCTCGTAGCTTCCATCTTCAGAAATGTTTGTGAGTTTTTCATGGAATGTTTCGCTCAAAAGGGCTTTTATGCGTTAAATGATTTTGCGTTGATTCACTTGTAAATGAGGTTCTCCACCTTTCATTCTAGTCTCTTGCCAATGTGGTAAAATATAAGCTATTTAGTTTTCAGATTTTAATCTCTCTGATATTTGCCCACCAGCAGTAAAGAGATAAAGCCGCTGAACACTGGAGTTCGACCTGAGTTCGATGCCAGGCAAACAGTCTATCTGCATAGCCGTTTTAGTGGATTTCCCCATGCGTAACGTGGATACGAGCCAGTTCCCTCACAAAGCTGTCCACGAAGGTATTCCTTCCCTTAGACAGATAGCCCTCGAATGCTTTGCTATAACTAAATACATCGAACCTGTCCGTTATTAACAAACTAAACTGCTCAAAATAAATAGATAAAGTTCCTAAGACGCGATCAAAAATGAACATTTATAAAAATGTGTTATAAAAAGTGATGGGGAATTCAGATGTACCAAATAAAAATTTACATTGCATATAAATTGCATGAGACTATTATACAATTTAAATATTATATAAATATAATGCTTAAGTTAGTTACATGTGTATACAAAAATATAGGCAAAAAGATATAAATTTTAAACCTAACTTACACAGCTGCAAATGTGAATCACATAATCGAAAAGAATGTTTGCTGGAACCGACGCTTGAGGGACGCTTAGATTTACCATAAAAGAGGTGAAAGAGAATGTTAAAATCTGTATATATAGTTACAAATGGAGAGAATTGAATTCGAAGGAAGCCAAGGGATTATACACTCATGTCCATAAATTAAGGATAATTCGGAGTCACGCGGAAATCGAACTCTAAAATAAATATATCACCTGTAAAATCACTACACACATCTTCAAGAATCATATGCAAATTTCAGGAAGTAACCAGATGACACCGATGGTACGTCACAATAAGAGAGTGATATATAAGGAATACAGGCAAAGAGATAAAATTGTTCAAAAGCTCTTTATAAGCATTTCAGTGCAATAACCGAATAGTTATGACACAAAGGACGCATTTGGATGATTTTTTACGTGCTAGAATTATCGGCCGTCTGGAATGTGGGACTACCCAACTGGAAGTATCAAACGAACTCGGAATTTCCCTGAGTGTCATCTCCAGGCTTTGGCAACAATTCCAAGATGATGGTAATGTGAGTAGACGTTACAGCACAGGTCGCCCCAGAGTTACAACGCCGAATGAGAACCGGTATTTGGCAGTTACTGCCAAAACAAACAGGCGGAGCACAGCCTCAGACCTGTCTCGCCAGCTCTCTTCAGTCACTGGTACGACAATTTCAAGGCAGACCGTGTACAGACGCTTAGGGCAGATTGGTCTATATGCTCGTAGACCTGTCAGATGCGTTCCACTTACTGCAACTCACTGTCGCCTGCGGTTAGCCCGGAGTAGAGAGCATGCGTTGTAGACACCGCAACAGTGGGCTTGTGTGATGTTTTCCAACGAGTCCAGGTTTAGCTTACAGTCAGATTCTCGCCGGACTTTCATATGGAGAGCTCCCGGTACCCGTTACCACCAAGAAAACATCATTGAACGACACCGTTACGGTGGTGCAGGAGTGCTCGTTTGGGCTGGAATTATTCTGGGTTTCAGAACTGACCTGCATGTTCAAATTGGAACCATGACAAGCCAAATCTATCGGGACGTCATTCTGGAACAACATGTACGTTTGTTTCGGGGCGCCATGGGCGCACAATTTATGTTTATGGATTAAAACCTCCGTCCTCACCGTGCAAACATCGTAAGCGAATGCCTTCTATCGGAGAATATAACCCGTATGGACTGGCCAGCATTTTCACCGGACTTGAATCCAGTAAAGCACGTGTGTGACATGCTTGACCGACGAGTTGCAGCCCGTCAACCTTCTCCTACATGTCTACCGGAACTTCGGAGAGCATTGCTTTTTGAGTGGTGTAATATCCCCCAAGATCAGATCGATAATTTGATACTCCGCATGTCTAGGCGTTGTCCTGACTGTATTGCATCGTCTGGGGGACATACAATGTATTAACAATCATACCAACCATGTAATATTGGTTTTTTGTAAATAGGTATTTTTTGTAATTTGCTCCAGGGAGAAAAAATCGCTAATATTTTTAATAATATCAAATATATAGCATCTTTTTTTGCTCTTTACCTTTTGTTTAATAAATAAGCTTTACAAATAAATCAAATTTGTTTTGCTTCTAACTCTTCCTTTGCCTGATTTTGCATTATCCTTAATTTATGGACATGAGTGTATATATATATATATATATATATATATATATATATATATATATATGTCATATTTTTAATGCGTAGTCGTGCTGGCTGAGTGAAAAGACGACACAGATGACCTAGACACAAATGAATTTTGAAGAAGTCCTAATTTTTATTTTCACGCATATAAAACCATCTTTGTAGATATTTATCCAATTATAATGAATTACAATAATTCCTTATATGCCATAACACAGACTAACGGGAATACGACGTCATTTTAGAATGAGTTAAAGATAGGCAGAGTAGCATAGCGATGATAGCGTGGCCGGAGCCAAGGAAAAAAATGACGTAATTTCTTGCAAGCAGTATTTATACCAAAGTAGATGCAATTGTGGAGACAATCTATGATTGGCTAATATTAGGTCGTAATACAACATAGAAGGATCTCGAATTTGGGAGAACAGATGAATTAAGGGGACAGCACCAAATCTAGAATAGTTAGTTTTGAAGTCGCCAATTATTTTTACAGCAGCCACCGTATTTTGGTATATTTTACATATTAAAAACAAAAGATTATTTCTCTAAAAATGCGAAGATAAAAAAAGATTATACTATCCTGGAAAATTGTTGAAAATGTTAGAAAAAGGAAAAGTGAGATACTATTAAGTTTTAGAACAAAATTCCCACACAGGATATTTTCAGAAATTAGAATAATTAGGAATATTTATAAATTGCGAATTTCTTTTAAATAATAACATGTTAACCACATTTTAGAATTTCGACACTGGTTTAAGATTTTCTTAACCTGAGAAAACTTCCTGATCTCTGATAAGTTCTTCCACATTCAGGCTAACTTTTATTTATTATATAAAAGTTAGCTTAAATTTCCCGAAACTTACTTTGGACGAAGAGAATTAAATAAAACACATTTCGTTTAAAACTACACAAAATGTCTGCGCTTTTTAATTTAGATACCACTTCGCACCGAAATTTTAAATTTCCAATTGACGGTGCACCTGCACTTAAGCATTAATACATACATTAGATGAATTACATTGGATTTTAACGGGTTAATTAACGTTTTTATTTCGTTGTGCATTTTCAAGAACTTCAAAGCAATTTTCACTTTTCACATAGTCACTCAGGATGTTTAAATTACTGAATAAAACTTCCATTGTTGCGGATCGTAATTAAAATTTGCGGAAAAGTCTTGTTGAAAATCTCCCGGATGGCTTTTAGCGGCGGTTTAAAAATTGACTCAACAGATCCTTTGATAGCGGATATATAATTAGTATACATTTTTAGTTGAAAGGTAATGCATAATTCATCAGACACGAGTTTGAATTTTTATAATGTCAGCTTTTGTCGTTAAATGTCAGTTGCATGGATTTTATTCTCATTAGCATGTTAAGAATTTCTACTTTGGCTTGCTGATATCACTTTCTTTGAAGTGACAGAGCGTTTGAAGGAATAAATAAATGTGATGTATAATAAATTACAATTTACACTCTATTTTCTTATACAAAATACAAGTAAATCATCTACAACTTATAAGGTCTCCCGCCTTCTTGGCATGCTTTCGTAGTGTGGTGGTCTGCACGCTGGGCGCGTATTACAGAGTTCTGTAGTTCGATTCCCCTCGAAGGCGTTGCTCATTTTTCATCTCTCTTGCTACAAAAATACCTAATGTCTCTACAGTGGCGCCCGAACTAAAAGGTTGGTGGATGATGATCCTCCACAACCATAATTTGGCGACAGGTTCCCATAAACCCTCAGTCGTCCTCTAAAAGGGGGAGTAGGTAAGGTATTTCTCCTGCCTTCTTAGCATGCCTTCGGAATGTGGTGGTCTGTACGCTGAGTGCATGTTCCAGAGGTCCGTGGTTCGATTCCTGGCGAAGGCGCTGCTCATTTTTCATCTTTCCTGCTTCCAAATGACCTTATGTCTCTACACACTTTCTGTTACTATATTCCAGAGTATTATCTAAAATCTTACATATAGACTTGCATGATCTAACGTAGAAAAAGAACTGATATATTCCTGTTAACGATAAATGTAATAGAATACTTTCAATTATGTGGAGTGTGTTATAATCTCAGCATCATTATTTCTTAATGATCAGTTTCTTCATCACCACTGATTCAAGAATCCATAATTGGTTCAAGTTTTTATAATTACTGCTTTCTTGAACCTATAATCAATCCTTAACCATTGATTTCTGGGATACCGAATAGGCCGTATGGCAATACTAAAGGCGGCACATAAGGTACCATTCATCCTAAGATCATAAGACATCTTTATTTTCGGGTCATTCACAAACTCACATTCATGCCGAGACCATTAATGGTTTGCAACGTTTGGATCCGTCGGTTATTAATGCTAGCCCGAAGGTTATCTGCCTGAGGAACGACTTGGTTTATTTATTTGTGGCAAAGCACTAGACGGCTATCTTCTTAAGAGGAGGGATGCCTTCGTGGAGGACATTCTAAGGAAAGCTGGCTACTCGTTATACATGAGTAAAACCACTAAAATCCCCATGCAGTCAGTCCGTTTGCCGGGTTTCGAACCATGGAACGAACTACCAATGTTCAGTGAATTTACAGCTCTGCCGCTGCTGAGAAAAGGAAGGAATGAATTGGTGGTAACCCATCTAAAGGAAACTATCATCTATTCAAGTCAAAAATGGAGCAAAGTACAAAAATACACATGCAGCCAACACGTTCATTAGGATTTGGATTTGAGTTTAATTACCAGTGCTAAGCAGTTTTATCTCCTCAAAAACTATTTGGTCTTATTGCTGGAATGATCCGTTGTCATTGAGCAAATTCGTGAATTTCTAAAGCTATTGAACGTAGAGCTCATCGTGTATATCTATGTTGTTCAAAATTGCACTGGAATAGCATAATCATTACTTAACAATGGTTTCAGGGCTTCAGTATCGAAAAGTAAATTAGCAAATACTGTGGGTCCACTAGCGGCCGGGCGGTAACGTCAATGAACACTGGCAGTACGGTCGAGGTTTGAATCCCTAGAGAGGTCTGGCTACTTGAGTGTTTTCGTAGTTTCCCTTAGAAAGTCCTCCACGAAGGATCCCTCCCCTTAAGCAGATAGCCTTCGAGGCTCTGCCATAATAATATAAATTAAACCAAACCAAACAAATATTGTGTTACGATTAAAAACCAAAAAAAAAAAAAAAAAAGTTTTGAAATTCTTTGCCCTAGAGTTTTTTCAAAGTTGAAGTAAAAATCAAGTCATTATAATATATGAACATAACCGAAATCAAAGAGTGCTGTACACAGTTGCATTGTTAGGAAATTTAAAAAGTAGCATTCCGTAACTTTTGTAGATTTTACCAGCATAAAAAAACTCAGAAAAATATCGTAATAGCTGACTGGTTGAAAACCAAGCACTTTGCATCTTTTCTTCTGAAAAAAGAAGATAAGAATTTGTATAATCCAAAGCAAGCTTTTACTAAACATTTGCTTCTTTAAATGAATCTCTGAGATTAAGAATTCAGAGTTAACTAATATGTAAAGTAAGGGAGCTAGAGGCTAGTGTAACAATTTCTGGAAAAATTTTAATATTTTTAAATGTAATTACGATTCCTTCATTATAAATCGTACTTTTATGGTATAACCATTCATTCATGAAACAAATTTCGCCAATTTTGTTAATTTTAGCGAAAAAAGTATTTTGTCCAAACATTTCGTCTGTTACAATTTACCCTGGATTTGGAGTAAATTATCCTTGAGCTTACATAATGGGTCTTGTCATAAGAACCATGTGTAGAGAAAGCTTTGATAAAAAATTTTAAAAACCACAGCGTAACACGGGTGCTAGCTACACCCTACCTTCTTATATATACTGGGTGATCAAAAAGTCAGTATAAATTTGAAAACTTAATAAATCACGGACTAATGTAGATAGAGAGGTAAAAATTGACACACATACTTAGAATGACATGGGGTTTTATTAGAACCAAAAAAGGTGTTACTGTTACTGTTATCGGGCCTTTTTTCTTCGAGGAAATGCGTGGTTCTGTTTTTGTAACTGCTACCGTGACGCCGATATTTACAGAATCGCAACGTCCCCAGCCTGCTGATAAACACCTGCTGGAACGTACGATTTTTATGCAGGATGGCGCTCCACCCCATATTGCTAGACGCGTGAAAGATCTCTTGCGCGCGTCGTTTGGTGATGATCGTGTGCTCAGCCACCACTTTCGTCATGCTTGGCCTCCCAGGTCCCCAGACCTCAGTCCGTGCGATTATTGGGTTACCTGAAGTCGCAAGTGTATCGTGATCGACCGACATCTCTAGGGATGCTGAAAGACAACATCCGACGCCAATGCCTCACCATAACTCCGGACATGCTTTACAGTGCTGTTCACAACATAATTCCTCGACTACAGCTATTGTTGAGGAATGATGGTGAACATATTGAGCATTTCCTGTAAAGAACATCATCTTTGCTTTGTCTTAATTTGTTATGCTAATTATTGCTTTTCTGATCAGATTATTGCTTTTCTAATAAAACCCCATGTCATTCTAAGTATGTGTGTCAATTTTTACCTCTCTATCTACATTATTCCGTGATTTATTAAGTTTTCAAATTTATACTGACTTTTTGACCACCCGGTATATATAATATAGTGTATAGTAACACGGGTGCGAGCTACACCCTATATTATACATATATATATATATATATATATATAAGTAGATAACCTTTCTTACCAAAATAAAATACCCTTCGCCCGTTGTTGGAGGGACAAGGCCTACTATATCATAAAGTTTCATTAAACCAGGTGGAAAGGCTGCGCCCATTTCGGTACCCTTCCCCTCAACAAATGTTCATTTAAGGGGACAGTGGACGATGGTTTTAACAAATATCAACCAAAAATTGGGATATAAAAATTTATATGATAATATTCTACGGTTTTAACCCTATCGTCTACAAAAAAAACCGCTTGTGTGTAAAATTATTTTTAAAGATATTATAAGCATTTGAATACGCTTGTTTACCTTTTGTAACATAATAAAAAGGTAAACAAACATTAGAGAATCGTTATTTTAATTTTCGCGACTAATATCTTTTACTATTAGTAAGATATAAACGTGTAAGATATGAAGACCGCAATTTATGCAAGTTTGTTTCACTGTTCTTCCACCGATGACTCAACCCAGACACTATAAATGCCTAACAGGCGTCATATTATGATGTTTTGTTTTTTTTCCCGAAGTAGCATTGCCAAAAATAAGAAACCTAACTCTCATTCAATGATAAAAATCAAATTAACAGTAGATGTTTTATCCAAAATACTGCCAATGTATTAAAGACTAGCCAGTAATGAACTTTTAGGAAGATGCATATCTGGAGAAACACAAAACACTAAAGAGAGTTTACATAGTGACATTTGAAAGAACTGCTCCAGAGAAACATTTGTATTGAAAACAGACTCGAAGTAGCAGTTATCACAGCAATTAGTAATTTCACTTTTGAGAGTTTAAATATTTTAGGTATGAAACAGAAATATATAAATTCATGTTCAATATCTATTGGTCAAAGGCAAGATACACATCGTATAAACCAGGGGTGGCCAAAGTGCGGCTCGCGAGCTTGATACAGCTCTCGAAATCAATTTCATATAAAATATTATGTATGAAATATTATGCATATAAAATATTATGTATGAAATATGGTAAACTAAAATTATTTAGTGTCCATAAGGAAGTAATTAATTAGTTTAAACTCTTTTTACAAAGTTATCAGGGATTTAAAATCTCCTCCACTACTTCTATAATCATGTAAATATGAACTTGTGGCTTTTAGAAAATCTAGATGTGGCTCTCGAACATTCCTGAATTCAAACGTGCGGCTCTTACTGACTTGAAGCTTGGCCAACTCTGGTATAGACCAGTGCAAAAAGGTGTTCGTCTGGATGCAAGAAAAGAAGAATTGCCACAAAAGACCCTGCGTAAATAAGCTAAACATAATGAAAATGTAAATAAGGATGAGGAAACATATGGTGCAGGAAGTTTTTAAAGTGATTCCTAGTTTTAAAAAAAGGAATTTAGTTGAATTTACTGAAAGTGTTCGAGAAACTTTCTAAAATAATATTAAGTATTTCTTACCATTCTACGATTTTATTAGTAGAAAATTATTTATGCATACGTAAAATAATGTTAAAATAATTTATATTAAATAAAATCATATATTAGAAGATACTGAGAAGTAATTATTAAAGGTCAGCGTAAAAATATTCTTATAAAGTATTTTTCTCATAGTGAAATTTTCGTGAATATTACATTTTCAAAATGCTCCATGCGCTTTAGTTTATGTTCAAAATGTAATTAATTTGTAACTTAGATACCTATTTATACATGCAACAAAACTCAGTATGCATTTTTGAATGCAAATATATTAAGGGGATAAAAGTCCAATTAAAGTGTATTAAGGTGGGAGATTTTTGTCTAAAATTTAGGTATATGTGAAAGAAATATTAATTAAAAACTAACATTTTATGCATTTCGCTAATTGATACTAAGTTGTGTTGGTAATGCATTTTAAATAAAAATAAAGCAAAAATACCAAGAAACAGAAAAAAATTAAGTCGCATGGAGCATTTTGAAAAAAATTTAAAAATTGAAACAAAATTAAAAAATAAATTGCAATGAGGCAGAATTTTTTTTTCAAAGATATTTGATATGACTATAGTAAAATATACATGCATGCAAAATTTCATATCTCTATGACAATAATTAAAAAAATGCTGATGTGTACACCACATGACTTCCTTGTACGGAGTATTAAATTATACGCATTTTTTCATGCATTTCGTTTACACTTATTGGATTGAATTAAATCTACTTCGTCGACAGCGCATAAACCACGACAGAATAAATGCATTCTTTCAAATTCATTCTATTTGTTTACCATAGAGACACTCTGGCGCTAGGTTCACTTAACAGTATTATATTTCGTTCATATTACAACTCAGAATGCACAAAATTTATATCATTTAAAGAATTATTTAATCGTTGCCACATGTTCCATTCAAATACTATAATAAAGCTAGAACGATGTATAAAAGAAATTAAGCAAACAAAACAAAAAAGAAACAGTTTTTCACAGACGATTGAGTATTTCACATTGAATTAATTCAGTTCTCACTTCGCGACAAGGCAAAAATACATAAAATCTCAAAATATCTGTATTAAAAATTACGAAGTAAACCTTAAACACTTATTTTCCCGAAAAATTTCCAGAAAGGATTAAGCATGATTTAATTGGCGAAAATGAATAAATGAAGGCGTTATCTTTGTTGTTGCGAAGCTAAGTTTCTCTAGATTGGTAACAAATCCACTACTCTGCTGTTTCAAATGTAAACAAGAAAGGGCCGCCATCAAAAAATTTATTAGGCTTAGTATGTACGTACGTACGTACATACGTTCGTACAGACGCCACGAAAAATTCTTTTCAGAATTCATTTTAAAGCAGTTTTATAAATTTTTTGGAGGAAAAGAGTTTTATTCTGTCTTTATGGTACAGATATCACGCAAAAACGTCGTTAAATTGCATTTGAAAGCGGTCAAAATGGATATTTTCGTTGAAATAATGCTGCCTGAAACTTTTCGCGATTACAATACTTCCTTTTTACTTCGTACAAGGAAGTAAAAAATATTTGAACGTCCACCATTCTCTTAAGGAGATTTCTTTATGGAGTTCAAATGAGAGAATTCCTATTCACATAATAAGATTTCTATCCGGCAGGGAATTCTGTGTAAATAAGTCTTTTTTATCATCCTTAAATGCTATTCCTCTTTCCACAAAGTGAATTGGAGTGATTCAGAGGAAAGGCAGATTATATGTCGGCTTATCTTGTGTTTCTTCTCCTATTAAGGAAAATATTCGTTGACCTGCAACAATGTGGTTATTATTGCACTAATCCTTTGTTAGAGTAAGACATCATTAAACCAAAAAGATCATGTATGTTCCTTCCGATAAAAGCAACAGACGGAAAGGGCAGATTTCCTTTCATCTTACACATTTCACTACTCTGTTCCGAGTTTGCAAACCATTTATTTTGGGAATATCTATATCAGCTGTTATCTCAAACTGATATTTCTGCATCCAAATCCAGAGTTTTTAACCAGTTGAAACTCAGATAGACAATATTAGGAGTTTATTATTACTTGTATTCAAAGTGTCAACTTTCAATTGCTTAAAACTCTGGTGATATATTTTCATTTGTTAAAAGTAATTTCGTATACTAAATTTCCTCCAAATGGACACAAGTTTTAGATTGCCTTTTTGAAATAATCAACTGCTTCAAGGAATAAATTTAAATTTACAGCAAAAGCTTTAAAATAGTATCAGGAGTATTTAATGTTTCTCAAGAAAAAACGCTTAAATCTATAATTTATTAGTAGTTTGGATAGACACTTAAAATGATCATACTGGATCAAAAAGCATCCAAAATGGTTAACCTAAAATACGCACATGGAAGAAGTCGTTGGCAAAGATATTTTAGAAGTGGTTATCATTTTCATCAACATCTAGCAACAGTACATATTTCATTTCAATCCATCGCTTTGTAAATAAATTAGATTTTAATGAATAAAGAATTTTTACAATGGTGGTTTCATTAAATGTCAAATGTAATTGAATAAAGTATTTGCAATAAATGCTGTTTGTTCAGGGGTTAAAGCTAAGCAAGCATTTTGTCTGCTAAATAAGTGTCTCAAATGTTGCGAAAGACTTTTGAAGACACTTTCTGAGGTGCGTAAAGTGTTTAAGAAACACAGGGAATGCGATGAAGATACATATTTTTGTAGACAATCCATATCAATTAATAAGCAACATATCGATAAAGTCAGATCTACTTGGCAATCACCGTTTAAAAATAAGGAATATTAATGAATATGATGCTCTATTAAGAGGCCTTTCGAGCTATGTTTTGGACCAGTTGCGGTGGTAAAGTCGCTAAACACTGATAGTTTGATCTGGGGTAATAATACAGGGAGAAGGGACTGGCTGTATGGACATTTTTGTAGTTTTGCCATGCCCTCGAGTGCTTTGCCATAATTAAATGAACCAAAACCAAGCTAACGAGTTTATTTTGAAAGACTAGACTCACAGTTCGTTGCTTCTTGAGTTCTTCCAGAAGCGTTGAAATCTCCTTCAATCTCCCTCAACGGGGGTTGGAAATATGACAGGTTTCAGATTTGAAATTCCGTCCAAAAGGGCATATTTCTTAATATTTTATGTGTTACTTTTGTTTATTAAATATCATGTTGTTCGCACTTAAACCATAAAATTTAGTTCAAGAGCAATATTGCAAAAGAACTTTAAAATCAGCATATCTTTAGAATTTCTGATATACAATCTCGCGCGCTGGAGATAAAAATGTTTTTCTGTACAACGTTGGCATTGTTCGCTTTGAAATCGTTGAGTGTGTTAATCAAAAATTGGTTAAAGCTTTACAAAATATAAAATCGATTATAAAACGACTTCCAAATTTCAAATTTGGGCTTAAAGATGCCCATATTCCCAGGAGGATTACGCCATTCAAAATTTGATGGCTCTAGGTACCGTCGTTTTATCATAATGCGAGAAACATACATACATTTAAGCAGATTCTTCATTCTTTAATTTCTTTAAATATAATACAGTGCGGTAATATTTGGTGGCAACAATTTTAAAAGTGAAATAACGCTTGTACTGAATCAAAGCAAAATGCCAAAACGAAATTAATAGTCCTTCTGGGCAAATTGTCTCTTTGGACTTTTAAAAAAAATGATTAGAGCGTTGAAATAACCCGTGGGAGTGCTTTATCAAAGTGTGTTTTTCTTTAAATACAGTATTTCGAATGATAAGACATGGATCAATGGCTTTCATTCAGAAATATCTCAATAATCAAGTTTGGAACGCACAACAGTTACATGATTGGAAAGACTGCGCAAGTTATTTCAAGATTTATTATGTTTATATCCTTTATTTACTTATGATCCTGAATCTTATTTGATAATGTCACTGCATAACAACTAATGATCGAATGCAATAATTGCTTAGACCTGCGATGCAAAGGTCCTATTCTGCACTGTCAATGCCTCTCTATTTGGAGAAACAAAATGCAATGACCTCATCGTCTGGAGCCCATAGGGTACCATTTCAACCGAGCAGGAGCAAGTCACATCATCTGTCTGATATTCTCGGTTCATAGCAGAACTTGGAATTTGCAGCAATCTTACATGACAAAAGTTTGGTTTCGCAGCAACATGCCTGCCTCCCATGCCAAAGGTGGCAGGTTGAATCTCAGTTTTTTACTGAGGTTTTGTACGCGGGAGCAGCCCACCCGGAGATTATCTGAGGTGACGGAAATAGCGCGATTAAGTTCGCCCTGACCCCGGCTTATATCTAAGTATCCAGTCTTATAGATTTCTTTGCTCCCATTGATCAGGGACTTGTACTTAATTGTCCTCGAAATCGATTGAGATTTTAACTAAATCAAAGCTGTTGCTATGCTAAATTTACGTTTCTCTTTAGGGTGTTTCTCTTCTGTTTTGAAGTATTACCATATCTGGTATGTAATAAAAAAATCACATACGTGAAAAATATTATACATAACACAAACTTCGTTCCGTCGCTTTAGAGTTCAAGCTCAAAATACCGTTTGTAAAAGCTAAAATCTCACGTATTTTTCCCATTGCAAGATTTTGTAGTTGTTCTTAGCAAACTTTTTATTTTCAGGTAGTATTAAATATTTTTACCAGTGCTTTCGTGTCAATTGCAGCCACACTGAAATGTTGTTGTGCTTGCAAAACTAATTGTAAACCTGATTCGCTGAGTTGTAAGTCAACCTTACTTGACACCTGCAATAACACATTCGAGGAAGTACCCTGTTTTTTTAAGAAAGGAATCTTTCATACATACATACATACATACAACAGACAAAATAAATGCTGTGGTTTATAACTTTTATTGATCCAAAAACCAGTCCATACACTCAATAACTAAAATAATTATGCTTTTTCAAAAAATGGCGATATAAAATGCAATGGTTTAGATTCGACATCGAGTGGCATATAGCAGAGTTTATGTGGCGTCAGTACATAGGAATGCAAAATCCATTTGAGGTCATTTTACCAGCAGTTGGAGCTACGTGGCCTCCAAACACTATATGAAGAAAAAAAAAAGGTTAAAGGTAATTTTATAGTATTTTACTTTTTCCCCCATAATCATTTCAGATATTTATCGGCATCGCAGTTTTCTTTCGCTATAGCTGCTGTAGCAAAAAAAGTTCATTTTTTTCAGCAGTGCAATATCTTTTAATATACTTCATTTTTCTTAAGATTTTCCTCGATTTCTTTACACTGTTACACGAGTTTGTGGACGTATTCGTGGGAGAGATGCCTGCGTTTTATCTTACATTAGGAGAAATTTATGATATTGTTACGAAGTGTACAGGCGGGTAAGATGGCTTTCCCGCAAAGCAGTTTTAGGGTTGCCATAAATTGGCGAGGGAAAGTAGGGTTGCCACATTTGGCGAGAAATCGCCCATTTGGCGACAAAACTGGCAATATGCCATGGACGGATGGAGAACATTCTGGAACGAATTCTTACCGGTTTAGCCCTGAATGTTCTCCAACACAAGCCGAAAGCTATACAAACCCTGCTAGTCCGCAGTCAGTTTGTGTGTGGGCCTCGTCTAGCGAGCTGATAGTCAGTCAATGAGCGAGTGTCTCGAAGTCTAGCGCCGAGTGGGTCGTCGAGTGCATCGAGAGACTTTTTTAGTGCATCGCGAATTAGTGCATCGTCGCGTTTTGTCTTAAACTGTGCTGAGTCGAGAGCTATACTCTTGTGTATCGTCGAGTGCATGGCGTGGAGAGTCTCGAGAGTACGTGGAGTTCCGAGAACGACCAAACAGAGTTAGGAGCTGTGCTGGGGTGCTTTGCAGTGAAGCTGTCTCCACCATTATTGCCTGACAATGTGTCGCTGAACGTGTCAGCTTGTTTATAACAATTCGACGACTGTAAAAGTGATTTTGGAGCTATCTGATTACTACTGGTAAATAAAAGTGTGTTTCGATACTTCATCAAGTGTCGTCGTTATTCACTCCAAATCTACGCACCCCGTACGAACGTGAAGGAAGAAAATAACGTAACAATATGTAGAATTATTTTAACACCAACACTATCAGACTTGATGCACACAAAAATAAATATTCATAATTCTATCTTAAATGCCTAAATTATTTCATCTATAGCAAACATGATCAAATTAATCTTTTAAGAGGATTATTAATATTCTATTTAACGGATTATTATAATTAAATTTTGCTGGAGGGAATTATATTAAAGAAAAAAAATTCCCCAAAATAATTTCAAAAGCAACATTGCTTAGAAAAATACATTGAATGTAATTGCGGAAATAAGAATACCTTAGGTTATAAAAAGAAAATTTTGATAAATTTATCTCATTCTTAATCCATGAGATTAACAATATAATATATATATTTATTAATAACTATCAAACAAATAATTGATCCTTTTTTCTAACAGATTTCATTAATTTGAAAGAATTAGCCAAAATTTAATTTTTTCCCTGATATCTGCCTTCAGTTAATTTCTTTTAAATCATTTGTGCGTGTAATTAATTGCTAAGACTTTGGAGAATACGTTTATCCGTTGGCAGGACATGTTATCGTTCATCATACATTTAAAAAGCATGCAAATGCTGGTTTTTGTCATTGAACTTATTATGAAGAATATTTCCATTACTAATCATGGCATAAATCCGATACGTTTATTTAAAATAAAAAAAAAATCTGATGTGAACATCACATGACTTCCTTGTATGGCTCATTAAATTTTACATTTTTTTTTTTTTTTTGCTTCATTTCGTTTAAACCTATTACCTTGAATTTAATTAGAGATATATTTCTTATTCAATCAATTCAGTTCTCACTCGGTGGCAAGGCAAAAGTACATAAAATCTCAAAATATCTTCATCCAAAATTGTAAATACAAAAAACTTAAAACACCGGATACAGTTAAAACCAATTAAAAATATCTTTTGCAATTAAACCTAGAGTTTATAAACAAAAGACAAAATTTTCGATTCACAAAAATTTAGTTTCAGATATTAACAAACTCCGTCTCGTTAGGCTTACTTCAGTTTAAAAGTTTAAGTTTTAAATTGTTCATCATTTTACAACTATTGCATGCAGATTAACTAAAGACAGAAAAACGTAGCAACAAGCAGTATGTTAGTAATAACGAACAGCCTGTTTATATATCTATATATATATAGAAATTTTAAACTGTTTTAATGTATTTGGTGTTTTATATTTTTATATATTTAAATTTTTAATGAAGATATTTTGAGATTTTATGCATTTTTGCGTTGCCGCCGATTGACAACTGAATTAATTGAATGAGAAATATATCTCTAATGAAATCAGAGGAAATAAGTTTAAATGAAATGCATAAAAAAATGTGTATAAAGTACAAGGAAGTCATGTAGTGTCCACATCAGATTTTTGTACGTGCGTGTATTTTGTACGTATGGGCATTTTTCTTTCAAACTCTTCAGTTATAACTTCGCATCAAAGCAAAAATATCTAAAAACTCAAAACATCTTCATTAAAAGTTCTAAAATGCAGAAAAACCTAAGACACCAAATACAGTTAATAATAGTTAAAAAAAAAAAATTCGGCTAATGTGAACCAGTTCGGCTAATGTGCAGAAAGACAAAATTTTCAGTGCACACATTTTAAAGTTAGCTTGCGGTTCCACTGGGTAAAAAGATACTAAAGTTGGTGCACCAACTGATTTAATGCACTATACTTGAGGGTTTCAAATGGAAACAAACAACCGGTGCGTTAAGCTTAGCGAAATTTATACTTTTATATTGCTCATAATTCTATAACTATTGCATGCAAGTTAATTAGAGGTATAAATACCTTAGTCGGAATACAAGAACAATATAATTCAATCACTTTAAAGCATAAAATCCATAATTTACCGACAAAAAAGAATAAAAAACAGAGCTTACCGAACCAGGTAACAGAGTGGGTATATATGTATGCATCTGTATACTTTTGGTGGGGTCTATTGCAATCACAAAGGGAGATGCATAACTACATGTTATAGCAATCCTAAGTAGAAAATTTCATCCTTCTGAGGCTATGCGTTTTTGAGATATGCGATGTACATACATACCTACGTACGTACAGACGTCATGGAAAAAATCCCTTCTGAATCCAATTTACAATCCGTTTTGGAAAAAGTGTCCTTTATTCTGTTCGTATGTACATATCTCTGCGAAAAAAATCGTTCAGATGGATTCTACAGCGGTCAAAAACGATATTCTCATTGAAATAATACGATACCCGAAATGTTTCGCGATTACAATAATTCCTTTGCTTCGCACAGGGATGTAAAAATGTATAGTAAGTAATACAATTTGCCATTTACTTAATAACGTTTACTTTTTTAGGGGTTTGGTCTGGTTTACGTAATTATGGTAAAGCCTCGAGGGATATTTGCTTAAGGGGAGGGATGCCTACGTGGAGGACTTTCTACGAGCAACTGCCTCGTATGCACTTACGTATGTTCTGCGTTTTGGAAGTTATTTCAGTATGACTAGAAGTACTGTTATATCACTTATTGCATTATTTAAATCCTAATGAACCATTACAAATTCGGGAAAACAGTCTTCTTTCGACTATTTTTTTTAATCTAAATTTTAATTCAACCACTTTCTTTATTTTGATTCAAAATATTAGCGGATATATTCTCTTGTATTCATGCCTGAAAAAAAAAAACAAAAAAAAAAAAAAAAAAAAGAAATTATTTAACACATTTAACTTGGGTGCGCGGAAATAATTTATTTCGGTGTACCTGAGTTACCTCGTTTGAGTGCATTAAGAGGATAAAGTATTAAATAAAAATCGGTGAAAAGTATTCAATAACAGCGGATTATATTATTCTACAGAATTCAGTTTGTTAAATTGACAAATTTTGTAAACGAACATGACTTACAGTATCATACTCCATTTTGAGCAGCTAGTGATGAACCTGAGCTCCTACATTACAGGCAGCAACAGATCGCTGCAAATTTATTATCATAACACAGCATGGTACTTACGTATTTTCGTAACCATCTTATTAGGAATCGCTCAGATTTTCAGAAGGCGTCAAATTCTGGCAGCCATGAGCGTAATAATTCTTCAGGCAATAATATTTATATGATGCATTCCGAAACTTCCCCAAGTCCCGTTTATTTCTGTAAAAAATCGCCAAACTGGGCCAATGGGGTTCTGTTAATACGTAAGTATCAATTTCGTAATATATTTTTGCTTGTGTTCTGGTAGAAAATAATATTAACTAATTTCTACATGAATGTTCTGCACCTGTGATATACATCACGTTTTTAAGGATATATATTTATATATAGGTATATCACAAGTACAGAACATTCATGTAGAAACTAGTTGATGTTATTATAATATCCCCCACCCCATGTATTTAAACTGTGCGGTATGTTTGCTAGTGTTTTCGAATTTGTGTAAACTGCCAGAAAAAAATTTCAATATATTTTTTTAAAAGTTGATTTATTATTAATTAATTAATTTATTTAATAATGGAAAAGCACGCGAAAAAATATCTGATATGTACACCACATGACTTCCTTGTACGTAATATTAAATTATACGCAATTTTTCTTGCATTTCATTTAAACTTATTAGATTGAATTAAACCTACTTCGCCGAGAGCGCATAAAGCACAATAGAATAAATGCATTCCTTAAAATCCACTTTGTTTACCACAGCGACACTCTGGCGCTAGGTTTACTTAACAGTATTATATTTCGTTCATATTATAACTCAGAATGCACAAAATTTATATCGTTAAAAGAATTATGCAATCTTTGCCACATGTTCTATTCAAATACTATAACAAAGCTAGAACGATGTATGAAAGAAATTAAGCAAGCAAAACAAAAAAGAAGCAGTTTTTCACAGACGATTGAGTATTTCTCATTCAATTAATTCAGTTTTCACTTCGCGACAAGGCAAAAATAAATAAACTCAAAATATCTGTATTAAAAATTACGAAGTAAATCTTAAACACTTATTTCCTCGAAAAATTCCAGAAAGAATTAAGCATGATTTAATTCGCAATAATAAACGAAGGCGTTATTTTTGTGTTGCGAAGCTTAGTCACTCTACATTGGCAACAAATCTACAATTCTGCTGCTTGAAATGTTAACAAATATGTCCGCCATGTTATTTAAAACTTGACCGCACTTAAACAGCTTTTAAATTGTTGATAATTGTACAAATATTGCTTCCAGATTTACGAAAGGCATAAAAACTTTAGCCGGAAGATAAAAACAACATAATTCAATCATTTTTAAAGCAAAAAATGTACAATTTACAAACATATAAGAGTAAGGAAACTGAGATCACCGAGCCGGTTAACAGAGTGGATATATATATAAATATATTTATATACGTTTGGTGCGGCCGATTGCAACCAAAATACGAGGTGCACATCTACATGTTATAGCGGTCCTATATACAAAATTTCAAAGTTCTGAGGCTACTTGTTTTTGAGTTATGCGAGATACGTACGTACATACGTTCGTACAGACGCCACGAAAAATTATCTTCAGAATTAATTTTAAAGCAGTTTTATAATTTTTTAAGGAAAAGAGTATTTTATTCTGTCCTTACGTACAGATATCACGCAAAAACATCGTTAAATTGCATTCGATAGCGGTCAAAATGGATATTTTCGTTGAAATACGCTGCCTGAATCTTTTCATGATTACAATACTTCCTTTTTACTTCGTACAAGGAAGTAAAAAAGGATAAAAAAGATGCTCTCGTGACAGGGTTTCTAAAGGAAACTGGGCCGTATATACGTAACAGGGAAAAACATGAAAACATCGATGTAGCTACCGCGTTAACCTTATTATTTTAAGAGAATTTACGTATAAACAGAAATATGGAATTCAAACAGCATACTTTTAGAAACAACAGTAAGAGTTACATTTAGAGGGATGGAGACGTCAAAGTAAAATCTTGACATTCATTAAAGGCTACAAGTATTTTATGTTTATATACTTGTTTGAACAGCAAAGTATGTATTTATGCGTTTGTTTATTTAACATAATTCTAGACATTCCTCTTCGAATTCTTTCATACCAAGCCAAAATAAAATCTTTCAAGATTTATTCTATTTGGTGAACTCGGCAAGTCTAGATCTCACAAAATTTTTACCACAAATCAGAGGCAGTAATAAATAGAATGAAAAGATGACGTGTTTGCTCTGACTTATGTGGAGATGTAATAAATACGACCAAGGATGATACGGATTATAAAAATAAAAACTGTTACTTGTTGTGAAGAGATGCATAGCATGCGTAAAGCCAACTTTTTAATTAAAAAGAAAACTAAATATGAATAAAAAAGCGTTTTCCTAATTCTCCCATAAGCCAACATCATTTTGTTTCACTCTTGATAAATGGTGACGTCCAATCAAGAAATTGGGTAAAGAACATTATTTTTATTTTTTATTAGCTTCTGTTTCAGGTTTCCCGCAGGAAAACAAATTATTCTGCTTCTGATTAATTAATGACTAGTCAACATACATCATACCGTGGAACAGCAAGAGTATATGACTGGTACTTTATAATCTTCCTCAAGTCCACATATACATAAATCTATACAACGTTTTTATAGAACATTCTATACAACGCTTATGAGAGCATGTGCAGCTCAATATGATTCAGAGAGAATATATGCGTATGGTGTAGTAAACATTGTTTATTCTAAGAAGTATGAAGCCGGGATGATTTGCACCACATTGTAACACAGAAAAAATCTAACTGGAACGTCCACGTTTAAAAAAATTAGAAACAGGTTACCGTTATCATTTTAGATACTGTCTACACATTTGTCTTGGCTTTTTTAAAAATTGTTTTCTATCTATAGCGAGCTGCTGCTGTCTTATTCTCATTATATTTTTTATGTGTATGGCTTAATACTTGCGTTAGTATCATTACGCATATCATGATGTTTGAAAAGAGAGTGCCAATAAATATTTCATGAATCGTGGATCCATGCTTCCAGTCAAGAAGTGAATTAGATGAGAAAGTTATTCAGACTTTTCACAGTTTTTTTATCTGATAACTTTTCATTAAAAACATGAAAAGTTACTTTTTATGTCGGCTATCTTCAAAAGTAGTTACAATTATCAACTTGTATACTCTTCGGTTTTGCCCATTACAGAGTAACACTGCTTTCTGAAAAGAACAAAAAAGAACCTGGCATACCCAACGTCATGCAGCCCCTTGTAGAAATATTAGTATTTTTTTGCAAGCAGGCGATGAGAAAAATGTGCAACACCTTCGCCGGGAATCGAACCACGGACCTCTGGAATACGCGCCCAGCGTGCAGACCACCACACCACGAACGCATGGCAAGAAGGCGGGAGAAATACCTTATATACTACCCCTTTTTAAAGGGTGACTGGGGTTTTTAGGGGACCCAATCGCCAAATCCTGGATGTGGAGTATCATCAGTCACCATCCTTTTAGTTCGGGCGCCACTGTAGAGACATTAGGATTTTTTTTGGGGGGGAAGGAGGAATGATGAAAAATGAGTAACGCCCTCCCCGGGAATCGAACTACGGACCTCTGGAACACGCGCTCAGAGTGCAGACCACCACACCACGAAGGCCTGATAAGAAGGCGGGAGAAATACTTTATAGCCTAATTAACGTACTGCGCGACATAGAGAAAGTTCTAGAACTCCTGATAACCGGAATATTAAAAAAATCATTGCAATAAAAGAAATCACGCCATCAGTTTGATTTTATATCAAATCTCTCAACAATAAATGCTGTAAATTCGGTAGTTCGACAAGTTCAACTGTTATCTAAGCACTCAGCAATATTATGAGTTGACCTGTCTGACAGTTCCCGCGAAACATGGAATGTTTGTCTAAAGCATTTATTCTAAATAATGACTAATTATTTTGTTAACGGAGTGTTGATAGATATTCACAAATTTCAGAGGTTCTCGCAAGGTCCTTGTTTAAGCGTTGAACTTCTTGAATATAGCATTCAGTTGAACAATTTTTCATTTCCCTCCCCACACCAACTGGACGCTTTCCCAGATAGTCTAGCTCTAATTACTAGCAGAAAAACCCAAAACTATTTTGCAGGAAAATACCAGTATCTTCCACCAAATGCTTCAAGACCTATGCATGATACAAAAGCTAATGACCTCGGAAGAGATATAGGAAACCATGACCATTCATAAAGCAGACCGAACACTGAAAAGAAACTAACTTTTAGAATTCAGCATTAAACATCGAATTCGTACATAGAACACAGAAGCATACAATTACATTACGCTAGTTGTAGCAGCCGCGACGTTTTCCTTTACCATCATTTTCCGATCACATGTGTACTTGTTGCCTGAAGATTTTTGGTCAACTGCCATTCTGTAAACATCCACTGCAAGAGAAAAGTCTCAAATATTAGGTGTTTCATAGGTATTGGAACCCTAAATTTCTACGCACCTGTGATCTTAATAAGTCATTTTTAAGTTGAAAGTAGCTCATGTAGCCAATTTCCTGGTTATTTACTTCATTGTAAGACACTGGTCCATACTAAATCTGGCCATGTAGTGTATACCTAACATAATTTCTTACAGGGAAAGTAACATTTTTGAACTTTGATTATCCAGCACATTAAATATTATAAGGGACGACAACGTAATTTACAATTTGCTTATTACTATTGTTCAGTCGGCAGTCTTTAATTCTTTACCATTTTTACGCAATAATAATTGACACTTTCTTAACCCGGCTGAAGTCGCACCAAGAAAAGTTACTAGAGTGGGCGCGTGGGGTATCACATACCCCAATATTTAAAATACGATAAAAAAAAGTTTCATTTAGTTTTAAAGCTGTTTTTCTTGTTCTCGTGTATTATAAATACGTGAATAATAATTGGGTTTCAAAAAATTAATTTCCAAAATAATCTTAGAGTTAAAATTAAGATAAATGAAAATAATAAAAAAATAAACATCATGCCTCTATGTTTTATTGCATCTCTAATACACAATGCTTATTTTATTTCTTCACACTTTGAACGAAATACACTCATGTGTTCTTGGCACAGAATGTTTTCACATTTTAAACATTGCATTCACGTTCTTCTGTCCTTGGAGAGAGGGCAAAAAATTTATCACATCTTTCATACTTAGTTGTTTCGAATTTCATGTATTCGTTTTAATTCTTCGTCGAAACTTCTGTTTCGTTTTGCATGCAGTACGTCAGTTTCTTGGTAAAGTATTAATCTCTGATCTTTGTTCAATTTTTTTTTCATTAATTATAATGCTAAGTCCTTCAAAAACAAACTTATGTTGTAGTTGGTGGATTAGCAGTTGAATATAATATAATTCAAGCATTTATTACAGCAACATTCAGTGCAGGAAAGAAAATTACCATTGAACACCTCCTTGTTATTCTGGCAATTGAATAATTGGCTAACATTTCATCCCCCATATCCAATACTCCTTTAGTCATATTATAAAATCATATAATTCCCGACGTTTTATTTTCTCCGATAGTATCAACTATAGTATAATCGTTATATAATGTTGAAAGCATAAAAACAGTTTTTCCTTTTTTAGGAAAATCAGGAGTTAATGTTTTATCTTTTTCGAAACCAAACCAGTGTAGAAAATATTCCGTTTCAACTTTAGTTTCCGAAATGCAATCTTCATCGCTTTTCAAATATTTCTAATAAATCTCACAGACGTTGCATCTCCAATTCATAGGTCATTCTTTTTACCATAATGCAATTAGAAATTTTTAAGAATTTAATGTCAAGCACTTTAAAATCACTTGCGAGTAGAAATATTTACTGTCACCCTCTATAAATAAATTTCTAAACTAAATATTCATTTAGAAAAACACTTACGCGGACAGGCGCGTGGGGTGTGTCATACCCCAGTTCCAACAAAATACCGATAAATCTTTTTCTGAAACACACAGGCGAAGAAAAAGCTGTTCTGAACGTCAACCACAACTAGAAACTCAGCTACTGAAATCAGCGCAGAATTTCAGTTTCACAAGTTAGGAATATTCTACTTTTATGTAGGGTTGGGGTATGGTACACCCCACGCGCTTTCCCGCGGGTTAATAAAGAAAATCCACAGCAGTAATAAACAACAACAACATTTTACAACGGAAGGGCATTTTATTATAGCACATTATAATAATAAAATCATGAAAGTAATAAGATTACTATGTAATGTCGAAAGAATGCAATTAAATATTCAGAACATTTTTGTGAGCCACCCTCTGCACAAAAGAAAGAGGGACAGTTTTATATCTCCCGTTCTATTAGGCGAATTTACGGAATTAAACTTGCGTTTCTCATGTCTCGAAAGTACGACTTATGATATATATTAGACTTATATATAGCATTGCTCTAATATAGAAATTTTGACACAAAATCTTTTTTGTTTTTTCTGAAATGCCATACCGATGTTTTTCCCATATTCTGGTTCTTCGACTCAAATTATGCCTAAATATTAAATTTTGAAAAATGTGAGGAGTATCCTACCGAGAAATTCAAAAATTTATCTTGGTGCACTTTTTTCGGTTTGGCCAAGAATAGTTCACTTAACGTTATGCTTAATTTATGTAACCTACTTCACTTTACCTTTCATTGTGCATGATGTAAAAGGTGCATCTTTCATTCTTTCAAATAATTTTCTGTATATCTTTTAATCTTTCTTACATCTTTTAATCCTACTTGTTATTTTTAGACCCGTAAACCACATTTGGCGTTATTATTGCTTAAAACAAACATGCCAAATTTCAAAATGTGCCAATATTTAAGTCTGAGAAAATTTTGAATAAAAAACTCTAATATTTTGCAGGTGTGCTTAGAAGAACATCTACTTTAAGACGATGGTAAAAAATTTATAATTCAAAATGCTTTTCAAAAAATATAAAAGCTTATTAAAAAATTGCAAATTTTAAAATAAATCACAAAATAACTGCGAAATGTATTTGGATTGAATCTAAATTTCGAACTGTCAAAGAAGAAATCAGATAAGTTTAGTAAAAAACAGATATTAATAAATATATACCAAATTTAATTAACATTGAGGAGCTAAAATTTTGGTTAATTTTTTATAAACTACTCTTGTGACTTTTATGGAACTTGGCACATTGACATAATTTGAGTCATAGAATCTAAACAGGGAAAAAAATGCTATGTCATTTTAGAAAATCTCCGGTTTGGTGTCCAAATACCTAATGTTATAACAATACTGTATTTCAATGAAATATATAGATCTTAAGGTCATATTTCGAGGCATGAAAGCGCAAGTTAAAGTATCAAGAATGATAAAAATATAGGGAGATATACAACTCTTTTTTTCCCTCTTTTTTTCCCTTTTTTTTTTTTTTTTTTTTTTTTTTGGTGTGTGTATGCAGAGTGTACGTAGCTTCCGTACGCACTGAACAACTCTGAGTTGTGTTTGAATTAAAAAGTGGAGTAAATATATATACTTAAGGAAATGATAAAAATACTAACTTTAATTTGCAATAGTCACTTGACTCGCTATTTCAATTTGCTCTATTTGCTTTCTCTCCTATAAATAGCAACTGTTTATAATCAATCGCTCTAAACGTTATCATTTCAAACTTAATACATATCACACCATTCTTACGGTGATGATCGCTACTGACTACACAGTGCTACAAGCTATGTAAAAGCTTCTGCGAGTACATTGGAACAAGAAACTTTTATCTGTATCTAACAGCAAAACTCCGAAATGACTCTCAAGTCACACTGAACTCAACTTTCAACTTTCTCCTGGGCTACATCACTTTCCTTCTCTTGCTTGCTGTCCTGCAAACATCTTGCCGCTTACCTTACAAGAAATTTCTCCCGCCTTCTAAGTGTGCCTTCGTGGTGTAGTGGTCTACATGCTGGGCGGGTATTCCAGAGGTCCGTGGTTCGATTCCTGGCGAAGGCGTTGCTCATTTTTCATCTCTCCAGCTTCCAAAAATAAGCAAATGTCTCTACAACCTTTCTCTTTCATCCATGGTGTTGTCACTAGATGCAAGATAAGATATAGAATAGACAAATACGTAATCACGACGGGCGCGAAGATTATATATATTACGATGTGCGCAATTTATATTAAGAATGTGCTCCTCAAAAAAAAAAAAAAATGTTTTGTCGACCCAAAGTTGCAAGTATCTGAATTCTTCGTTTCTAAATTATCGCATTCTCTCTCTCTTCCTACATATATATATCTTATTAATTTACTCATAATTACTTTTCTTTAGAATATATATATATATACATAATTCGAAATGAAATACCGCTGTTCCTGTTATTCCACGAGTAACGTGTATATGATCAGTTTACCTTAGAAAGTCCTCGACGAAGGCATCCTTCTCCTTAGGCAGATAGCCCTCGATTGCTTTGCCATTAATTAAATAAACCAAACCCAAGCTTTTCCTGTTAGTAATCACTTTAAATACATTCTGTGTAATGGATGGATAACAACCGCTACATATTTTTGGCTAGTTTTCAGAAGGAAAGAGTTTTAGATCTTTTTTTAGCTTGTTCCTATTACATGTTCAGAATTTGTATCATGAAAGCAGAAATTCTAATACATCTGTTAGAGAATGTCGGGATTAAAAAGCCCTAATGGAAGAGCTCTTTCATTGTTACTAATGTCAAAGCTGATTCCGCATTCTGAGGAAACGGAAGCTTTCCCATTAAAAACGGGATTCGTCGGAAGCAGAATGAAGCATGTAAGAAATAATTTAAGATACCTTTCTCATTCTTGAAGAAAAGAGATTCTTTCTGCGTTTGGGAATATGTTAACCGCCTGGAATATTCTTCCCAATCCAGTAAAGAGCATTTAGTATCCAGTTAAATGGATATGTGCTAAATGGCGACGAGATGAAATGTTCTTGATAAACAAGGTATCTTGCAATTAAATCTTCTTTTGATTAAACGTCTGATCATAAGAATTTGTCTTGACTACATATTTCCTGCCGTAGATGATGGCTTGTGAATTTGTTAAATATTGTACAATGTTGAATATAATTTTTATTTGATTGTGTAAAGTGTCGTGTGTTTTACAATCATCAAATAGTGTCCAAACTCTTGATAGACGTTAAGCGAGTTATCACTTAAGTCATAAAGAGCAATTGAAACTTGAGAAGGATGTGAGAAACAACTTTATTCAAAACTAAGAACAACAGAAGGCACATCTTTTGCTTACAACTCAGCCAGCACTTATGGAGAGGTAACGTAGCGTAAAGTGTAAAATTTAAATTTTAGTAAACTAGTAATCGAAGGTTATCATCAATTTAACGCGAAGTTGCCTCAAACCTAACCGGCGTGGCGATTCAGTATCGGCATTTAATGCAAGGCCAATGATCACAAATCTTGTTTGAGCTAACACACCTTAGTATCGTTACCTCGAGAGGCAGAATACGCTATGTCATGCAACCTGAAACCTCACGTTAAATATATGGGAGCTTGTTTGGATTGTGGCTTGGAAACGGGAATGGCAGTAAAGGTCTAAATCATAAACTAACTAGTTAATTAACCTAAAGAACTGAGAATCTCTACAATGGTGTTATGAACTTTGTTAAGGAAAATTTTTATCTAAATATTAATCATAAAATCCACTCCGTCAAGTAAAAGTCACTCGCTTATGAAAAATATTTTTCAAATTTTAATTATATATTATGCTGTGATTGTTCTGCAACAAGCTTAATTAAAATAAAGCACTGCCATTTTAGGAAACTACGTCAAAAGCACCTTCCAAATGTTTTTGGACCAGTTTAAATCTTTATTAGCCAAATTAAAATAATGAAAGTTCTCTTAATTGAAACTTTCAGAAAATCATCAACTGCAGAGATGTCAGTGCAAGATCTCGAAAAGTATTTCCTAATTTTTACTTCTAATTATTTTTAAATACTGATTTTCTGTCCACTTGACCAAACCCACATTCGATGAGATATGTTACAGTATAGGCAAAAAGCCATACGCATATTACGGACATTGCACTTCTATAAAGTTTAGATATTCTTCAAGAAATGTTTATATCTTTAATGTTTTCCTTTACCAATAAATATCAATATTTAAAGCAGTAGTCCGAAACTCGCAGCCTACGGGCCACACTTGGATCTTATCTTTACAGCTGGCATTAACTAAAAGAGTTCTAACCAGTATCCTGAAAATTATAAACATTTAAACATTTGCTTGGTTTTAAAAGAAATCAATAATGTACTTATAGTACATCGTCACACGAGGCGAAAGTTCAAAATGAGAGTTCATGAGTATGTAAAATGAGGCGAAAGTTCAAAATGAGAGTTCATGATTATGTAAAATGAGGCGAAAGTTCAACATGAAAGTTCATGAGTATGCAAAATGAGGCGAAAGTTCAAAATGAGAGTTCATGAGTATGTAAAATGAGGCGAAAGTTCAACATGATAGTTCATGAGTATGTAAAATGAGGCGAAAGTTCAAAATGAGAGTTCATGAGTATGTAAAATGAGGCGAAAGTTCAAAATGAGAGTTCATGAGTATGTAAAATGAGGCGAAAGTTCAAAATGAGAGTTCATGAGTATGTAAAATGAGGCGAAAGTTCAAAATGAGAGTTCATGAGTATGTAAATAAGAACGAATGATGTTCGTCTTGCGCTACGCTGGCGTGGAGGCAGTCAGAGGAGACGTCGTGTGATCTTGAGAAGGCCCCTAGTTGGTCGACAACGAAATCAGCAAAGTTCATTAAAAGTTCTTAATTTAACGATAAAATCACTTAAAAAATAATCCATAGCGATGAGGGGGAAAAACCAAGATGCACTATTTACACAATAATATTTACATGAAAAATGAAAAACTTGAACTTGTAGGCGTGGCTTCTGAGAACCATTGTGTCACTCAGAGTACGAAATACGGGCCACACGTAGCCTCCGAAGCAATTTTATACAGCCGACGAATAAATTTTAATTACGCATCTGTTGGAAATACGGTGCTTATAAGTTTCAGAGACATAAACATATAGACTTGCGCGACTGCTATTGAAGGAGAAAAAATGACATTATTAGATTGTGACCTTCTCACTATATTCTTGCGCGCCGAGTCATGTCAGTAAGGTAAGAGAGTTTCCCATATATGTAGAGTCAGTAAATTTAATTTGCCAGCCGACAGTTGACAGCGCTTCTCGATTCTAAAATTTCAGGATTTCAGGACTAAATTAAGTTATTTAGTGATAAATTCAACGCATTGGAATTACCCGAAATAAAACTTAGTTAATAAAAATTTAATATTTAGTTCTTATTGCGTTTGAATTACAAAATACAATGAATAGAAATTTCTTATAGGCACCAAATATTAAACTTAAAAGTTAAACTTAAATATAAATTTAAATTTTCTCCTGTGTGCTATTATTAATATATATGTTGATAAATATTCAGTAAGCTCAATTTCAAACTGATTTACTTGTTTTTATTTTGTTAGAAATGCTTTTAAATTTTCTTAAAAAATTTATAAGTTATTTTCTCCCTTTTTCCGCATGCTTTCGTAGAGAAACGGTAGCACACTCGGCGCGTATTCGAGAGGTCCAAGTTCGAATTAGGCAAGGGCATTGCAAATATTTCACGTCTCCTGCTTCAAAATAACCTAACGACTCCACAGTGACGCACAAAATAAAAAATCTGATGTGTACACCACATGACTTCCTTGTACGGAATATTAAATTATTCGCATTTTTTCTTGCATTTCATTTAAACTTATTGGATTGAATTAAATATACTTCGCCGACAGCGCATAAACCACAATAGAAAATGCATTCTTTAAAATTCACTCTAGTATTTGTTCACCATAGCGACACTCGGGCGCTAGATTCACTTAACAGTATTATATTTCGTTCATATTATAACTCATAATGCACAACATTTATATCATTTAAAGAATAGAATTATCCAATCGTTGCCACATGTTCCATTTAAATACTATAATAAAGCTAGAATGATGTATAAAAGAAATTAAGCAAACAAAACAAAAAAGAAACAGTTTTTCACAGACGATTGAGTATTTCTCATTCAATTTAATTCAGATCTCACTTCGCGACAAGGCTAAATATATAAAAACTCAAAATATCTATATTAAAAATTACGAAGTAAATCTTAAACACTTATTTCATCGAAAAAATTTCAGAAAGGATTAAGCATGATTTAATTGGTAATAATAAATGAAAGCGTTACCTTTGTTGTTGCGAGGCTAAGTTTCTCTAGATTGGCAACAAATCCACTACTCTGCTGTTTCAAATGTAAGCAATCAATGGTCGCCATAAATAAAGGGCTTAGCGCCACTTAAACAACTTTAAAATTGCTGATAATTCTAAAAATATTGCATACAGATTTACTAAAGGCATAAAAACCTTAATCGGAAGATAAAAACAACATAATTCAATCATTTTTAAAGCCAAAAATGTACAATTTACAAACATATAAGAGCAAAGAAACGAGATCACTGAGCCGGGTAACAGAGTGGATATATATATATATATATAAATATATTTATGTACGTTTGGTGCGGCCGATTGCAACCAAAATACGAGGTGCACATCTAAATGTTATTGCAGTCCTATATACAAAATTTTAACTTTCTGAGGCTATTCGGTTTTGAGTTATGCGAGATACGCACGTACGTACATACGTTCGTACAGACGCCACGAAAAATTCTCTCCAGAACTCAATTTAAAGCAGTTTTATAATTTTTTTGGAGGAAACGAGACTTATTCTGTCCTTACGTACAGATATCACGCAAAAACATCGTTAAATTGCATTCGATAGCGGTCAAAATGGATATTTTCATTGAAACATGCTGCCTGAAACTTTTAGCGATTACAATACTTCCTTTTTACTTCGTACAAGGAAGTAAAAACGATGGTTAATTATAATTCGTCACCACAAGGACATGGCGATTGGGTACCTTAATCATCTGTAATCCTTCTAAAGGGGGAGCATATAAGGTATTTTTACCTCATTTCTGCATGCCTTCTTGGTGTAATGGTAGCACACTCGGCGCGTATTCGAGAGTTCCAGATTGCAGTACCGGTAAGGACATTGCACAGTTTTCCCATCTTCTGCTTCAATATAACCTAATGGCTAAAAGCTGGGTTTGAGATCGAACATTCGGCCTACATGCAGTTTGAGTCTGAGATCACTGGTTTAAAGGACTTACGGTTTTTATTACTGAAATAATTTATTACTTTTCTTAGTTTTCTGCGTTGTACTGAAAAGACTTGAATAACACTTCAAAGTTTTCAAACTGTACCCTAGAATAAACTAAAACGTAATTTTCGTTTTATACACTAATCTCAAATACATTGCTGTAATTTATTTTAGCAATATATTTGAGATATATTGCTAAAATCTTTTCAAATGATGTAGATTGGTAGAAAATATATATGTGTAAAGAGAAAAATAATGGGAAAAGTGGCATATTCCAATTACGCCATTAAAGAATTTTGCAAGATTTGGCTAGCTTCCGGGAAGCTAAAAATCAATGTTTGGTATTGCTTCAGGCTATTGAATCTTGGAGTAAATGAAGTTCTTCAAGTTTTCTGCTGTTGAAGTTTCTGATTAGAACTTGTGGACTTGCGTAAATTATGGAATCCAGGAAATCCTTGCAATATTTAAGTTTAAGAAATAAAAATGATTATTAAATTACATTTAGTTTCATTCTTGAACTAGCAACGACTCTTGAAGGGCCATATTTGTTTGCTTTTGTAACCTACTAAAAGCAAAGCTGCCAGTAAATTTTCATAGTGTTTTATTTCGGAATCTGTCCGTTTCACCTGAAATGACATTTTTGAGAATAAAAATAAAAAAATCAGCATTAATCCAAATGTTCCAGCTGCTCTGTTTAGACTGAATTTTGGAGGAAAGACTTTTACTTCAATTAGAATTCTGTCAAATGGGATCGAAATGACAAAAATCTAACTTTTTTAATGTTCTTTCAGGAGATTTCTGAATCCTTCGCAATTAAATATAGCCAATTTTAATCGATATATGAGAAAATATTTAACCAATCATAAAATAAGGAATTCAATTCGAAATACGATCTTTGAGAGCATCTTGTAGAAGTTCAAATGAAAAATTAAGAAACACAGCGAATCGAGTAAGCTAACCCACAACAATTACACACACTATTAACAAAACTCATATGCATGTTCAGATTTTTCGAATTCAAAACTTCGTACAAGCAATGTTTCATTAAAATATTGAAATGAAATCCAAGTTTAATGTGAAATAATACTTTTTTCCGATCACATAAAGTGTACAATAGAGTGTATTAAGATAGAGGTTTAATTTAAGTAGTGTACGCTTATAAGTAGGAAAATAAGACGCATTCATTTACAGAAATATTATTGTTTAACAAGAAGCATAAGATTAAAAAAAAAAATTAAAATACAACAATATAGTAAACTATAAATGTTCAAATATATTCAAAAGACAGCAAATTTTAAATGTGTTTTACAGTTAATTTAAAGTACCTGTGTGTTTTACAGGTATGTGGACTTTCCATATGATTTCTATTGAGGCCGAAGCAAAAGATGGCGGACGTTCAGGAATATCCCACATTCAGAGGCGAATCCAAGATTCTAGTGTGACGTCACGAGCTAAGGAGCCAACTACCGGCAACTACGTCACGTGCGCAGGTTACAGCCGAAAATATCGCGGTAAAAACATCGCGGACGAAATCGTCGCGGAGAAAACAACACAAGGCGAAAACGTCGTGCTACAAAACATCGTGGGAGAAAACATCGCAAAGAGAAAACATCGCAGTTCTAAAACATCCTGGTACAAAACATCGTCGTCGAAAATAAAGCGGTTCAAAAACTTCGCAGTTTAAAAACATCGCCGTCGAAAATATCGTGGTAAAAAATAAAGTATCTACAAATCATCGCATGACGATAACATCGCAGACAGGCTCTTTTCAGGCTTTAATAATTGTAAATGGATATTCCCATAATGATTTGTGAGCGCAAGTGATGTAAGGAAGGATAATTTTTATTTTCACTTTTTTTATTAACTAATAAATTTTTGCTGAAAAAATAAGAAGTAAACTTAAGCATAGAAAATTAAATGCAACTTAATAGATTATACTTTTTATGAAAAATTATCTGTAAAATCTTTATAAAAAATGATTTATTAATGGTCTTTGTTAGTTAACTGTCGATTTAAAATTCTATTAAGTGCTATAAGTTGCAATAATTTTCTATGCTTAAGTTTTCTTCTTATTTTCTCAGCAAAAATTTAATATTTAATAAAAAATATGAAAGTAAAAATTATCCTTCTTTACATCTTGCGCTCACAAATCATTATGGGAATATCCATTTAAAGTTATTAAAGCCTGAAAAAAGCATGTCTGCGATGTTATCGTCATGCCATGATTTGTAGATACTTTATTTTTTACCACGATATTTTCGACGACGATGTTTTCTACCACGATGTTTTAGAACTGCGATGTTTTCTCTTTGCGATGTTTTCTCCCACGATGTTTTGTAGCACGACGTTTTCGCCTTGCGTTGTTTTCTCCGCGACGTTTTCGTCCGCGATGTTTTTGCCGCGATGTTATCGGCGGACACCCGTGCGCAAGAGTGTGTGTTTTGGGTTGCGAGCATAAAAGGAGACAACGTGCTGAACAAAAGAGAGTTCTGTATAGGACTGGCCTGAGCTTGTAACTGGATTAAAAAAAAGACACTTAACATTGACGTGTTTCAACTCCGATAACGCATTACAGTAATGTTTCGGCATAATTTATACACCTCACACTATGCTTGTAATGTATGCGATGATACATGGAGCCTTGCACCACGTATACACACTAGAGGCCTGGCTTATTAAATCGAAAATTGAAGTCAACTTGGACAAGACCATTGCTGTTATGTTCACCAGAAACAAGAGCATGCATCAGCATCTAGAGTTATATGGAGCATTTCTGCCCTGGGCTAAGCAAGTCCCTATCTCGGTGGTGATCTTCACTAATTCTCCCATTTGGACTCCACAGATGCAGTCTATTCTCCAGAGGTTTCGATTTCGTAAAGCTGAACTATACCCCTTAATTGCTCGAATTGATTCACAACAAGTTACTCATTTATAAGTCCGTGTTGTGACCCATGTTATATTATGCCTGTTTATTCTGGGCGTATCTGTCAGGAAACAACTTCAAATTGCACAGATCTATGTTCTGAGGTAGATCTCCAAAGCACCCTGGCACATTCGTGAGGAACTTGGCATTATCCAAATCAGATCATTTTATTACCATCTTGCACGGAAATGTTATGTAAAAATAAGAACACTTAGTTATCCTGGACACAGGATCTATAACTATAATAAGACCCCGCTTAACGCTGTTTCGTTTAGCGCTGTTTCGGTTTAGCGCTCTTTTATTTCAACCCGGGGATTCCAGGAAATCGCTCGCAGCATACGAGGATTCCCCGAAATATTATGCAGCGATAGGTTTCAAATACATATCCGAAAGAGTGTACTTGTATTTCTTGTTTGGTGCGGTATTGTACAGACATATTTTGAAGGGGTAAATGTGGAAGATGTCGAAGAAATAATTCAAGAAGCAGCGGCTAGTCTTTCTAATGATGAGCTCAAGGAATTAACTGAACAAGAAGAAAACAAAAATGTTGACAGCAGTGATTCAGAAGAAGAGCAAAAAGAACTTTCGATGGCGTTTGTAAAAAGGAGTTTGTCTACCATAACTGAAATAATGGATCAATTCATTGAAAATGATCCGAATTTTGACAGGAGCTCAAAAGTAAGGCGTGGTGTTAGAGATGCTCTATCCGTTTATGAAGAACTTTTAAGAGAACAACGCAAAAGAAAAAGGCAAACAACATTAGATGCTTTTGTCACAAAAAGGCAGAACACGGAAAACGCGGAAGGCTAACTAAATATGACTGACTGAGAATTTTATTTGTTTTTTTTAAGAATATTCGTTTTGTTATTTATATTTTGTTTTTATTTTTGCAAGAAATAATAATGTGGTATTAATTTGGGCTTTAAGAAATAAATGTTTGATTTTATTTTTATTAAAAAACATACTTTTTAAATTTAATACCTAACCAATTTCCTAGCCATCTTCCCCTAACCCCAATATTTACATGTAAAGATAGCCTCGTTTAGCGCTGTTTCGCATTACGCTCTACTTTGATGGAACGTATCCCCCGCGTTAAGCGGGGTCTTACTGTACCTGGATGGGCAGTATAAAAAGCCTAAACCCCAGGGTGATAATGGAGTAATAGTATTCAATGTCATTTCATTTATAATTTTACCTTCCTCGGTTTGTATTTTTTACTGTATTATTATTGTACGCATTCTTTTCAAATTGTGTAAACTTTACCACCACAAGCGCTTGCACTGTGCACTTAGTACTTTTCGTTCCAAGCTCAATCAGCTTTCTGAACAGTCTCCTCTAACTAATTAACATTTATAATATATTTTAAAAATTTCAATAATGCGAATTTTTTATTTCTTAAAGTATTATTAAGTACATTATTTCGAAAATTTAACTGTTCGATTCGGGGTAGGGCACTGGGCTCAGGCATCCAGACGTCTTAGACACAGTTGCACGTCAGCTAGAACAAAAGAGTGCTTTTGCTGCTTGACTTTCTTCTCGTCGAAACCTGTTCCGCGCTGTGAATAGGTGTAAACGTGATATTCAGGTAGTGTAGTAATGAAGTTTGATAATTTAATTGTGAATAGTTTTGTGTATATATATATATTAGTACGAAAATCAAAATTTCATGCCTTTAACTTCGTAGTCCGATTTTCGTAATAATCTGGAATATTATATTACAGTGCTGGCCAAAATTGTGGACACTTTGGAAATTTTTATGTTTTTGAACTTTGTATGCTTATAGAAAATGTTACGTTTTGCAAAATGCAAACTTGTATATATCATTTTAAAGAGAATTTATTACTGAATTCAATACGAAACAGAAGATTCAATTTTTACAATACAAAACAAGTTATATGTACTTTAATATAAATAAAAAACACAGTTATGAAGTGGTTTGTAATGTCTTTAATGTTTTGTAATGTATTTAATGTTAACATAATGTGCTTATTTAGGCTTTTAAAACTGCTAAAGCATTGTTTCTTCCTTCTTACTTTCTAATAATTTATATTACGATTTTCTACTCAGTAAGTACAATAATTCAATGATTATTTTTGTTGCAATAATAAGTCCGTTATTATAAAAACCCTAAAAAAGCTACGTGCTTTTCATACAATTATTTCAAGCAAGTATAACTAAGACACTTTTCATATTCTGTAGATTTTTCAGTAATTCGGGAGTTTGATTTTTAAACACTTATTTTAAACAAAAATGATATACATCGTAAAGTAATAGAATACAGCATCCAACTGCATAGTACACAATTTCAAATTTGTTTAATTTTATCGTAAAGTAATAATTAATTCTAGTTTAATTAAATTTATTTAATTAGTTTAATTAAATTTAATTAAATTGTAATAATTGGAAATTGTTGAGACCAAATATTATCTCCTTGCATTATATTTAATTAAACTAGAATTTATTAAAATTAGAATTTAAAAAATTAGAATTTAAAAAATGCATTTCAGCATTAACAGCTATACAGCGAAGGATTCTTTTAAAAGAAATCTCTTGTGTTTAAAAAACGAAAATGAAACTAGAAATTCTTTTGAATCGTTTCATTTAAATAAAATTCTTTACGACATCCACTGTCAAAAGTGGTAAAAATAGTTTTTAAAAGAAAGATTTATATTTCGAGGTTGAAAGTGCATAAATCAAAAAAAGAAAAAGCCTGAAAAACGTCTTAGCGGCTTAAGGAGTTTTTCAAAAAGAAATTCTATATTAGGAAAGGTGTGCTTGTGGTTACAGGTGATTTATATAAAGGACGCTGCATGTATTTTTACTGTCCTCGTCAAAGAACTATTATTTTCCAATTTTTCAAACGTAGAAAAGGTACCTAAATATCCATAATAAAGAAATGCATATAAAATTTTCAGACACTTTAAAACTTATGCTTGGAAAGTGCATTATACAATGCAAATAACTAGAAAGTACTCGTAAAAATTTTTTTGGCTTTTCAAATTTGTCAACTTTACTCGCATTTTCCGAGATTCAAAATGCAGACGATTTTGAGTCAAATTCTAGGAATGTAATTCACAGTAAAGTAAATATATTCTGTTCAGTAATAAATTAATAAGCATAACTACTACCGTAGTAAATAAATAAACAAGAGTATTATCCATCTGTAAAAAAATAACTGGTAGATTTTTAATTCTATTGTGCACTAATAACTAAAATTCTGTACCAAGATTACTTTCAAAAATAATTTAATTTTAAAGTTTATTTTAATTATTAAAAGGAAATTTAAGAATTACTTGTTTCAGAAGATGAGTACCGCCGTCTTGTCTTACAAAATGCATCAAATTCTTTAATTGTTAGTAACAGTAAGCAAAGATATTTTTATGTTATTTACAGCACTTTAATTTCATCTGCCCGACAAGTGGTGAATGGTAACTTATAGGGTGGTTAAAGAACAATAAATACTAAATTTCAGCCTCGGTTTCAGCCCAGGCGAAAGGGTTGGCTGCATGGCTGGATTTTGAGGTTCTCCTCATGTGTAACAAATACTAGCCAGTTTCTCTTATAAAGTCCTCTACGAAGAATCCCTCCCTTTAGGCAGATAGCCATTGTATCTTTTATCATATTCGAAAATAAAAACCTTTTCAAAACCTCCTTCTTTTCGTGGTACGTTATTCAGAATAACGAAATGACCCATCTTGCTGTAAAGCATGTCCTCTCATCCCCAATTTCACCTACTACAAGCGAACAAAAATTATTTCACACTGATATATTCTGTTACTTAAAAATAGAAGCTTTAGTGTTATTTTCCTAGCCGTGATTTGAATGGCAGCCATGGGAACGAACTTTGGGGAAAAAAGGTCGAGTCTCTAAATTTTTTATCCCACTTCAATTCCGTTTAGTGTTTTTTGCTTCGTTTTTTGCTTCTTACGTGCACGAGAGAAAGCTCATTTGCACTGCAATCTCAGGTAACGAAGGGAAAATAAAAAATAAATGTTGTGTGATGATGACAACAGAAATTATGATCGCAAACTGCGGGTTGGCAACGGCCTTGAAGTACCTGTTATAAAGTAACAAACTAGGGTTAGTTTCTTTTGGCAGCTTATTACTGTTCACCATAAAGTATAATATTTTGCTGCAGTTTGAAAAAGACTAATTCAACAATAATATGTCTATTATTATATGCGAAAAGCAAATAATTTTAGCTTTTCCATTTTGCGAGTTTATCTTATCAAAATTCACATTAGACTGTTTTTTATGACTTCAGGATATAGAAACAGAGTAATTTACAATTAATAGTAAGTAATGTATTACAGTAATTTACACGCAAAAAATTGCAATTTTCAGAAAGAGCGTAGTTTTCAGAGCCTTGGTAGGGGAATAGATTGTGGCAAAAACTAAATCAAAATATATCTTAAAAAAAAAAGGATTTTATGTTACATTTACACATTTTCAATCCTTTTGAAACAATTCTGGTAGACAAAACTTCCGTACCAAATCTCTCAGAAGCGGAAAGGTTTGGATTTCACAACAGAAGAAAACGAGCGTTCAGTTGTTACCAAACCAGCATCATTTTCGATACATTTTTCGCGTCGAATAAATTCCAGAGAGCAAAAAAAGTCGATATGCCTTAGATGTCTGCCGTTCGTATCAAAAACATATATTTTTTTCCATCTCAAGTTTTGTAACTTTTGCTTTAACTATATCGATTGGTATGTTTCCGTGCTTTCCAACGAAATTTCTATTCTGATCACAAAGGTACTGAAAATTTATGTGTCTGACTTCTAGATTTAAAACTCAGCGACATGAGAAATTTTGATAACAAAAGTAAAGATGTATGTCGTAGTGCCGTTTGTAAGATAAATGGTTCAATAACATTGCTTTATTGTGGTCTTGTTTCTAGTTTATAAATAACTGAGGAAAAAAATCCATTAGTTATCTATGCTACCGGCAATGTATGAAACGCTTGCATTCTATAGAATACCTAAGCGTTTTACAGAATGCCTAGCGTTTCTATTATTATACACTTTACCTAGGCATTGTATATAACATTTAGGCATTTTGTAGAATGACAAATGCCGTTTAGACAAAGTGTCAAAAAAAGTCATGATAAGACTATAGTTTAAAAGACGTTCTTTCCTCAAAAATATCGAGTCAATCCATAAGTTCGTGCGCATTAAAAGTATGCGTGGAATTCACTATGACGCATGTACTAAATAAATACAATTTTGAACCTGTTGAAACTTGTCATGGTTTGAGTAACATATTATTCAATTCATCAGCAACTTTCGTAAATATCGAACGCATTTTGTACCTATAGAAGATGAATATAGATAATCAGTACAAACGTGCTGTGTTACATTTTTTTTTATTTTCGTGTGGTAAATCTGTCACGTTTGCTGTGATAAAAGTTAATAGTGTATACGGTGAACATACTATTAGTGTAAGGACCGCCCAGAAATGGTTTAAATAATTTAAAGTTGGAAAAAGCAGCATTGATAATGAACCCCATTCAGGACGTTTTGAACTGTTAGAACCAAATCAAACGACTAATTCAGAAGTTTATAGCGAACAACGTTGCCGTCTGAACTCAGAATGGATCAAAAAATGTCCACAATTGGTGAATATCAAGAAAGTGTTGTTTATCATGATAACGCTAGACCGCATACCACACGAACAACGCGGTAAAAAATTAGTGAATTTAATTGGGAACTTTTGCCACATCCTGCTTACTCCCCAGATATAGCCCCATGTGATTTTCACTTATTTCGTGCTTTACAAAAATTTTTACTGGGAAAAAATTAATTTCTAAACAGGATGTGCATAATGAACTTTCAAGTTTTTTTTGCATCAAAATCAGTCTTTCTATAGAAGTGGCATAAAAAAGCTGCCTGGTAGATGGCGAGACATTGTAGATAATGGAGGAAAATATATAATTGATTAAAATGTTAAATTGTGTTTTCTTATATTATTTAAAAATTTACCAAAAAATGCGCACGAATTTATGGACTGACTCAATACAAATGTTATTTTGAGAAAGTAATGAAGAACTGCCATCAAAAGCCTTTTATTATAAATACGTAAAAAATGGTGATATGATCTTAATACACCACAATAAATGTTCATTTCCTGTCTTGCTGAGGCTGGAAATCAACAAAATCTACCTCCCAACTGAAAAAAAATCATAGGTTTCACAACAGTGCCCTTTCTAATACCTTTATGTTTTCTGGAAAGGCTCCCAAAAGTGGGTGTATAGTTCAATATCATTACATGTAATGTTTTTGATTGAAAGTTCTTTCAACATTCCGTCATGTTCTCCATGTATCAAATGAGTCTTCACGAAGTACGGCAAATAAGTCGTTGTCCTTTAAGTAATACTGTATAGTACTGACACCTTCTTAAAGAGGATAGAATAGTTTATTTGTGTTTTCCACAAACATCATATCATTGCAATTCAGCAGCCAAGATTTCCGCAGTTTTTTATTAGTAGCCATTTTGGATTTATAGCATTTATTAACTTCTGGTAAGCAGTTCTAGTTATTTGAAACGAATAAGATGTATTTCATATTTTTTTTATTTGGCATTCTATAGAATGCCTAGGCAATGTGTGAAGTGATTAATCATCGTTTCATACATTGGATAACTAGCCTAAGTATTTTCTAGAATGCTGAAATGTATACTCTGTGTGTAATAGCTATAAATGTGTTCAAGCAGCAAATAAACTGATGAAATCAAAGTGATAACCAAACGTAGTGGTTTATCTGTTTCATAATTCTATACAACTTCTGCTTTAGAATTATCGTTATCATTAAAGTTTGAGAAAAATCAAGATTTTCTTTTATAACTACAAATATAATGTCTTGATGTCTATGTTATACACAATGGATAGAAATATCATAAGTGGATGGAATCCTCCATATCTCAGTAGGTTATGAAATGACACATATGAGAAAACAGGTAGATTAATCAGTAGATCAATCATTAATCAGGTAGATTTAATCATTAATCAGGTAGATTCAGTCATTAATCAGTAGATCAATCATTAATAATGTAGATTCAGTCATTAATCAGGCAGATTGAATCACTAGGCAATAGCGATGACAAAATGACTTCCTCCCAGCAACATCGTAGTTTGGTTAACGCTTTGTTGCATCATGTCCACTCTAGTAAACAAAAGTTTAAATTTGCTTATTCTTCTGTTAATGCCTTAACAGATTTCATTCCTGTGTTTATTCATTCTATATTATTAGAACTTTCAACTGTCGATCATAGACGGCATCACTAAGTGAAGCACTGCTATTTGGAAAATGGCTGCTACTTCTATTTCCAAGTTAGTACAATTTCTCATAGTAAACATTATATAATATTGCTTACATTTTCTTATACTGCCATTTTTTATTCATAATTAGTAATTTTAGACATTTTATTTTAAATGTCAGTTTGAGAAAATTGTGGAGTGGGTAGATAAAGATCTACCGAAAAGAGTGAATTGCAACACAAACGTACTGCTTATCAAGCCAAATCACAACTGGAAATGTTTATGTTTGGCAAGGAAATTCTAGAACATTTGACATTTGAATCTAATAGGTACAGGTTACAAAATCGTAGCAAAATTAATTCAATCACTATCGACGAAATGAAGGTATTTTTGGGGATCTGTATGTACATTTAATTTGTAGATTTACCATTTAGAAGATGGTAATGATCACTGCAAACAAGGCAGGAAATGATTTCAAGTGCAATGACCGTAAATCGTTGAGAAGAGATTTGTATGCATGTACGTATATGCATGCTGTCCACTGTAGTGAACACACTGTAGCAATTATTTAAAACGAAATTTGAATAAAATTATTATTATTTTTATTTATTTATTTATTTATTTATTTATTTATTTATTTATTTATTTTTTGTTATTACTAAGGTTAGTTTAAGTAGAAAAAATACAAACACTTTCGTTTAACTTCTATAGATTATTTGTATGCAACAAAGGGTTAAAGGTATATCAAGAAGTGTCTCAGGATCTCTTACGGCTTTTTCTTTTCCACTAACACATGCTCATTTGTTTACATAGAAGGAAGCATCCTAGGCTGAATCAACGTACATCAAGCACTTCGTTATAGACATTAGGTTTTGCACACTGATACATACGAAATTAAACTATTCCCTCTCCAGGAATCACAGATCTTCCGCTTGTCAGCTGAATGTGTTAATATTTACACAATAAGGTGGGCTGAAAAAAACACTATTTCCCTACCGCAGTATCCCGGAAATGTATTATAGTTTATATAATACTATAATTCAGATATGCAAAATGAAAAAATCTGATGTGTACACCACATGACTTCCTTGTACGGAATATTAAATTATACGCATTTTTTCTCGCATTTCATTTAAACTTATTGAGTTGAATTAAATCCACTTCGCCGACAGCGCATAAACCATAATAGAATAAATGCATTCTTTAAAATTCACTCTAGTATTTGTTTACCATAGCGACACTCTGGCGCTAGATTCACTTAACAGTATTATATTTCTTTCATATTATAACTCATAATGCACAAAATTTATATCATTTAAAGAATAGAATTATCTAATCGTTGCCACATGTTCTATTCAAATACTATAACAAAAAATAAAGCTAGAAAGATGCATAAAAGAAATTAAGAAAATGAAACAGTTTTTCACAGACGATTGAGTATTTATCATTAAATTTATTCAGTTCTCACTTCGCGAGAAGGCAAAAATACATAAAATCTCAAAATATCTATATTAAAAATTACAAAGTAAATCTTAAACATTTATTTCCTCGAAAAAATTCCAGAAAGGATTAAGCATGATTTAATTGGGAATAATAAATGAAAGGGTTATCTTTGTTGTTGTGAAGCTAAGTTTCTCTAGATTGGCAACAAATCCACTAGTCTCCTGTTTCAAATATAAACTTCAATGGCCGCCATAAAAAAAAGGCTTAGCGGCACTTAAACGGCTTTTAAATTGTTGATAATTCTAAAAATATTGCATACAGATTTACTAAAGGCATAAAAATCTTAACCGGAAGATAAAAACAACATAATTCAATCATTTTTTAAAGCAAAAAATGTACAATTTACAAACATATAAGAGTAAAGAAACTGAGATCACTGAGCCGGGTAACAGAGTGGATATATATATAATTATATTTATATACGGTTGGTGCGGCCGATTGCAACCAAAATACGAGGTGCACGTCTACATGTTATAGCAGTCATGTATACAAAATTTCAACATTCTGAGGCTACTCGTTTGTGAGTTATGCGAGGTACGTTCGTACAGACGCCACGAAAAATTCTCTTCAGAATTAATTTTAAAGCAGTTTTATAATTTTTTTGGAGGAATCGAGTCTTTTATTGTGTCCTTACGTACAGATATCACGCAAAATCATCGTTAAATTGCATTCGATAGCGGTCAAAATGGATAATTTCGTTGACATATGCTGTCTGAAACTTTTCGCGATTACAATACTTCCTTTTTACTTCGTACAAAGAAGTAAAAGGAAGTTTTTATGTATTATACATTTTCTGTATCACACATGGTACTGAAAATTTTGAACTTTTTATAATTACTAAACTCGCTGCTCTCGAAATGACAGTGAACGTTTGGACATGAGGAACTGGTATCTAAATTAATAGAAAGTTTATCGTAATATGAACTTTTGGCCATGAGGAACACGAAAACTTCAAGTCCTGTGATTTCAAATTAGTTATTGTTTGTACAAAAAGCTTATAAACCACAATTTTTTTGAAAAAATTCCAATATTTTCTAATTGCTGATAATTTCTATTGAACAAACCGCGAATATATTTGTCATTATTAATTTTGTTATTCAAAGGAATGCGCCTTATAGTTAGTTTTTCGTAAATTCTGACGTAATAGTATATTTTAATGGCTAGGATGCCTTCGTGGAGAGCTGTCACATGAAAATTTGCCAATTTTCATGCTGTGTATAGGAAATATGAAAAACCTCATGTAAACAATTCATTTGTAAGAATTCATAACCAACTCGAAATCCACTCCCCAAATCTCACTATGAATTTGTATTCGGCTTTTAGCGGAGAGAATTCGTCAATTCATTTAGGCACCGGAGGAGAATTCATTTTTGAGATAATGTTAAAAATTCAATTTAAATGTAAAAGTAGAACTGTTTTTTTTTCTTTTGAAAAACATAACTGGTTATTAATATTTCTTAAGTTTTAAATTTCTAAAATGGAACTTGTATCTGACAAATCTGGACAAATACATCTGATCACGTAAGACTGGATTTGCAAGAGGTGAAATAATCGAAAATGTCTAACATCGAAATAAACAAATCAATTTTTTTTTTTTTTTTTTTTTTTTTTTTTTTTGTACAAAAGTAATTTACTGATACTTTATTTTTTACCACGATATTTTCGTGGTAAAAAATGTTGTTAAACTGCGATGTTTTTAAACTGCGATGTTTTTGAACCGTTTTATTTTCGACGACGATATTTTGTACCACTATGTTTTAGAACTGCGATGTTTTCTCTTTGCGATGTTTTCTCCCACGATGTTTTGTTGCACATTTTCGCCTTCCGTTGTTTTCTCCGCGACGTTTTCGTCCGCGATGTTATCGGCGGATACCCTTTCCGACTGATTAGCTGAGTAAAAGCAGGTACAGGCTATGTCTGGCTTAAGAGAAATTATGATTCATTATGACTTATCGCAGAATAAGATGATTATCATACTAAATAATCACTGCCACTTTCCGCATTGCAAATTTATTTACATTATAATTACTTAAATAAGAAATTTTGCTTAGGCAATTAATACTTTTAAATCCGAATTTTTAGTTTTCAGATTTGTTTGTAAACCCTAAGGTTTTTGAAAAATATGTTTAGAGGCTTTATTTTTTTTAATTATTGAACCAAAACATATGATTCCATTTGTAAAATTTCTAAAAAATAGTGCTGTTTTGGAAATAACTTCATCCTTGGATTCGGGAGAGTTTTTGAAAGTATACATTCTTATATTTTATATGATCTCCATCGAACAAAAATTGAGTATTTTAATATTCTGTGTATTTGGAGCTAATATGGAAGCGACATATTTTTACGTGTTAATTTTCGGAGATATTTGGAAAAGAATTTATTGAGCTTAGGTTATATTTCCATACCTATCATCAATAAAATTCATAGTTTTCACACTTATTTAGGGAGGAGTTGGAAATAGAATTTGCTAGTTTTGGGCGATTAATGTATTCTTAACTGCAAGTTGTTGTTACTCGTAATTTAATTCCTAGCCGGCCGAATGACTATATTCGTTACGCATTTATCTATAAATTCTAACAGTTTAAGGTATCTAACGTTTTGCTCACACATTTTTAAGATTTTACTGCTCCAGTTTAGGTGTATTAGGGTATTATCCAGCACCATCTAGTACATTGATAAAGCAGTCTATGGCGCCATCTGGCGATGAAACACATGATCACTGTTTGGCGATAGAATGCATTTTCGATGTCTGAAGATCAAAAATTTTTTTTTAAATGCCTAAAGAAGCGTTAAATCAGAAGAGCTATTAAGTTCGTTTTGGCATTTTGCGTCGATTCACCATAAACAGCAAATGCTTTTTGAAATTATTGCCACCAAATATTAGAAGCCTTTAATTATATTTAAAGAAATTAAATAACGAAAAATTTGTACAAATGTATGTATGTTTCTCGCATTGTGATAAAACAACGGCACCAAGAGCCATCACATTTTGAATAACGTACGCCTCCACTCGAATATAGGCATCTGGAAGCCCAAATTTGGAATTTGTTTTACTATCGATTTCATATTTTGTAAAGCATTTATTAATTTTCGATTAAGAAACTCAACGATATCAAAGCGAACAGTGGCAACACTGTACGGGGGAAACAAAAATTATCTTCAACGCGCGAGACTGTATCAGAAATTCTAAAGATATGCTCTTTTGGTGTATTTAAATATGACAAAGCACACTAGGGCTATCTGCCTAAGGGGAGCGATGCCTTCGTGGGGGACGTTCTAAGGGAAACTGGCTCGTATACACGTTACACATGGGGAAAACCACGAAAACACCCATGCAGCCTGCTCGTTCGCGGGATTCGAACCTCGGACCGAACTACCAGTGTTCAGCGACTTTACCGCTTGGTCGCTGGTGGGCCAATATGCTCTTTTAAATATTTTCACACAAAACGTTTAGAAAACGACCCTTGAGGCATAATATAAAATCTAAAAGCTTTCAGATTTTTTCTTTTAAAATTTTATTTTTAGCAAATTTGTAGAGTCATTAGGATTTTTTTAGAGGCAGAAAAGATGAAAAATAGGAAACGCTTTCGCCGGGAATCGAACCACGGACCTCTGAAATGCCGGCTCATTATGCAGAATCACTACACCACGAAGGCACGATAGAGAAGTGGGAGAAATACCTTATAAATTTTATTTGATAAACGCATTAAAAGTCGCATTAGATTAATTAACTCCCCTGCCATTTCTGCCTTTACATAAACTCTGCTAAATAAGATCGAATTTTCTGCTGAAATAAAGGTTTGTACCAGGGCAATTCCTGGCACTATACTGCCTGTTGAGGCATAAGTAGCAATGGTTGAAATCGATATTCAGCATTAGAATATATGTCATACAAGTCTAGACTTAGGAAATGTGATTTTCTGGCGTTTCCTGAAATGAAGATTCTATTATGGAGGAAGAGAGGCTCAACAGATGAGGAAGTGCAAAATGCCATGCATGCAAAGTTACTAAGCGGATGTTAGAAATTAATCTATTTCATATATCTGAATTGTTCACAAAATGATGTGAAAATGCAATACTTGTTAAGGATTCGAATTAGAAAGGAAATGTAATAACTGTAGGGCCATTTGGTTCTCTTTAAAAGCCCTTCTAGAAGTTTATGTAGCGATCATATACGGTTTGAAAATGAAGCTTCAGTTTATATATCTAACAAGAAATACAACATATAAGGAAAGGTGTATAGAACTAACAATCTCACAATTAGAAGAAACTACAAAAATCCGAGATGTTGTATTTAACGGTTAGATAATTTTAACTGGAATCCAATTAAAAATGAAATATTAGAATATTTTACCTTTCTATGCATTAACAGCCAATCTCTATATAACAACGAAATAAAAATGAATTAAACAAACATACTAATACAAATACATACTTCAAACATGTAATGACCAAATAGTAACACATCCAAATATGGATAAGAATTAGAAGATTTTCAAACAAAAATTAATCATGAGAATAATTATGGATCACAGCATATCAATGTAAAGTTACAGCTAAGAAAATCGTGCATGAGTTAGAAATGGTAAAATAAATTAGAAGCGTCAGAGATAAGAAATTACAGGATTAAACAAAAAAATTCGAATTTGATAAGTATTTAGAAGATCGAAAAAAATCTAAGTTAAGAAGGAACAGAACATAAAAACCAACATAGCATAAAAAATACAACCTCCAAAGTGTTTCACAAAACACTGCATGCTACATAGAAAGAAGCTTGGAAAACCCTGCAGCGAGAAATCTGTAAAAAGTCAGGAACTGCAAACGCGGAAGTAAATGCCCCAAGGAAAATAAAAACGGTGAAAACGAAAATAAAAATGATGTAAACGAAGTCTAATGACAAACTTAGCAATGTTTAATCAAGAAATCTAAAGCTAGAATGCCTGCAGTAGATTGCGAATAAAGTTGCTGAAAAATGTTTCATTTGAAGAAGATTCACTACAATGGAAAGAAGTTCAGCTGCATTTCGGAACGTTTAAGGAGAAGAATGTATTTATGGAACTAGTTTTGGGGTTTGGAAGAGGTAAAGATAAAGCTGCTTATTCAAACAGTTCTCATTCAGTGAAGTAGAAGGTGGAATAATAAATAAGACAAAATAATAACTAAATTAGAGCTAAAACTACCACAGGATATGTTTATGTACAGGGTGTTCAGAAAATATCGGCCAAAAACATAAAAGCAGATAGAGGAGATCAAAACAAATAGATTTTCTAATGGAACGAGTGTGCCAGGATGGGGCGTTGAAGTGGTACACGTCTTTGTCAAGCAGAAGAAAAGCATGTTCAGCTGCCGTTATCCCCATACGGTTCTCGAGAAATCTGCATCGTTACATGAAAGCGAAACTCGCCGACATATCTGTTTACTAAAAAGAGGTGCATTGAACGATTCCCATGAAACTTTCTAAGACCTCTCTGAAAACTGGGCGCGGAGCTCGTAACTGAGTTAAAGCGAGATCGTGGCTAAAGTCGGGCTGTCAACTGTATGGTGTTCAACGCTCTTGGCGCATATACCTCTACTAGAAAGTCTGGCGGTCGTACGAAATGACCGTTGTTCTAAATATTGTTACGAAATGTACAGGCGCGGTAAGATAGTTTCTCCGCAAAGCAGTTTTAGGGTCACCATAAAATGAGAGGTGAAGGCAAGGTTGCCACATTTGGCGAGAAATCGCCCATTTGGCGACAAAATTGGCTATATACCATGGACGGTTGGAGAACCTTCTGGAACGAATTCTTACCGGTTTAGCCCAGAATGTTCTCGAACACAAGCCGAAAGCTATATAAACCCTGCTGGTCTGCAGTCAGATAGTGTGTGTGTGTGCCTCGCATAGAGTGAGAGAGAGTAGTATTGAGAGTGTGTCGCGTCTAGCGAGTCAATCCCGGTGAAGTCGATCGAGTTGACAGCCGGGCAGGGAGTGCCGAGTGGGTCGTTGAGTGCACCGAAAGAGTCTGTTAGTGTATCGCGGTTAGTGCATCGTCGACAGAGCGTGTTGAGCTCCGGGAAAGACTGAACCGAAGAGTCGGGAGCTGTGCTCGTGTGTCATCAAGTGCACTGCGAGTTGTAGCGTGGAGAGTCTCGAGAGTACGCGGAGTTCCGAGAACGACCAAGCAGAGTCAGAAGCTGTACGCCGGAAAGCAAAGTCGGGTGCTTTCCAGGAAATTGTCTCCACCGTGATAGCCTGATATCCTACAGGCTGTGTCGCTGATTACGTCAGCGTGTTTATAGTAGATCTTCGACGACTGTAAAAGCGTTTTCGAGCTGTCCTGGCGGTCATACGAAATGACCGTTGTTCTAAATATTGTTACGAAATTTTCAGGCGCGGTAAGATAGTTTCTCTGCAAAGCAGTTTTAGGGTTGCCATAAAATGGGAGGTGAAGGCATGTTGCCACATTTGGCGAGAAATCGCCCATTTGGCGAGAAATCGCCCATTTGGCGACAAAATTGGCTATATACCATGGACGGTTGGAGAACCTTCTGGAACGAATTCTTACCGGTTTAGCCCAGAATGTTCTCGAACACAAGCCGAAAGCTATATAAACCCTGCTGGTCCGCAGTCAGTGTAAATAAAGTGTGTTTCGATACTTCATCCAGTGTCGTCGTTATTCACTCCAAATCCACACGAAATTCTACAAATCCCGTACGAACGTGAAGAAAGAAAATAACGTAACAACTGGTGTCAGAAGAAAGAAAAACGCCACAATATTATAAATTGTAATTAAAATGATTTGTGCAAAGGTGTCTTCTAATTCAAACTGAATTACCCAGGGCAGGAGGCGAGGACGCCCCTTTGCTAACTGCCCCACGGAGTTTCCCCCTTCTACTTGCTTAATTGCTTTAAGTAGATTGCAATGAAGGAAACCACTGGCGGTACATTTCTTAAGAGCCACTGCTAGCTCAATAGATAAAGGTGATTTAAATAATAAAATGTTAATTCACACGTCAAAGATTTCTTTGTACACAACATTTCTTGTGTAGATCTTTCCATCATTTTTAAGCTCGCCTTGCAGAGGACCATCCATTATTTTTAATTTTACGATCGTTCTTTTACGAACTCTTGAACAGGAACTCACGAACTCTTGCGTTCAATTGTAAACCATTTCAAAAAGAGATGAGTACTAATGCAAACAAATGTTCACGTTCCCCCTGACACGCTCAGTTTGCGTTCAGCTGAAAATTCAGTTTAAAATACAATGTCGGAATAAAATCGGGCAAAATTTTAAACTCTTTACCCGAAAGGATATTTAGCATAGGAGTTTGAGTAAACCTACCTGATGAGATGTACTACGCACATTTCGTTAGTTGGTTTCGTCTCCTTTAATTTATCAACCTTTGCAAGTTTTTAGGTAATTCATGTGTAAATATAGTTACATGCATAATAAGCAACAATTGTATGAATTAAAAATATTTAAATGTTCTTAAATACCATGATAATTTAATTAAAACAATGATAACTGCATGTATGTTATATGAACTACTTGAATGCCGTGGCAACTTCATCCCATTGGCTAGTACAGTTACGCAAGCAACCAAAAAACTATCGGTGACTAACAGACACTTAAGCCGCATATATGTATATAAGATGTCACGATGAATGTAGTAGGCTTGTGCTAGCCTTTGTCAGACAAGTGAGACTAGTAACAGCATAAAAGTGAAGATCAAACTACATATCGAGAATTAAACCAAACCTTGAATTGACTTGTACCCTTATTTTTTCTTTCGTTTCGGTGAAAAATGCTAGTTAACCAGGTAAATGGCATATTGGTATTGTTGCATTTTTTTTCCTTTTTCTGACACCAGTTGTTACATTATTTTCTTCCTTCACGTTCGTACGGGGTTCGTAGATTTGGAGTGAATAACGACGTAACTTGATGAAGTATCGAAACACACTTTATTGGCCGGTATTAAACAGGACAGGTCCAAAACCTTGTTCACATTCGTCGAACTGTTATAAACAACACAAGACGCTGACACAATCAGCGACACAGCTTTCAGGTTATGAAGCTATCACGGTGGAGACAGCTTCACTGCAAAGCACCAGAGTACAGCTCCAGACACTGCGCGAGCGTTCTCGGAACTCCACGTACTCTCGAGACTCTCCAAGCTACAATTCGCGATGCACTCGGCGACACACAGAGCACAGCTCTCGACTCTCGGTTCAGTCATTCCCGGAGCTCAACACGCTCTCTCGACGATGCACTAACCGCGATACACTACGAGACTCTTTCGGTGCACTCGACGACCCACTCGGCACTCTCTGCCCGGCTGTCAACTCGATCGACTCTGCAGGGATTGACTCGCTAAACGAGACAACAATTCGATACTAACTATCTCGCACTCGACGAGGCTCTCTCACCCGCCCTCTCGACGAGGCACTTTGACTCGCCCTCTCGACGAGGCACATACTAACTGACTGCGGAACAGCAGGGTTTATATAGCTTTTGGTTTGTGTTCGGGAACATTCTGGGTTAAACTGGTAAGAATTCGTTCCAAAAGGTTCTCCATCCGCCCATGGTATATCGCTGATTTTGTCGCCAAATGGGCGATTCCTCGCCAAATGTGGCAACCTGCACTCTTTTGTCATTTTATGGCAACCTTAAAACTGCTTTGCGGGGAAGCTATCACACCGCGCCTGTACATTTCGTAAAAGTATGTATTAGCCTCATTTTCTTCACAATGCAAAAAAAACGAATTACTAGAAGTTTCTCAGTCTGTCTTCTTTTTTTTGGAGGTTTTTTGGGTGTGGTAATTGTGTGTGTGTGTGTGTGTGTGTGTGTGTACATTTGTGCAATTTCATTGAACATTATGGATAACATTTCGTAATTTTTGCCATGACGTGATAATTTTTTATTTTCCTTTTTATTTCTAGCCCAAAGAACGTTAGTCCAGAAGGGCTATTAATTTCGTTTTGGCATTTTGTGGTGAAAACGTTAAATGTCCGTTTCACTTTTCAAATTGTTGCCCCCAAATATTATCTCCTTGAGTTACATTTAAAATTAAATAATGAAGACTCTGCATAGATGTATGTATGTGTCTTGCATTGGGATAAAAATAGCGGTACCTAGATCCATCAAATTTTGAATAACGTATTCCTCCACCGAATATGGACATCTGGAAGCTCTAATGTGGAATTTGGAATTTGTTTTATTATAGATTTCATATTTTATAACACTCGAAACGTAACAAGGATAAAGTTGAAGTTCTTCAAATATATGTATAGGCACTACCTAAACATGATACTGCATTAAAAAAAAAAAAAAAAAAATCTGAAATGTTTCAGATTTTAAATTACGTCCAAAGGGGCGTTTTTTAACATTTTGTGTGTTACCTTTCTTTATTAAATTTCATGTTCCTCGCACTTAAACCATAAGATCCAGTGCAACAGCAATATCGCAAAATAGTTTTAAAACGAGCATATCTTTAGAATATCCGATACAGAGACTCACGCGCTGGAGATAAAAATGTTTTTTCTGCACAACGTTGCCATTGCTCGCTTTGAAATCCTTGAGTTTGTTAATCAAAAATTCGTCAAAGTTTTAAAAAATAGGAAATCGATCATAAAACAAATTTCAAATTTCAAATTTGGTCTTCCACATGCTCATATTCGTTGGAGGATTACGTTATTCAAAATTCGATGACTCTATGTACCGTTGTTTTATCACAATACGAGAAATATACATACATTTATGCAGATTTTTCATTATTTAATTTCTTCAAATATAATGCAGGACTAACATTTTGTGGCAACAGTTTGAAAAGTGAACCGACATTTATGAGTCCGACGCAAAATGCCAAAACGAAACTAATAGTCCTTCGGGATTCAAATCCCTTTTCAGGAATCAGGATGTTCAACCATGAAAGCATAGTAAATTCTTAAATTAATGTCTTTTTACAAATTTATTGTCTTTATTTATTGGCTTTTTATAAAATTTTAAGCGATATTAAAATGTTTATGCCTTCTTTTTTAAAAGAATTCTTAGAACTAACAATTTTTAATATTTTTTATGTGTATACTGTATGTTGTCGCCAATAAAGTCTGCTTGGCGAGATTTGCGCCGGCGAAACGGAAAAGTACCTAAAAATCTTATTCCAGATATATGGCTGAAAATTAATTGACGAAGCAAAGAAAAATACAGCATCTATACCTGATGTGTGTTAAAATATTGCAAAAGAGGCTTGGAATATTTCACTTTTGACTGTCTACATCAAAGCACACAAGGTAAACGGCTTTAGGAGGAAGATGCCTTCGTGCAGAACTATCTAAGAGAAATTTACTTGTATTTACATTATCAAAATGCCGAAATTAACATGCAATAATGAGGGTTCAGAAAGCAAGAATGCCATGTAATAATAATGAACTTCCGTCAATCTCCAATATAATCAATACTTTTCACATGATTAAGGCAAAATATACAAAAATGATTGCAAAATTTTTGTGGATTACGAAATAGAGGTCAATAATAACTACAAAAACGTGAGATTAAAAAAATGAGCTTGGATACGTTTCGTTGGCCGACCAATGGCCGAGTGGTAAAGTCCCTGAACACTGGTAGTTCGGTCCCAGGTTCGAATCCAGTGAACGTGCTGGCTGCATGGGCATTTTCGCGGTTTTCCCCATGTGTAACGTGTTAATAGGAGCCAGCTTCCTTCAGAAAGTCCTCCACGAATGCATCCTTACTACTGCCACGAAGGCACGTAGTTACGTACGTAACGTTACGTAGAAGCCACGAAGGCTTCTGTGTAGTGCCTTAGGACGGAACACGTAAATAATAATAATAGGAAAAGTACGTTAACATTTTATACTTTTTCTTCTCATATGTTGGTGACAGCCGTTTTAATTATTTTCTTTTCTGACAACAGATATGTTGTTTTCAAATTGTCAGACACTTGCAACTTAATGATTTCCTCGAGAATGACCAAGACAGCCATCTGTCGTTTAACCATTTCATCTCATCAATAACTTTGCCCAGGGTGCACCATAGATTTGATATCAGAGAGAATGGAGAAGTTTTCTCTCAATTTGGATGAAGAAAAATCCCAATGGACTGATCCAAAGATCTCCCACCCTTTTCCAAACAAAACTTTCGAGAAGACTCTCGGCTTGCCAGTATATACAGACAGGACAAGAACAAGTACAGGGGACACCACGCCATCGCCATTGACAAAAATGGTATAGCCCCCATGCACTACCTCTCTAGCGTACCGCCCCTTCCACAGGGGACCTGATTATGGTATACATAGGACATAGTATTAACAACAAATAAGACATAGCACATCATACTGTTACAACATACTTCGACACATAGGACATAGCATTAACATATTGTTACATATTATTTACAGTGCAAGAGGTTATGCTCATTATAGAGCTTGTTGGTTTTGGCACCGCTCCTTCCACAGGGGACCTGATTACAGTAAACATAGGACATAGCACTAACAACGTATAGGACATATCACCACATACTGTTACAACATACTTCAACACATAGGACATAGCATTATCATACTATTACAGATTATTTACAATGCAAGAAATTATGTTCATAGGACATAGCATTATCATACTATTACAGATTATTTACAATGAAAGAATTTATGTTCTTAGGACGTAGCATTATCACACTATTACAGATTATTTACAATGCAAGAGGTTATGTTCATTATAGAGCTTGTTGGTTTTGGCATAGCATATGCTTTATGATACCTACGGTGTTTGCCAGTATATACAAGTGAATAGTATATCATGAATTAAATCGTTGCTCTGTTTAAATTATAGGATTATTTACACAAATTTATTAGAATCACATACTGTGCCAGAAACACAGAAACGTTTTACAGAATATATGCAAATATCCAAATAATAATTCACAGAAATATTTTTATACTACTTACACACAAAAAAAAAAGAGCTTAGACAACGAAGAAAATACACGCGTTACAGATTTAACGTTAAGGAAAGCAAGCGCTTTAACGTCATACGCAGGGAAAATGTCGAAAAATAAAGAACTATCATTCTTAGTCGCAAGACCAGCAACCGTAATAACACGGATCCCTTTTCAGTGATTTAAATGCAGTACGTTTTTCATCGGACTAGACGGAGTGCAGAAATTCCACAGTATTCCTGTTGGGAAGGTCGCCTCCAACTATACATGCGAGCTCGTCGCCATCAAAAATGCTCTGGAGATTTATCTTTCTAAAGAAAACCAGAGTTCCAAGGGCATCATAATCTTTTCTGGCTGCAGATCAGCATTGCAAGCGATCCAGAAGGGCAAATGTCAACTCAGTCAACAGATCATTGAGCTCACAAACAAAATCATTGCTGCCCAAAGATCCTGCATCCTACAATGGATACCGGCTCATGTAAATAATTTTGATAATGAGAAGGCCGATGAGCTTGCAAAGGTATCCCGTGATTCTCCTCAGCCATCCAACTGCCTAACCCTCGTTGATGCCAATGCAGTTGCCAGCCAAAGACTAATCGGTCAAGTTAAAGGACACTCCATCCCGGACTTGAACTGTGACAGAGCCATGTCGACTATCATAACCAGACTTAGGACAAATGACTTAAAAGGAATGAGGATTTCTGCAGACGGACAGCGTAGTTACACCAACATTTGTCCTCATTGCCCAGATGACATCCCACTGTCTCGCCATCACATCTTCAGCTGCCCAGCAATCCAGGACAGACTGTTTAACATCGGCATTGAAGAACCAGTGGACCTACTTTATACTGATAGAGCTGCCGAGGTTGCAAAAGCTGTCTTTGACAGCTTCAAAGCTATATAATTGCACTTTGGCATAGACACGACATCATCATCATCATCAAATGCAGTACGTCACCAGTGTTCAATTTAAAACAGATCACATCTTGTGTCAGATATCAACCCTAGACCGGATAGCAGATTGGAACTTATATCTTATAGTTACGGTTTCGTTGTTTCGATTTTAAGTAGATGTTTTAAACAATATGAATTCAAATCCCAATTAATCCAAATTAAACAGGTATCTATTAGGGAATGTTAGAGAAATATTTATTTTCAATCATAAAAACATCAATAAATTTCTAACAAACAATTTACAAGAATACTTTCCCGCCCAAAAAGGAGATTTTTTTTTTAAATTCTTTAATCCCTTTTTTTTTCCTACTGCATTATTATATTTTCTCTTCCACTAAACCCCTTTCGCAATAAAAGTTTTAAGAATTTAACATATTTCAACTCCCACTTCGCGATCGAATACGAAGAAAAAATGTCTATAAGTACATTAAAATTTAATATTTTCTTATATAAATACCGATAACAGATGGTGCAAATATTGGAACTTTAGAGTATTCCCCCATATATTTGAGGATTCAAAAGTAATCTTGTTTTTTCCTAAAATGCATTGAAATGTACAAGAATCCTTAAAACGCACTTAGCTGTTTAAGACATTTAAGTTAGAATTCCTAGCCAGAAATTCTGTTATTTCTGTACTTTGAAAAATATAGTTTTTACGTCGAACGACGCAGACGATTTTATGTTTATATACGCAGAATTTAACAAGCAAATACCGTTAATTAAAAGAAAGTTTTAAATAATTATCTTAACGTAATGTTTTTGAATTAATAATATGTGTGATGTTAAAAAGGACATATTTAGCGAAATGTGAATATTACAAATATTGTACGAGTATAATACAAACACCATAATGCAAGATAAATGTGGCATAAATTTTAAAGCTTCACGTGTCTTTTAAAACTTACGAAATAAAGAAAAAAGTACCGATTTGATAATCAAAAAAAGATGAAAGAATAATGTAACAAAGATATAAAAGAAAACTGAGAAACAAATTTAATCAGGGATTTAATCAGGGATTAATTTTGGAGTTTCAGTCAAATGTTTATCAAAAATAAACATACATACCTCTAAAAGATATAATGCATTATCTACAAATATATGTACTTCTAATTTTATGTCTGAAAATAGTTGTAGCTTTTAACTTGATATTTTTAAATATAAGGTTAAACCGTTATCAACATATCTTGTTGATCTTAAAATAACTGTACGACTGAAAACCAGAAAAAAAAATCAATTTTTCCACCAGCGGGTGAGCAGTAAAGTCGGTGACCACTAGTAATTCGATCTGATTTCGACTTCAGATAAACGGAATGGTTGTATGCAGATTTTCATGGCTTTCCTTAGGTGTAGTGTGGATGCAAGGCGGTTTCCCATAGAAAAAAAATCTTATATCTGCACCACATGACTTCCTTGTACGGAATATTAAATTATACCCATGTTTTCTTGCATTTCATTTAAACTTATTGGATTGCATTAAATCTACTTCGTCGATAGCGCATAAACGACAATAAAATAAATGCACTCTTTAAAATTCACTATATTTGTTTACCATAGCGACACTCTGGCCCTAGGTTCACTTAAAAATGTTACATTTCATTCATTTTTTAACTCAGAATGCACAAAATTTATATCGTCTTAGAATTATCTAATCGTTGCCACATGTTCTATTCAAATACTATAATAAATCAAAATGATGTACAAAAAAATTAAGCAAAGAACAAAAAAACAAACAAAAAAGTTTTTTTTACAGACGATTCAATATTTCTCATTCAATTAATTTAGTTCTCACTTCGCCACAAGGCCAAAAATACATTAAACTTGTAAGGATCTTAAGTTTTACTAACGTTTATTTTATTTTAAATCTTTACTATCACTTCTTATTTTCTACTTCCGGCCAGAATTATAAGCGTGAAGGAGTTTATGCAAAGTTGTCTGGCGAACGCCAAGTATTTAAGTGTGGCCTTTTTGCCAAGCAGAAGAGAGGAAGCCGTGAGTTCGAAGCAGGCCGCTTACCTTAGAAGTTACGCAGTTGCTACTTTGCCTTCCAGGCCAGAGGTTTTAATCCTCTTGATAAATTAAACGTATTGTAGTGTTCACAGTCTCTGTGCTACATACGCTTCCTGTTATTATAAGGCCAATCTTATTCTAAAGTTAAATTAGAGTTTAGTTTTATTTTGATATCTTTTAAGTTAGACCCCGAGTGGAGGGTCATTGTATTCCGAAGTACGGAAGTCATTGTATATAAAGAAAAAAAAATAAAGGGTTTTGTATACCCTTCGTCTGTATCCTGTCTACTTACTACAATTAGTGAACATAGCTTTAGTAAGCTCTCTGTTCTAGTCAGGTCATTGTATGTTTCCGAAGAAGGTTAGAAGAAACATTGAACCTGATAGTGGCGCCCGACGAAGAATAACCATGGCCGAGTTTCAAGAAGAACCTGTGCTGCCTGCAGAAACAGCTCAGAATCCAGAAATGCCAGCTGCCGCCCTGGAAGGATTTGGGTATATTGTCCAGACCATGCGCGCTTCGATGAAACCAGAAGCAACGTTTAATGGAAACTCACAGGTAACCAGTTTTTTGGAAAAATTGGATGACCACTTCATGCTCTACCCCGTGCACGAGTTTCAAAAAGTTACCTTAGCTACCAGCGCTTTGAGGGGCCAAGCGCTTAACTGGTTCAAATGTATCGGCAGAAGTCTCTTGGGTCAAGCAGGAAGTCCCACCTATACCTACGAAAATTTCAAGACTGCCCTACTAAAAGCCTTCCCTGTTGTAAGGGATCGTGCGAAATTAGAAACAGAACTTTTCAGTATATATCAACAAAGAATCGAAAACCTCTCGAGCTTTATTTTAAGAAAAATTCACGTTTTCAAGCTCTTGTATGGAAACCGTCCGGATCCTGAAATAATTCAAGTGATTTTGCCGAGGTTACTACCCCAAGTGCAAGACTTTATTGAATTGAGAAATCCGACTACACTGGAAAAATTATTTGAGCTAGCAATCCAGTTTGAAAGTAGAAGAACGGCGGACGTCGAAAGAAGACGCCAATATCAACAGCGAAACCAATTTGGTACGCCAAGACTACAGCAAACTCAAGCACATGGCTACGGAGAAAAAGCGAATCAGTGGGCAAGGAAACCCGAGCATTCAAAAACAGCCGGCGAACGTCGACAGTTCAATAGCAACCCAGGAAAAAAGTCTCAAGGCCAGTGGAGAAAGAAGGAAAGCACCGAAAGAAAAAATAATTTAAACTAAAACGGATTTCTGCTGACGAGAGGGTGCGGAAATCCGAAGGCCACGAAAACCCCTCTTCCTACAAGTTAAATACAGTAATGGTGAAAAATTTAACTCTTCCGAAGATTGAAGTCTTGGTAAATAATATCCCGGCCACCGCACTCCTGGATACCGGCGCGCAGTGTTCCTGTGTGGCAGAAGTCTTTTTTAGAAAGTATTTTCGCAAATACCGCATATATAATGCGGATAATACAACAGTATTAGCGGCGCAAGGAGAACAATGTAAGTGCGTAGGTAAAGTACCTTTGTACATCCGTATCAAGGACGAACAAGTAAAGGTGATGTTTTTTATAGTAAAGAATTTGCAAGCACACTTAATACTAGGAATAGACTTTCTTTCAGACGCACAAGCTACACTGGATTTTAATGAAGCGTCTCTTAAGCTGACGATGAAACCAGTGCGTGTAGAAAAGGTTGAACCGCCAAGGGTAAATCTCGACCACCTGCCTAATGACGAGCAAGATAGAATCCGACAAGTGGTAAGTGAATTTGCTTCCTTATTTAGTGATATTCCAGGATTTACCCAGGTTACTAACCATAGTATTGACACCGGAGATGCATTGCCGGTTCGTCAAAAACCATACCGGTATGATAAGAATAAGGAAAAAATTATAGAATGGCATATTACCGATATGCTACGTAAAAAGATCGTAACGCCTATCTCAAGTAGTTATGCTAGTCCGGTGGTTTTATGTAAGAAAAATAATGATTATCCTTTGGAGCATCCAAAAAGGTGGAGATTCGCTATTGATTACCGTAAATTAAATTCCATAACGAAATATCCGGTATATCCGTTACCGATTATAGAAGAAATTTTAAGGAACATAAAATCAACCAAATTTATGACAACTTTAGACTTAACGAATGGTTATTTTCAAATAGGGATCAGGCCTGAGGACGTGCCTAAGACTGCTTTTATAACCAAGTCTGGCACTTATGCATTTTTGCGAATGCCGTTTGGCCTTTCAGGCGCCCCAGCAACATTTCAGCGATGCATGGACATTGTGTTAAGACCTGTTCTCGGAAAGTCCACATTTATCTATTTAGACGATATCATTATTACTAGTGATAATCTAGACCAACATGTACAGGATTTAAGACAGGTGTTTTCTTTATTAAATGAGGCCGGTCTAAAAGTTAATGTCGAAAAATGCAAATTTGCAGCCCCTGAATTAAAATATTTAGGTTACAAAATATCGCAAAAAGGGATCGAGACAGATGAATCAAAAATAATCGCTGTACAAAAGTATCCGACTCCAAACACGGCAAAGAAGCTCTCTTCTTTTCTAGGACTTTGTTCATATTATAGGTCCTTTATAAAAGATTTTGCGGCTATCGCTGAGCCATTGTTAAAATTAAAAAGGAAAAAGGCAAGATTCTCGTGGACGGCCGAAGCCAATAGTGCTTTCGAAAAATTAAAACAAGCATTAACGCAAGCCCCTGTGTTGAAATTTCCTGAAAAGGATGAAAATTTAGAAATTTCAGCGGATGCTTCGGATTATGCGGTAGGAGCGGTACTTTCGCAAAATCAGCAGCCAGTAGCATTTTTTAGCCGAACTTTAAATCAAACACAAAGAAACTATTCCGCGACCGAGAGAGAGGCACTTGCAGTTCTGTTAGCAGTGCAAAAGTTCCGAGTCTATTTTGGAAAGGCGCCGATAACAATATATTCTGATCATGCGGCGGTAACTAGATTGTGCTCTGGAAAAAATTTATCCCCAAGGTTAATAAGATGGGCACTCATACTGCAAGAATATAATCTGGTAATCAAGCATACCCCCGGAAAGGAAAATATCGTAGCAGATGCCCTGTCACGAATTAAATTAGACGAACAGGGTAATACCGTAAAAGTTGCAATGCTGACAGCGTGTACAATAAATTCCCGAGAAACTGTAATAACCGAACTGGGTAAGGATCCTGAGTTTGGAAGTATTTATGAGTATTTGAAGGATCCTGAAAATTTTAGCCACCAAGATATTGTGGCGATAAGAAATAGGGCGGCCCATTACGAACTAATAGATGGTCTATTATTTTATACAAAAACTACGAATTCCAACAACGAATTTCGACCTGTTATCCCAGCTAGTCTTAGATTAAATATCCTGCAAGAGCTCCATGACAGCCCTTTAGCTTCTCATGCTGGTATTCGAAAAACTACTCAACGCGTACGCGAGGCAGTCTACTTTCCTGAACTGCAAAAGTTAACAAGGGCGTATGTCCAGTCCTGCCCAACATGTCAAGCCGTTAATTATATTAATTTCCGCCCGGCCGGGTTTCTAAATAGTATTAAATCCGAATTTCCAAATGAAATAATCGGTATCGATTTATTGGGCCCTTTCCCAAAAAGTCAGTTAAACAAAAGTCGCTATCTCCTTGTTATAGTTGATCATTTTAGTAAATGGACCGAAATTGTTCCCTTAAAACGAGCCTCCGCGAAATTAGTTACCGATTCTATTTTAAATAAATATATTTTAAAATACGGGGCGCCCCTAAAAGTTATATCGGATAATGGTCCTCAATTTGTAAGTAATATATTTGAAGACATGTGCCAAAAACTGGGCATACGTCTTTTAAAAATGGTCCCGTATCGGCCGCAATCAAATATAGCGGAACGGGTCAACAGAAATATAGTGAAAATTATCCGTAGTTATGTTAAAAATTTTCATAAAAGCTGGGATAACTATGTCAATGAATTTGCTTTCGCCCTTAGGACCGCAAAACATGATACAACGGGAAAAACTCCTGCTGAGTTATTTCTAGGCAGAAAGATTATAACACCGTTAGATAAACTATTTTATGTGCAACAAAGAGCCCCAGAATTTAAAATGGGTGATATAGAAAAACTAATAAAAGAAGCAAAAAAGAATACAGAAGTAGCACAAAGAAAACAAAAATTGTATTATGACTTGAAACGACGGGGAGTAACTTATAAAGTAGGGGATGAAGTACTAAAAATTAAGCATTCACTTTCTTCAGCACCAGAAGATAAAACTGCCAAATTTTTCCCACGCTTTGAAGGACCATATGTTATAGAAAAAATAACTCACGCTGTTGTAGTATTAAAGGCAAGAAATGGTGAAACCTGTTCCGCAAACATTGACCAGATAAAACCATTCTATGACCGTCATAAAATGCAAATCTTTTCAGATCTTTTGCAGGATCCGGTACGGCAGACACCGCAGGTACAAGTTCCAGAGGTGGGAAAACGACAAGTACAAGGGCAAGCCAATGAGAGACAGAAGCAAGTGAAAAGAAAATTGCCCCGCGGAAAAATTGAAGGTACAAAGAAAAAGAAGCCGTTCCACCGTCCAAAAAACAGAGTTCACGAACACCCCCAGAATGAAGAAGGGAGAAGGACGACGTATGTGGAAAAGACCGGGAGAAAGGACGGCAACTATAACCCGGCTGTGAAACGGAAGATTGACTCATCCGACAGAACTCTCCGCAGCAAAAGTCGCCGAACTGCGGAAGGGCCATCAGCGGCGGAGGAAAAAGTACAAGAAAAATTTGAACGGCCAACAACGAGGTCCAAGCAGGATCACGACAGAAGTTTCCCGGTTCCACCAAGACCAGCTGCCTTCAAACGGCCAAGACCACAAGCAGAGGACAGAAGGAAGATGTTCAAGGGTGGCCGTAGTGGTGAAAAACGGAAGCTTCCAGAGGAAAGCACTGAAGGGCGAGCCCGTACAAGAAGGAGGATCAACCAAGCTACGGTCTGCAGCACCTTTAAAGACTGGGCCCAGAAAAGGATGTCTGAATATTACAAAGATAAGTAAAATTTTGTGTTACTTTACAAACTTAAGTTAATCTTTCATTCTTACTGCAAGTGGCAGATTTGAAGAAGTTTTACCTCATGCGAGGTCTACCTTTATCGCCAAAAGGGCGAGAAATGAGTTGTGACCGATTTTCTTATTATGTTTTTCAATTACTCGCGCGTAAAACTAAAGTTGATGTATAATAGCGTTGTATAAAGACTTAAATATTGTAAAAAGTTATTGTATAAATTTTATTTAAAACATTCTAACAAGAAAGAAGTTTTAGTCTGAAAGACTTTTTGAAATGTAGTATTATTTCAATGTAGAAAGAATTGGCACTTGCTTTGAAAAGAATAGAAGTTAACAATGTACTACTAATGTATGTTTTCAAATGTGTAAAATTAACGGCATCTTGATATGTTCTTGTATACATGTGAACTGTTATTTTGAATGTTTAGAAATAACGTGATATGGTAAAAGTGAAAGTAATGTTAAAAAATTTGTTATTCGTGTGACTGTAAAGATTAAATCATGGTGAATATGTGTTAAAGGTTGAATGATGTAGTTAGGCTCTCTGACGCTACACTTTAGAGTTAGCCACTTTCAGAATAGTACCTCAGGGTCTAGAGTTGAAATTAGGGTGTGTTAAGAGGTCTCGTATGTTGAATTTTAACACGTTAGTGTTTTGATTGTAGGAGGAAGTGTTGAACACATAGACAGAAACACATTCGTGTTTGGTGTTTTTACAACACATGTCAGAGAGCACGGGGAGAGATAATTAAAATAGTCATGAATGAAATAAGAATGTTAAGAAAAGTATATTCTATATGTTATTTGCAATGTCATTCTGTAACATTTCATTAAACTAGTTTTCCTTCCAGATCTCTGGAAGGAACCAGAATTGAATAAAGCTCCTGTTTTGATGCAGTACAGATGAAAAAGAAAAAAGATTGTTGTATATTCCGGGAGCTGCTATTGTAACAAATTTCTTTCTTTTAAAATTTTCTAGTTTCTAGCTAAGTTATGTTTGTAAAAGTTTGGCCTCGCGTTAGTTTCTAGAGCTAAAAGTTTTCAACAAGGTCGTTTTAGACCTCAGTTTCAAACTAATTAACTCTGGCGGGAAGTATGTAAGGATCTTAAGTTTTACTAACGTTTATTTTATTTTAAATCTTTACTATCACTTCTTATTTTCTACTTCCGGCCAGAATTATAAGCGTGAAGGAGTTTATGCAAAGTTGTCTGGTGAACGCCAAGTATTTAAGTGTGGCCTTTTTGCCAAGCAGAAGAGAGGAAGCCGTGAGTTCGAAGCAGGCCGCTTACCTTAGAAGTTACGCAGTTGCTACTTTGCCTTCCAGGCCAGAGGTTTTAATCCTCTTGATAAATTAAACGTATTGTAGTGTTCACAGTCTCTGTGCTACATACGCTTCCTGTTATTATAAGGCCAATCTTATTCTAAAGTTAAATTAGAGTTTAGTTTTATTTTGATATCTTTTAAGTTAGACCCCGAGTGGAGGGTCATTGTATTCCGAAGTACGGAAGTCATTGTATATAAAGAAAAAAAAATAAAGGGTTTTGTATACCCTTCGTCTGTATCCTGTCTACTTACTACAATTAGTGAACATAGCTTTAGTAAGCTCTCTGTTCTAGTCAGGTCATTGTATGTTTCCGAAGAAGGTTAGAAGAAACATTGAACCTGATAAACTTCATGATGTTTTTATTGAAAATTATGAAGTAAATCTTAAACATTTTTTTCTCTCGAATAAATTCCAGAATGAATTAAGCATGAATTAATTCGCAATAATAAAAGAAGGCGTTATCTTTGTTATTGCGAAGCTTACTTACTCTACATTGGGAACAAATCTACTATTCTGCTGTTTCAAATGTAAACAAGCAATGGCCGCCATGGAAAAAATTATTAGGCTTAGCGGCACTTAAAGAACTTTTAAATTGTTGATAATTCTAAAAATATTGCCCACAGATTTAATAAAGGCATAAAAACCTTAACCGGAAGATAAGAACAACATAATTCAATCATTTTTAAAGCAAAAAATGTACAATTTATAAACATATAAGAGTAAAGAAACTGAGATCACTGAGCCGGGTAACAGAGTGGATATATATATAAATATATTTATATACGTTTGGTGTGGCCGAATGCAACCAAAATACGAGGTGAACATCTACATGTTATAGCAGTCCTATATGCAAAATTTCAACGTTTTGAGGTTACTCGTTGTTGAGTTATGTGAGACACGTACGTACGTACGTGCGTACGCACAAAGGTCAGGAAAAATTTTCTTCAGAATTCATTTTAAATTAGTTTTACAATTTTTTTGGGGGAAAAGAGTCCTTTATTCTGTCCTTGTGTACAGATGTCACGCAAAACCTTCTTTAAATTGCATTCGATAGCTGTTAAAATGGATATTGGAATATTGAAATATGATGCCTGAAACTTTTCGGGATTACAACACTTTCTTTTTACTTCGTACAAGGAAGTATAAAGTTCTTCACGAAGGCTTTTCTCCCTTTATGCAGATTGCTTTAGCCGTAATCAAATAAAAAAAAATTTGCGATCTTTATTTTCACAACCACTGATCGTAAACCTAACAGTTATAGAACCAAAAATTTTTAAGAGACCAAATATTCCAGTTCCGGCCTCTAATTAAAATATCTGATGTGGACACCACATTACTACCTTGTGCGGCGGCTTATTAAATTATACACAATTTTCGCTGCACTTAATTTAAACTTATTTATTTTAATTTCGGTAGGACATAGACTTCTCATTCAATTAGTTCTCATTTTGTGGTAAGGCAAAAATACATAAAAACTCAAAACATCTTCATTAAAAATTGTGTAATACAGAAAAAAATAAAATACCAAATACAGTAGGAAACATCTTAAGAAAAGCAATTTTTGCAGTTAAAATTAGTTTTTACGCAGAAACAAGCAATTCGGTCAAGGGGCAGGAAGACAAAACTTTCGTTGCACAAAACTGATAATTTAACTTTTGGTCCCACGGGGCAAAAAAAAGACTAAGGTTTGTGCACCAAATAACTTAATTCACTATTCCACTAAGAGTTTCAAATGTAAACAAATTGCGGCCTTGTTACGCCTAACGCCATTTACACTTTTAAATGTTTGAAATTTCGACTGCATGCAGATTAACTAAAGACATAAAAGTCTTAACTGGAACATAAGAACAACATAATTCAATCACTTTTAAAATAAAAATTACCGACATATAAGAATAAAATACTGACCTCATCAAGCCGGGTAACAGAGTAGGAATATATACATTTACATATGTTTGGTGCGGCTGACTGCAACGAATAAGGGAGGTGCACAACTAGATTGTATAGTAGTCGTATATATAAAATTTCAACGCTCTACTGCTAATCGCTTTTGAGTTATACAAGATACATACATACGTACGTACATATGTACGTAGGTACGTACAGACGTCATGAAAAAATATCTCTTCTGAATGCATTTTACAATCCTTTTTGGTAAAAAAGGGTCCTTTGCGTACGTACAGATGTCACGCGAAAAAATCGTTTAAATTGATTCGAGAGCAGTCAAAATGGATATATTCGTAGAAATATGGTATCCGAAAATTTTTCGCTTTTATACTTTTCTGTACTTTGTACATTTTTTTTTTTTAATTAGAAAAGCTATCTTTAACACAGCAATACATAATTGGCCAAAAATTTTGGTAAAGTTTGATTAAGATAAAAAATAGCATGAATTTTGCCATTGCAAAAAAATAGTTGACAAGATTTCAAATGTCGTTTTCTATAGGAATTCTGTGGAAAGAAGTAATTGTCTTCAAAGAGGGTAGAACAATCGCTTGAATTTGCCCCGGCCGAGATACGTGGCGTATTCGGAAACTAAGTACCGTTTTATTCTAGCGCCGTCGCAGCGCTGTGGTAGGAGTCCCGCGCATGCGCACTAGTCTTTCTAGTTCACTGACTTTCAATTGTCGCCATTTTGGTTTCTCTATGTTGTATTTTCAGTTTGCTGTTCACATTCAAAATGTTTAAGACAATTTGTTCTCCCGCTGATTGTGAGATTCGTGCCGTGATTAAATTTTTGAACGCGAGAAGAGTTAAACCGGCCGAAATTTATCGTTAAGTGACAGAAGTTTACGGTGAATACGCGATAAGTGATGGAATGGTGAGAAAGTGGGTAAGAATGTTTAATGCAGGTCGAACAAATGTCCACGCCGAGGCTCGGAGTGGTCGGCCTTCTGTTGTCACCGATGATTTGGTAAGGAAAGTTGATGAAGCAATTCATGAGAACAGACGCTTCACAATGACAACTCTTTCAGAGGCATTTCCACAAATTTCACGTACTGTTTTGTTCGAAATTGTGTCTGACCGCTTGAATTATCGCAAACTTTGTTCCCGATGGGTTCCAAAAATGCTCACTGATGTTCACAAAACAAAGCGACTTGGTAGTGCCCTGACATTTCTCACGCGGTACAGTGATGAGGGAGAAAACTTTTTAAACCAAATTGTGACAGGTGATGAAACTTGGGTGTGTCATTTCACACCAGAATCGAAACAACAATCGATGGAGTGGAGACACACTCATTCTCCGAAAAAACAAAAGTTCAAAGTGACAATGCCATCACAAAAAATCATGTGCACTGTCTTCTGGGATAGGAAAGGCGTTTTGATTACTGAATTTCTTCCCAGAGGTGAAACCATTAATGCGGCACGATATTGTGAGACTTTAACAAAACTAAGGCGTGCCATTCAAAACAAACGAAGAGGAATGCTCAGTAAAGGAATTGTGTTGCTCCATGACAATGCTCGGCCCCATACTGCTGGTGTCACTCAATCGTTAATTCGACAGTTTCATTGGGAGCAGTTCGATCACCCGCCGTACAGCCCGGACTTGGCGCCGTCCGACTATCACTTGCTCCTGCACATAAAGCGCGAGCTTGGTGGCAAGCGCTTTGGATCTGAAAATGCTGTGGAAAAATGCACGAAAAATGCTGTGGAGTCGTGGTTATCGAAACTGGCGGGAAGTTTCTTTGACGATTGTATACAAAAACTCTCACCCGCTATGACAAGTGTTTGATCATTGGCGGAAACTATGTTGAAAAATAGTTTAAGACATGTATTTTCATGTAAAAATAAAATTGGATTCGAAAAAATTGTTTTACTTTTTTTTTTTTTTTTTTTTTTTTTTTTTTTTTTAACGGTACTTAGTTTCTGAATACGCCTGGGAAATAGAAGAGAAATAAAAGGGGAAAAAATATTAAAAAATAATAGAAAAAAAATCTGCACAAAAAGTTTTGGCGGTGCAACAGAGGGGTTGGCAAGTTACAGAATTCCTAATTTAGTCTCTTATTTACATTATATTCTTTAGACCAGTACTTACTTATCATTTATAAATATTTACTTCAAAATATTTTTTTAAAGATACGAGACGAAATGAAGAAAGTGGTTGCACAAAATGTGATCCGAAATTTATAAAACGTATGTGGCTACAACTACATATCTAAATGTATACAGCTGCAATTATATATGTCAATATATTCGTATAATTATGTCAAAGTGGTAAATTTCAAGGTAATTATTATATAAAATTGGTAAACTGTATTGTTATTTATTGGTAAATATCAAGTAAATTAATAGGGTACTTACGTATTATCCCTTCAACCGTGAATGTTGGCTACATCGAACACTGAAATCTGGCCAGGGATCTTGCTAAATTTTTACTGATTATTCCTGAAATATTATGAATAAAATGACGCTTCTTTATTTAGTGAAAAATTAGTATTCGACGCGGTTGGTTAAAAAAGCTTTCGTCGATTTGTACACGTTTATTTGGCTCAGCGAGTTTACTAGAAGCTCTGCTTAGAACGCTATAAACAGAAACTTTCTCAGGTAATTGTTCCAAACTATTACTATTTTGTGGAGCATATTCAACTAATCATATCGTGACCATTAATGAACAATTTTTTTAAATGTTAAGATCTCATAACTTTGAATCCGCTGCTTGCTATTCTGAAAACGTTAGTTTCCACAGGTTAATCATTTTCTTCTAACCGCAAGAAAAAAAAAAAAAAAAATACAACAAAAAGAGTTAACTTATATCCTTGTTCATAAAAGCAAAAGGTAGCTTATCGAGAATTAATAGGAGTCACATCCAACAAAAGCAAGGGCCCACCGGCGGCCGAGCGGTAACGTCGCTGAACACTGGTAGTTCGAGCTGGGATCGAATTTCAGAGAACGCGCTGACTTCATGGTTAGTTTTCGCGTGTTTTGCATGTGTAACGCGAATAAGAGCCAGTTTTCCTTGAAACGCCCTGCATGAAGGCATCCTGCCCTACAGGCAGATAGCCCTCCCAGCTACTTTGTCTTAATCAATGAGCCTAATCTAACCAAACAAAAGTGCAGATATTATGAATTCATTGTTACTTCACATTTATCCATAACTGGGTCTAAATAGCACTGCATAGCAACAACTCACAGTCGACGAGATACTACGTATGTACCAAGAATAGCAATAACTTGAAGATTGTCAGGAAATGTGCATTACAGTTTTACGAGAGGTTTACAAATTTTTATTTCTAATATTACAAATGTTTCAAAAGGCTTATTATTGATCAAACGAATGTTTTAACTAATTTTTAGAATTAAGAAAAAAGTTGTAATTATCCTTACGAATTGACTACATTACTGAATAGATTCTGTATTTACTTCAGATACTTATATTGTTATGTGCGTATTCTGCTGAATGAAAGAAAGGTAGTTTTAATAAAATACGTAATGCCAAAAAAAAAGTAAATTTCACGTAAAAGGTTCTTACCAGAAATGGTTTATAGAAAAATAAAAGTATTAAAATTTGTTTCGATATATTTCATACATCTATAATAGCTTTGGGATTATTAAAGTGCATAAAATATAGTCGCTTTCACATGCATGTTAAATGCTGTTTTCAGAGACTATTAAAAACGACCTTCAGATAAAACTTTACTAAATCTTACCTAAGTAAAATTAGATTTTATCTAAAGCAAAAAAATTATAAAGTTTGTATTAAAATTGGTGTTTAAAATTATTATCCTTAATTTTAAACACCTTATTCAGAACACACCTAACACATTTATTTACGAATGATATTTTGTTTTAATTCACTCAGTATAACTTAATAATTCAATATCCATTTCTGAAGGGTATGAATTCTTGAAAAATTAAAAATAATTTTGTCAAAAACATTTGTATGTTTGCGGTAAAATATAACGTTTATATACCCCAAAACATACGTATAATTTTTCGGATTCTTGTGCTCACTCACTGTCGGTACCATTTTCTGAGAATTAACTTTCATGAGAACACGAAATTCGCTAATAATGATATTTATTTAATTCACTCAATATAAGTTATACTTAGCTTATCTTATTTAATATTCATTTCCGAAAGCTAAGAATTCTCGAAAAATAAAAACATTTTTGTCAAAAATATACGTATATCAGTGGTGAAAATAACGTTTATATACTCCAAAACACACGTATATTTTCGGATTCTTGCTGTCTCATTCACTGTCTTACCATTTTCTGAGAACTAACTTTCTTGAGAACAGGGAATTCGCTAATAATGATATTTATTTAATTCACTCAGCATAAGTTAGATCAAGCTAATTTATTTAATATCTATTTCCGAAGGAGAAGAATTCTTGAAAAATAAAAATATTTTTGTCAAAAATATATGTATGCTTTTAATAAAAAATAAGGTTTATATACCCCAAAACATAGGTTTATTTTACGATTCTTGCTCTCTCACTCACTATCATACTATTTTCTGAGAGTTATTTCTTGAGAACTCGGAATTCGCTAATAATGATATTTAATTAATTCACTCTGCATAAGTTGTATTAAACTAATGTTATTCAATGTCCGTTTCCGAAGGAAAAGACTTCTTGAAAAATAAATATATTTTTGTATTTCAAGAAATATATATGTATATTTTTGGTAAAAATAACGTTTATATACCGTAAACATACGTATATTTTCGGATTCTTGCTGTTTCACTCACTGTCATACCATTTTCTAAGAATTAACTTCCTTGAAAACACGAAATTCGCTAATAATGATATTTATTTATAAGTTATATTAAGTTAATTTCCTTCAATATCCCTTTTCAAAGGAAATTCTTGAAAAATAAAAATATTTTTGTCAAAAATATATATATATTCTTGGTAAAAGTAATGTTTATATACCCCAAAACATACGCATATTTTCGGATTCTGTCTCACTCACCATCTTTTGGAAATTAACTTTTCTTGAAAACATGAAATTTACTAATGAATAATTTAAAAACACAAAACTATTAATTTTGTAATAATCAAAATTCATATTTGAATGAAACCACGAATAAATCAAAATCTTAAATGAATATAACTAACCTTGCGCAGACGGTACGACGACTAATTAAACAACCATTTACGTTGGCCCGGTTGAGCATGGGTTCCAGGCTTGTAAGATAATGTTCATAACAGCGTGCATCACCACTGTAAACTCGCCGCTGTCTGAGAACACGCACCAACAGAACTGTCTACCTCGACTCTTCTATCAACGAGGCGCAGAATCGGGCCGCACTTGTTGACCAATCGCAGTGAGCTATGCGCAGTTGACACTCTCCTTGGCAGTGGTTTCGTTTTTCTTCTTAGTAATTGCGCCGCATTTTCGCGGGAGTGGATTCAGAAGACTGCCCAGCTTTTGGTGATCGTCTATCTTAAAATAACTCCTTTCAATTTCAATTTCTCCTTTTAATCCACTGCCAACAAGTTTTGGTATAATATCCCTAAGTGTAATGATTAATTGACACCACATTTACAGAGCTGACAACACGTAGGCGAAGAAAGATCGCAGTTCATTTTCATATTTCCACGCTGTACGTACGCGCTGTAAATTCTTGCAAAGTAAAATTTAATACACAGCTTTCAAAATAACGTAGCTTTGCAAGTAAGCGAAATGATAGAGACTGATAGATATTTTGTCTGAAGTGAAGGTTAACATTTCGACGTACTTCTGAATTTTTCTTTGAACAAAATTAAGCGAAATGTGAGAGACTGATAGATATTTTGTCTGAAGTGAAGGTTAACATTTCGACGTACTTCTGAATTTTTCTTTGAACAAAATTAAGCGAAATGTGAGAGACTGATAGATATTTTGTCTGAAATGAAGGTTAACATTTCGACGTACTTCTGAATTTTTCTTTGAGCAAAATTAAGCGAAATGTGATAGACTGATAGATATTTTGTCTGAAGTGAAGGTTAACATTTCGACGTACTTCTGAATTTTTCTTTGAACAAAATTAAGCGAAATGTGAGAGACTGATAGATATTTTGTCTGAAGTGAAGGTTAACATTTCGACGTACTTCTGAATTTTTCTTTGAACAAAATGCTGAAAAGTTTTATCATATTTTTTCCCCCAATGGCAGATTGTGAACAGTTACTGTGTAACACAGTCAATTAATCTATACAAGGCCAGATGTGGCGGTCTCTTTATTATGCAGGAACCTAATAGGTGAGCCACCATCGCCTCCTATGAAGGGGATGGACAGTTACAAACATGCTTTCTCAGAGATTCAATCCAAGGCCCTTCGGTATATCAATCAGGCTTCTCTAACCACTATACCGACTGGGCGGCAGCTTTATCATATGATATATTAGATTTCTTAAAAAGTGTTCAAAATTGTTTTCGTCATTTTTATTTAAAGGATCCTCCTTATTTTTCCCTGTATAACAGTCGGATATTTGCTCTAAGCAATTCATAGGAAATAACTGACCTCAGATATTTCATATGTCTCTTAGTGCTAACATACCAAGAGACAAATAAGATAACCACCGTACTAGGTCCATAATTTAGAGAAGCACGGTTTCAATATAGAGGGCAAATTTTTTTTTTTAAATATCTGAAAGGTTTCAGATTTTAAATTACGTCCAAAGGAACATTTTTTAAATATTTTGTGAGTTACCTCTATTTATTAAATATCATGCTTTTCGAGCTTAAATTGTAAAATTCAGTTCAACAGCAATATCGCAAAATAATTTTAAAATGAGAATATCTTTAGAATTATCTTTAGAATACAGAGTCTCGCGCGCTGGAGATAACTTTTTTTTTTTTTTTTTTTTTTTTTTTCCGTACAGTTTTGCCTTTGCTAGCTTTCAAATCGTTTAGTTTGTTAATCAAAAATTGGTTAAAGCTTTACAAAATATAAAATCGATTATATAACGACTTCCAAATTTAAAATTAGGGCTCCCACATGCCCATATTCTATGGAAAATTACATTATTCGAATTTTGATGGCTCTAGGTACCGTTGTTTTATCATAATGCGAGAAACATACATACATTTATGCATATTTTTCATTATTTAATTTCTTTAAATATATACAGGGCGATAATATTAGGTGGCAACAATTTGAAAAGTGGAATAATGGTTATCGTGAATCAGCGCAAAATGTCAAAACGAAATTAACAGTCCTTCTGAGCAAATTGGCCCCTTGGACTAATAAAAAATAAATCAAAGTTTATATTACGCCCAAACGGGAGTTTTTTTCATTACATACACATTTTGGGAGCATGTGCGCTAGTCCACATTGGGCTAAAAATATTTAAAAATAGCACATATTTAGAAATTCCGATAGACAGTCTCGCAGGCTGGAGATAAAAGTTTGGCCACCACTCGCTTTGAAATTGTTGAATTTTTTTAATCAAACATTCATTTGAAAGTTTTAAAAAATTTCAAATAAACATTATTTGGAAGAGGAGTTCTTCAAAATTCGGATTTCCAGCTGCCCATTTTCTCGTTGAGGACTATGTTATTCAAAATTTGATGACTCTAGGTAACGTTATTTTTTCACAGTGAAAGACACATACATGCATTTATGTAGATTCTTCATTATTTAATTTCTTTAAATATAACCCAGGGTGATAATATTTGTTGGCAATAATTTGAAAAAAAAATGCAGCCTTTTATAGTGATTAGACGCAAAATGTCATTTTAAGACTAATAGCCCTTTTCAGTCGTCTAATCAGGAGAGTGGTCAGCGACGCAGGCAGTAATACTAAGGTACCGAATTTGAATCTCGAAGAAGTCATGGATATTTGTAAATGTATAGTTTCTGTGCGGCAGGGGGGCACTCTAAATCTGTGGCTTACCAAAATTCCTCTCGAGACGTTGGTAGTAGGAGAACAGGTGTGGGAGACCCTCGGATCCCGGGTGCTCTCCATCCAAATTGGAAGCGGAACTGAGCAAAATCGTGGTGTCACTTGTAGGCTGGTCTAGGCTCTTGCCAAAGACAGGTGCAATCTTGCACTTTTTGCCAGGGTAAATTTCGTGTGCTTGTGCTGATGTGACTCTAAAAAAGGCGAGGTACAACGACAACAGCAGCAACAGCATAGCCCTTCTGGGGTAACGTCCATTTGGGCTAAAAAAGTAATTAAGGGGACTCATACACCTTAAAACCCATAAGATCTTCGAATATGTGACTGTTGCAAGAATTGGGATAACTTATTTATTTTAAAAGCAATTACTTCCAACTTTTTACAGCTGACTACATAATATAGCTGCTTTCTGAAATAGTAATCAGAGATTCTGTGTTGCCTCAAATATTTTTATAGTTTAATCCGCTTTGTGACAAATTTTTCGTCACGTTTCCACCTAGCGCGCACAGTTTAAAACATTCTGTTAATAATTTAATTCCATATTTAATACATAGCTTTTATAACATTTGGAAACTACTGTAAACCAACAATTCTAAGAATTTCATGTTAAATTTTTATTTTATTTGGAGTTGAGTTTATAAAACGTATTTTATTAAAAAAAAATCTGTCATGTTTTCGTCCATAAATTTTTTTAATATTAAAATATTCATCAGATTTTTGGTTCAGTTACAAAATAGGGCCATCAAATTTCAAGTATGTACCATTAGCCATTTTTAAAATATCGTGCGCGCAAGGTGGAAACATGACGAAACATTTTGTCACAAAGCGAATTAAATTACAAAAATATTTGTGGCAACACAAACTTTCTGGTTACTAGTTTCCAAAGCAGCTATATTATGTAGTCAACTGTAAAAAGTTGGAAGTAATTGCTTTTAAAATAGATAAAATATCCCAATTTTTGCAACAGTCACATATTCGAAGAGTGTTCAGGGGTTTTAGGTGTATGATGGTAAATTTTTTTAAATGAAAGACATTTTTAAAATAAATTTTCTATAATGTGTAAGTAATTATTTTTAAGCTAAGGTTTATTCTCTAGAAAAAGGCTGTCCTCAAGGCTCTGTATCCGGACCTACTCTTTGGAACATAATCATAAATGATCTTTTAAGTCATCTCGACGGTTGTTTAAAAATTGCGTTTGCAGACGACTTACTATAATTTTCCAAGGAAGGATTTTGAATAACATTCTTTTGAGAGCACAAGAAGTTCTAGATTTTGTCTCCAGTTGGGCGATTTCTCATAAACTCACTTTCAATCCTTCAAAAAGTAAAGTTATGCTTGTTCCCAGTACGTTTGATGAACAAAATATTGCTTCTTTGATGCTCGATAATTCTCCGTTGGAATTTGTAGAAAATGTTAAATATCTTGGTGTCATTATTGACCAAAAATTAACATGGAAAAAGCACATTGAATTCCTTTCTGCTAAATGAGAAAAAATTATTAATGGCTTTCACCGAATTGCCAAAAATACTTTTGGAGTTACGTTGTTAAGAAACTCATGTATAAGCAGTGTATTGTACCTTTCATTTCGTACGGCTGTCGTGCTTGGGGACATGTTCTTGCGAAGAAGGTTAACAAAAGAAATTTAAGAAAGATTCAACGGAGAATTCTTCTTCGTATTATTAGTGGTTATAGAACCTTAAGCTATGAGGCTGCTTTTGTTCTTGCAGGAGTTCCGCCTATTGATTTTGAAATTGCATATAAGAACAATATTTTTGAGTCATTGGCAACTCATGCTTCGGAAGACTGTATTAATGGAATTGTCCCCTTCACTGATCTTCCTCATCCCGCTTCTTTAGAACCCATAAATTTCTGCGATTATAAAGAGACTGCTAAAATAAATTTTCATATGGTTTTCTTTACAGATGGCAGCAAGATGAACAACAAGGTTGGCCTTGCATTTGTTCTTTTTGAAGGCCATTCCGAGATTTGTTTTCTTAGACACCGTATACGGAATGAATGTACAGTTTTTCAAGAAGAACTTCTGTGCATTTATCTTGCCGTCAAATGGTTCCAGGATCATGGGACAACATCCTCAAAGTACCTTATTTGTTCTGATTCTCTTTCTTCTCTTCAACTTTTGAACAGTATTACCAGCTGCGATAAATTAGTTATCGAAACCCTAGTAACTGTTAGTTCACTTAGAGGTATTGATATCTGCTTTGCTTATGTGCGTGCTCATCATGGTTTCTACGGAAATGAAAGAGCTGATTTCTTAGCTAAAGATGCCTTAAATTTACCCATTGATATCAACATTAGCATTCCAAAGAGTTATTGGATGTCCTTTCATTATAAAAAGCTTTTAGCTATGTGGAATGAGGAATACATTTCATCTTGTAATGCGGAAGTCACCAAAAAGTTCTTTCCTTCTATTTACCATAGACTGAATTCCGAGTCTTTCCTCTCGTTAAATTTTAAAGTGTCTCAGTTTTTATCTGGTCACGGTAAATTTGCAAGTTATCTGTTTCGTTTTAATCTACGATCAAACAATTTATGTGAATGTTCAAAAAGAGTTCCTCAGGATGTGGAACATTTGATTTTCTCGTGCCCTACATTTGATGGCCCTAGATTATGCTTACAGAACGATTTGAAAATGTTCGGAGTGACTTGGCCAGTGAACTTATCTGTTTTCGTGAAGTCCAGACTGCTGTTCTCTGCTTTTGTTCGCTTTATTTATGCATGTAATTTTTAATGTTTATTTATACATGTAACCTTTAATGTTCTAGTTAACTTACTTCTGTAAGCCCCGTGTTGTACATATGTGGTGCACGGGGAGTCTGTATGTTCTCAAAGGAAAAAAAAAATAATACCATAATAATTCATAAAATATTAAAATCGGATTCCTTGCTACATACTTGTACAGCATGCATGAGCTATGTATATTTCTTTATCCAAATATGCATACCATATATGCTATGCTTACTCTTCACTGTTAATCCGCTTACAGCAACAGTTGCTATTATAATAAGTAATAGAAACATTCTCTTCTCCCCCCCTCTTATGATCAGTTTATTTTTATCAAAAGTGTACACAATAACGAAAAAAATTCTTAACCTTTAAATGTCAGGATTTCAAAAAAGAAAAGAATAAATAAGAGGAAAAAAAATAAAACAACAAATTGCATTGCTTCAGTATTATAATTAAAAGTGTGTAAGGATGTCAGCATCAATAAATAAAAAAAGAGATGTTGAATATTTTAGACTGGAATATAGTCAAGAGAAAGCAGGGGAAAAGAAGATGATAAAAGAATGATAAAGAAGATGACGAAAAACAATAAAATGGGTTACTAAACCATTTTCCAAAATAAATAGTGAGAACATCAACAGATTCATTAGAGAAGTAAGCTTTATTAATTTAGGCGATAAACAACAAAAATCGGTTATATTTGCAAATTTCACAGGGCTAGTTTCGATGGTTTTACCAAACCATCAACCTCAGCTGCCAAAGTGCAAATGAATGAACAAGATAAGGTATAGTGATAAGGTAAGAATGACTTAACAGGAGTTAAGCTACTTTCGCCATCTATTGATGAGACAAATCATAATTTTCTTAAAGGCTGAAAATAAAGATGGATTTGAATTAGAGTCATGAACTAGAACAGAAAGATTTTTTGAATGTGAAACGCCTCTAGGAAATCTAATTCAATAAGGGAAGATCTGTTTTGAATAATTTTGGCAGCAGAAAAATGAAAAGTGTGATTTTATGACCAATAATGGGCAACAGAGTTTCCTTTTCCCTAACATATGCCCCATATTCTTTAACGCGAAATTTTAAGGTTCTCGTAGTTCGACCAACGTAAATTAAACCATATTAACCATATGATTCATATTTTTCTGCAGCCAAAATTATTCAAAAAACATCTTGCATTCGCGAATTAGGTTTTCTATAGGCGTTCCACATTGAAAAACATCTTTCTGTTCTAGTTAACGACCCTAATTCCAATCCACCCTCGCCTTTAGTCTTTAAGAAAATTATGTTTTAATTTTCTTGTTTCATTAAAAGATGGTGCCAATAACTTAACTCGTGTCCAACCATTCTTATCTTATCTCTTTCATTTGCACTTTGGCACCTGTGGATGATGGTTCGGTAAAACCATCGAAACATAGTCCTGTGAAAATTTGCAAATATGACGCCGATTTTTGTTGTTTGAATTCTAAATTAATACTAATTCAGAAGTCAAACAACAAAAAATCAGCGTTACATTTTCAAATTTTTACAGGAGTAGTTTCGATGGTTTCACCGAACAAACAACCTCAGCTGCAAAAGCGCAAATAAAAAGAGATATGATATAATGATTAGATAAGATAAGAAATCCTGGACAGAAAATAAGCTAGTGGTGCCATCTGTTGATGAAACTAGAACTAAAACATAATTTCTTTAAAGGCCGAAGGCAAAGATGGATTGGAATTAGGATCGTTAACTAGAACATAAAGATTTTTTTGAATTTGAAATGCCTCTAGACTAATACACCCTTAGGAAAAAAAAAAAAAAAACGACGCACCAAGAAGGAGAAGAAGGAGTTATCCGAATGGGACGAAAATCAGTAGAAGTGCAGAAGTGCACCTACAGAGAAACAAATGATTACAGTTTGAGAGAAATTGGATGATTTATTGAAGTGATAGAGCTTCACAAACTTAAAACCTCAGTAACGCGTTTGTTCACCTCTGGCCCTTATGCAAGCAGTTATTCGGCTGGGCATCGACTGATAAAGGTTGCGAATGTCCTCCTGCGGGATATCGTGCCAAATTCTGTTCAACTAGAACAGAAAGATTTTTTGAATGTGAAACGCCTGTAGGAAATCTAATTCACTAAGGGAAGATCTGTTTTGAATAATTTTGGCAGCAGAAAAATGAAAAGTGTGATTTTATGACCAACAATGGGCAACAGAGTTTCCTTTTCCCTAACATATGCCCCATATTCTTTAACGCAAAATTTTAAGGTGCGTTAGATCGTCAACTTCCCGAACTGGTTGGAGGGCCCTGCCCGTAATGCTCCAAACGTGCTCAATAGGAGAGACATCCGGCGACCTTGCTGGGCAAGGTAATGTTCGGCAAGAACTAAGGCAAGCAGTAGAAACATGCGCAGTGAGGGGCGGGCATTATCTTGCTGTAATATAAGCCCTGGGTGGAGTGACATTAAGGGCAACACAACGGGCCTTAGAACTTCGTCGAAGTACCGCTGTGCTGTAAGGTTGCGCCGGATGATAACCAAAGGGGTCCTACTGTGAAATGAAATGGCACCCCAGACCATCTCTCCTGGTTGTCGTCCTGTCTGTAAGAAGACAGTCAGGTTGGTATCACACCGCTGTCCGGGGCGTCTCCAGACTCACCTTCGCTGGTCATCGGGGCTCAGTTCAAAGCGGGAATCATCACTGAAGACTATTCTACTCCAGTCAGTGACATTCCAGTGCGAATGAGCCCGACAGCACTGCAAACGGGCTTGACGTTGTACAGAGGTCAATGGTAGTCGGCGCAAGGGGCGCCGTGACCTCCGCCCCCTTTCTGTGAGCCGTCTATGAATGATCCTTGCGGTCACTGAAGCACTAGTTGCACTTGCAAGCGATGATAATGATGCATCTGGGGCTGTGAGTGCCTCTCTGACGATTGCTCAATCTTCACGTTCTGTCGTTTCTTTAGGCCTACCGCTTCCTTCTTGTCGCTGTGTACAGCCATGGTTCACCCATTCCTGCCAACACCGTTTAATAGTGGCATCGCTCCTGCTCAAATGTCGAGCTATTCGCCGATAAGACCAACCGGCTTCTTTGAGCCCTGCTACACGACCTCTCTCAAATTCTGACATCTGCGCATATCGTTCACGCACCTGTATGCGAGGCATAGTTACTGTGTACCAGAGTACACGGAATGAAATTCGTGAAGAATTTATGACATGGAATTGTAATTTCTCCTTTTAAATATCCTGCCAGTTGCGCAGATCAGATGCGCTGTAGCGACAACCGTTTATTCATTGCCAGCCAAAATGTAAAATTTTGCATTTTTCGTCGAAACCTGTATGCATATCAATTTGCGTCCAATTTGCTTTATATCTTCTAGATGCGTCGTGATGCGCCGGTTTTTTTTTTTTTTTTTTTTTGTCTAAAAGTGTATTAATAGTTCAAATTAAGCGCTGAATTATTTCATATTAATAGACAAGATATAGTTATTAATAATTAGACCTGCTAAATGATCGTGAAGCACTCTTTTAAAAAATATTTAAAAGCTAGATATTTTAAGCTGAAAGATGAAGATTTTTATGATATTATTGCATCCCTGTGCGAGCACTCGTGGTGTAAGATTTCTTCGAATACCGGAGAGAATACAGCTGATTCTTCAAGTTTCTTAGTACGGAATATCTAAAGATCCCTCAAGAAGTAGCTTAACAGATGCATACTGGGCATTTGTGACTACTTGGGTTTGGTCGACTAGGCGTTTTTTCTTTTCCCAGTTTTTTAAATGGGGGAGAATATAAGGAATTACTGCATTTCCCCATGCATACGTTACTGAAGTATATGGGTTTCCGCATCTGTACGCCATGTATACGTCTCCATGTGTAAGTGGTTAGTAGATCTTGCTAGAAATTAGAGGATACTTGTTTCGAATTCAGGTGGGCGAGAACAAATTTGAATTGTCATATTTCCTTATGTGAAATGTCCGGCAGTCTGTACAGAGCAGTGGAAGGTAAGGAAAGCATAGTTTTACTATTTGTTCTTATAGCGAGAATTTTGTTTCAACATAAATGGGATACATTTATGATCAAGCAGAGAATCTTTTTCTAATACTGACCCAATTTAGAGAAAGCTTACATATGGATTTTATTTGTTACACTAACTATAAGTAACGTTAATCTTCACAGCAAAATCGAAATGAAAATATGAAATTGATGCGTAGGTGGGAAAATTACTATGTAATCTTCAAGCATTGGAGATTTTATTTAGAGGTATTCCTGACGATGATGTGGCAGTTAACGGTCTAATGATGCAGCAGAAAACTGAAGAATTAGCATTGGTGTTACCATTGTTACTTGTCTGACGATGGTCAGCACAAGCCCATGACATTGATCGAGGCAAAGAGTCAAGTGAGCCTTGAGTACCGTATGCATGACAGCCCGACTTTAGCTCAGTTCCACCCCCAGTTTTGAAAGAGAGCACGTCGGGGGCAGGTTCATGGATCCCACTTCCGCTTCTCCTCTACCATCGTCCTCTAGAGAGGACTTCTGGTTCGCCGCATTTTTAGAGTGCCCCATACCGTACAAACGCTATACATTTACAAGCGTCCATGTCTTCTCTGGGATTTTAAAACGAGCCCTTCAATACGACAGTTAGAGCAATTAACCACAATCCCGGTTAAGCAGCAGAATTAGTTGTCAAACATAGAAAGATGATTTTGAAGCAATAGATGGCTGGCTGGTTTAGCCAGTACGTCACGAGTGTGAGAAATCCTGTTTGACCAGTTTTCACCATTTGGGGAAGATATTGGGGAAGATAAGCAAGAATCTAGGTTATCAAACTGGATTTACGAAGGACTGATATAATAGAAGGTAGCTTATGAAACTGGATTTATTAAGGAATGAATTAATATAAGCTAGGTTATGGAACTAAATAAGCTAGGTTATGGAATTGGATTTATGAAGGACGGAACTAATATAAGCTACGTTAAGCTAGGTTATGGAAGTAAAGAAGTTAAGTTATGAAAAGTTATGAAAGTAAGTTAGGTTATAAAAGTGGATTTGCGAAGGATTGATATAATAGAAGGTATTTTATGAAACTGGATTTATTAAGGAATGAATTAATATAAGCTAGGTTGTGGCACTAAATAAGCTAGATTATGGAATTGGATTTATAAAAGACAGAACTAATATAAGCTACGTTAAGCTAGGTTATGGAAAGAAGGTAAAGAAGCTAAATTAGGTTATGAAAGTGGATTTGTGAAGAATTGATATAATAGTAGGTAGCTTAGGAAACTGGATTTATTAAAGAATAAATTAATATAAGCTAGGTTATGGAACTAAATAAGATAGGTTATGGAACTGGATTTATAAATTACGGAACTAATATAAGCTACGTTAAGCTAAGTTATGGAAGTAAAGAAGCTAAGTTAGGTTATGAAAGTGGATTTGTGAAGAATTGATATAATAAAGAGTAGCTTATGAAACTGGATTTATTAAGGAATGAATTAATAGTATAAGCTAGGTTATGGAACTAAATAAGATAGGTTATGGAACAGGATTTATATAGGACGGAACTAATATTATAAGGTATTTCTCCCACTTCCCTAGCGTGCCTAGCTAGATTATAGAACTAAATAAGCTAGGTTATGGAATTGGATTTATAAAGGACGGAACTAATCTAAGCTAAGTTAGGTTATGGAAGTGGATTTGTGAAGGACTGATATAATAGAAGGTAGCTAATGGAACTGGATTTATTAAAGAATGAATTAATATACGCTAGATTATAGAACTAAATAAGCTAGGTTATGGAACTGGATTTATATAGGACGGAACTAATATTATAAGGTATTTCTCCCACTTCCCTAGCGTTCCTAGCTAGATTATAGAACTAAATAAGCTAGGTTATGGAATTGGATTTATAAAGGACGGAACTAATATAAGCTATGTTAAGCTAGGTTATGGAAGTAAAGAAGCTAAGTTAGGTTATGAAAGTGGATTTATGAAGGTTTGATATAATAGCAGGTAGCTTATGAAACTGGATTTATTAAGGAACGAATTAATATAAGCCAGGTTATGGAACTAAATAAGATAGGTTATGGAACTAAATAAGATAGGTTATGGAATTGGATTTATGAAGGACGGAACTAATAGAATATAAGCTACGTGAAGCTAGGTTATGGAAGTAAAGAAGCTAAGTTATTTTATGAAAGTGGATTTGTGAAGGATTGATATAATAGAAGGTAGCTTATGAAACTGGATTTATTAAGGAACGAATTAATATGAGCTAGGTTATGGAACTAAATAAGATAGGTTATGGATTTGGATTTATGAGGGACGGAACTAATCTAAGCTAAGTTAAGTTAGGTTATGGAAGTGGATTTGTGAAGGACTGATATAATAGAAGGTAGCTAATGGAACTGGATTTGTTAAAGAATGAATTAATATACGCTAGATTATAGAACTAAATAAGCTAGGTTATGGAACTGGATTTATATAGGACGGAACTAATATTATAAGGTATTTCTCCCACTTCCCTAGCGTTCCTAGCTAGATTATAGAACTAAATAAGCTAGGTTATGGAATTGGATTTATAATGGACGGAACTAATATAAGCTATGTTAAGCTAGGTTATGGAAGTAAAGAAGGTAAGTTAGGTTATGAAAGTGGATTTGTGAAGAATTGATATAATAGTAGGTAGCTTATGAAACTGGATTTATTAAGGAATGAATTAATATAAGCTAGGTTATGGAACTAAATTAGATACGTTATGGAATTAGATTTATGATGGACGGAACTAATATATGCTACGTTAAGTTAGGTTATGGAAGGAAAGAAGCTAAGTTATGTTATGAAAGTGGATTTGTGAAGGACTGATATAATAGAAGGTAGCTAATGGAACTGGATTTATCAAAGAATGAATTAATATAAGCTAGATTATAGAACTAAATATGCTAGGTTATGAAACTGGATTTATATAGGACGGAACTAATATTATAAGGTATTTCTCCCACTTCCCTAGCGTGCCTTAGTGGTGTAACGGTAGCACGCTGGGCCGGTATTCCAGAGGTCCGTGGTTCCATTCCCGGCGAAGGCGGTTGCATATTGTTCATCTTTTCTGCTTCCAATTGACCTAATGACTCTACAAATGCCGCCCGAACTAAAAGCTTGTGGATGATGATTCTCCGCACCCAGGATTTGGCGACTAGGTCCCCTAAAACCCTAGTCGCCCTTTAAAAAGGGGAGTATATGAAGTATTTCTCCCACTTTCCTAGCGTGCCTTAGTGGTGTAACGGTAGCACGCTGGGCCGGTATTCCAGAGGTTCGTGGTTCGATTCCCGGCGGTTGCATATTTTTCATCTTTTCCGCTTCCAATTGACCTAATAACTCTACAATATAAGCTGCGTTAAGCTAGGTTGTGGAAATAAATAAGTTAAGTTAGATTATGAAAGTGGATTTGTGAAGGATTGATATAATAGAATGTGGCTTATGAAATGGATTTATTAAGGAAGGAATTAATATAAGCTAGGTTATGGAACTAAATGAGCTAGGTTATGGAACTGGATTTATGAAGGACGGAACTAATGTAGGCTACTTTAAGCTAGGTTATGGAAGTAAATAAGCTAAGCTAGGTTGTGAAACTGGATTTGTGAAAGACTGAACTAGAAAAAGATTATGAAACTAGATTTAAAATTTATTGGTACTTTTGAGATTTCCGCCGTTAATGACCTGACAATATTTAGGTAAAATATTTTTATATAAAATGCATTTAAATTAACATAACTCTTCATAAAAATAGATATTTGAATATGAATGTGTAAATAGATATTTATTCCAAATCTCACCGTGTTTCATTATAGAAAACTGAGATTAAATATCTTCCATAACATATTAATGCATGTATATGTATAAAATATTCCACAGACAACTCTCCAGCTTCTTATGTAACTTGGTTCTTAGCCAGTTAGATCAGACAACTCGAATAGGGCAAAACTTGCACATTTCGTGTATCCTACAACAATACTACAACAAAAATAACTCTGAATAGCAATTTAAAACAACTGGACAGAGACTAGGCTAGATGCCAAACAGGAGTTCCAGACAATGCAAAAAAGGTCGTTCGATCTAAGAATCGGTCTGAGAATTAAAAGAAACTCAGTTTTATTCTACTTATCAGATTCACATAGAAAAGAATATGCACGATGAAGAAAGTAAACAACGAATTGAAAAGTGAAAACAAAAATTTCTCGAGAATAATTTAGAAGTATTTTTCTCAACAACTAACTTTTCTTTAGGTGAATGTTTTAGCTTTATAGTAGAAAACTAATCTTTTCTTTTTATAACGCACAGAAACTATTTTGTTTTATAACTGCTTCGGATGGATTCAAAAACATTGATAATACCATATTAATCCTCTACGAAAAATATATTGTTTACTGCATTTCTTACGAAACAGTGATCTGAAATTCAAAGAGTTATAATATGAGAGACAGACTATCTAAAAGCTCACGAAACTGTCAATTCACGAATCGCTAAATGGTAAAAAAAAAACAGCTACTTTAATTATGTGCTTCTTTATGATATTAAATACCATTTTATAAACTAGATTTACCTGTCGTTTCTCATTTCGGGCAACGTCGCACTAGATTTCTATTTCAGTACAAAACTATTTTGTTTTGAATTTTACAAAGCAAATATTTCTTGCATATTAAATTTCAATACACTCTTGGAAAAATGCTGCAGAAGCATATCAGAAGCTTAAGCAGTCTTTCAATGAAAATGCGTTAAGCAAGTAACACGAAGCTATATATTTTTTCTGGTCAGCAATATTTTTTACCACTCCCTTAGCATCAATTCTCCTGCTTTCTAGTGTCTGTTACGATATGGTTCTTAGTCAAGATTTTCGATCGATGAAGAATGACGTCTGATACGACTAGTAGGAGAAAGCTGTTTGGTAAATATCATCCAGCCCAAAGATGCCAAAAGAACCGTATCAAAAGAGGGCGTATTACTTCAGGAATATTGGTTGTCTCTTTACCTTTCTTTGGAATTCTTCAGGAACATTGGAATAAAAAAATGTCCTCTTTACCTTGCATTTCTTTAACCTTAATCCGTGATTGTGGCATCTTCACTGAAGAACAATACTTCTCTGCCGTGACTAGAAAATATATATATGTTCGCTCTTCAACCAGATATTAAGGCTGCTATGTACAGTTGGTGGAAGGGCTGTCCCATCGATGGAGAAAACGAAACCCAGATTAAAATCTACAAAAATGTAACTTTCTCAAACTAAGAAGCAAAGAAATTATTCAAAAATATAAAAATGAGCCTTCGCAAAACTCGTTTATCAATACAGCATTTTTTGTTGTGGTTTTTGTCTTGTCCATGTATTTCATGGAAGAATGGTTGCTTGAGTTTCAAGGCGGTTGGACTTCTACTTCCAACCCAATTTTGAGGGAGTGCTCCCCGGAGGACGGGACCGAGTGTCTCTCACCCCCCTCCCCTTTCACCAAACTACACAAGAGTACTTTTGGCTCGCCATATATTTCGAGTGCGCGCCTTGCTGCAAAGACACCATGCATTTAGAAATATCCATGCCTTCTCTGGGATTCGAACCCGGGCTCTCCGGTATATTAGGTTACTCCAACCACTATATCGTCTGGCAGGCTACAGTAGTTTTTTCTAGCAGCGATATCTTTCTTTCATCCAAATTAATATCATCATTCAGGTTAAAATCAAATTAACATCAGAAAATAGAAAAAACACTTAAGTGGTATCGAATGCTGTTAAAAAGCCGATTTTGCCGAGTGTTTCTAGACATGGGAAAAACGGTAGACTTGGTGTTTGCAGTTCAACAGAGACTATTTCGAGAGAGAAGAAAATAACTTGGAAGGAGCGTTAGTAAAGTTTTATGGGGGAAATTTTGAGAACTTTTAGATGATTCCTCTGCTGTCTGGTTTCCATTAAGTAGGTTTTAAAAATACTGCACATTATATCACTATATCATTCCATTTATTATTGTTGAAATCAAATGTAATTCATAGCGTTATGTAACTTTCCTTACTCTCTGAATTGATTTTCTAATTCCAAGGCGGCTTGAAAATGGCGCTTCATGCAATTCATGTAAAATACTCAATCTTAAGTTCGGTGGGATAAATGGTCGTTACTCGGTGAGTAATTCATTGTTATTATTTGTTCCCTTCGAATAAAACAAGAGGTCACCTGTGATTTCATAACTGATTGCCCTCGTCCTAATTCCCGTTATGTCATGATGCTTAAAATGATAGATATTTAAATAAGAATTAACATTTTTTAATTCTACATTGTTCTACATTTCTTAAATAACTGTTCTTAGCAAATTTTAAATTTTTGAAGTCAACATAGCACACTGTATTTGTTTTGCCTCGTCATCTAGTTTAATTTTTGATTGGGCATCAGCAACTGTATTTTATTTCTCCACAGTAGGTTTAATTTTCGAGATAAATTTTGCAATTTAAGAGTCTTATGATTCTTGGCGACAGATTCTTTCCAGAATACAGTCGTATTTTTGCTGCATGATCTGTGCATACAGTAACATGCTCCTTTTCTGAACATCCAACAAGATCGCTAAAGTTCCTGCCTCGGTAGCGGTATAATTTCTCTGATTTGGACTAAATGTTTTGCTAAAATACTCTACCGGTCGTCCATCTTGCATGCAGTGGTTTCTACTGTAGCACCAAATGCATCTGTAATAATCTCTAACATGATCTCCGGTTCAAGACATTTCAAGGCCTTTGCTTGCGTTTTCCATTTTGGCCGCTATCGAATGCAATTTAACGACGTTTTTTACTTTACATCTGTACGTAAGGGCTCATTTTCCCCAAATGAATTATAAATTTAATATAAAATGGATTCAGAAGAGACATTTTCGTGGCATCTGTATGTACGTACGAATGTAAGTATCTCTCGTAACTCAAAACCGAGTAACTTCAGGACGCTGAAATTTTGTACATAGGAATGCTATAACATTTAGTTGTGCACATCCCTTTTTGGTTGCAGTCGGTCGCACCAAAAGTATATAAATATATAACTCCAGGCGAACGGACCGGCTGCATGGGCCTTTGCGTGGTTTACCGTATGTCTAACGTGTATACAAACCAGTTTCCTTTAGAAAGTTCTCCATGAATGTGTCCCTTCCCTTAGGCAGATAACCCTAATGGGCTTTGCGATAGTCAACTAAACCAAACCCATCCAAATTACAGATGTCCCAATATTTACAAATAACGGCGCATTTCATTTTAAAACCCAGTAATATGTTAATTCCTTTACTAAAAACAGATAGTTTCTATGGGTTATGAACATTTAATGATACTTAAAAAGTATATTCTCAAATAAAATGACTTCTTTCAAATAAATATGCAAAGGATTGTAAAATTTTCATTAAATCAATTGTGGAAGTATTCTTTGTTATTTTGTTCGTTCCCCTGAAATATGCCTGTTCTAGAAATTTAGAAACAAAATTACTTCCATAATTTTAAGCTGATGCACTTTTTCTGGCATAAGTATAAATATTTTTTTTTATTATATTTATCTACTGGTATTTATTTTTCTGTTTTCAGTTTTACAGAAGTAGTCTTTTATCAGAGATTTTTATTTAGTCTGATTTTTATCAGAGACTCCTTATTAGAATTCAGCAGTGCAATAGATTATTTATTTGCATTCGTATCTTAATTACTAACATTTGAGTGAAATTGCTCGAAAATGTTATTTGTCATAACATGATTGAATGAACCTGTCGTGGCAATGACGACCCACAGAAAACCATTACGAAAGAGTGACCAGGATTTCTGAGAGTATAAGTAAACATCAGCCTTGATAATTGCAATACAGTTGTGTAAGAAATCCACTGCCTTATCTAATACACACCATGGAATATATTTTTTAATGACCCTAATTTCTGCATATTCCCTAATTTCCGCATTAACGCAAATGTTTTCAGGTACTCCACAAATTACAGATATATCTTCAAACACAAAAACCATTTACCATATTTTATATGCATTTCTGGAAAGATAATTTTCCTTATCTCAAAGAAAGATAGTTCTCTTACAAGCTCGGTATGACGCAGAAACTAATTTATCCTTATCTCATAGTAAGGAACTTTTGGGCAGACTCATTACATAGCAATACACTCTAAATTATTCATTACATACCTGAAGTATTTATATTAATTCTTTTATCCATTTCCTGTCCGTGCAGCTGACCAGAGATAGCGAATCAATGCTGTCACGCAGTACGTTTCTGCTTTTGAGATAAGTATAATCGGTCATCTTATTTGGAAGGCGAAGTGACCTCATTTGGAAAGCTATAATAGGTCACCTTATTTGTAAGCTTCAAGTAATGTATGTGTGCTACAAATTTTAGGAATCTTAAGTGATTAAATTTACATTGAAATGATTGCGAAACGAAGTGTCATAAAGTCTCGAGTTCTTTGATAACATCAAATGTACGAAACTTCTTAAGACTTTAAGGGAATTATCACTATATCTTTTAAAGTACCACAGACACTGAGAAAGGGGTGAATTACCCTTTTACTTAAGTCAAATAAAGTTTAACAGACTTTTACAGAAGTTTAACAGTCATGTTTACAGAAGCCAGCATTTATGGGATAAATCAAAGGTACTGAATTTGACTTTACTAAGTTAACGGTTACATAAATACAGTAACGCGCAATATGGCTCTGACCTAAACTAGTCGGCTATGACTAGTCGGCGTGACAAGCGTAATGGTGAGCATAACGCAACGCAGTTGAATACTGCTCTCAAGAGAATCAAATTAGGAACGTGGCCTTTAATAGGCGGAACATGCTCTGATTCTATCCTCTAAAATCTTCCTTTAAATACTGTCTCCTTTCAAACTAATCTGAATACACGCGAGCTTGAAATTTATATTCTGGCAGAAGATGGGAAAAAAAGCAAATTAACATAAAATAAATCGTTAGTAAAACTACATGCATATTCTAGATGTACTAATGTTCAAAATAAAATTAAAAACTTTTCAAGGCATTATTAGGAAAGAGAGTTGCTAGGAATACTTACATAAACTTAATAATGAAATACTTAATATTAAACCTATCCCTCATAACTTTTTGCATGATTTCTAATCATTATTTTTTAAATTTTACTAACATAGCATTAATAATAAACTGATATACCGTACTTTCATTTCATCGTTCTTGTTTAATAAATTTCAATAAGTATTTCTTAAGCGGTCTCCGAAGAGATAAATTTATTGTGCAGATCGATAATATACCCTAACCACCAATAGCCATCTTTTCTAAGATGACTACCTGCACAAAAGACAAAAATTTCCTGGAAATGCGACTGTTCGTTTAAAAGAAGGCAATATCTGTATTTTCTTTCCAGTTCATTACGGATTTCAGGTTCTCGATAAACTTATAAACAAAATATATTACTAACAATTTGCGATAGCTATAATAAACTTCGCCTCAAATATTACATGCAATTTATTTGGTTTTAAATTTACATTTTAAAATTTTTTTATGAAATTTTACATAAATTTATTAAAAGATATGAATTTGATTTTTCACAAATACGTTAAAGTTATTTTGATTTGAATTTTTAGTTTATTTAAATTGCATTTAATATTTATTTATCAGTTACATGTATTTTTCATAATTATATAACTATTTGTATTTTCGGATACTCATGAAATTAATTCTTCGAATTTTATGATATGTTTGGCTTTAAATGAACCTGCATTATTATGAACTATACCTATAAACTATTAATGTAGTGCACTACTGTGTAAATTTCAAATTCTTGTGCATAGATTTTTTATCAAATACCTTTTTAACGTTGCACCACATCCACGAAATATATGCAAAACAAACTGAAATTAATATAAATTAATTTTTATAACTGTTTTGAATACAGACATTTTTATTATTACTTATTTTATTATTCTAATGTATTTATTACTGCTGAATATATTAATGTTACTTAAATATAATCACTTATGCATTTTCTTATTATTGCTTAGAAATTTTGTGTTATTAAAACTTTTATAATTTTTATTATTAAATCAGTTATCATTAATGTTAGTTTAATACTATCATTACTATGAGTTTAATTATTATGATTTAATAGTTTTATTAATATTACTTAACTTTATTATTGATACCTCACAAGTGCTTAAAGAGAAAATATAATTTTAGAGTTATTATTTCTGAGTTTTCTAACTTCTTGATTTTTGCAATTTCCTATTTTTATTTAATATGAATAGCACTTTTCTTTTAAAAAATTTAGATCGAATAGAAAATTTACAGAAAATTTTTTAATGTCTAATGTGAGATCATCGCACAGGATTTAGGAATTAAAATCAGGTGGAGGATTTTTATGTTATTCCTCCATGGGAAACAAAATGCTATTTAGTTATTTAGCTGAGCGTTGGATATTTAGGTCATCAACATGTATAAAGTTTCCTTTCTAATCTTCCGGCAGAAATGCGTCTAGACATGAACCACCTGCGATTTTAATGCTTGACATTAGGTGAAAATCATACAAGTCTCCCTAATGTCTTCGGGGTACTTTCATACGTTCAATTTAAATCTTAACATTTCTATAGCCATCATGGGCAAGGCTAAAACATAATCCGCAAAAGAAATATAAGTTTACTTTCTTCTGTGTTGGCAATCGGAAGAAAGATCAGTCTGCAATATTTGGTAAATTATATGGAAACGGATTATTTACTCTAAGTGGAAAGAGTTAATTAAAAAAAAATTTCTCTTTTACCAATTCCTTTTTATACTGGTAAGACACTGATAAATACAGATGTTGATAATATAATATTTACGGCTCAAATTGTGCGTTAAAACTAAGGGAAAGAAAGGCATGGCCGTGTCACTGGACAAGAGAAGGACAAGCTAAGGACAAAGGACTGTAGCGTACACATTTGTTGTTATTGTGTTATTATTTATGCTTACCTGTCTGACGTAGTCAGCCCAGCGCGCAAAATTCCACGTGGCAAGAAATGCTAGATTACGTCTGTCGGTGGCAACACCCAACAGGTCACAGTGCGATTTGGCTCAGTTCCGCCCGCAATTTTGATTGACAGCTCCCGGAAGGACGTGTCCGAGAGTCTCCCACCCCTCTCCCCTTCCACGAGACCACACGAGAGGACTTTCGCACGCGTCTTTTTGGTTTTAGACCAAAATTGGCTCTTCTTTTCTACTACAATTTTCGCCAAAAGATGGCGCCGCGCTTACTTATCCTCTAGAGACTTAGGTGCAAAAAAGTACGTTCACTGGGTGCAAAAAGTACGTTCCGTCTTACTAGATTCAACTCATCATTAAATATACCCTATTTATAATATATTGGTAAAGGTCGCACTAGGCCGATTGCCTCTTAATTGCGTTAATAGACATACATTAATAGTTATAATACGAACGAATTATAACGCTGTTAAATGAACCTAGCGCCAGGGTGTCGCTATGGTGAACAAATATTGTGAATTTTAAACAGTGCATTTATTCTATTGCATCTTATGCGCTATCGACGAAGTATATTTAATTCAATCCAATAAGTTTAAATGAAATGCAAGAAAAATGCGTATAATTTAATATTCCGTACAAGTCATATGGTGTACACATCAGATTTTTTTAAATTCAGTTTAAAGAATTTTTCTGGGATGGTATAATCTTTTTCTTTTAATTTAAATATTTTAAGTTCTTGTTATATATATGTGTTACCGTGAAAGACCGAAATTGGAGAATGTCGACTTTCACCGGAGAATGACAACATTCACCAAATACGTCGGTGAAAGATCGAATATTGCATTACATTCTTATACATTCGGACGCTCACCGGTGTATGTCGACAATCACATATGCTCTGGTGTAGGTCGAAAAGAGAGGAGTATATATGTACACACTGTCATTGCTAAAGGAAGTGTTACACAAATAAATGCAGTTGTAAAAACAAGCGCCTCTTGTGCAATTCAAAGTATCATAATAGTTTACGTTGTTGCAATAAATAAGATTTGAATCACATAATTGAGTAACTTTTTAACTTCTATTATTTTCCTTTCGCATTTTGAATGTACTCTGTGTTTTAAGTTTAATGTCATTAAGTTCTTATTTTAAGTCTTAAGTGCGTTTTTTTGCGACTGAATTACGGAGAAGAAAATATAATATTCTTATACGTTCAACATTCACCATTAGTACATGGTGAATGTCGGCATTTACCGGTGTAAGTCAGAAATAAGAGTATTTGGAAAATATTTCGGATATACACCAAGCGACTAGGTGAATGTTGACATTCACCGGTGAAAGTGGACATTCTCCAGATTTCGGTGTTTCACCGTAACATATGTACATATAATGCACAAGCTTCATAACATTATGCCTGTATTTATTATTCTTTCATAATTTCCGTAGTTTTGATTCCTTATGTCTAACATGCATCTAACAGGTCTCTCAGTTCTAAGTATCGATTTTGCTTAATCTGATGGCACAGCGTTGCAGTAGCCACTGACGAAATACTTTTACGATTTGTTCTTAAAATGCTTATTATTGCAAAACACATTACTTCAGCACAGAAATAAAACGTCCTTTTTCTGAGCTACTAAGAATACCTCTCTTGGTTTAAACGTAAGATACTGACTTTTATCTCCTTTTACGGCTGGTAGTATTCTCTTACGCTATAAAAATAAAGACATTATGGTCTTATATCTGAGGCTGAAGACCAATCTTCTGCAGCTTAGCTGCTATTTTGGCAACATAACTAGATACACTCTTTTCACTGAAGGGATATAAATTTATATGTTGTTCTCAGAGGATGTCGCTAACAAAAATATTGCTTTAGGTACATCTGGATGTTTGATGGAGTAATGCATTTATTTCCCCTTTAAGCTGTATTCTAGCTCAGGAAGGCAAGGTTATTTTCATGCAATAAAAGTGCACTTTGATGTGTCGCTTATTGCTGACGCACTGATGCCTTCAAAACGTTAAGGAAAGAGTGTAAAATTTGCCATGCCACAATGATGCGATTTATTCAAATTGTGATCCGATCATACCTAAACTTGCTCTTGGTATTCTCGTGGCATTAAAATACTATTCATAAAAGGGTCTGATAAATAATTTCCCCACTGGGTAAATATAATGAAGATTCAATTTACGCATAATGAGATAACTCGATTCTTTTCACTGATATTAAAATGAAGGATGTCATTGATAATATAAAATTGCATCCAGAAATCTAAGCCACCATCGTATTCATTATTTGTGTCTCCACTCCAAGTAATATTAAACACGTTTTAAAAAATCTATTATTTAATTTTAATTAATATAAATCCTAAATTGAGTTATTACAGTATAGCATATAAAATATTTCGAAGAAGCTCTTTAGATGAAATAGCACGATATACATATTGATCTACGATATAAGGTATCAGATATGTTCGCAGCCCGACCCACCTAACCAAGTATGTTGGTCTCAAGGTCATAAAGAGACCACGCAAAGGAAAATAAGTGAAACATAAAAATAACTAAATGAAAATAAAAGTGAAGAAAAAGGGCAATTACAAACACTTAGACAAAAGCAGACACCAAAGACAAAAAAAAAAAAAAAAAAAAAAAACACGAGCAACAAACATAAACAATGGTTACAAAAAATTAGTTAAAATAAATAGACCAAATAGTGATGGCAATTAAAAGCAAAAATCCACTGATTCCCACTGCCCGGCGCTCACCGTTAATAATTTTCATAACAGATTTTCCCAAATCTTTGTAGCATAAAAAAAGGATTTTCAAAATCCATTTTTTATTGTTTTTAAGCTATATTTATATATTTCCTTAACCTTGCTTTTATTGTTTCTTAAGCTCTACGATATAAGGTATTTTCTTCCTCCTTCCAGCATGACTTTGTGGTGTAACGGTAGCACATTCGTCGCGTATTCGAGAGGTCCAGGTTCGAGTCCCGGCCAGATCATTGTTCATTTTTCATGACTTCTGCTTCAAGATAACCTAATCACTCTACCAGTGGCTCCTAATTTAAAAAAAAAAAAAAAAAAAAAAGATAACCAACAACAATTCTTGATCCGGATTGCAAGAATCTCGTCGATTGAAAATATTGTGGGATAAGACCTTTATTACGAGAGATGACGTGAAAATTTGAAGAGACCAGAGATTTTAGTAGGGCTTTAGGAAAGCGAAGGTGGATCTGTAACATCTAACCTTCTTTGATAACATACAGTTAGTGCGATCTTACTACAAAACACGGTGATTTCTCGCACAAGCGTGAAGAAATAGCACACAGAAGAAAGGGTTTAAATTGCCTTTTTGTTTGATTAAAATCTTGAACAAAAATGCACGTACTTCGTGCTCACAATAACACCGACTACGTGCAGTAGGAACATAAGAATAATTTAACTAATTTAATGGTAAAGAGTAGTGCTAAATTTAAATTGCAAAGAGTAGTGCTAAATTTAAATGGTAAATAGTAGTGCTAACTACTTAAGATTAACAGACAGCTTCAGCAACATACACCAGCAATAGACTTTAACTAAACGGACAGAAGGCGTATCAGCAGAAACTGCAGAATAGCAACGTATGATAAGCTAGCGAAATCCCGCTCTAAAGCATCAACATAACCTAATGACCCTTACATTGGCGTTCGAACTAAAAGGTGATGGATGTTGATTCTTCCTCACCAAGATTTTTCGATTGGGTCCCCTGATCCCCAATCGCCCTTTAAGGGGCCGTTCCCACTGGAATTTATCTGAGCTAACCGACACAAATAACGTAGCCGACCCACTTCCAAAACCAGTTTTTCACATAGGACACCAAGTTGAAAAATCTGAACTGCAGGCATAGCGGAGCTAGTCGACATATGGAACTGATTCCGTTACCTCAGATTAACCCCAGTGGGAACGGCCCTTGAAAGAGGGATTATGAGATATTTCCTCCCTTCTTTCTGTATGTTTTCGTTCACACTCGACGCGTATTATAGAGGTCTAGGTACTAGTCCCAGAGAGGGCATTGCTCATTTTAATGTCTTCTGTTCCAAAATAACCTAATGACTCTACAACGATACTCAATAAGTAAGCATCCTTAAATTTTACTAGAAAAATAATAACCGCTATAAATATGCCTATTCTTCGTAATTTTATGCAGTATTTTTTTAGTCTTTCTATAGCCATAACCAATACATTTCTTTCAATAACAGAATGATTGCCGGCAGTGGATAAGATCTCTGAATATTGCATTTCGTACCTGGATCAGGTCTCAAAAACTGACCTGGTTTCCGTTGTTTTTTTGTGCTTTTCTTTATATATAACAAAGCAAGTTTCTCTTAGAAAATCTTCTGAAGAGCATCCCTCTGAAGGCCTGCCACATGTTTTACCATTCAATTACCAACAACCCAATAAAATTAGGGCAAATGAATGCAGCAAAATTATGTCCATTTTCCCTTCACTATAATACTTTTCTTATAATAACATGATAACTGCAGTTTCTTATTTTTGATATAACCCCTTTCACTGCAATGAGCAAATTTTTATTGCAAACCGTAAAGAACCAAATATTATAATTCTGAGTATGAAATGCGTGTTATATTCTTACTCATGTAACATGTTGTCGAAGAGGACCTAAAAACAAAAGACTTCGAAAATCTCCGTATGAGTGTAATCCTAGTTATGTAGAACGTTTGGAAGTTTTTGAGAACACATGAAAAGATAGCATAAAGAATCATTGAAAATACAAGAACACAGTATATTTTGTTACTCATATATGAGGTATTTTCTCCCTCCTTTCTGCATGATTTCGTGGTGTAATGGTAGCACGCTCGGCGCGTATTTCGAGATTTCCAGGTTCGAGTTCCGTAGAGGGCTGGGTTCATTTTTCATGTCTTCTGCTTCAAAATAACCTAACGTCTCTACAAATTCTTTCTTAATCCCATTGCATATTTCCATGATGTTATTACCAATATGAACTCTTGAGTACAAAGAAATGGATAGGTAGAGACATCTATCTTAAACTCTATTGAATTTTGAGTCTTGAAATTTCAACGATTAAGCTTAACGTTCCTGACACTTTTAATATATTCGAATTTCCAGCATAGAAAATATTAAGATAAAAATTCACGCAAGCTCCTGCTACCAAGATTTTTAATCAGTATATCCATAACTGTTATTCAAATCAACGTATTTTCTGCATCAACGCTGAAAACTTATTTCTTAAACACTTTGTTTGCCTCATGAAATGTTTTTCGCCTTAACTGTCAGAATATAAATACAAATAGAACGCTAAAGAACCAGGACCCAGAGCAACAGAACAGATGCATTTCTAACTTTCAACGCTTTCTTTTCTTCTTCAGTAGCCATTGAGACAAATATCTTTATTGCTCGAATTGCCATTTTGTTCCTACTATGAAGACTACAAGATTTTACCATTATGTTTCCAAATGTATTTCTGTGTTTGAGCCATTTCCTATAAATCTCATTCTTGCATTTTTTCTTCGGGCAATTTATCACGAATTCGACTATTTAGCTTGCAAGGATTCTCTCAGTTTAGTACAAAAATAAAGCTTGAAAAATATTTGATAATTATTTGCTTCAAAAATATGCACTTGAAAGTTTATTGCAGTTTCTAGATATAAAAAAATCATAAGATTAACATTACCTTTTCTGGATCAAGAAAATTGATTTTTCAATCTTGATTTTAAAAACCATATTTAATTCTTCTGACTGCAAAATATATAGCATTCTTAGGTCTGAGGTATTAGTAAGTAAGTTGGAAGTATTAGTGTAAATTTAGGCATGCATAATTTTAAAGAAGCAATTTTTAAGAAGTGTCTTTTAAATCGCTTTTACAGGAAACTTGTGACAATTTGCATACTGTTCTGCCCCTTCGAGCTGGTTCCTTCCAGGGAGTTATGCAGATTTTGAGAAGAGCGCAGGGATTGAAGCGGGTAACTGACACCTGTGGTGGTTAGTCGGTCGGTGGCCTGCAGTTGTTTTATGTTGGATGTGTGTTTCCTTCTCATTTGAGTTTTGCCTGAAGAACGGCAGGCCAGTCTGGTCATAGAAGTGGCAGATCAGATGGATTTAATCACTGGAAGCAGTAGCCGAGGATTATTCATGTTGGAGTAAGTAACGACGAGAAAGTCCTGTCCAAATCGGTAAGGTACAGATTTTATGCCTAGCTTTTAACAATGTAGAGAATAATTTATTAAAATATAGAGAATTGTGGTTCTTCGTAGGATTATCCTTGCAATGTGAATTTAAGTTTCGTCAAGTAGACTGCTATCTTTATATTTTTGTTTGGTAATGCTGAAGAAGAGACTCGTTAAAATTTTAATGTTAAATGCTATTAAGTCTTGTTCTGCACGTATGTATCTTTTCAATCTCAATAATTCGGGAAAGGTAGTTAGTGGCACTTTGTAATTACATGAAGTTAAGTTTAAACAACGAATGAAAGTAATATTTAATTAGCTTAAATTTGTAAATCTCCTAAGAGATCTGTTGGCATTGTAATTTAGGTAATTTTTAATGCATTTACTAGCCGGTCTCTTGCTGGTGTTCGTTAAGTGATTGTCTAACATTCCGTGGTTAAGTACTGTGCAGAATTTAACTGTAGTAGAATCGAAGCTTAATAAGTGTAAGTTTAGTAACCTTTCTGCAATTTTACATTAATGTGACATTTTGCAAATAGCAGAGGAAAGGTTATTGTTTTGTAATTTTGGCTTTCTATTTGTGAGCTAAACGTGATACGAACTAAATCTTCAATTGAAATTAACATTTTTGTGCCGACTAAATTCGGTGCGCATATTTAGCATGTTGCAATGACTATGGTTCGTCTGAGAGAATACGCTTAGACAATGTATGAAAGAAGTTGGCAGAAGCTGTCCCTCGAACCGAATCTGCTCAATCTGACCCGGCATGAAATTCTGAATACCGAAAATTTTCGCTTCATTCCTACCGGATTGTGTACGTAAACTACAGAAATGAACAACGTGAGGACAAATCTATTGCTATGCGTATATATACGCATGACTGTACTAGCTGTCAAACTAAATTGAAAATACAAGGGATAAAGTGCATAAAGTGAGAATACAAGTATGATAAGTATGTGCCAGAGGTAAAGAATACAGTTCCATCAATTCTAGAAGCTTTAATTAAAAAACTTAAGAAGGAAATATGACTATTGTTGAGACTAAATCTTTATATAAAAATAAAACAGTGCAGGTATCAATCCTTTGATGACCAACAGCAATTGATCCCGTTTTTGGCGCGTTTGACGAAACTGGAAATTACCAGTAACCCAGCCATCTGTAGAAAGTAAGTTCCCTTTGGTAGTAGAAGTAAAAATCACAGTCGGTCCTCTCACAGGGCGTACAGAAAGCCTCTACTTGGGCTTGAACTCAAGAATACTAAGAAAATAAAATTTAACTAGACTTAACTAAAAAGATATAGCCGAAGCTATCAAAATTCTACAGGAGTTGTCCCCTTAACGCTAACTAAACAGCAAAGCTATCAAAAACCTGAAATATGGCCGAGCGTAGAAATAGCTTAGAGAGAATGTAGCCCAAAGACGAACGCGCGCTGGGCAGAATCTCAGGCTCTCTAACGAAGTCAGTGGAACTTTGACTTTAAGTACTGCTCTTCCTTCATTTGCATTTAACCGCGATTCTGAAAACACATTCTGGTAAGAAATTGTAAGTTGAAATTAGTAAAGATAGGAAAAGGCTTTAACTAAAAACAACTGTTAACAATTTAGGATAAAACTTACAGGGTTAATGAAATAATATGAAATAAATTAAAACTGAAGAAAAAATCATTAATTTATTGCATAGTAACAGGCAGGTAGAAGTTTATATCATAATCTCACAAAGGCGTTGTGCAACTATCATTGTAAAATTTCGATTAGTTTTGAGAGTAAAAATAATGTTTGAATTGCTTATGATATATCTTTTGTAATTGCAACACTCAGAGAACAAAGTATTATTTTTCATCTGAATATCAAAATAAGAGCACTTAGTATTCAAGTAACGCATTATATGAAGGGCATAAC